>NC_137219.1:13444600-14044600 GCF_949987685.1 Ammodytes marinus | reverse complement strand
GTAGAGGTGGGTAGGGATGGAGGGGGTTTCATGCATACTTGGGAGGTTCACAAAGCATAGGATGACTAATAGATAGTACTACATTGTTTTAAAACTAGGTGGCACATTTACAGTGATCGGCCTGTTTATGTGAATGATCCCCAAGTTTCAATGATCTCACACATCTGAACAGGTAGAGAAAAACTTGTACCTCGTCACACTGCAGTTGTAGAGCAGACTGCTACTGTGTGTCATTGGGTCAATAGAAAACAAAATACAAAATCCTTTTGCCCATTTATCAGGCATTTGGATGCAGAGGAAAGAGGTCATTTAAGTTGCTAAATTGTGACTCAAACATAATATGTTTTCCAACCCCTCTGGAGGGCAAAGGTTAAGACACACAATACCAGTATGAACAAGGTCATAAAAAGCCAGTTTCTTTTCTTTTTTTAAAATAATATGCCAGTCAAGGTGAGTCTGCAGCACCGTTACTTCCGTTATTGTGCTTGTTGTCATCAAATAGTTAGGGATGAACTAAACGCACACACACAAAACATAATAATATAAAATATAAAAAGGCTGACATAAATGGTGTGCAAGATTCCTTTCTCCTTCTATAATATCAATAAAATACTCATTGTCATCAACAGCATCATCATTATCACCACAGTTTTTTTAAATAATAAAACAGTAAAAACTTAGAAAACAAAAAAATATTTTCTTCTTAAGACTTGGACTGAAGAGAACAAAGAGTTGCAACACCGGGCTGACTGAGTCTATAGGTGCACAGAGAGGACCACAACACCGAACTCTTGAGTGAATGTCTGTCCATTCCTCCATCTTTTTCCGCATAGTTTTCCTCCTTTGTTTGAGTTCATCAGTCTTTTTGACCTTCTTCTATCCATCCATTCAGTTCCTCCTGCTCATACCTCCGTACCATCAACCTCCCCTTCTCTCTCTTCTGTTTTCTTTCTTTCATTTTTTGCTGTCCAGCAGACTAAAATGTTGGCACAACATCTCTGCAACTTGCGTCAGGGCATCGTGAGGTCACAGAAACATTGAGAGAACATTCCCTGGTCCTCGTGTCTGTGCATCTGCATGTCCATCCTCCTCCAGCTCCTCCCCTTGCTCTCCTCCCACTCGTTGCTCAGATGAGATTAGGATGTGCCAATTCTCCCGATTTCTTGTCTGATGGCTACAAAAAATAATGCAGCATTGTAATGTCATTTCATTCGTTTGCATCAAAAAAGTTTGAAAAAATGTAATTCCTACGCATTATAAACAGTGTCTGCAATCTTTAACCCTGTCAGGATATTACTCAAATAGTATAACTTTACTGCAGACGAGTTGTAAAAACAAGAATGTGGAAAAGATCAAATGACATGCTTTGAACCGCGTTGCTCACCGTTAATGATTTCATCTTTCACCTTATGCAACTCTCGTACAACCTCATCCAGAATTTCCTGCAAAACAAGACAGGCTTGTTTGTTTGTTCAACGACCCAGGGTGTGTAAAATTGCTATGATGCATAAAATCCTCCACGTAATAAAAACCCCAGGGAAAAAATTATACCAACCTGTTTCATCCTGTCAAATTCTGTGTCTGATTCACTAGTGCTGCCGATAGGTCTCACTCTGCAACACAAAAGGAGAAAACAGATTTAATTTGAGTATTACTATATATTTAAGGATTATGTGTTGTTGTTGTTTTTTTGTTTGTTTGTTTTTTTTGCCATTTTTATGCTTTAATGATAGTGTAGAGACAGAGTTGAAATGGGGCAGAGAGGGGAGTGACATGCAGAGAACGACCGCGGGCTGGAATCGAACCCGGGTCCGCTGCTGGCCGAGGCCCATGGGGGGGACGCCCTACCAACTGAGCTAAGGGCGCCCCCAGGATTATGTGTTGTTCGAGTGGATTTCTGTTCCACGTAACCACAGCCTAGACAATTCTTCTTTGATTTATGGCATATGGACCAGACCATTCAGTGCAAATAATAAAATGTTTATGCCTACATCCCTGTGTTTGATGCTGAAATGTTTGCAATTTCATACTCCGACAAAAGTTGCATTCACTCCTACAGACCTGGACACCAGTGAGGCCTTGTCTGTAGAGTTGGATCGTTCCCATGGCTTCTTCAGAGCATCTGGAAAGGGAAAGGAGATTACATGAAATTATATACTTTTTTAAAAGGGTCTTAAAACCTGTAGTTTTGAGATCATGGAACTAATGCAATAGCTGTGTGCGTATACAGTAATGTGGCATAGGAGTAGGCTGTTTTTTACCTGTTGAGTTCTGCACACCTCGACCACTAGAGTCGTCCTGCAGGAGGGAGAGAGAATAATCATCACGACACAATAGTCAGTCAGCTTTACTGGAAGTTTCCCAATGAGGTTAAATTAAAAATCCCACCTTAAACTGTGCAAGGCAAGCTGTTTGTCCCCAGCTTCTAGTCCACATGCTAAGCTGAGCTAACTGGCTAACAGATCCACCTTTATGTTTAAAAGACCTTTATGAAAGTGGTTGTAATCATTATCATTCAACAATAACATTTTTAGCAATTTCCCCAAATGCCAAACTATTGCCTAAAGGTCCAGCACTTACTTCATCAGGTTTCTCTGAAGCTTTCCGTCTATGAGAGGAGGAAATGAACACATGAATAAAATAAGATAAAAAGCAATGAGATATACATTCAAATAATTCACTAACCGATACGGTGCAGTGCTAGTTGATGCAGATAATTCTTTTTTTGAGTTAAACATTTACTGCAGGTAAAAAAGTAGGACTGGAAAGTGTTGGGTTTATGACATAACAGGTATTTCCTGAGGTTTGGTCTGTGTAATTAAATCAAGTGAGAGGTGAAGGATGTGTGTGTTTTTGTGTAGCTGTTATACCTGCGAGCTAGTAAGGCATTCATCTCCTGCATCAGACCCTCCCCACCACCGCCACTGCCACCACTAGACCGGTTGGAGTCACTTTTTCCTCCAGAGCTGGGCGGACTGCTCTCATCCTGAACAACACATTATAGAACAGGGTTCATTTCTTTTGTTTGATATTGTGGTGGTTTCACAACTGACAGCGCTCTTTGTCCCCCCACCCCCTCTCATCAAATACACTGATAACATGGCCTAGGACTGGAAAGTGTTGGGTTTATGACATAACAGGTATTTCCTGAGGTTTGGTCTGTGTAATTAAATCAAGGGAGAGGTGAAGGATGTGTGTGTTTTTGTGTAGCTGTTCCCCCACCCCCTCTCATCAAATACACAATTAACAACTGATAAGATCAAACCAGTGGGACTGGATCTACATGTCCTGAGCATGGAGGCTCACCCGATTTACTTTACGTAGTTTGGCCCCAGCTATTGCAGCAGCCAGTCCTGAGGGTTGGAGCTGGGCCCCGGGCGGGCCCCCAGGAGGCCCTCCACCAATGGGCAGCGGAGGGGGCATGGGTGGGGGCACCGCCATGGGGGGAGGGGGACCCGGTGGGGGTGGTGGGGCCGGAGGACCAGCCATGGGTGCTGGAGCAACAGCCGGAGGAGGCGCCACAGAAAGCATACCTGCAGAGACAGGGGGGCCTGGAAGGAGCAGAATTAGGGATGGGTTAATGACTGCATGGGTTAGCTTAGCTTGTACCCCTTGGATGGTTGTATGAAGACCGTCTGAGCTGTATAGCAAATTGTATAGCAAACACCTAACACTGGGCAGCAAGTGGAAAGGATTTAACCACTAAGTATTGTTTTTAGATTTTCTACTTCACAGGGAGCCATTGATTTGACATAATGTTATATTTAACCATTGTTGTCTTGTATTGTTGTGTGTTTTTAGCCACTTCCTCCTATGCTGTGAACAGATTCGCCCTCTTGGAACATTAATAAAAACCTTGAACCTTGAATTTGTTATCTATTATATAATATATTATACATTATTGTCTTCAAATAACTTAGTTTTAAAAACTCCACCATATCCTTCATCCAAAATCTCTTGCAAAGTAAGACCTGCTCCTAGCAAACTCAAATACCTGGGATGCCTTCAAGCCACAAACCGCTTCAGTTGGCATGTAACGCCTACATGTGTAACAGGGCTTATGAATGTGAAGGCAGAAGCCAAATAAAAGAATACAATTATTTTCTTGAATGAACTACAGAGAAGCACTTGAATTCCATCTGATAGCCCTTTCTTCTGTGTGTTTTTTTAGGTGACTATCTTGGCTAGTCAGAAAACATTCAAATACTTAAGTTGCTTGCCTGTATTATTAAGGTTGTATGCCTTTCACACAGAAGACATTCTGACATTTAAAAGCAAGAAAAGCATGTGGTGTAAATAATAGTTAGTGATGTCTGAATTACATTCAGCTGTGTTAGTTTTAGTTAGTTAGTTTAACGGCCTATTGATCTGCTGCACTGTGCTGAAACAATTTACACAGTCAGTCATCTGTTTGCTTTCGTTAGACTAAAATCTATTAGATCGCCCTACAGATATGGTGTGCGTATGACACCTGCATTTTTCATGTTTTTTCATGTTTATGTGTCTGATTAAGGGCAAGTTGCATTGACCCACGCCACACATACACACATGAACAGACAGGCATTCACACACTGTACACAAAAGCTTCCCTCTTCTGAGAGACTACTGTACGTCCTCCTCTCTCCTCCTCATACTTACTGCTGCTGGCCATGTAGGCCTGCTGGGGGACAGGGGAGGGGGTCTTCTTGGGCGAGCCCCCGTCAGACATGGCAGTGTAAGAGGGGGGCGAGGAGGAGGAGTTGGAGGTGGTGGTGGGGGGCTGGGCCTGCTGGTAGTACATTTGCTGTTGCTGTTGCTGTTGTTGTTGTTGTTGTTGTTGTGTCTGATGCTGCTGTTGCTGCTGCTGAGGGTGGAAGGTGGATGGGTACTGTGGCTGGTGGCTGGGGGCTGTCTGACCTATCAGAGGAGGCAGGGGGACGGCATCGCAGTACTGCGGGGTGAGCGGCAGGTGCTGAGAATGAGGGGAGTAGGAGTCGTCGGGCTGGCCGTTAGAGTGAGGGTGGAGGGGCTGGTGCTGGTGCTGCTGGCTGTACTGGTGAGAGCCAGTGGACACGGTGCTCGGGTCCTGGGCCGGGGGCTTCATCCTGGGGTTGAGGGGTGGGAGGGGGTGGGCCATGGGGAGGACGGGCTGCGGGGGCAAACCCTGCTTCACGGGCATGGCCATCATGATGGGAGGGGAGTTGGAAGAGGGCAACTGGGCGTACATTTGCTGCAAATGGGAGGCGGACCAGGTGCCGTGTTTAGGGGGCAGCATGACATCCTGCTGCTGCTGCTGCTGCTGCTGTAGCTGCTGCTGGAGGTGGAGGTGGCGGGCGGCAGAGGGAGGGGACAGGGGGATCTGACGCACCTGTCGGCCCATGGTGGCCAAACCTGATTGCACGGGGGAGAAGGCCGAGGCCAGAGAGGTGGACAGCTGGGACGAGAGCTGGGCTTTGTCCCTAGCCGTCACCTCTCTCTCCTGACAGGGAGAGGAGGAGGGGGGAGAGGCAGAGGCCACGCGCATGTAGGAGGGTGGCAGTGTGCTAGCCCTGTACTGTCTGTACTCGGGTGGAGTGTCTGGGTGGGTGGGAGGGGTGGAGACTTTATATTGGAGAGTGGAAACGACTGTGACGGACGGGGGCAGAGAGAGACAGAGAGAGGGAGAGAGAGAGAGACAGAGAGAGGGAGAGAGAGAGAGACAGAGAGAGGGAGAGAGAGAGACAGAGAGAGGGAGAGAGAGAGAGACAGGAAGATGAGATGCAGATGCAGAGGAGGACGAAAAGGAGGGCAACAAACAAAGGAGAACAGAAAAGAGAAAAACGTGAGAAGAATGAAAAGCAACCAACTGAGCAACCAAGCAAGTAAAAAGATGAGAAAATCAAGGAGCAATCCAAAACAACGGAAGCCAATAGCAAATAAGAAATAATCAAAAATATTGATAATTAAAAAATAACAAGCAGCAGAATGCAACATGACTGAGCCATGGTCAGAAAGCATATGGCATTTGCCCCCAACGGTAGCTGGAAGAAAGAGATGGCAGTAGAGCATGTTGCAGGGACAGGGGGGTGGGGAGGTATTGATATCGCCACTGACAGCGGGGACAGAGGTGGATGTTTAAGTCTGCATGTGCATTTAAAAGGGCAGACTTGAACATTTATGTGTGCGCATGGACAAGAAAGCATAAGGGCGTACAGACTGAGGAGTAGTGATTGAAACTAAGGCGGGAAACACAAACCACAGTGGGGAGCGCCTGTTTACCTGGAGGAACCTACCGTACTGTATCAGAGTCTGGAACTCTCTCTTATCTTTTTAATGTTGAAAGCACCTGTTTGCTGTGGGAAAGTAAAGTGTGCGCTGCCTGATCCAACACTGATAACTTCCCTCATTAAAAAATAAAAGCGCAACAAAGCAGAGCAAATATCCATTTGCAGTATCTCCCTGGAGTGTGCTGTGACGTTTTATTTCCGTTAGTGTTTATTTAGCTAGGAGCACACACTTTGCAGCATTCAAATCACTTTGGTCTCCAAAGCGGCCTGAATGAGAGAGTGTGTGTGTGTGTGTTTATGTAACTGGGCGTGGGCCTATTTGTTTGAGCCTCACCTGATCCTGACGTCCGTCGCTCCCTCTCCTTGTGCGCCTGCATCTGATGTTGCTCCATCATCCTACAAACAGGAGGGATGCCGCTGTCATTTTTTAACCCCAGCTGCTTTAATACATCTGGCCTAGTGTGTTGTTTGACAGACTTCTGCAGTGCCACAGTTTTGTCTTTGTCATCTAAAAATGTTTTCTTTCATATGCTGAGAAATGAATATCTTGCTTATTGATGTTTGCAATGCTGAGAGGAGACAGCTTCCTGTTTGCTCTTGTATACGGCGGTGAGAAAGCCTACCTCCTCTGTGCCTCGTTCTCCTCTGAGGACGGCCCATTTTGGCGCTGGACGACTGGACCTGAAAGACACAAAGTGGAAAAATAAAAAGATCAACCACACGAAAACAAACAAACAAACACAACCGCCGTCTTCTGTATTCCTAATTAAGTTAAGCTGCTAATTCACAGTTCTCCTTTAATGTGTCAACCTTCTCCGCTTTTTGATGATACACATGCTGAAACTATTAATTAAAGCAACTCTTACCTTTGGTGCATTTTTACACTTTTTTTGGATTAGGTTAAAATGGTATTAATAAGGTAATTACACTCTAAAATATAAGACAGACCCACCAGGAGTAAAAACAAACAATGATTTCAATCTCATAATATTATGAAAAATATATATAAAATTCAACCAATCAAATCGTTCGGACCGAACGATTTGATTGGCCGACAGACCTGTCTGTTTGCGGTCTGCTTCTGTATTGCGCATTCTCAACTAGAGGGTTTGTTTTGATTCCACGGCAGACAGCAGCGAGTAGCGACCATTGTAGAAAAGGCCCCAACGTTCATAAGTTACAGTGTTGTTAGTTCTTACAGTGTGTTAAAATGTGTTTTGTTCAGTGTGGATAGCAGTCAGTTAGGGCCGTGACGTCAGTCGGACAGAGAGCCTGTTTAGTTTCCGTTCTCTTCTCCCTCGGTCAGATGTGTGAGCGTTGCCGCAGTAAGCGATCATTCCACATGGAAACGTGTTTATCTGAGTTTAAATGTGAATCACCCGTGTGTGAGTATGTAGCCTACATGCAGTCCCGATCGCTGTTATAATATAGTTTGCATGCGATTCGCGGGTCGCAACAGCTGTTGTAACGTCTCCTCACGAGCGGAGTTTAAACCTTTGTTCTTTTCCCGCAATCTATATGTGACTGTGCCTGTGAAAGAAGGAAAATAAAGAGCGGATAAAACCCTACTCCTCCTCTCCTAGTCTCATGCTTATAGTCTGACGCCTTTGGCCATAAGTGGTATTCTGGCCGACACCTCTGAAGTGAAACCAGTGATACAAGCATGGAACGAGGGTGTGGGGGGAGGCGGGATGGTATGATAGTGCTGTAATTCTCAATTGCACGATGGGTGTGAGTCCCTTTAATCGACTAGAGATTTGTCCATAACAGTTTAGATAATCATTAATCTTGAGGTCATTTATAAAGCAAAACTGCAACAGAAACTACTGCTGATTCAAGCTTCAAGGTGTGAGGAATTGTTCTGCTTTGAATTCCTTTCATTGTGACTTCAATGTGTGGTCTCTTGGACGTTGTGATGATGCGTGTATATACTGTATATATATCTTATATATGTTATGTAGGTATATCTTTATATATAGTCTCATTTTTCTACTTCTATTTTCCCTTTACCATCTGTCTCCTTCTGTATAATGTAACTTTTGCGCGTAAGATAGATTTTCACAACATAAAAGTGCCTTGGTAGCTTTTTTTCATCCATAGCTTTTATTGATAGCATAGTTCAGTGCACTGAATTGTGTTGTACTCTTGTGTCTTTTTTGATTATGTTTGTTGAGGGATTCAGAGAAAGTCTACATAACATTCTTTCAGTCCCTGTATAATCTGTTTGAGACCGGTAGAGAGCGATCGTGAGAATTTTTTCAATAAGTAAACAAGCCCCACAAAATTACAACCACCTTACATAAAACAGTCCCTGTAGGCTGTAAGTAGTGTTTACTGAAAGAACGGACAGCAGGCATCATATGAGGTACTTTGCCTACAAGCTGTTTATACAGAAATTTGCTCAACATGTTGCAAACCACAGGACTTCAACTGTAAACCACAATAGAAAAGAATCCAAGAGGGAAAAGAGGAAATATTCCAGCAGCACAATATCATGCCAACATGATATCAACATGGGCTTAAGTACAGAAATACACAGGTTTGTAAAATCAGAAAATTCTATCAATAAAAGCTTCTTTATCACTGTAATAGCAGGAAAAAATTCTTTATCAGCGCCAAAGTCACTGTGTCAATATTGCCTCATGATGTCATCGTCTGCCACATGAACATCTCAGTTTAGCACTTTGGTATATGAGCGACTACACCCCGCTGTGGGACAGAGTTAGAGCCTCATTCTGGGACGGCTATTAACAGAGTGCATCAGACACACCGTTTATCACATATCACCAGAGCACCAGTCATTAAACTTCCAAAGCCTAGCATGACATCAGGAACACCCAGGGGTGATATTTCCGTTGGCTGTGTCTGGAGCATGGGGGGCAGTCGACAAGAGGCAGAGCTGTGGCTTAAAACAACTGCAGTTTTGTAAAGGCTGAGGTCCAAAGTGACAATACGGATTACAACTACTACGAACACATTTCTATACAATATATCTGCTTTTTGCTTGTGTCTTTTGTATTTTCATATTCATGGTAATTTTGCCTTACATATGCCGTTCTTTGACTATCAGATTAAGCACTCATCTTTCTGGGATTTCTTCCTTTCTTTTGTTTGTATAAATAAAATGTACTTGACCTTTGCTCCAAGCCCTTAAAGTGGAAGTGGATTTCCTTTGTTGGCGCTATAATAACGAGTGGGGCAGAAAACTGAAATGTACTGAACTGTTGCTTGTTAGCTCATGGTAATAATTTGCTCTGCTGGCAAACCTTAACGCTAAACATACAATTTACACACAGCTTGGAACAAGAACATACAACGTAGAAAATGTCCTGAGGTCTTAACAGGTAAACAGCAAAGAAACCACTTCTCTCTTCAAGAAAACAAGATGCTGAAATAATGACAAACTGCATGTCTGATCAGGCGCCAATTAAACAAACAGCAATTCTGAACATAAATTAGCAGGATAATCTATGTATGCATTATAAATACAGAACTTCTCTTGAAGTACCAGCTACAATAATTGTTGCAGAAATCTCCCAAAAATGTGTGTAAGGAGGACACAAACACCTGCCAACTCTCTTCCTACCTGCCATCAACTACACAATGTATTTTTTGCAAGGTGACACTACAGGGATTTTGTCTTTGAACAACAACCTGGAACTTTTCATTAACACTTCAAAGCCTTTCTGCAGACTTTAATAGACTTTAGGTAGATGTAAAGGGGACAATATCACCCCGGTGTTGAGTTACACCGCATGAGTATCAGTGCATATGTGTGTGTGTGTGTGTGTGTGTGTGTGTGTGTGTTTTTCTACTGCTGACATGGTGTATGGTATACGGCGTTGGCTGTTGCCATGGTGAAGGTCATGGAAGAAGATGAAGCCCGAGGGAAATAGAGAGAGGCTTGAGCAGACTTGTAAGAATGTTAGAGAAGCTCAGGAGACCAGTGCAAGTGCGTTTGTGCGAGTTATTTTAATGTGATCACAGAAAAATCAATTATGCCTCCCACTTGTACTCATTCATTCTCTCATTCTTCAAAACACACACTGCATTAAGGACACTGCATTAAGAGATTATGGACTACTCTTCAGAAAAAGCAGCCACAAGACAGAAACAGACCGATGGAAACAATCACTTCAAAAATGACACAATGGTTCTCTCTGAATTTGAATGTTTTTTGTCTGTTAATATCAAATAAAATTCCCCCAAATTCATTCATGATACGTTTTTTTTCTAGTGTTATTTAAGATGAAATAGTTCAGCCATTAAAGGTGGAGACAGTGATTCTGGAGAATGCTTGTTGTCAGATCACTTTTTGTCAAAACCAGTGAATAACTCCACACAATCTTATACCAGTCCGTTCTGTTAGTGTGCTGAAAAAGAATATGGTGTTAATAAGCAGACTAGGCTATATAAACGGGCATGTAATCAAAGGGTAAGTAAACAAAGGGGGCCAATCGTAGCTACCAACCAAGCTTTCTCCAAAAAATTTACAAAATATTAATTTAAAAAACCCAACTTTTAACAGAAAAGCATATTTTTCTCCTCTTCAATATCTACTGTATTTACATAGATATAGAAAATCAGTAAAAAAATGTAGTTCTGCTACATAGATTTACAGCAGATTATTTTGGAGAGCATTTTCTCTAACCTTTTTTCTTTTTACCAGAATTATAGCAACTTTTTGAATCTGAAAAAGTTATTCAAATGAAAGCATCTAAGGAATTTAGAGGGGATTAGATCCTGCCACAAAGTTTGGGAACCAGTGGATTACAATTTCACAAAGCATTGCATTACATAACATCATGATGTGTTTTTGTATAACATTTAATCCAAAAAGTACAGCAAAATTAATGTAGATAAGTAAAAAGTACAATATTTTAAGCTAAAATGTAGCAATAAAGTACTACAAATCTGTACTGAAGAAAATGTCTTCAGATAATGTATTCAGTTACTTTCTCACCATCAACCCTTGTGACCATGGAAAACATGCCATGGCTGGCAGACATGTTGCTCTGCAGCGGGACACTTACTGAGGATGATGATGGCTGAGGAAACCCTTCTGAGGACACCAGGTGAAAAATCTGGAGGCAGCATGATGAGAAACCTCCTCTGCTCTATGCCACCCTTTCTATGTTACTTTGTTCCTTTTCTCAGCCAGAAATGGCATAACCGATGATGTCAGGTAAGTAAGGAAGTTATTTCCTTGCAAGTCGAGGCCCATGATCCCAATTCCAAATGCACCTAAATAAAGGAGCGGTGCTGTGTGAGCCCGGTGGGGTACGACAGTAAGGCTCCATATGGGATATTTTAGCCACAAATAGGAGGGTCACAAGGATGGGATGGGGTGACATGGCAGTTAAGGTCTCACAGATATTCTCTCTCAATATCTCACGCACGCACGCGCACACACACACACACACACACACACACACACACACACACACACACACACACACACACACACACACACACACACACACACACACACACACACACACACACACACACACACAGCTTATAAGTAGCTTGTAATTGGAGCTGGTCAGAAGATATTTGGTAAACCAAGAGTAGGTGTGAGTTTGGCTTCAATTACAGGTCAGGGCTCAAACTGAAATTGTTCACTGTTAATTTATAAAAACCCTAAAAACATACTTTCACTTTGCAAATCCGTAAATAGTTCTGGATCACCATCTAAATGAAAATACATCAAAAAGAATATAACTCGTCAGTCCCTGATGTTGTTGTTATTGGTGGTCGCTGTGTGCTTAGTTTAGCTGCAGTACATGTTAGTAACCAGCAGAGGGTAGTACAGCTTAGTTTAGCTATTACACTTCATAGGCTTTGAGCATTGAATTGTATTGAATGTGGACATATAATCAACAATTTTGAATATTGTGCCATTTATCAACTATCAAAACCAAAATCAACACAAACTATTCACAAGCAGTAGTCGATTGTACTATGGACCAAACCCCAGTTTTAGAATTAAAAAAAAAATTCTCTACTGAGACTTTGAAATTGACTCAAGCATTTAGAAAAATCTCACAGCCAGCCAGGAAGTCAAATACAGACCTGGGCCTCAGCGCCCAATGAAAGAGGTCCATACTGTAAAAGTAATAGAGAGGACTGTGTAATATGGGATTGATTAAAAAGTGTTCAAACGTGTGCATTCAAATACCAGATAGATTCATTTTTATACCACGTGTGAGGATGAATCCATACCTCCACCGTCAGGCGAGCTGAGGACATTGAGGGCAAACAGCATGGCATTGGAGAAGGTGGTGGCCTCCTCCTTACTGGCAAAGTTCAGCCCATAGACCTGCCGGGCGTCACGCCACTGGTGGAAGGTGGGTGTGGCCTGATTGTACTTCAGGCCTTTCACTATGGAGTAGTTGATCACGACCTGTGGGTGGGGACAGAGGAAATGAAGCTGTGAATTAATATGTCGATGATGATGATGTGCAACTGCCTTGTCATAAATGGAGGAGGAGATGATGTTTGAGTCACTTATTGTAATTGTCATACTTCCTAATTTTTCTCACCCTTTACAATACTTACTGACAAACATATTTTTTGTAATTAAGTTCAATTTTCTTTGGATCAGATGTGGACTTTGAATGCTGGATTGTTTTTCACCTCTTTAATTTTTAACAAATCAAGTTAAAGAGCCAAGGCAATGATATTTGAATAAATCCATCATGAAATGGGAAGAGAAACACATTTCTACACCGACAATTCCTTAAAAAAAATCAATTGTAATACAACCTAAAAACGTATTTGGAGAAAATGCACAACTACGTATTCTAGGAACTATTCTTTTTTTTCAAATTTTTTTTTACAACGCTCTCTTTATTTGCTAACGCTTATGCTTTCATCTCAAATCAATGTTTCCGCTTACACGAACTTCCAAGTCGTAACTATGACTGAGAAAAGCTCCGATATATCCAAACTTATAAGGCACTAACTAATACGAATATGCCTGAGAACAATAAATATTGATCATTCACATCAAAGGGCATATATTCAATGGCATTCATTAAATGTAATCAAAACCATATTTAGTAGATATAAAGTGATATTGTCAGTTCAGTTTTTTTAAATTCTCACAGGACCAACTCCTCAATGATATCGTCTTGCTCACTTGCTACGCATTAACATGGGAGTCTGTGCCATCTCTTCAATTAATCACACATCATTTGAACCCAGCATTAGCAGTGTGTGCACCAGCTGTATACCACAAGGGGTCCTCAAAAGTCATTATGGGAAATGCAGTGAGGAAATCAGTGACTGAAGTGTAGCAGATGAATAGGACTCTAAAGTCATCAGAAATGTCCCCTCATAATTTGTACGTGTCTCACCTGCTGGTCCTGCAGTTTGACGCCCACCACTCTGAAGGTGTTGTTGGCAGTGTTGTGGTAGATGTTGATGCGGCTGAAGCCCTGCTGCCCGGGCTTGATGGGCACCCACTTCTTACTCGCATCATCGTAGACCATCACAGAGGCCCGCGCCTGGCAGATACTCTGTTCACTGAAGGAAGAGAGAAAGAGAGAACGAAAGAGAAAACGTTCTATCAAATCTTCCGATCATTAAACAAGAAAAAAAGTCAGAAAAGTCCAGTCTGAATCTCATAGACATTAGGGGTGGTGAGAATCCATGTAAAAATTGCAATTCCTATCTTCTGAGATTTTGAATCTATTAATAATTTGCAAATATCAATGAAAAAGATTTATTTTAATATAACTTTTTAAATATGTATTTAGCTGCCGCCGGTAATGTTGAATTGCCTCAAGATCACTTGCATTACAAGCTTCACATAAAATGAAAATAGATCATAGGACATGGACTTTAATTTGCTTTCTTGGCCATAATTTGCTACAACGCTTCTTAGCACACAGTGGAAAAGAGTAGATCCTGAAATTCTCCTTTGAACTGAATCAAGAAATCGATTTTGAATCGAATCGTGACCCAAAGAATCGAAATCGAATCGTGGGATTCCAAAATAATCATACCCCCCATCGACATACTGTAGTTATAATCTTGGTGAAAAGCATAGGATATTTCCATAGCACAGACATAAATAACTGTATTACGTTTCATTAAAGGAATCATTAAAGCAAAATAACTGGGTTAGGTTCTATAAAAAGCAGAGAATATTGGATTAGACAGATGCTTCACAGCACTGTTAATTCACATACTGTGTGAATGTTATGGTGGTCAATAAAATAAATAGTGAAACAGAGCTACTATGATTATCTGGTTTTCTGAGGGGTCACAGGGGAGCCCCACCTTTCTGCAGCTCCCACTACAAGTTACCACATTAGAGGTAATCCGACAGCTTGTGTGCGCTGGGGAGAGGGTGGGTTACCATTTGTAAAAAGCCATAAAACAAGACCTCAACCTAAGCAACTAAATGCTTCTCTAATTTTTTACCATCAACACCTCTGGGTCTGGCTCCCTGGCAAGTCAGACTCACATTAACAGCTTGAAGGCGTGAGAGCAAATGCAAACCAAAGAGCACTGTTGACGTAGCTCACAGACTGTTGTTTTATTCTAGTGCCTTCATCTCTGCAATAGTAAATCAATTAAAAAAGGTGTGGTTACTGCAGTAGCAAAAGTAAATAGGATCAGGTTGGAAAAAAGCCAGACTACAATAACAAAATGTTTAATGGCTGCCTGCAACTTAAAATTTGAATCTATAAAATGCCAGAGAGTAGTGAAAAAAACCCATCACAACTTCCTTTAACCGGAAACTGACATTTTGAGATTTCTTGATCCGTATGACTAACACGCCATCATCCTATACAGGCACTTGCAGACATAGACCTCTTAAGGTGGCTTCACTGGGATGGGCACCTGTCGTTTTTTCCCTTCAATAAATAGATAGATTCCTGTGTGCTCACAGTATGTCCTGCTGAACAACTATATTGATTTAATCATTGTCGGGAGATTACTGCTCCTAGGAGATGCACTCTACCCTCCCTCCCTCCTGCTTTCCTGCCACAGAGGTGAGCACAGTTGGAAAGAACACACACATGCCAAATTGCACACAGACATCAGCTATGTGATCAAAAGTGCAAACATACTGTTCACTTGGAATTGCTTGACACTATAAGTAAAGTATATACTGTATGCTCGAACTATTTAGCAGCTGGAAATGTGACTAGTAGCTTGTTATGGAGAACTGCGTTTTAGGTGGTTGGGCTGTTTAGCATGTGAGGAGAATGTACACATGATTTCTTTGTATGTATAAATAAATAAGTAGTGTTAAGAGCAAATCCAATGATGACCTTTGAGAAGGAGGCACCAGCTGATGTTTGGCATTTTTGTTAGAAAAATTACTGAAATTATTTAATGAAATGAGCTATGAATTTATTTTCCTTCCATTGACATATTCATTCACTGTCGAAATTTTTGGAGCTTTTAAATTTAGGGAGCGCAAAAACTGCGTGACAGAGAAAAAAAGCATTGGTGATATGAACTAAAAAGGTATGATGCAGTGCTCTTGACTACTACAGAGCCAGTATGAGATTGTGTGTTGGGGGGAGGGATATACTCCCATCTAGCGAACGTACCATGACGTACACCGAATTAGCAACATTAGCACGACCGCCAGGAGCTAGGCTAACAGCACACCCTCTACTGGATACCGGAAGACGAAGTGAGGGACAGAGGCTGTTAACAGAATTTAATTTGCTTTATTGTATAATATTTTAATGCACAATACATGCTTTCTGGCTGTTGAACTTTGTCCCAAAGAACTCCAAAGTGTTTTGCTACAAGTTGTTGTTTAGCCTTGAAGAAGAAACTGCCTAATAAGATTTTGGCACATACAGAGGTATGACGCATTCATGTGCACAGTAGTTTCACTCCCCATATTCTGTTATCAGACATTGTATGAAGGATAACACCAGCTGAGATGAATTTCTGGGAATATCTGCCTAATTAAAACATTTCTGCTTTCGCCAGCAAAACGGGCTGGACACACAAACCGAGTGTATACGCCTACACATTTCACTACATATAATCTCTGTACACTGTTCATTCGATGTATTCAACCATGTATCAAGCCAGGTACATTGTTGATTCCCTTGTATGCTGTTTGCAAGTAAATTTCACCTGCTTTCAAGAAGGCCTGATTCAGTTTCAATTATTCAAATACTTGGGTAAATAATTCTAGTAACAAATGGTCCTTCGAGTTGCCGGATCCAACATCCTCATCCTCTGGACGAGAAGAGCCTGCACCGGGCACGGGGGAGTCCACGACTCTCGACAAAAGACCTCCAGTGAACATTGCTACAAAAGAGGCTGTCTGCAGACTCTACTTGGACGGAGGAGGGGTGACGGAATCCAGAGCCAAAACTGAGCGAGTCGAGGCTTTCTTCAAATCAGGTGAATATAAACAGCTGATTTTGTTTTGTCCAGGAATTAGGAATTCCTTTGTTTTATGTATTAGATAGATAAACTAGTTTATCGATGGTGGTGTTTTCCATTTTGGTGTAGTCCATCTCGGGGAAAATTCCTAGTAGTAGTGTTGCCCAGCTTGGTTATTCAAACACTTGGGGATATACTCCGGCAGGGTTCTGCTCCCGTGGGTTTGTCTCCGACTGGTTGGGTCCATCCGTGGGAGACTGACTGCTTTTGGTGTTTGAGAATTTACACTGTCAAAAACAAAAGTCTCACGTACGTAATTAAATGATCATTAGTGTGGGGTCGAGGGTGGTCCCTTTATTCTGACAGATATAGTTTGTTCCATTAAACTGAGAGTTCTTTGTAATTCGGGAAGGTTTTATGGAAACAAATTGATATCTGGCTGCTTGGTGTTATTTAGCCTGGGGATATAGTACTGCTCCAGGGAGTTAGTCTATGACAGGTTGTTTATTTGTTTTGTTTTGTTATGTTTGTCAAAAGTCTACAACTGCAGAGTAGACTTATTAGTTTTGTTTAGAATACATCACATAGGGTGTTCTAGTTTTAAATTGGTGAATTTTGTTAATCAATTGGAGGGAATAGGGGTGTTCACCCTGTTTAAATAGATTACTGGGTAATTTGATATTAGATTTTACATTTTAAAAATTAAATTACTTGTAAAAGAGTGAACAGTAAAGAGAAAAGTAGTGGCCAAAGAGATGAATAAGAGAATGTTGTTGAAAGTGTAAGAGGAAAAAGATTGTTTGGAACTGATTGTTTATGGATGTTATAAAGAAAGAAAAAGTATGTAGGGGAAGGGAGATAGAAGGTTTTGTAAGTGTGCATACAATTGTTATGCTGTTATGATGGGTTATAAAATGCTCGTCTCCTAAAGATGACCAGAGTTCTGACTAAATTGCTAAACGCTTTAAAGTTTAGAGCTAAATATCTTGCCAATCCAAGCCCCATAGTAAACCTTAAAGATTAAAGGTGCAGTCAATCATTTGAAGTCCCAGCATAAACTTACAAAAAGCGTTCTTTTGTGTTCTTTTTATGAAAATGTTCACTAAAAAGAATTATTCAATGCTTTTGATTTGAACTACAAGTTAAAAGGGATTTGTGTGCTGAACAATGTGATCATAATGTATTATGTGATAGATAAAATGCATGTTTGAAAAGAGAGAAGGAGAGAGCACATGGAAAATGTGTGTGTATGATTCAGTCCCATTCAGAAAAGGGAGGGCCTGCCTGCCTGTGTGTGCTTGAATGCTGCCCAAACACAGACAAAAAATGTGAACTGAAGAATGAAATCAAACCTATCCTAAAATGTTGTTGTGCGTTAATTGTGACATCTAGAGCAAGCAAAATGGATAGGATGATATTTTAGAAACAACCCTGGCAGAATGATGAGCATTTCTTTTGAGAACATGTTACTGCTCAAATACATTCTGTTTCAGATGCAAGGAGAAGACGAAGCTGACCATGCTTCAATAAGGACAATTGGACACTGAGGAACAATCTGAATAGGTTATGGTAATGCCTAACCATTCCCCCAGTGACTGTGATATGAAGGACACTTTGCGTCAAAATGCCACAAAGGGACTTGTTGACCATCAAGACGACCTAGGTTCCTGTTCCCTGGCTTCTACAAAGACTGTCCTCTCTGAAACTGTACATAGACTGTTGCACCAGTACACACACTTGCATTTTCACAACTGTGATGTTGATGTACTTGATATTATTCTGCTTGACTGAAATATATTTACTCATATGCTTTGCCCTTTTGCTTTGAAGTGTTGCAAAAAGTTGCATTAAATATTATAAAAAGGGTGGAATGTTAACAGAATTTAATTTGCTTTATTGTATAATATTTTAATGCACAATACATGCTTTCTGGCTGTTGAACTTTGTCCCAAAGAACTCCAAAGTGTTTTGCTACAAGTTGTTGTTTAGCCTTGAAGAAGAAACTGCCTAATAAGATTTTGGCACATACAGAGGTATGACGCATTCATGTGCACAGTAGTTTCACTCCCCATATTCTGTTATCAGACATTGTATGAAGGATAACACCAGCTGAGATGAATTTCTGGGAATATCTGCCTAATTAAAACATTTCTGCTTTCGCCAGCAAAACGGGCTGGACACACAAACCGAGTGTATACGCCTACACATTTCACTACATATAATCTCTGTACACTGTTCATTCGATGTATTCAACCATGTATCAAGCCAGGTACATTGTTGATTCCCTTGTATGCTGTTTGCAAGTAAATTTCACCTGCTTTCAAGAAGGCCTGATTCAGTTTCAATTATTCAAATACTTGGGTAAATAATTCTAGTAACAGAGGCTAGCTGTCACTCAAGAGGCCGCGCCCTCAACCTCCAATAGAATAAAAACTAGCCTGCTAGAATAAAAATTCACCCTCCTCAGTGTTGTCATGGAGATATGAACTTAAGATACAGACTAGAATGGTTTTTTGGTCCAGGCCTTAAATAGGTTTAATAATGCTGTGAAAACGGCACATTGGAGTCAAGGAAAATGTGCTCTCTTCTGCAACCTGACCCTAGTGGCCACCGGAAGTTACTGCAATGTTTGTCACTTCCGCATTGGATTCTGGTAGAACTTGCTGTGGTTGGGGCTTGGAACTAACACAGGAGCACCTTTAAGTACAATTACTTTAACAATAAAACATATCAGAAATCATTTAATTTATGATGCAGATATATGAATAAGCGGAAACATGGGGTTGTCTTTCACAACTGTTATCTGGGGCTGGGAATTTGTTTTCAAGGCCCTGAGGACAGCAGTAACATTCAAATGCCAACATGTGACCCTCTCTCTCCGTGGGCCCCCTCCCCTGACAACCTTTCCCTCGATGCGGCGCTCTGCAGGGGGAAGACAGACAGTGTGACACCTGAGAGACCCCCAGCCTGGGCCGCTGTTACACATGGGTCCATCCCAGCTCGGGCTTCTCTCTCACTCTCCTGCCATCCTCTGCTCTCCGGTTCCCTCACCGTCATCTGAAAGGCCTCAAATAACTCAGCAGTGACGAGTTGTTGGGTCTGCTTCCATTGGCTTCACTCAAAACCCTGCATATCTTCTGTCTTTTCTCTAACTGTCTTCTCATTGTAAATAATCTCGGAGCTCAATAACCTGCTTGACAGAAGACTGTTGTATACAGATGTTTATTTTCCACACAACAATATTAGAAAGTCTTGAGTATAAACTCATGGCGTTCCCAAGGGAGAAGCCTTCAAAGCGCACATGACAGATGGATTTCAGCAACAACTCCCACACTTACAACCAGCCCTCCCCTCCCTCTGTCAAATACCCATCACTCCCCACTGCGCAACTGTCGTCAAGTCAACCATCAGCAACCATCGCATCAAAGGACAATTTGTTCATGACAATGATTCCAACTTCACAGATTTTAAAGAGTTTGGTTTTGTTCAGTCTGCATGCGGCATGTCCGGATGTCGAAAAGCAAAGAGACAAAAGCAAGTCAAGATGTTAGATGCCGATGACTGAGAAAATGGTTGCACAATAAATACGCTCCATCTAGGGACAAACAAGAACCACAAAATCAAAAGAAGAAACACATTTGTCATTAACACGAGCAGATGTGAACGCTGAGTTACTAAAACAGGATTAAACATGGCCTCCTCAACAATTCACTCCAGATAAAAAAAAAATCCCACTTTTGACAGCACAGACTCAGACGCACAGATGAGGGAAAACCATGAGGGATAACTACAGACATCATGTTTTCTACTACGTCTCTAAATAAGTTCAACAGACACTTCTTTCCACTTCAGAGACCCCCACAGACCACCAGTGTCTCACTGGGAAAATAAGGCAGGAGAGAGAGAGGGAAGGTGGGTGGCTGCATCTCTTTGACATGGATCTTCTTACAAAACAGGTCCCTATTCCTGGAGCAGTTTGGGCCAGAGGGATGGAGTGCCTCAATGCTTGATGCTGACACTGCTGTGAGCAGTCAGAAATGAAGCAGGGAGTAGTATCGTCCAATCCTTATTCACAAACAGCACTTTACTCAATCCACACATCATGGAATGTGGAGCAAAGACAGGAGAAGAAGTAGCGCACAGTTATATGGTTGAACCAATCTCTCTTGTTCAGATCCTTTGGCTGCATTATCTGAAGGAGCACTAAACTAGTCCTTCACAGAGCAGCTCAGCTAATTTCAGCGACTTGCCGCCTCTTCTAACACTGTGCTTAGGGCTTCTGTGTGTGATCTGGTTAATGAGGGTGGCGGGCTCTCTCTAGATCACATGACAAAGCAGAGACAAGGCACAATAGGGCTCATGATAGCCGCTTATCATCCCAGCCGCTTCCACAGACTACAAACACATTTTGCTCAAACGCCTGATACTTGATGGATTTTAAGTCAGAATAAAAGGGGGATTAAGTGGAGAGGCAAAAGAGGAGAGAGGAAAACAAAACAGACGGAAAATGTGTCCGTGATGAGGGAATGTCAGGCGGTATGGCGTAATCTGAGAAAGGTCATCTATTGCTGAAAATCACAACCACTGACATTAGAATAATGTGATGAATCCAACAAATGTCCAGAGCAGGAATGATCTTCACAGGAAACACTATGGGTCACATTTAAGAACAAGTAGAAAACATTGGCTCCTTTCGGTCAAGGTGAATTTCAGCGACCATTTTTACAATAAAAAATGTATGTTTCAAAATGGCTATTCTGTTCACCTGAAATAATTTTTTTAATTGACGCTCATGAGAGCTAAGGGAGTGAACTAAAACAGTTAAGTTACTACTTAAAGCATAAAACCTATAATCAGCTAGAAGGCCATACAAAGGGAAATGCTCCAGGCAGGGAAAGTTTCTCTGAGGGCTCCTCACTACTTCAAGCGACTCTTCTCACATAAGCAGTCACGTGAACCAATGTTAAATATTGATTAACATAGCGGATCATTTGGGCAGTTTCTCTCTTTGGGGCAGCTCCAATCCCCTGAAGGTTTAAACCTTCTGGTATTTTCCCTCTTGTGTATTCTATACGCTTCATCTTTAAAAATGCATTAGCACCTCCCCACTACCAGCTCATGAATAAAAAAAAAGATATATTGTACATTCCTCACACCAGAATGACTGATGGAGATGAACACAAATATTTGAAATGCTGTTTTTTTGTTGTTGCTATTATCTGACAATGTATTGGTATTGGCGCATACAAAACACATGTATTCTGAATGTGGAGCACTAGTGTCTGGTTCTTAAGAAGGATCAGCTCGACATGATTTGCCCAACATCTCCTATCTGAGCATTTTGCTGGACTAGGCAGATTTCTCAGTGGAGGCTAAATAATATTCACCTCACAAAGCTGCCTGAGAAGAAAAAAAGACGACGGAGAGAGGGGGAGATGAATAGGAGATGAATAGATGGGCAGACAGAGAGAGGAAAAAAACAAGAGGATATGAAGGCTTCTGCCACACTGAGTACTTCCTCATGTCAAATAAGCCTCATAGGCGAGTGGTGAAAAGGAGGCCACGTTCCCAGGCTTTTAAATTAAGCAAAGCACTTCCCCGCACACATGGTTGGACATATGTGCCCCCCCCACTCATCCTCCTCCTCCACACAAATCCTACATATACACACACAAGTGTAAATCTCAGTGCTGGAGGAAATGAAGCCTGATCCTGTCCAACAAATGCCTGTACATATGATGGGTTGAGCATGCACATTTAGAAAACAATGGTTTCATATTTCGATTAAGCTTCGGCAGTACCTTACGATTAGATCATTGGACTTTTTAAGGCTGGGAAAGTGTTTCCTCTGCATACTGAGAGAGAGGGTGGTGGGGTGTACAGTATGTGTCGTTTTCCCCCTGGGTAGCACCCGAGGGCAGAGCTTCTGTTAGCTTTTGTTGCTGGGGTAATTGTTTCATCGTGCTGGTTTACATTGGAAGGCACCCGAACAGTCACCCCGAACAAATGACGAGTCATCCAACACAGCACCGCATGGCCGGCTCAGGACAGCAGTTCACATTTGTTGGGCTTTTGTGTCCGTGATGAAAACTACATTTTAAAAGCCCTACCGAAGGATACCAAAGCTGAAGTAAAGTGCAACATCAGCAAAGGTCTGTACATGTTGAACCACTGGTACAAAAGTAGTTCCCTACACTGTAATATAGAGTTTGATAGTGCCACGTCATAAACAAGACCAGTGGAGAATGAGACAACAACAACACTTTGAGGGTGAGAGACCAATTCATGACCAAGACCAAGGAAGGGCAAGACTGAATCGAGAGCAGGACCAGACCAGTGCGAGTCTCTGCCCGGTTTTCACTAAACAAACGGGGCTCAATATGTTACCTTGTTCATTGCTCTGATTGGTCGTAGTGCTATCCAATTGCGTGCAGTGGTATTTGCAATGCATGCGTTGGTGCTGCCCCCTGAGTTGCTCATCGCCAGTCCCTACATCGTTCTAGATGTGGGTCTGGATTTCCAGGCTAGGTCTTGACTGGTCTTGAAATAAAATCAAAGTTCTCTTTGTCAGAGACCAAGATGAGACAGAGTCCTTCTCAAAGTGGTGTTGAGATCGGTCTTGGGCTTGAGACCCAAGTCTTCTTCATCACCTCCTCTTGTTTTCATCTGTTCAACAGGCTAATATGGGCAAAACTCATGCCTAAAATAATGAAACAGAAAATCCCAATTAATCCTTTCCTCAACTGTCAAGTCAGATGTACAGATAAAGGAGAGAATGAACCTTGATTATTTGCTACATCTTAGAGCCATGCAGTCGTTCTGCATGGCCCGTGACAACTTCATTTACCCAATTAATCAATTCATTTCATGCTAATTAACTGAAGCATCCAGAGAGGCTTCCTGTGAAGCAGGATTGATAATTACACAATTATCTATATGCGTCCCTGGTTGGAACTGTAACTAACAGAGACATTAAATCAGACAGGGAGGGTAAAAAACTCAAACTAAGGTTAAGTAAACAAGCAATTGCTTCCTCAGGTAGAGAGTTTTTAACTGGGCAGAAAATTACTCCAAACTATGTCTACAGCAACTTAATACAGTTCAAATGGTATAATGAGCAGGCTCTAATTTAACAATCCAGTGTGGAGTTTTCCCTGAAATAAACAGGCAAAATAACGTCACAGACTGCTTTGAAATGTAAAGCGCAAACTGAAATTCAAGTGGCATTTCAACTGATCTTGCTGAGACTGAGGCTGCCTGCTCTATGATGTCCTGCCACTCTTTCTTCAAACAGGAAGAGAAATATATAATTATACACCCACACACAGTATAATATGGTACTCATACCGTACATACACCCAAAATAACAGTCACTGATATTTTAAGTGAAGGGCCAGCTTAGGGCAACGGTATCACACAAGCACACGCACACACACACACACACACACACACACATACATTTGTTATTTTTATACTTGTGTACCTCGTGGGATAATGCATTGCTTAGCCACTTGCCCTAACCCCATCACAACCTAATGCCTAACCCCCAACCCTAGCCCTAACCCAAAGCTCATTCGCACACACACACACACACACACACACACACACACACACACACACACACACACACACACACACAACACTATAGCCTCCAGGGATCACTGGGACTTTTGGGGGCAAGGCACAGTCATCGCCTGTGTAGATTATAGGTGGGTGTGTACACACATTAACAGTATGGACGCCTATGTGTGTGCATGTGCATGTGTTTGGGTGAGTGCTAGAATCCAGCTGACAGAGGGTAGAGGTCTGTCTGACTGGCTGGATTAGAGACAGAGCCTTGCAGGCAGATCATTACCTCACTGCAGTCTTAAATCTAAATTAACCAGGACTTAACTCTCGTACAAGACCTCTAATCTACTCCATGGGGAAAGTACTGTTAACAGGCACGGGGAGGGAAGGAGTCCTGCTTGAACTATAAACAGCGCAAGCCAACTTCACTGCTGAGGACCAATATGAAGCCTGGCGATTTGTAAGTGAGCTAAGCACTGTTTGAAATATACAAATGCCAGGATCATGTTGCTGCATTGGATGCAACATTGCTACTTAACTACAGT
This sequence comes from Ammodytes marinus, assembly GCF_949987685.1. Classification (NCBI taxonomy): domain Eukaryota; kingdom Metazoa; phylum Chordata; class Actinopteri; order Uranoscopiformes; family Ammodytidae; genus Ammodytes; species Ammodytes marinus. The sequence goes on along the minus strand of NC_137219.1, from coordinate 14,019,867 downwards.
ATATGGAACACGTTGATTAAAAAAAAGGAAGAAGACTGACATAGAGAGATTATAAAAGTCCTTTTACTTTCTTCATCTGGATCAGATTCTGTGCCATGCAGGTCAAATTACATTCTATATCAACATTTACTACATTTTTAACACTTTTTTGGACGTCAATGTCGGTTTGACGGTCCACCTGACTGAATATCAACTATTGGACGGACTGTCATGAAATTCAGAGAAATTAATGTTGCCCCCAGGTAAGTATTGTTTTGTACAGATACATTTAGTTTACAAAAGTCCTCCCCGATATCTATCATACACAATAATGACAACCTACCTATAAGGTGTAGGCTTTAAATACATAACAGTTATTCTTTCATCAACTCAGCTAGGACATTTATGAAAGAATAGTTTGACATTGATGAAAATTATAACAAACTTTAATGAGAAGATGGATGCCTTTCTGTATCATAAAGACATAGCGAGTCTCAGCGCCTCTTAAGTTCTCTTATTTACACAATATTTCTATTTTTTTAATTCTATATAAAAACTGTAAACTATAAAAAACAATCATCACATTTAATGCCACAAGATGAAACTTGACTAAAATCAATAAAAAGATGCAAAGTGAAATCAAAGACCTATTTTTCTTCCGCACAGAGGCCAAAATACTAGATATGATTTCCACTGTAAGTATGAGTACATAGGAGACTTTCTATTCGTGGTACTAAACGTTGATGCACCGAGCTTTTATAGTAATCATGATTAAAACCACAATAATGAGGATTCAAAGACTTAAAACTAAGCTTTAATGGCATAAAAAAAATATCTCCATCTCCTCCACTAATGTACGAGTGCTCCACTAACAACATGATATGACTGGAGCTGCAGTCCAGATTCTCATAATCTATACACAGTTGTGACAGGGTGTTTATCTAACCCCTGCCCCAGTGATCCACAAAGAACAGTGGAATAGAAAGGACCACAATTAAGCCACAAATGGCTGAGAGAGCAGAGTACTGCAGTCTTAATAGCATTAATGCGAAACGCAATAATGTGCTTATGTTCTTAGCTAAATGTCCCAGTTGTGTGCAAAAAGCTCAGTCTCATTTGACCATGTATCAATTTGCAGCAATGCTTTGAATTCACACACATTACAGTGGCAGAAAATTAATTATATATTGTCTGTATTGTACATTTTAGTGACTCTGATCACTGGTACCAAAACACACTACATAAATATCATTTTCATTCAACATTGCAACACAAAACATGATTAAATGCCCATGGCCAAATTATGCCGCTTTAATATTCTTAAAAGACTGCATATTGTGTACTTCATGTACTTTACATTGTCCTTCTGTTCTTCCATATTGTATTTCTATTACTGCAGCTTCCGCTCTGGATTAGGATTAGGGGATATGGATAACATTCTGTATCACATGTGCACAGCTTTTTTTTATGTGACCTTGGACATTTTCTGAAAACTGGTTTTTAGATTAAAAAAACTAAACAGGACAGTTCTGTCTGTTTTTGTCAAAGTCAGTAGTACATTTAATACCTGACAAATAAAAAAACGTCATCACATTGAAGCATTGATTGCCCACAATCAATGCCAACCTAATATGATACGTATCATCATAATGTGTTAAAATGGATGAACGCGGAGCCTAAATATCTGATGTTAGACAAATTTTATCAGCTCAAGGTATACAGACTTCTGTATCTCCCATCCCTAGTTATATAGTAAATATATGACACCTGTTTAGAAGAGGGATCCCCCTCTGCTGATTTTTCTCAGGTTTCCCCTCTCTAAAATTAATTTTGCATAGTTTTTCCTTACCCACATTTAGGGACGATACATATATTGCACATACTAAAATGTGATTCTGGTCTGTATAAATAATATTGGACATAATTTTCTCTGAAGACTACAGCAAATAAAATACTCATCTAAATACAGTGGGATTTTTTATTTATTTTTTAAAATCTGTTGCAGATTAAGTAAAGCAGGCTAGAGTCATGATGCTGCTATTAGGTTCAAACGGCCAGGCAGGTTCTTGTGTCCTACATATAGTGAGTGGCTCAGGTCAGTTTTAAGCAGCAGCTGTGCCCACTGTACACATAAAACCTCATTGTTCTTTATTTTTAAATTGACGCCCCCGTCCCATTCTCCTCTCCTGCCATGACAAGGAGACAGCCAACAGAGCCGTTTGATCCTACAGTTCTCATGTGGGACAGCGACAGCAGCGGCAAACCCTCCCTCCCCTCCCTCCATCTCCTCCATCCTCACCTCTCCCGGCAGAAAAGGGAGAGAAAAAGAGAAGGGCACTGGCCCGAAAGGCTGCAATTTTAGCCAGAAGCCATGTCTTCTTCAATACTTGTGTGAATTAAACATGTATGGAGCCCTTACAGAGCCCATGCTATTCAGGGATGCTCTACGCGAGGCTGCAAAGAATAAAGAAGATGCTCGGTGTAGTGTTTCACACAGAGGGCTGCATCTCTCTGGCAGCTTTGACTGAAAAGATGCGACCAGGCGGTAGGAAAGAAGAAGTAGAATAAAAAAAGAAAATAATAAAAAAAAGAGGAAAATCAAAACAGAACAGTCACAACACTTATGGAACTAAACTCTAAATACACCAAATACTAACAAAGAGCTGTTCACGAGCACAATAAGTAATCCAAAATAACCTAAATTCTGTGTCTAAACCAAGGTTTCGGTTGAGGTCAGATTAAGATTATAGATTAGTATTTTAGCTCTGATTAAAATACAACAGGGAAAGATTCGGCCGTCTGCGCTGCTGGAGTATCTCAACACTTTATTTGGCACCCAACAAACAAACCTTGTCTACCTAAAACCATTCTGTCAAATGCACATATTCTCAACTAAGACTCTCTCCATTTCAATAGCCCCAAGATGTTGTGGACTGTCTTTTCTTTCACTTTACTTGTTGCATTTGACATTGAACTTCCATCACACATAACTGACATATACAGGAAGAAGAAATGACCTCACACATACAAAGTGTCAGTACTAACCTGGCAGCGATATGGCTGTAAAACAACCCTGAGTCACTGACACTCTGAGGGAGGCAGTAACGAAGCACTTGGAGCCGATGTATGTCCATTTCGGGAAAATAGGGAAACAACAGCAACAACGGCAAAAGCAGCGGTCTATGCCACAAACTCCTTTTTGAGCTGCTCCGCTTTCTTAAAACCGAAACTCATTAAAAGCACTTTAATAATCCCGCTGGAAGGATGCCACAGAAATGACAAACGATAGCAACAGCCGCACAAATAAAAATTAAAATCCACTTAAAAGAAAAGAAAATGAATGAGCGGAAAAAAATATCCCCCAGTTCTGAATTCTTGCACTGCTGCATCCAGTGTGATGATCCATCCAGCAACAAAGAGATGACAGACTGGCAGGGATGAAGTCATTGACCAGCCTGTTGTCTGAACCGCAAAACAGATGAGCGTGTGTATGTGTGTGTGTGTGTGATGAACCTCTTTACTATTGTCATACTGTGAACCCAAGGGAGATTACCTCATATCCGTCTCAAACAGCTTCTACCCCCTGTCCACTCACACTAATGTGTAGTGTGTGTGTGTGGGGGAGATTGTTGGGGTTGGGGCTGACACCCCCCACCCCGCCCACCCCTCCTCTGGACTCCTGCCTGCTGTTGCCATAGCCACCCTGTATTAGTAAGCAGCGGCCCATACTGTGGTCAGCTCCTATTGATTGGGATGCCCTCTACCTCAAAGGACACATGTAGCGGCTGAATATACACCAACGAGTTTGACACAAATGAACTGCCAGAGATTTGCTCAATGTCTGTTAACATCCACTTAGTAATTGACTAACTCCTATGCTCAATCAGAATTTGACGAACAGGAGGAACCTTTTGGAAGTCATTGGCTCTATCGTTGGCTGAAGGGACTCTTTCCGAAGTCCAGATTTTAAAAAGCCAGACCTGTACTGATAAATTGCCCTATATTATCTTATTGCTGATATGTTGGTATTGATGCTTCCAGTCCATTGCATCGTTGGTCCAGAGAGCACTGATGAGTTTATTTTTAGCCATGCTAGCGGCGTAGCTCTCCTGTCAGTTGATCCACCACTTTGGTCCAGACTAAACTTTCTAGTTGGATGGATCAGAATTGAGTGGTTCCCAGACTTTGTATCCTACTGAATTACCCCCTACTGATGCCTCTACTGCTAGTGCCTTTGGATTGCTATGAAATGAATGGCCCATCAGTAAAATAATTGTAAAGAATTTGGTGATCCACTGACTTCATCTAGCCCCATCTGCAGGTCAGAATTTAATTTTGTCAAAACATTAAACCTATTTATCATCGGTATGTTAGCGATGTCATTATGAGCATGTTAGCAGCATGTTGCCGTTAGCATTTCGCTTAAAGCGCGACTGTGCCTAAGTGCAGCCTGGCAGGGCCGTAGATTTATAAAACTATTTCTCAAATCTCCGCCGCACTTCTTTAAATGTCTGTTTATGAAGGACCAATATTAAAAAAAACATTCTTATACTGTATGTCTTTAAAATAAAACCTATGATCAAAATTTGGAGAATACTTCACACTTGAATCACAGCTCTGTTTAATTTTCTTGGTGACGTTTCAACCAACTAAAGGTCTTCCTCAGGCAATAATCAAACCATGATCAAATAAATTAAATATGAACCTCAAAATGCAATACATATATCCATTAAAAGCCAGCCACATCTACTCAGACTCATTCTCACACATACAGACACCGAGTCCCAGGACTGACAGTGCTCCCCTGTGAGGATGACAGACCTTTGACCTCTCTGGGTAACTGGCCTCCAACCAAACAGCTGACATCATATGTCGCGGTGACAGCAAACAGCACAAACAGCAAGAGTCACACAACCACAGGGTGTGACAGGACGCTCAGAAGCAGAAAGTGCCCCTCATGATTGGTTAAATGAGGGTCACAGTCAACAGAGATTGGTTCTACAGGAGCGCCAGTCATCAGTGATTTGTTTTCCGGTGCTCGTGGTAACGCCTGTGTGCCAAGCAGAAATATCGTTGGCTCATCTGTTTGCTCCGAGTGCCCAGCTGGGGCACCGGACTTTTCTGCAAATGTTAACAAGCTGGATCTGTGACAGACTAGGCTCTGCGTTGCCCTGAAGAGGGAACACTGCCTGCTCACTAACATTTAGGAAATGATAACGGCCAATGTTCTACTGCTGCGGGACAAGTGACCGCCATCAAACATGTGATGGTGATATGTGGACGACAGTTCATTATATCTGTCAGATAGAAAAGCTCATTTATCAATGTGATGTACACCATCATAACTCCTTAATATTGATAAACAAGATGTCTATTGATGTTCTAGAGACCTAGAGGGTAAAGCGTATTCTTTCGACATTGTGATCCTAAAATATTTAATCTTACAACTAAAGGGGGTTGACATATAAATCATTAGTAATGTTGTCATAGAGAAAGTATTGCTCACTCATAACGGAAAAGCTGTAATGAACCTTCATGAATGGTTTATTAGGAATCATTGTCTTAACCGGTGTAAGCACATCTACAGCTAGCCACAGTGAAGCATCTCGACCCCCATGTGACGACATCACTTATTCATTATACCTTCGTTGATGCCAGTCGGCCCTGGGGCTAATTGTCATGGACACATAGCACAGTAGGCTACAATATGGGTAGCAAGCAACCCCCCACTTCTACTTAAACCCCTCCCCCACATCCCTCCCTCTCCTCCGCCTCACTCTTCCACCTTCCTCAGCACGCTCCAATCCGCGTCCCAGCGCTAATCCTGATCCTTAAAGGGAAACGCCGCTCCAATTTCGAAGAAAAATACTGTTGTGGGATACATAGAAGGATACTAAGTGTGGCTATACGTATTTCATAGAATTTGGTGATTGCCCCAGTTAGTGTAGAATTGTATAATCCGAATTATATAATGTGTTTCTCTGTATCCGCTGTCATTAACTGGAATGTGTACTGCAACCGATGTGCTTAGTTGATGTTGTCTGCTGAAATGTGTGGAGGAAGAAAAGGAATAACTGATGTATTGGAATAAATCCTGGAAGGATGGTCTAGATGAAGAGTTGTGCACATCATTTTCAAAACACTGCTTGTGGCACCTTTAAAGGTTATGTTTTCTGAAAGATGTCGATGTTGCAATATATTGTTTTCTTTTTTGTCACGTTTTGCAATATTATGATCTGAGTGACTGACCATGCAGTGTGAGCAGCGACCTCATAAATAATGAACATACTGTGAGAGAGCAGGCAGAGAGGTTCTCCTTCTGATGTACTTTACAGTAGATTACGAGAGTGCATGTGGTCAAGTGTGAAGCTCTGATGTTATCTCCTCCGCTCCACATCTGTATTTGAGCCTCAAACAAATCACCACGCTCTAATCTATCAAGGCCATATAAAACAGGGACCCCACTATCCTCGTATCAACTGGAATTATGATAGTCCCACTCCACCCACTCAGCCATTCAGAGATTAGTGCTCTCTATCCCTTTCTTCCTGTCCTTCTTTCTCACACATGCAACTAGTCAGATGGCATCCAAGTCGGAGAACGGCAGAGAGCAGCTGAGCGGACACACTGACAGGCATCGAGAAACTCCTTCTCCTTCCCAGGAAAAAAAAGACCAAACCATTGAAAGACAGGGGTAACCAATCAGGCGTCTCTGAAAACAGCTGGCTCCAGAGAAAACACAGACAGAGGGCTGGAAAGAAGGAGACAGACAGAAAGTCAGCAACTCCTGGAGGATATTTTCCCCTCTCTCCCACTTCCCTCTTGATTTCTCTCCAACTCAAGCATTCTTTTCAAAAGCATGTCGATCTGGGAGGATGGTAGGCTACAGAAGGAAATCCAGATTTGTCTCACGGATAAACAATCCCTACGAATGCTCTTGGAAGAACCAAACAGATTCTGCGGTCTGAAAGCTGAGCCAGGATTTGAACAGACACACTTGAGAGACACTAGAGGCAACATCATTAGTCATTAACCACGCAAATGATTTTTCTACTTTCATTCACACTAACGCTGAAGCACAGAAAGGCTAAAAGAGACAGAAAGAGGGGGGATGACCACGAGTCAAAAGTTGCCTTACCCGAAATCGTCCAGGGAATACATGTCCGCAGAGCAGAACAAAGTCAGGTCCTCAAGCAAAGGATGAAAGGAGGTATCAAAGGGAGAGATTATGGAGGAGAGGGGGAAGTGTCAGCCCGACAGGAGAGAGCTATACACATGCTGTCCGACGCTGAAGCACACTCAACCCTTTTCCCACAGTCCTCACATCTTCGGAAAACGTGTTTAAAAAAAAAAAAATCTCTCCACTACGCCTAAAGAGCAGACATATAACTGAGAGACAGGGAGAGTGGGAGGGAAAGAAGTGAGTGAGCAAGGCAGCGATGAGGAGTGTTGCAACAGAGTAAGGGAATGCAAGAGGGAAAGAGAGAGAGAGAGAGAGAGAGAGAGAGAGATCATGTGACGAGTGCAGACCAGTCACCTCTCTCCACTCAAAGGATTGGAGTGCCGTCTTTCAACCTCAGAGGAATCATTACCACTGGATGGAAATTACATGTTAGCCTCTATAGGAAACGGGAGGGTTTTTACGACACGCCTTTCTGTAGCGTGTCACATCCTGAAAAAGAAAAGTGAAGCTTAAAATAGATTCTACAGCAACTGATTTTTTTTCCTTCAAAGATGCATGTCAGACATAACCCCTAATCACCAATTAACTCCAGAGTGGGAACACACACAAGCAACACACCCGTGGGTTCTTTCAGCTCGCCCTTTCATAAACAACAGCCGAGGCTCAAAGAGAAGCGCACTGCAGGAACAGATGTAATGATTAGGTTAATATCCCAGCAGCAAAAGGATTTCTTTCATCTACTGTAAGTGTAACATTTGTTGTTTCCTTGCGGCTACATAAGAAATCATCCTCAACCGGTGGTCCATCTGGCTCGGGAGCAAATTTAGACTATTAAGCTTCTTTGCCACAGTGGGCCGAGGTGTGGGGAAACAAACAAAGAGCAATGTAGTCCTCCAAAAAGATTAGTAGGGGGGCTTTGTGCTGGGTTTAGAAAATAGTAAGAAAAATGCAAAAGTCTCTGCAATGGAGCCTGGAAGGTCTATACAACACAATATTATCTCGAAAGAGCCTCACTTAGCTGTAGATGCTTTACACAGTATGTGGCGGGGTCATCTGATATGGCCTCTTTGACCTCCATCGAGGGATGGAAGCCAAAAGCCAAAAGGGATAAATATTCATCATCAAATCTACAGCAACACAACACCAGTGTTAAATGTATGGGATATGATAGATTATGACCAGATTACAGTATAAAGGATACGTATATATGTGTAATGCTTACATTCGCTATGTATCTGCATTTAATCCATGGAGAAAAATACCAATACTCATCAAATCATGTTATAAATGATAACAAATAATCTAGAACAAGAGTTCACAGCCGTTTTTTGCTTGGGCCCATATAAAGCATGACTAAAGACTTACTGACTTCTTTTTTGTGTATGTTTTATGTCCAGCAATATGATGAGTATGTTGATATGAATTTGGGTAAATATATGATTTCTTAATTGTCAAGATTGATGTGGATATCCTTTGGGAAATCCCAACAATCAGGTCAGGAACCCCTGATCAAGATGAATGTAACAATGAATATGCAAATATGAAGTCTTGTCTTGTCTTTCTCTCTATTAATGCGGCCGCGTTCACATGACATTTCAATTATGTACGGAACAATACACTTCACTGATTTATCTGCTGACACCTGACAGGACGTACACACAACAAAAAAGAAAATTACTTCGAAAAAAGAAAATCCCTGTTAAATATAAATACACAATATTATAGTTCATTTTGTGAAATAAAATGTTATACAAAAAAGGAAAAAAATCCAGGAATCATAATATAGTTCTTTTTTTTCTCTTCTCTTAGCTGCACACTGTGACGCTGGCTCACGTGGAGCTGCTCTCTGATCAGCTTGGAGGGCAGCAGCAGCAGCCTGCAGTAGGATGCATAACTCAGCGTTTTACCTTCCACTGGCTGCACTCGCTCACGCTACCTTTCCCTGTGATGAGTCACCACAGCAAGCTCTACACAAATCTCCCTGTGTTAATAGTATGAGACAGACGCCTTGCTTTTTTTCTTTTCTTCCACTGTTTCTCTAAAAACCCACTCTGCCTCTGTGTGTATCTTTGTCTCTCTGTCTCTCTCTCGCTCTCTCTGTCTCTCTCTCTCGCTCTCTCACACACAGACACACACACACACAGACACACACACACACACACACACACACACACAGACACACACACACACACACACACACACACAATCACATAATGAAACCACCACTTTTACAAGACTAAAAATAACTCAGCTACACTCACACACGCGCACACACTCATGAGCATGTGCGTGGAAATGGTCCTTCTGCATATACACAAACGCACGCGCACCCTTACATATATTTATCAGCAATGGATGCAGTGGTGCCGAACAAATTATCTCATTGAATTACATTGTTTTTTTTCTTGACTCCAGGTCACTTAGCTCCTGCTTTGTGGAGATTTAAGACTTGGGGCTTGAGTCAAAGAACAGATCTGCCTCTGGCAAAAAAAACAGACTCAAGGGACAGGGACTCAAGTAGAACAACTTTGCAGAAAAGAGGAAGCGGCGTGTTCGTCCAAATGGGCTGGAAAGGTATGAATATGACATGTCTACTCTCGGGGAGCAAAATATTCCAGCTGCTGGCTTCAGCTGAATGAATGTTTATTCTTTCATTTTTATTTTGTATTTTTTTTTCTTATTCCCTTTCTGTCTTTTCCGAAAAGCACTACTACACACCCAGGCGCACACACACACACACACACACACACACACACACACACACACACAGGCAGGCACACGCACGCACGCACGCACGCACGCACGCACGCACGCACGCACGCACGCACGCACGCACGCACGCACGCACACACACACACACACACACACACACACACACACACACACACACACACACACACACACACACACACACACACACACACACACACACACACACACACACACACACACAGCACACAGCACACAGCAACAGTAAAAGTGGAGAGAGTGCACAGTATCTGAGGAGAGCTGTCAGGGTCAATCTGAAGCCATAAAACTGAATGGTGCAGGCTGCTGCTATACGGAGGCAAGCAGGAGTCAAACTAAAGTCAGCAGGGGGGAAATATAAAAGGAATGGACTGTTTCATAAATAGACTACAGACACTCTGCTGCTGCTGCTGGAGAAGATTTGGGCCTTGGCGCGTTCTGCATGCCAATATGAGCATGGAAAGGCCCAGAATACTATCCATACAGGCTGCGAGACAGAATGAGGGTTTTACCACGAGACACATTTTGTATAGGCTGATTATGTACACGTGTGGATCAGTCATGGAGTAGGCTTATATGTGTGTGTGTGTGTGTGTGTGTGTGTGTGTGTGTGTGTGTGTGTGTGTGTGTGTGTGTGTGTGTGTGCGCGTGTCTGTGTGTGTGAGGAGGGGGGGGGGGGGGGGGGATTGGGGGTCTGATAACCTGCCTGGCAACCACCAGAATAAACACCCTCCTCCTCCTGCCATGGTTATATGCCCGGTCATATTCAACGTTTCATTGCACCAGGTGCACCATGGCGCTTAGGCTATATGAAGAAATACATGATGCTGTCGTTTCCATGACAACATGGGTCTGGGATTTAATCTTACACTCAACACACTGGGCGGGTCCGGCGGTGACAATAGAGGGCTACTAGGAGGGGAAAACATGCAGAACTGTTCAAGGCATTATTCGCTTTGTGCATCCGAAGTGTACAAAGCAAACAGTAAAGCCTATGAAGCCGAGGCCCGCTGGGTGGGCCCCTGGATGCATTGCTCTTAATGCCGTCTCCCAGATGAGATAAATGAGCCCTAAGATGTATGGGAGGCTGAGATTCTTTATTACACTATTAGCTGCAGTGTATTCTTAGAATATTAATGTAGAAATGGAGATGAAGGCTATAGGCAGCTCTGTGTGTCGGTGCGCATCTGTCATGACGCGTCAAACACAGCGCATGGTGCTGGCCGCCGCTTACCTCATTTTCTCGTCTTTATTTCAACCGGAGACGGTGCCACCGGCGAGGTGGATGAATAGGACCGACGGCCCGCTTATATTTTCCAGAATAGACAGTCCGAGAGGCTCGAATCTGCTACCGCCGCTGTGTCCCTTGCAGACGCGTCTGCAGCGATATAACACGCCGATGATGATGAGTCGTGTTGAAAGAACGCTAGGCGACAATACGAGCGTGTTCTCCCATCCGCTTTGTGCTCCGTTGTCTGTGCTCTCCGCAAGCGCCGCTGCTTATCCTATAGTCCATGTTCCGCCGGGGTTCGTGCTCGGTACAAGACGGTGAACAGTGGTCGCGGGCCGCCGCCTCCTTCATGCCATATCTTCTTCCCATTCGGAGTGTTTTGGTGAGGAGCCGAGAGATTTGGGGGAAAATGCTAATACTGCGTGAGAAGGAAGGAGGGGGGTGGGAGAGCAGACAGGCTCAATGCTGCCCACCTGCGGCGAAGACGCAGACATGCAGCCCACTAACGTCCCCCATCCCCACCCCCATCCCTATCCCTAACCCAACCCCAACCCCAACCCCAACCCCAACCCCAACTCCGCCCAGAGATTATCAAATAGAGATTATCAGTAAACCAACAAGTATAGTCTACCTATAGGTATAATGTTTTGGTCGGCTATAGCAAGTTATTTTAAAGAAGCACGTTCAGATGTGATCAAAAACCATACTTACTTCGTATACTTCCCTACAAGTCAGTTTAGGTGGTTAATATGGTTTTTATTCATTTATTATGTATAAGTACTTGCTTTGTCATATGTTTTTGTAAAGTAGTCTATATCGGGACCATGCTGCATGGTGATTCTGCACTTAAAGTTAAGATTGATTGATTGATTGATAGATAGAAGTTTAATTTTTTTTTTACTTTACTACTAGATGTAATTTCTCATAACAAACTATAATACTAACAGGAGTATAAAAGTGCACATGATAATACGTCAAGGATTTCCTATATCTTCCTAAAGGAAAAAACAAAACAAAAAATGCAAAACACAGGACACAGCCTTAGGAATTTCATTTAGCATTTACTTTGTGTTAAATGTTCAAAGGTATTCTGAAGCCCCAGGAGTTAAGTGGTAAGACAAATCATGTTACATTCACTCTGCAGAGCCAACCGTCAAAACGACACCAATATGCCTCTTCTCAGTAGCAGTTCTGGTCACCCTAAAATCTGCTGAACCCCAATCAAATACATCTTGATAATTCATGCATGTGTGATATATGTATTTGCTCGCTGTTAACCATAAGATGAGGAGTGAGATCTGCTATGCACTGGAAGGTTGAAAGCAGACATCATTGGTTCATAGCGCTCCAGTAAGTGCTAAATGGTGATTTGCTTGTTCTATTGTGCAGGTGTGCAGACCTGCTGTAGGTTTATCAGGCTGAAGCATTGCATCATGGTCAATAAAAGCACCTAAAGAAGGTGGAGTGCAGTTCATTCCAGCGACTGCTGGTGCCCATCAAATAAACAGTTACAGTGTAATGGTCTCAACCTTCCCATCTTAATCTAGTCTGAGTGCAGTCAAATCCAGATAGATACATATTTAAAAAAAGAAAGGCTTCACATCATTGGAAAATCCCAGATACATGCTTGTCTTTTCATCTTCCTTAGACCTCAAGGCAAAGGAAAGACACAACAACTCATTCTAAAACTCTGAAACAGTGTCAAATACTAGGTTGTCACCCACGTTCAGTTTGTACCAATCTCCAAGCCTCCCAGTTTATTTACACACCTGGGTTTTATTGTAGGGGAAACACTCAAAGGAACTAATTTTGGCAGTGAAGGATTTCACTCCTGATCAATAAATAATAGAAAATGTGCCCTTTTTTATGACCTCTGGAAGCACAAAAAGGTAACAAATACTGTTGTGGAAAAGGGTTAAAATCCTAACCATGAATTCTGATGATCTAATTTTTTACATTACCGTTAAACTATTTGCCAAAATCATCATAGTTTCAAATGTCAGGTTACATCTCACATTACTGGACTGTATCATCCTTGCTGTATTTAATAAACATGTCCACCAATTTGATATCACTGTATGTTTTAGTGAGATGTGTTGAGGGCACGTTCTGATATGTCAATGTTAATAATAGCGGAGTGTCCTGTGTCACTGGTGCTTTCCTGAGTTGTTAAATACAAAATAAAAGAAAGTTTCACAACTATAAAATCACCATGTTTTTTCTTTCCATACACAGTTTTTGTTCCAATACTCTTGGATCTCCATGATAATCATTGTGGAGCGGCTCTGACAGGCAGCGAAACAAAGCTCCGCAGTCCACTATCTGTGGAAGGAGTGTGCATCACACAAGAACACTGAAAGCTAAACTGTCAGGAAGTCAGAGCCTTTGGTTCTGTTTCGATTTGATCAGTTTGATCTGTTTCGTCATTGGTGAGAAGGCTACAGTACGTAAGAGAGAGAGATTTTATTTTTTTTACATGTAGTGTGAAAAAGGGAAAAAAGGAAAAAATTAATTCTGGATTTTTGTATTTCAATCAACCGCTCATTACACCTCCAACAGTACACCTCCTCTGGGATCTAGTGGGAGCATATCAGGAAGGAAACCTCAAGGAAGCTCAGGTTCCTCTTCTATCAATTCACTTCAGTTCAAGTCCAGATCCGTCTTTTAGCATCAAGGGTTCATTAAAGTTTGGTTCGGATCAGTTTAGTGCAGTTCAGTTCAGTTCAGTTCAGTTTGCCTGGGCTGGGTTTCAGGCCCCGGCAGCAGTTAGAAATGGATAGTGTCCGTTTCCATCAGACTATCCTCCACTGCATGACGCTCATGTCCTTCCCTCCTGTTGACACCAGGTAGCCGTCTTCATACAGGAAGGTCACGTTGGTCACGTGGCTGCTGTGGCCGCCGTAAACATGGCTGGGAGCCTAACAAAAAATAATGCAAATAAATCCTGTTATCCCTTTCTTCCCCTGCTCTTACAATTAAAGGTGCTGCGAGGAACTTTCAAATATTGCTGAAACAGTCAAATTTTTCCTCTGATGATTATAAATGACATGTTACAGCAAACAAGACCATCAGTGCAAAGAATGCTATTTTTATATAGTTTTTCTTAATGCCTTTGTCATGGGTACGCTTACCCAGAAACTACAGCTGGGGTTTTAAAAACACTACCGCTTTTGTCCAAACGGGGTGCAAGAATTAACACAAACTGAAATTTCCTCGGAGCACCTTTCTGGGCAACAAAGTTGGACTGGAATATCTAGAAAAATATTTTCTTCATGTCACTGAGTTGTCTGTTTTGCAGCATTCAGTTTCTTACCCTGAACTGTGAACAGGGGTATGAGAACAGATGGACCTTCCCAAAGTCGTCTCCTGTAACCAGGAGGCTCTTATCATTGGACCTGCAGACAGCATTGATGTCTGTGCCATCTGAGCCGTCGGGCCACAAGCCTAATGGGAAGAGAGCGGTGAAAATGTGTTTTGAATGGACATTAAGAAGCAAACACACGACCGAAGAGGAGAAGGGAAAGGACCAACAGCTTACCAAAGACCTGGAAGCCCAGAGGGCAGGTGAAGGTGGCCCATTCAATATCTCTGGTGGTCTCCACGCTGACCACCTGTTTGCACACTGAAGGGATCCCTGAGAAAAATACACACAAACCAAATACACAACCTGTTTGAGAATGAATTAATAACATGGGTTCTGTTACCTCCACAAAGTCAACACTATGCAAGTGTTTATATGTTGTGAGTCCGCATCATTGAGTCTTTTTGATACATTATTTTCGGCACCTATTTCACAGCAAAGATCATCTCTGGTCAACTCAATAAAGTGAGATTTAGATTTGCCAACATTTTACAATAAGATGGCAAAACAAATTTTCAGCAAAATACTAATGGTTAACTCAGTATACTGTACAATTGGGCGAAAATGTAACTTTTTATTTAAATTTTTTACATTATTCACTCGATAAGAATCTATTTTCTCAATCGGCTTTTTGACCCCCAGCGATGAGACCCTACAGGGAAACACATTTCCACCAACTTTAGAACAGTTTTGAGAATTGTTTTCTTTTCTTCTTGTTGATTTAAAATGTGGGGGCCTATTCCGGTAAAATATGATGTCACATACTTCATACATATCAGAGCTCAGCACAATTTGATTCTAAATGGAATGACGGTTAGCCTGGCATTCCCAGACCTGCCACTAGGCGCTGGCAAATTGAATTTGCTGTGCCTGTTGGTCTGGACACTCTCCATTGAAGCTTTTTCAGAAAGTCCAGAAATCCAGACTCACGTTTCAATTGGTTCTATCTAATATGGGCGCGCCAGAGCCCTTTGTATGGTGCTCTGGGACGGACGTAACTGGATGACGACAGTGACGTGCATGCGACGTCAAAGCCGTGATAGTAAACATCAAAGATGGCTGTGGATATGTTGTGTGAGTTTGAGACTGCTTTGGCCTCGACCCTTTACGATTTGGAAGACGGCACTCAAATCTTTCATTAGCAAGTAAGTGGAATGTTCTGTTTTGCCGACAGACCATGGCAAACGTTTAATTTAACAGTTTAACAGCTGTTCGCTAAACGAACGGGGCTTAATACGTCACCTTGTGCATCGCTCTGATTGGTTGTAGTGCTATCCAACTGCGTGCAGTGACATTTGAAATGCAGGAGTAGGAGCCGCCCCTTGAGTTGGAAATTATTATTGATCGTGGCCAGACCCTCTATCGTTCAAAATATCAGGGTCTGGATTTCCAGGCTAAATGACGGTAGCTCTTTCAGTCAAATCTGATCAAACCACAGGCACACAGGTTTGATGCAGAAAAATTGTTTTTAAGGTTCATCTCCTAAAATCAGCTCCCACATTGTTTCCGATTTGTAACATCACACAGATGTAAACATCATACATTAAAGGATGACAGAGATCATACTTACAATACAGTATCTCATAGTCCCCTGAATTTGATACCAGGTACTGGGAGTCCACCGACCAGTCCAGATGGGTGATGAAACTAGAGTGACCCTGAGATATGATACAAAGGGACCAAGTTAGACATTTATCTTTACACGCACTTCACAGTGTCCTTAGAGGGAGAGGTGGTTTAGCATAGGTCTATGCATCAGAAACAATCCTAAAAATGTAGATTGCATTGGATACAGCAACCCCTTGGCTTTAGTCATTACGCTCACATAGACACGGCACTGTTAGGCCTTTCACACCAAAATGAACCAAGAGTCAGTTCCAGGCTGGTGTTGGGGTCAGTTCAAAACTGGTTACAGCCTTATCCCAGTTATGAACCGGTTGGTTTCACATCGACCGGAGACAGCCATGGAGCCGGCAAGAGAGCAACGTCATGACGTCACTGTAAACGTGTGTGTACGTCACCCGACGCCGCTGCTCTTGTGGCTAAAGGCCAGGACACACCAGTCCGACTTGTTTCTACTTGTTCCGACTACGCAAAAAATGGGGTCGGCCGTTTCAGGAAGCTCCAGGCTTCCCGTCGCGGCCAGAGAACACACCAAACTGACTGCTGACTTTCCGTACGCTCTGTTGCTTGCGCGGGACGTAATGTCTCCATAACAGCAGGCGGCGCTAATCTGTATTGTGGCCCGAAAAAATAAGAAAGCCGGAAATGATGGGACAGCTCTCTAGAGCATAAACATTAGATAGAAATACGTATTTATATTTATGGACCATAAGAGCACAATTTTTAGCAGAGAGTGTCGAGCATGGTGTCGAGCAGTCAACAAGGGTTGATGCATGTGAGTACTCTCAAAACGAAACGAACAAACACATTAAAACGATGGCTAGCTGTTGTTAGCTGTTTGTGCTACCCGCCTCACTTCCGGGCTTCACTGATTCGCTAGCCCTCCACCAATCAAATTGCTCCAAATGAAAGACGGTCGGCCAGCCTGTCGCCGCCGATTGAACATGTTCAATCGGCGGCGACAGGCTCAAAACAAGCCCGACGCCCTCTACGTCGGCCGACGTTACGGCACACACCAAACAGATTCGTCTCCCGACCCCCTATCGACTCTACGACGGCGATTTTCGGGCTGGTGTGTCCTGGCCTTTACGCTAAAGCTACCGCTAGCTTTAAGCACAACAACAGCGGCGAATACGTCTTATTTCTACACTTGTTGGCTCTCGCTTTGCTTTCTTAAGCAAACAGGACCCATACAGCGTATTCTCGCCGGTCAATTTGATCGCTACGTTCGGTAATTATGTTATGTTTACGTCTCGTAGTAGCGGTGTTTTTAAATATGGCGGGCATGAGGTTTGAGTTGCTCTGGTTGGTCAGGATAATCCCTCCCCCAACCGTTCGCGCAAGCAGTTCTTATCAAACCCTGCTCAATCCTGGGGTATGAGTTCTCCCGGTTTTTACGGCCCGGAGCAGGCTCTCTGGCGGTGTGAAACCAAAACACTGGCTCTAACTCCGAACAAGCCCAGAACTAGCTCCGATTTTGCGGCGGTGTGAAAGGCCTATGTGTGACTCAGCTCGTTGTCATTTATCATTTTACAGGTTCTCTATTCAAGCACAGTGAGGACAGGGTGTACAGAGTGGAGGCCCAATATAGAGCCGAGGAGGGGACTAAACAGAAAGCTGATGCGGGTTGGAACTAAAAATAAAGGAACAGTAGATGAGGAGGGGGATTATAAATACAGGTGCTCACCGAGCACTTCCCCACTCGGCTGTACTTCCTCCCGTTCTCTGCCACGGCGTAGATATAGATGTAGTTGTCGTGGGAACCGATAGCCAAGAAGTTACCGTCTAAATAGAATAAAACAACAAAAAAGAAGACAGGAGGATTGAAATAAAAGAAAAATTAAGATATGTTGAGGTTTTATGATAGTTGGTAGACAAACAGTATTTGGAGGGTATAGATTATAACATGTATGGATTAGGTTAGCATGAAACATCCCAACCAAATTGATCTTTAATGGCAGCTCTGGTTGAAAGCATCTTCATGTAACATTATTTCTCACAATATCATATATATAATATAAAACCTGAAATCATCCCTAGACTTGTAGCTTTGCAAATACATGCCCAACAAAAATGACCAATGTTGCTTTTTTTGTTTAATCCTTTATATTTTCCCCAGACATGAATGCATGCTGTAAATTTATCAGCAATAGGAAGAACGGGCATTGAGAATGACACTGTGCGTGCACAGGCAAAACACACAGTCATACCTGGCCCGAAGCTCATAACAGACAGCTGTTCATTCCCATCTGTGTGCACTGTGACAAGATCCTTGGAGTCAGTGTCCAGGACCAGCCACCTGCAGGATCAGTGACAAACTGCTCAGAAATCTGTTTTTTCATTAATCCAATATAATGAAAATCTGCTCTAGAAGATTTCAGCAATGACTTGTTTTCTACTAAACAAATCAAGGCAAGGTTATCTACGGCGAAATTCAGACACAAGGCAATTCAGTAGCATGAAAATACCTTCAAAATAAGACATAACAAACACTACATTTCTTTAGAAAGGGAATATCCTCCAATTCATTTTTTGTTGACGGCTCCCCTACCTGCCAGTCTGGGTTCCTATGGCAACCACAGCACCAGAAGGGTGGAAGCCTGCTGATTGGGCGGCATCCTGTCAGAAACAAGAAGAAGAGTATATTTGAAGTCCAGCTTCTCTCAGAAAATGTGTTTTGTTTATTGTCATTTTTGGATGTTTAATTTTGTCTGTCAACAAAATACCCTTAATGTATAGATTATATTGTGTTTTTAAGGACATCAATACTATCATGATATCAATGATAGACAGTAATCACCATGTGTTATGTGGTACATCGTTCCTATATCTGACCCCCAGGGGGCAGTGTTGACTAAGACTTACCTCCATAGGCTTGGTCCAGATTAGCTGATGGGAACTGGAGTCCCACATGCAGACCTGTCTGTCATAGCCACAGGTGAGGAACTGAGGCTTCCAGGGGTGGACAGCCAGACCCCACAGCTCGTCAGTGTGACCCTGAAGAGGAGACCAGAGTTTTACTTGATCGGCTACGACATCAAAGCCTTTAAAATTTAAGCTTCACTTTGCCCAGTTCTTACACAACACCATACTGCAGTAGAGAGTCGACAGTTAATGATGAATGGAACATTATCTTGCTCAAGCTACTCCAATTGAAAATGCATTTCTCTGTCAATTCTTCATAAACATAATATTTTCTGGGTTGTCAACTATTGATCACAGACAAAGACATTAAAATAATTTCACATTGGACTCAAGGTCTTTCAGAAAACTGTAAAGGACCTTTTTCAACTATTTTCTGATATTTGATAAACTCAACAAAAAAAAAGTTTTACAGGGTAAATTACCTTCACATTAATCAGTAATAAGAGTAGTTAGCGAGTCAAAGCCATATATCATAGTAACATTTTAGCCATCTATGCACCTACCTGTGTTATAGGTATGAATTCTCCATCCAAACTGCCTTGCAGAACAAAGTGCTTTGTGGTCCCGATAAGTACAGTCTCCCCTCTGCCCTCTGCTATGGTCCGGATGGGACCAAACAACTCGGGCACCTGTGGAAAAACAAAATTATCATGTAAACCATCTGCTCACCTGCAATACAGCATCTGCCAGAATCAACATCATCCAGTCTTTAACTGCATAATGTGGTCTCCTTAGAGCAAATAAGACATGAGCGATCCATAAATCTCATCACTATAAATGCCCACAAATCTCATTGAGAGCACAAACCCTTCCATCTCATCCTCTGTAATATTTATTGTAATCAGAATGCACAGTCTTCCGCCGTGGGCAGGAGAGCACTTTTCTGGCTAATATAAGCAGCATCCTAATTCAAACGAGATAGCTGGAATATGCTGCTTAACATTTTATTGAAAACATTTAAAAAAGAAAACGGTATTAGCCGATCAAATCATTAGGGACGCTGTAGAGGCTCCTAATCATATCATATGTATGATTTATTAACTTATCTCTTCATGATATGTTTTAATTGATGGTGATATCTGCCGAGCTCCTTTCTCTCACCTCCACCGTTTGTATTTGCTGGTAGCCGCCGTCCCAGGAGACCAGCCTGCGGTCTTTGCCTCCGGACAGCAGCGTGCCGTTCCTCAGCATGCACAGGGCAAAGATGCTGCCTTCGTGAGCTCCCTGGATGACGTGGCTGATGCGATTAGTGCCTGCGTGACAGAGAGCAGAGGAGACGGATGAGACAGACACAAAGGTTGACGGCAAGAGTAAGGGCAGATTAACGGACAGATAGGGTGATCAATGAATTAATGGGACACAACAACAACAACAAAAAAAGACAGGGAAGTGCTCTAGTTGGAACACTGTTTAGAAATAAAGGTTAAATGAATGAATGAACGAACAAACAAACAAACGTGCCTTTTCCCCACACCAATATGTTTCCACTTGAGTCTCCCGTGATGGTGTCTCCATTTTCTGCAAAGGTCACACACAACACAAACTTGGGCTTCTCCTGCTTCTGCAAGAGACACAA
The DNA here is from genome assembly GCF_949987685.1 of Ammodytes marinus. Taxonomy (NCBI): domain Eukaryota; kingdom Metazoa; phylum Chordata; class Actinopteri; order Uranoscopiformes; family Ammodytidae; genus Ammodytes; species Ammodytes marinus. Next base: position 13,999,241 of record NC_137219.1, on the reverse strand, counting down.
AAAACACATGCATACTGTTTTATTTTTTGCCAGAATACCACTGATTGTGTATATTTCCCTTAACCCAACACAGGCTGCAAGGGCTTTAATTTGTGCCTCTACTGTATATCCAACTTTATTGCTTCATGATATTGATCATACATATGGGAAACATGGTGTTGTGAGTGTGTCTGCTGTTTCCTACCTCAAACAGGCCTTGCTTCTTGACCAACATGCCTTTCTCCAGGTTCCAGAAATAGAGATGGGACTTGCCACAGGTCACTATGATGTTGCAGTCTGTCGGGTGAAAGTCTACGGCAAACACAGACTCGTTGGAGCACTGAAACGAAACGCACGAAACAAGGAACCAAGTGAGGGGCTGAAACTGTATGTACACTGGTTTATTAGGAAAACTGATCTGATCAGGACGCACACACGCACACACACACACACACACACACACACACACACACACACACACACACACACACCTTGACCTCAGCCAGTCTGTCCTCTCTCTGCCAGTCCCAGACAGACAGGACGTGGTCATTGGAGTCGTCTACGACACACAGGGTGTTTCCTCCGTTCTAATGCACAGAAAAAGACACAGAAATGGTTAACCTTTGTCAAAAACATGTCAGAAACAGCCTCTGATGCCTTGTTAGACTGTGTGTCTGAGGGCATTTCCTTACCGACTTGGAGAAAGCCAGGCAGGCCAAGGCTCGGTCGAAGAAGCCTGTGCCCAGAACATGGAGCGTGTTGAGGCTGACAGAGTCCCACACACGGACATGAGGAGCCAGCTGCTACCAGGAACAAAGAAACAAACATGGCCACAAAAGAAGGAGAGGTTTATCTTTAGTATGATGCCATTTAAGGCTTACAGAAGCACAGAAAGTGAACGCAGAGTGTTTTGTTAAGCTGAAAAGTGTGCAAAAACATAACTCCACAGTACACCACAAAGAGATATTAAAGGTTCATGTGATAAATAAAGTATCAATAAAGAGACCTCACTCACTTTGCCATCTGCAGAGGTGCCCGCCACCTGCCCGGTTGCTATGGTGATTTTATCTGGGTGCATGGCCAGGCTTGGAGAAGAGAAAGGCGCAAAAGACAGACATGAAAAAACAGTTAAAAAGCCTTTCAACATCAAGAGGAGCGCGTGAATAAAGATGAGCAGCGTGCTCACAGAACATGAAAGTCACATTTGGCAGGGGAGTTTAAAAAAAAGAAGAAGCTATGGATACGACATTCACTGTCTGTGCTGCTGATGTGAGGGTGAAATTAAACAGTTTAGGATCATCTCGTCCTCCTTTTGAGCGAGGCGGTGGAACAACAGTCTTAGGGTGTGTAAAGCTCCAACACTTTGTCTTCAAAAGGAGTGAGACTCTGTGTTTGCAATCCATCCTTTGATCTGTAATCCAAAGTGTTCATTAACGATTCAAACTTTTATTAACCCCCAGAGTGTAATAAAATGAACGCAGCCGTTTGTTTCTAAGTTTAGTCTCACGGTTTACTGCACACCTTCACACAGACTCATTTTCATGCTCGTGCACAGACGCATGCAAAACGCACACTCGAGAACACTGTTACCTTCCATCATTATATGTGGTTATTCTGCAGCAGGAGTACACAAAAAGATTGAGTAGCTTCCTGTCCTACCTCCTGTGTGCATGAGTGTGTGTTTGTGTGTGGGTGTGTTTTGCACTCACACTGGGTATCAAGAAAAGAAAACATGCTGTGAATAAAGTCTACTTTTTAATGGTGTAAAAATGAATGAGGATGTGATATGGATCTGCAGGCAACATGTACATAGAAGCAGCCCCTTGGTGTTATTGGTACATATTCATTATCACTGAGTGTCTCACCATTTGATGTCATCCGTGTGTCCTGTGTAGTGTCTCTGCAGCTGCTCATCCACATTGAACAGGACCACCACGGAGGCGATGAAATACACTGTCTCGCCGGTGGGCAAAAGGTAAAGGTTGGAGCGACAGTCTCGGCCACGGTAACCATAACTGGACATTCAAGAAAGGGTCAAGGAAGGAAGCTAAAAAATAACATCCAAAGGAATTTGGGAACAAATTGAATATCTTTGGGTTTTAGACTGACAAAACGACTTCTCCAATGTGTTGTAGATCAAGAGACTAATCGTTTCGATTGGCTGATCAATTGTTATCCGAAGGATTAAACGTAAACTAGGCTATTGTTTGCTTACACTACAACAAGCAGGTGTAACGTTACAGTAATCTTGTACACATAAACATAATCTGCAGCAGACAATCTGTTTGTGTATGTGTGCGTGTGTGTGTGTGTGTGCCTGTGCTTTTCTCGTGAGCCCTAATCTGCTCTTTGTCTCCCTTACAGCCTCTTTCTCCCCCTTTGGGTTTCTGCTACACAGAACAGAACTCAGCATTGATTATTTCATCAACGAATGAAATGAAGGAGAGAAACCACAAAATGAAACAAGATACAATTAAAATAGCACAACACTAGAGCTGCTGGCGTCTCAGGCCTGACAGCTGTGTGCAGGTTATTACTGCAGAGCGAGGAGCAGGCTCCACCTGCGGCAGCTACGGCACGCTGGAAAATGGACATTCTGAACAGATCAACTCTGACGGATGGCGAGAGGGGACATAACACATTGTTCAGCTAGTTCTGGCCTGGATTAATATCTTTTTTTCTTCTTTCAAACAAAAAGGATACACCCAGTCCAGTTTGAGTTTGTTGCCGGGCAGCTCAGCTCTGGTCTCCAGGCAGTAGCTGTCCACCTGGTCTTTGGGCATGTACATGGTGATGGGGCGACCCTTCAAGAACATTTTCACATAACCTTCCTCTAGAAATAAAAGCAACAGAAAGGACTCAGTGAGAAGGAAAAAAAATGCAGAAAAGCACAGATGTGACAAATGTGAATGTAGAATTATGTCTTGTTTTATGACAGTATGACAAAAAGACATGACAGACGTTTTATTATGATGTGAATGACAAGGGTGGCAATGTTGCAGGTGTGACAGGATTAGAGGGTAATGGAGAGATGTGATAGGATGGGAAGGGGAACAGAGGGGAGGGGAGGGGGGAGTTTAGATAAAAGGATTCAATTAAAGACAATAAATGACAGAATTTGCAAAGACAAACAAATGAGCTTTTTCACTGACTTTATTAGTCACTTCAGAAACATTCTTATGACAACAGAATAGCACAACATTTAACTGCAAACGCTTTCAAAACATTGCATAAATATTCAGCTCACAGCAGAGGTTAACCGACATTAAATGCAGACACAAAAGCAGAGCGATGGAAAGGTTATGATCAACGTTATGAAAATAAATGATCCTATCTAAGGAAAAGCGGATAATGAGAAATCCTCATCAATTTAAAACATGCTAACACTGAAAAATGAATCATGCAGAAATCATAAAGGGAACTAAAACAAAAATAATGAACCATAAATAGACAAACTTTTAAAATGTCATTAGAAGAAAACAGTATAATTTAAAGTAATATAATAGACTTGAGCGGTCATTGTACAGATCTGATACAAAACCATGAATTTGGCTCTGCACTCACTGGCTCAGGCATATCACAGCTTCCTTAGTGGAATAAACAGTATATAGAGGGTGTGTGTGCTATTCTGTATTTCTGAACAGCTTAGTAACAAATCTGGAAGTACTGGCTGGGAGACTTGACGGGGCTGCGATAACTGGGTGTATCGAGGAGAGAGTACGGAGACAGAGTCCCTGACTTTCTCAAGTGGAGGCTTAAATTGGGGGTCTTTCTGGCTGGTGGCACCTTGGCGGCACCGGCCTTTTTAGCCTTGCTGCTTTCTGTTGGGGTTGGTTGGGGGCTGGCGGCTGTATGGGCCGTTATAGCCGAAGCCGCGGGGCTGCAGCTGGTCCCCCTCCCTTTGGCAGAGCGGCTGAGGTAAATCTGTACCGTGACTATAATGTAGACAAGAGCAGAGGAGCCGATGGTGGAGAGGGGTGGAGGTTTGCCGGGGCCGGTAGGGCAGAGGAGGCCAAACAGGGTGGAAGGGACAGGGAGTGTAAAGGGTGGTAGGAGGTTGGTAGAATAAGTTAGACAGATAATGGCTCTTTTTTTTGTGTCACATTGAATTAAATGAAATTGCCAAGGACACAAACAAACAAAAGGAAACTATAGGGAGATTCCTATTAGAAACAACCAACATGTTGACCACTATCATCAGTAGTTTGGAGTGTCTAAATCAGTGCTTCCAAAGCTTGGGGTCAAGACCCACACGCGGGGCCAATAGAATTATCCGGGTGGCCTCCAGGTGATTCATGTTGCAGGAAAGAAGCGCAATAATGTTGTGGTACTAAAAATGTACTGTAGAATATATTTTTGTCGACGCTTAAGTAAATTCCAAGATGTGTCCTGGAAAGACTAATATCTTTTTATCAATTTAACTAAAACTAGTTATAGCAATATGGAGTCTTTTAGTCAGCTGAATACAAACAAAAAAAGATTTTTGTGCATTCGATTCAACATTTACAGAGGATAAAGTTTACGGTGATGAATTAGCGAGTTTACAGGCCTAGCTTTAAGTCTCCTATTTTTGGTCATATACGAGACATGGAACATGAGAAACCTAGTTATTAATATCCCTCACAATCTGTCTCTATGTTCTGTTCACTAGGCCTACCAAATATATAATGATGTAAACAACATGCAACAATATCCTGGTTTCTGTCAGAGTATAACAGGTAGCCAGGATAAGCTGTTCAAATAAGAAAAACCTAACCAGGATACGCCAAAAACCTGATCATAACCACCATACAACAAGTGCGCATGTAAATGCACCTTATGTCTATGCCTTTTTTCCTTAAAATAACAGGAATTTACCAGTAAACTTCTTAGGAAATGATGGACATACACATGTGTCTTTGCCTTTTTGTTGTGAAATACTGGACAGTTTTACATCTACAGGCCTTGAATTATAAGGAAAGAACACAAAAATATCTTTCTGATTAAATGGCTCACAGCACAAAAAGCCACGTAAAAAGACATGACAGACGTTGTGCATGTTGTGCGTATGACTCAAGCAATCACTGCATTATTTTTAGGGGTCACAAGCTAAACATTTTGAGAACCACTGGTCTAGATGGTTACATGGGTAAACATAATGGATGGTTGTTTAAAGAAGAAATAACCCTGTAAAAAGACTGGGTAAAAAGCAATATATCCGGGAGGAAATGAGCTTCAACTCTCTTTAAGCCTTTTTAAAATTCCTGGCAGCTTTGTGAATTCTTTGCTGAAGGAGACTTCACACAGACACTTCAGGCCACGTGGGAAAACTGCAATCAGCTAAAATCAAACAGGCTTCCATAGAAACTATAGCCAAAGAAGAGACTGAATGTATTTGTGATGCAAATACACTTCAAGGACAGGAAAATAATAAAAGCAGCGGCAAATCCACTTGCTCGGTGAGTAATCTCAAGCGAAAAACGCCGAAAAACTCAAAGCCACTGCCAGGAAGTGTCAGAAATCTTTGTGTTGTTACTATGGTGACAGAGGCTAAATGTCTACGAGCAAAAGCGAGGCTGTGAGCAAGCACACACAAGTACACACGTTTTGGTGAAGCAGCAGCTTCATCAGCAGGTAAACAACACACGTGGAGACACACAAGTGCACTGCAAACACCGCAATCAATCTCAGATCTCGGTGGAGGTTAGGTAGGGTGTGTGTGCCTGTGTTTGTTTATTTCAGTCTAAAGACAATAAAGGGAAGGCAACTTTCTCACACACACACTTTGTCAACCCACTCCTGCCCCCTGTCTGGACAGCTCTGTGGTCACTGCACCAAAGGGAATCTCTACGTTCTCGTATAACACCAGACATCCCAACAGGATACACATATCAAATTTCAAAATAAAAGTCCTGGTTTTATCCATCGTAGAGATCGAAACAAAAAAAAGGTCAGCAGTGGCCAGAGAGCTGTGTGGTGGCAGGGGCTTTGGGGGGAGGGGAGGAGGACAAGGAGGAGGAGGGTGGGGGAGCCTACCTTTGCAGTGGGTCACACGTCGCATCCCTTTGTAAAGGTCACAGAGAAAGACACAAGCACCAGGTGAGGGGGGTGGCATGGCTTCCTCGCTTCCTGGTCTCTGTGCTAATGTGAGTGCACTTCCTTTGAACAGCAGCTTCATGTCCGTTTTGCTCTTAATGAACCAGTGCTCCTCCTCCCTTTAGTGGTCTCAATCAATCAGTGCTGCATTTCCTGCATGTTGGTGTCCCCACCCTCTGCTCCTATGTGGCGAGTCATTACATTTATTTGCCTTCTGATGTTTTTCTACTACTGCAATGATCATTTGTTGTTTGTTTACTGTAACCCATGGGAAACTTGTGTCTGAGACGACGCCCTGATCTAAGCATGCCGCTTTGCAGGAGATGAATTGTCAAAAAATGTACTCAAAGGTACAATGACTTTGTTGTTACAGTGATAATATATTAACCCTGGGACTAATATCCTCCTAATAGTTAGCATCCTACATCACTCAGCATTAGCCTCAGAGACATTTTAACAGCATTATTATGCTACACTTGCACAGTCGTAGAATGAGATGTGATTTATTTCTGGGGAAATTAATCTGATGGTTCAGTGTTGTTTATATAAAAATTGGAATCAGGAGTGTAAACCAAATGTGTACAAAAACAAACAGCAGTTCAATTTACACATAAATCAATAGCACGCTGGAGATGGACATCCTCATCAATCATTGCATTTCATAAGTAGTTCCATTGTCATTGTTGCAATGCGGCTCCTACTTTTATTTTGAAGAATAAACTGTGTGCCATTCACTTCAATTCTATTGTAAACTTTTTTAGCCTCAGCCTTTTAGGTTTTGTATATTTCTTTCAAAGATTATGTCATAAACTACTGAAAAATCGGACAGAAAAATTTGATAAATCATGAGCTAATTTAGTTTAGTCTTAGTTGGGTTGTAGGATGCTGTGTAAAGATGAAGCTATCTATACTAAAATAAGGGAAATTTCTAGTATTTCTCAATCTTATTTTCATTTTTACAGCCATACTGCTAACTTTGCACTGACAACCTCTATTGGAGAGATTTTAAAAAATCGGAAGAGCTTTCAGATGCTCTGGCTACTTCCCACTATTACAGTTTTAATCAAACCATAGTCAGAATGGCCACGTCATTATCATAATTTGGCCTTTAATTGAAAAACAAACAAAAAATTAAATTAAATAAAAATCATACATAACTAAAGATCAATACAAACAAAGCAAAGAGTGATTTTTTTAAAGAAAAGGTGAATGGAAGTCTGGATGTGGGGATGTAGTAGTGGATGACAAATTAAGGAATGGGTCTTGGAGAGGATGAATGTTGGACACTGACATTTAAGTCACAACAAGCCCTCAGTGGTCCTCTGTGTGCAGAGAACAGATCAAGGCATTCACTCCAATTCTAGTCGATGACTAGTCGAAATTGTTTTGGGAATTGACCAAAGATCAATAAATTCTTCATTATTTTTTGACAGGAGTCTTTCAAGAGAGCATTGACCTGCAACTGACACAGGGATCCACTGAGCATGTGCGAGGGCTCTCATTGGGTTATATCAATACATAAAATGATCACAGCTGTTGGGGCTCCAGGGCCATTAAGGTGCCTCTAGTTCTTACCTGCATTGAACACTGGATCCCTCTGTTTGCTGCAAAGTAAATGAGTAAACAGACAGCTGTCATTCAGTGTATACCGCCTCCAGATAAAACCATTTAATGTTTTTAAAGTGCTCTTTAAAGGAGACCAGTGTGTTTTCTGGTGGCAAGAATGAACTCAGAACAGAAAGAGGACTTCCATCATGTGTGGACAGAAAGCACCACATTGATCTTTGAAAATTAACCACATGACTTCAGATTTACCTGTCGCTTCTTTTGCCACTGGAATTGCTGCCGGTGGATCCGGCACGGTTTCGGTTGCCCTTCTCGCCCGAATCTTTGCGTCCAAGAGTTCCCATATGTTCGTTTGAGTTGGCCCTCCTCACAGTGCTGTGGTGGGGAGGGAAGGTGGACAGAGGCAAGAGGAGACAAGAGGGGAGGAGGGGGAAGCACAAGAGAATAGGTCATAAAACGTCCTGACGCTGCTTTTCTAAAAATGCCCTCTGGTAAAGTTTTCCTCTGAAAAAATTGCTTTTGAAAGAACATACAAGGAAGGTGTATTTACTTTAATGTGTGTGTGTGTGTGTGTGTGTGTGTGTGTGTGTGTGTGTGTGTGTGTGTGTGTGTGTGTGTGTGTGTATGTGTGTTTGCCACAGTGTCAAAAAGAATTTGCACCAAACCAAAAGAGATGTGGATATTTGTTGTTTCCTCACTTATACACAGTTTTTTTCTACTCCCCTCTGGTGATCTTAGTCACAATGTCAGTACACAGACCTAGCTGTGCAAATCTGCATATTAGTGGTGCAGACAGCCTGCCTAGTCCAAACAATGAAAAGGCTCCATCAGCAACCCAATGGCCAGTAGGCCCAGTCACCTAATCCACCCCTATGGGAGAAAGGTCCATTCAAATCCTAATACTGGCCTGTGGCCGTTATCCCTTCAGGAGAGCGTGTGTGTTTGTTCAGTAAAGGGCAGAATGGAACAGAAAGAAGAGAGAGAGAGAGAGAGAGAGAGAGAGAGAGAGAGAGAGAGAGAAAGAGAAAGAGAGAGGGAGAGAGAGAGAGAGATTGTAACTGTTGTTTGCTATGTTATCCCATGAGGAATCATAGTAATTGGACCACAGGGTATTGGGGAAAGCTGTTGTGTGTGTTTGCCAACACTGAAGGGACTGTGTGACCAATCTGCAGTTAAGACTTATCCCAGACACAAATACAGCAAACTACACAAACAGGTCTCCAAAGAGCAACACTTTAAATAACAAGCACTGAATGACAAGTGGTGAATACAAGCAATGGGACAATAATAAATGAACCTGGTGATTTAATAATTGAAAGTATTGTTTAGTATGCATCGGATATGGGGATGCGGCCATGATGAAGTTATATTGTGAGCAGTAACTCATTGATCCTCTCACCTGAGGGGCAGATAGAGGATTCTGGTTGGGCGAGACAGAGAGTACAAACTGGACAGATTGGCAGGACGTCACATGGTAGGCGGACGGACGGACATAAACAGGAAATAACATCATAGTAGGAAAAGGACACACTATCAGAGAGAGAGACAATACAAGAGAGGGGACATGCAGGACTGGAAAGATGGGGAGACACAGACAACACAAGGGGACGGCAGACGACTCCAGTTCAATCTGAATGGATCAAAATTAAATCTAATCTTTTAAAATGTTTAATTAAACTTTGGGAGATTTCTATGAGAAGGATTGTGTTGATGTGTTTTGAACATTACGTGTAAGTCAAAATTCAAATCCTCTGCTCAGTACAGCAGCAAGAAAAGTCATTCATAATTGCTTCATTAACATCCAAGCATAACCTAAGGTCATGTGCTCTGGATTTTTGGGTGGGAATTGGAAGATTTGAATCTACCTTAAGGAAATGGGAAACATATGCAGAATGGGTACACTTGATAAGGAAAGCTTGAAACCATTCAGAGAAACCCAATAAGAATTCTAGAACAACAAGGAAATACACCAAACAAACAGACCAAATCACATTTCCTTTCTTGCTTGGTGTTTGTAGTCTGCTTTCTATCAATCATCGTCACACCGGTTACATTTCAATCCGTGGAACCATTTCTTTAATGCCTTCTCCGATAAACTTCAAGGAGAGAGTCAGCGAGAATTACAAAGTATCATATTTCAGTTTTGGAAAAATATCTCCGAAACAGTAATAAACGTATAGCCTACCCTACATGCGCCGATTTTCCAAGAAAATAACGCCACAGGGAGTTCACAGCTGTTTGGAGCGGAACTGGTTCCCTACTGTCTGCATAGCTTCATCTGATTATGGTAATGTCATTCAGAGATCATGGGAAAAGGCTATTGTTCCCCCTGACAGGAAAGATTGATAACCTGTGCTCCACATGCACGTATAAAGACACACACACACACACACACACACACACACACACACACACACACACACAGAAGCAGGGACGGCTATGACAGCACTGTTTCTCTGTTTATCAGCCCTGTTAAATGTCAGTCGCTTGTGTTGATAAAAAGCCAGAAATGCAGCGATTTACCACTCGGCATGTGGCACAGACAGGCACGATTGAGGCAAATAAAAATGTCTGGAAAGAAAGACATCATGCAAGACTTGCAACAAAGTGATGTTTTCGTTCCCCTCCTCACCTCTTGTTGGCTGGTGTGCTGGGGTCCTTCCTGGATCCAGATCCAGATGGGGAGGGCAGACCGCTGCCTTTCTTTGGTAGGATGGTCCCGTTGTTTACAGTGGGCCGTAACGGCAGGGTGGCGATCATTGGTCTCGCTGCAAGAAATAAGGACAACAGCAGGGTGTGTTCAGAAACAAGGTGGACACAAGACTAATGTTAGGGTAGAGTAACGTGAGAGTGATAGGAAGTGTAGTGGAGAGCCTCCTATGTCTGTTTCTACAACAAGTATTATTGTGTTTGACATGTTGTTCTGTAGTTTTCACACTGTTCATTGTTGTTATTTGCAGTCCGTGTTTTTTATTTTTGTTTGTTGCTGGTTAATGTACCAATGATAGCAGTAAATAATGTCACACACGGTCATGTAAATTGATACATGGTGTGCCAATTATTATTGCAGCCTTAAACATCAAACATATGAAGTACTTCCTCACACTCTTCAGTGAAGGGTCAAATCAGATAATTGCAGTGTCATATATCATAATGATTAAAGTAAAGCTTCATATACCAGAGAAATCCTTAATGTATTACAAATATGAATAATCGTATTGTTAACTTATTTTCTAAATAATATTATTCAATTTAAAAAATGTTCCCATACAGCTGACCGGTGTTTCCAAATGACTCCTGCCGCAGTCATTTGGAAACACATGGGGTTTAACTAAACAGAAGAGACACACGCACAAATGCACACACACACGCACGCGCACACACACACACACAAGCACGCACGCATGCACGCACGCACGCACGCACACACACACACACACACACACACAGTGTGAATGCCAGTCAGGCAAGCCAAGAAGAAACAAATCCAAGCTGCAGCTTTATCTGCAGTGATAAATATTTAATCAACCCTTTTCGTCCATCAGACACACACACACACACACACACACACACACACACACACACACACACACACGCACACGCACGCACACACACGCAGGCCTACAGTCACAAACTGCTCTGTTATCTTCCATGTAGTAATTACCCAGCAGGGGCGATGCAAGGCTGTAATTTTGTTAGCATGTTAAAGAAGATGGATGTGTTTTTGTGTGTGTCCAGGACTTTACATGTGCGGCCTGCATGCTCGGGTTAAGCTCTTTGAAGCAGATCATTGGGCTTCAGTGTCAGGGCGCAGGCTACGGGCTCCCTGCAGCTAAAAGTGGAGAACAATAAAGGACTCTAGCTCTGAGTCTGAGTCATCCTCCAGCTCCCGCATCAATCTGAAACTTTAGCTGTCCAAAGTTTTTCCTGGGAGACTTAAACAGGCAGTACCCCCATAATCATAATCTGTTTCTGTTTCATCGCTCAGATGCACATCCGAGGACACAGAAAAGGCAAAAAATGCAGCTGATTTCACATGCGGAACCACATCCGCCTTTTGGGTGAAGACTGAGGCTATTTGAGAGACAGACTGTATCAAACACATCTCAGATATCATGCAAGGCGAAAGTGTATCATCAATATGGATGCTCAGTGCTCAAATTATTCTCATTCTGTGAAGATTTTCTTTTCTCTAAACTTTTGTTAAGTCTGCTTTTTGCATTTCTCACGGTGTTCTCACTGAGAGAACAGATGAGACCAAGCTGCATTGGGCTGTGTGGTGACAGGTGCAGGGAGCAATAGTCAAATAAAGTAAATTAGAAAGTAAAGTGAGAAGTTAAGTAAATTAAGAGTAGTCTTGTAGCTGAATTTAACTTTGGACAGATGTGGTGTTTCAACAATGAAAAGTTGGACATTTTTGTCAGTATGCTTATTCACTGCTTTGTCCATAGTTCCTGTTATTTTGTACATTTGACATCACATCATTTGGTTTGGGCATCTTTGGGTCTATCTTTATCTACAGTTTAATCCATTAACAGAAAGGTCACAAAAGTACAAAAGTACTGTAACGTGTATTTTGCGGCTCATTCTCACAAATGTTGCATGACAGTCAGACTCTGTCCCCTGGTCAACATTAAATCTATTTTTAACCGTGTCTCTGGCCTCAAGCAGTGCAGTACTGTGTGTTTCTAGTGAAATATTACACGTTATGCAACATAGCGGCAGCAGGCAGTGACTGAAATGTGCGTGTATGTAAACATACAAACAGGTGGGGTTAGTGCAGACAGACTTCAATGTCAGCCTACCTGGCTTCCCAACATTGCTGTCTGTTGAGGGAGACTTTCTCATCAAAGAAGGGACTATAGACATAACGCACCACACGATTAACGTCACGACAAGAGTCCAGGAGAAGGGGGAGGCAGGAGGGAGAGGGAGAGAGGAAGGGGAGATTGACAGCTTGTCAGAGAAAAGGGATTTAAATCATCAGAAGAGAGAGAGAGAGAGAGAGAAAACAATGTGGAAAAGAAAAAAAAGAAAACCGCCAAAAATCTGTGTGTGAATCATACTTGTGTGTATGTTGTACTCGTGAATGTCAAATAACTATTAGAACTGAACACCTGCTCACCCTCCTGTGCACCGCAGCAGAAGATGAAACCCATAGAAAACATAGATTTTCATGGTGTAATTGTTACCTTTGGTAGGTCCTCTGCGGCCGCCCATGGCCTGCATCTCCTCGGACACATTGAGCCGGCGCACCACGTCGGCCAGAGCAGACTTCAGCAGCTGGATCTCGTCCTCCTGCATCTGGACCCTCTGCTCCAGGGAGGCGATGCGGTCCGTCACCTCCATACTGCTCGCTGCCGACGCACTGTCATCTGAGGAAACATGGTGAACTCGGGTCAGGGATGTGCAAAATGTCGCCGGTATAGTGGCCACTGGTCACATAGTGGCATTTGACTTTATATCGAATATACGTTTTTTTTTTTTTTAGTTGCTAATAGAATATATTACTTTTTAATATATTGCAGTTGCTTCTGGTTTTAGCAAGATTGGGGCTTTAGAAACTTTAAAGTTTTCATTCATCATTTCATTTTCAGTCGGTTTAACACCCTTTTTGAAAGAGAAGTTATTTTTCTGTTTTTTAAATTCAGAAAATTCATCACTGTCTAAACTAACAAAGAAACAATCAAACAAACGTTGCCTGTGTTTTCTCTTTGAAAGGAAACCAGGAAGGTATTAATTGACATCCCTACAATTGTTGGTTGGTTGTGTGATTCTACAATCCAATGTCTTTTTAGACCTTTGCTTTTAATCAATATAGAATGCAGATGGAGACAAAAAAAAGGCTAGAAAGGAAAAATGTAAAGCCAGGGATGGGAAACAAACAGCAAACTCCGTTCAAAACAGGAGACTTTCATGCTTTCATACTTTCAGATGTCCTAACCTGGAAAAGCTTTTGCCTTGTATGATTCAAACAGTGGACTGATTTTCTATTCAAACCCTCAGTCTTGAGCCTTAATGTAATGTCTGTCTGTTTCTTGAGTTTAAACGAACTGAACAAATTATTTTCACCTCTCCACCTGACACCCTGTTAGAGGCAAAGCCTAGGCCACAAGGGTCCACTTCATTAATGATTACACACACGCGTGCGCACGCACACACGCGCACACACACACACACACACACGCACGCACGCACGCACGCACACACACACACACACACACACACACACACGCACACACACACACACACACACACACAGAAATACAACACAAAGGGTACCCTCCATTAAGACTTTGATGTCACAGTGGCTTGATGAAATATTAATGTAAATCACTGCTGTGTTTTCCCTGCAGACTTGCAATAACAGTATGATGCATTATGCATTAGAGTAAAGGCATCTGGTGATTAGGCAGATCTGCGTTCTGTGTTCCCTCTGAGAGTCTGAGCTGAATCCCGCCTACATGGTATCATTATTTAAATCGAAGGAAGCTCTTGACTTCTGTAAATAGAAAATACAGATTTTTCAAAGTACCAAGTACAATGTGTTTAAACTCATGCGATCATGTGAAAGCAAAGTGTGTGACATGGGCCTCTGAATCTGAAGATAAACAATAACAGCTCCCTGACCAGAGCCTCTCCCTGAATATTTTCTAAAAGATCCTTTCGGTGTATGGTTCATACTAAGAAAAAAGTTAAATCGTTGCCGCACTAGGGAAATACTTGAGAAACGAGTAACGATTTTGCAACTGAACACAAAAAAGAGTCATAGCTTTATCATTTCTGGCACACACAAAAAACAATTTCAATCAATCTGAAATTCTCTCAGATACATTTCTTCTTAAATACCTGCACAATTTTTGCAGACAATGTAACATATTTAGGTCAAAAACCCCATTAAACGCAGTCAGACTTTTCAACTACATGTAAAAAAGTATACTAAAAATATGATAATCTGACAAAATGTATTTTTTGTGAATAAGCGTGTTTGATTTTCAAGACCATCACACCTTTTTATGCATCACAACACGTATTCAGAAGTATAAAATCCCATACGCTCTAATGGAAGTCATTTTAATTTAATTGTCAGAATATGCCAGGAAAGCAATTTCACAGATTTGTTCATGATTGGGCGAACTCCATTAGCAAGCTGGTTATGAATTGTCATAGGGAGGGAGACCTTCATGAGACAGGATGGTGAATTGACGCATTAGGCAAATGGGGCACTTGACGCTTGTACCAGAAAATGGAAATCTGAACAGATTTGGAAAGGCTAAATCAACCAGTTACTAATCACACATAAAAAACACTAGCTATAGCCACATGCACGCACCCACCCACACACCCACACACACACACACACACACACACACACACACACACACACACACACACACACACACACACACACACACACACACACACACACACACACACACACACACACACACACACACACACACACACACACACACACAGACATTAAAGTGTCCTCTGGTGCCCTGTTTTATGTTGCAGGAACCCCTTTAGTCTTGTGATAAATAGCTTGCTGGACAAACAGATTTCACTATCACACCATCACAACGACAGCTCTCCCAGCCCACCCAGTGAGAATCCATGATGAAATCTCCCCATCTAGACAAATGGGCACAATCAAACACACAAGAAAAGGTGTCTGCTTTTATACGCTCATACATGCCCTCACAGGCAGATTTTCTACTCAAAAGGAAATCCTGTCCTGTTTCAGCGCACACACAGCTCCAATCTTACTTCTTCATCTGAACACACGTCTACATCCTTATAACATTCTGCTCACCTGATTTGAAGCAGTCCTTGTTCATATTCTCATGCCAGTGTGTGTCACAGTGTGGATATCCAGAGATAACGCTTCTTTTATCTGTTCAGCATCTGTTGTGGGTCTGCTCCCAACACCGACACAATGACACCATGACACCATGACACCATCAGGCATTGAAATACAATGACTGGCTGTCACAGCACCGATTCCCCCGGCTCTGCTCTAACATCCTCCGTCTCTGTCTCCCTAGTCCCCACAGTTAAAAACTTCTGGGGCAAGGGACCGCCACAATAACACATTCACAGGCAGGGCAGGGAATCAGAAAGGGCAGTGGAGCAAACATTTGGTGTATTTTTCACAGAAGAATGTGTGTTTTTGAAAGTGAAACACTGAGTGTGGATGTGGCTAAATTTGCTACATCAGTCGTTGGGGGCACAAGTCGCTGCTTTCTGTCCAGGGAGTCAGAATCAGGGAGATGTCAATATTCAATTAACAACACATCCATCAGCATATTTACACCCCTGGACACTTGTGTCTCGCTGTCATCCCCACAAGAGCAGATCATTACACACCACCAATCTCCCCTCGCTCACACCTGTCAACCCACTGCTTAAATTACTTAATTTCTTCCCATGTATCTGTGGGAGCTTTTCTCAGACTGGCTTTCTTTCTGGTCCTGTTTCATTATCTGATCAATGCTTGGCTGGGTCACAAATCGGAGATGGATCTCTGAGCCTATCTATCTGCTGCTAGCCATAATGCATTGTGACACGCTGCTCCCTATTACCTTCCCTAAGCGAGGCCTTGCCATTCTGGCAGGACCACCTGCCTCCTCAAGTGCATGTCCATTACTTCAGCCACAATGACTCAATGAAGGGCAACTTTAAAAAACAGCCACTCTCCACACTTCACCTTTCCCTGCTCTAAAATAACAACACCCACCTCCTTCTTTGTATTCTCCATCTTATTCCTGAGTCATGTTCTGACCTCGCCACCATCAATAATGAACACTGGTGCATAGACACATGCTCTGACCCATTCCCCCCTTCTGCACTCTCATTTACCACAAAGATCAATACACTGAAGGCGTAAAAAGACTAACATCGTCCCGGTCAACTGAGAGGGAGCACTTTCACATTTAGATAACTGCCCGTGAGGGTAAAATATCTTCTGCAGCAGCCCTGTGTTGACCTGAGCTATCTGGTTCTCTGCGCTTCAATATACAATACAAATGCACAGCTGCGAGGATGGCAATATAGGTACATCTTAAAGAATGAAAGAAAAAAATTATGTTAAGCACCGTAAAACCTCTCTCAGGAAATGTCATGATACCAGCTGTTTCACCGTGTGTTCCAGTGCTCCTGTCGACAATATCCCACGGACAACCAGAGTGATGGATGTCTATTTTCTTTCCCCTCCACGGTGTAGAGAAGACAAACATCAAGACTAAATTGACTGGATGGAAAGTTCAGTGGCCAGGTTAAGCCGCTCCACGATGGGGGGGTTCTGAAAAACCACAAGCAGTGTTTGCAGTAAAACCCCAACAGATCAAAGAGACAAGAGGCTGCAGGAAACCGCCTGTCACAACATTATATGACAACAATTCCTGTTTTCCAGAGACATAGAGGTGGTGCTGATGCCACACTGCTGCTGGCACATCAATTGACTTGCTGGACTCAGACAGCAGACAGCGCTTTGCCAACTGGGTTTAATTTCATATCGGCAATGCGCACGGCCAGGTGGTGCGCTGCCATGGTTTCAGCTGCTGCAGATTGTGCCTTCAGGAAAATCATTTCTCCCAAGAATGAGTCACACTTATTAAACAACCTGACTTTAGTTCAGTCTGCTGCTGACTTATACTAATGGAAGTCTGGACCTAATCATAATAAAATGCCCTGCAGGATTAAACAGTATGCCAGGAGACAGACAGGAAGACGTGTCGGTGCATAAGATGGAGACACAGTTTAATAAGATTGAATAAAAGTGAAGCAGTGGTGCTTTGGGCCAGACGCGTATGCTAACATGCTCACAATGAAAATACTCACATGCTATTTTTGGTATTGTTTTCACCATCTTAGGTTAAAGTATTACATCTGCTAATCGGCAGTGAATGGTAGCGCTAGATGAAAATCAGGCTATCATCAAAGTCATACGGATTCATCCTCGAGAGACCACAAATGGCTTTACAACATTTCATGGCAATCCATCTAATAGTGGTTGAGATATTTCCGTCTAGGCCAAAGTGGTGGCCCTATACTGACCAACAATGCCATCCATAGAGCCACACTGCTAGCACAGTTAAAGAGTGAGTTGACGGAAGACAAATTCTATATATACATTTTTTTTATCATATGCTGACGGAAAGACATGGAAAATGTCATTCTTGAAATTGCAGCAACAAGAAAAATTAAGTCTGCCCCAGGCATGAATGTCAGCAAGAATGAAAAATTGCAAAACCAATTTATTCAGAGATTTGGGAAGGGGGAAAAGAAAAAGAGAGAGATGGAGGAGAAAGACAGAGTTACTTAAAGGGTAATCAATCTCGAGTGTCACCTGCAACGAGGACAGGATGACCTGATGGAGGAGGAGGTGTATTAGCCAATCAACTGGGCAGATTATAGGGAGACAGACGCACGGTTTACAAGCTAGCTCTGATGGCTCCTGCTCCACCGGGGCTTAGGACACTAAAAATAGACAGAGGTGGATCTGAGGGGAAGCCCTCATGCAGGACCTGAGTAGAGGGGGGAGGAGAGGGGGGGGGGGGGGGGGCGGGGAGAGAAACACTGTGAGAGGGAGCGTTTGTTTTCATGTCGAGTAACTAAAAAAAGCACTCACAGGAGGGGAAGGGGGTCAAAGAGAGAAAGATGGAGCTGTTAATGCAGGTAGGTATGGGTCATAAAAAGCGTGCGTCTGGGTCATAGAGGAGCCAGAAGAGAGGCCAAACGACTCCCAAGAGAGATCCTATACTGTCCGCGTACGAACATGTTAAACCCTTCCTTCCTCCCATCAGTTGTTTCCTTCCTGGGGTCAAACTCAGGTCAAATGGGATGGGATGATACAGCTCCTCTCATCATCACTCAGACTCACAAGCACGGACACTTCCACTCGCAGCTTCATGCATACAATAACACTGTCAGCGTTTCTGTCCACCTGTACAGAGTCCTAAGGGACTGTACACAAATTATGTTTTTGGGGAGAGCAGAGAAGGGTGTTTTTTGTTTTTTTCCCCACACCCTCAGAATCATACTACAGCATTCCTGTGATGAAAATCAAGAACCACGTCCTTATAAATGATTGTTCTAGTGAGCTCAGTGAATCATATTTAGCTGTATGCAGAGGACATGTTTTTATTGAGTTGGCTTTGTATCATAACTGAAATAAATAAACAGAAAAATAAAATCATACACAAACTGAAATATAAGATTAACAATCCTTCCTATACCTTAGTCATTTTGGTGCAGTCCCTCAAGTATTTCTGAAGTGTGAGAAGCATGAATGCCAAAAAGAGAGAGATGATAGGGGGTGAAAAAGAACTTAAAAAAGGCATGGCCCATTGAGGCAGAACAACTCCTTAACTCTAACACACTCTCAATATGCGAACAACATGCTTTGGCAAAGCACACACACTTTTCACTGTCAAAGAGGAAGTGTTCACAGTGTGGCAGAGGGATTATGTTGGATATTTGGAGCAGATCTGCCTCAACGTTAGTGATCCCTAAACTCAGGGGGTTTGAGCTTAGCAGCCGGCTGGGTCTGTATTCTCTCTATCTCTCTCCCAAACCTATTTAACATTTCTCTCTGTTTGTCTCAGTCTCTCTCTCTTTGTTTTCAGCAGCAGTAGCCATTTAATGTAATAACACTTTTTAATTTGCTCTCTCTATGTAGTGATGTAGTGTAGTGTGGGGTGTCCGCCATTCCCACGCTAGAGTTGAATTACCTTCACATGCATGAGTGATTCCTGGAAAAGGATGCACTTTATTCTCTCCCTGCATCTGAAAAAGGTCTTTTATGCTCTTTTAACAACTATTATTAAGTCTTCTTCACGGTATTGCACGGCAGTAAGAGTTAAAGGATAAACAGGACTAGTATGTGGGATGAAAGAGGAGACCGTTGTGAAAATAGAGCCCAACAAAGCTGAAGCAGTTAAGTTGCCTTTGGACAAATTAATGTTACTGTAGGTAAAAGCAAAATTATAAGTTACACTAGCCAAAAACGGTTTCATTACAAAGAAGGGGTTAAGCAGGGCCCTGCCTTTAAAAAGGAACACAAAATACTTTGCAATCACAAGGGTGTCACAGTTTGGGGGAATTTTGCCAAATCAAGTTTGTAGCTGGTGATATACTTCATGTTTCTTTTGTTAAGAAATCCCATAGAAGCCATTATACGGTAAAACAGACAACCAAAGACCCTGAATGACAATGGAGCTCTTTGCTGCTGACTCATCACAATCAGTGTGGCAATTATAACGGCAACATTAATAATAAAAACGCCTGTGATATGGATTAGTATTCAACTGTTCGAACTGACAGAAATGTAACAAACAGCTGAAGAAAGATGTCATTTTTCTTGCTCTGACCACAGAAGCACTAAGTCATGCTTGGCAGCGACTCCAGGCTCTGACACAGGCCTCTTTCTCCCTCTGAACCTTTCTCTACATAAAACTGGGCTTTGTCCCCCGTCACAAACAAGCAGGAAGGAACAGGGGGCGGGACACTTGTTGTCCATCCAATATATATGTGTGTGTGTGTGTGTGTGTGTGTGTGTGTGTGTGTGTGTGTGTGTGTGTGTGTGTGTGCGTGTGCGTGTTGTTCCATCCAGTAACAGTGTTGTTATGGGAAACCAGATTTCCATGTTGCCAGAATGGTCTCACACACGTACAGACTAGAGACACTGTGATAGTCATTGAGCCAGACACTGTCACCATCAGGAACATCAGTCAGTCGTTATTCTGCCAGTGGAGAGAACACACAGGGGCATGATGGCAGCACTCAAGACAGTTGCACAATCCCCCCCCCACCCCCTCCAATGCACTCACACTGCTATTATGTCTGTGATGTTCAGTGCATTATTTTTGTTTTTATTATTTTGTGATGATTTACTATAACCAGCCATGTCTGCTTCTACACACTGTCTTCTTTTTTTTCCAGAAAAAGAGCTTTGTCATCACCAAGAAAACACACACACACACACACACACACACACACACACACACACACACACACACACACACACACACACACACACACAGACAGACAGACAGCCTTTAACATCCAGCTATATTCAGCTTGAGTGGGCAATAAACCTGACAAGGCCAGCTCATTACATTTTATTTGTGTTCTGTGGTCACAGTGGGCAGCTGCTGGGGACATGTGGGATGTTTTACAAGTATTTCGCTTTATTCAGTTATTAAATTCAATACTACCAACATCTGAGTGGACACAAATGCACCTGTAGGCCTACATTGCATTTGTTTCTGATTGTAAAGCTGGAAAAACAAGCTGTTCAGGAAATGTCACGTCTTTGGCAAAGATATTCTTTGCAAGTTTTCAGAACAAATGTGAAAGAAGAAGCAATCCTTGTAGAAGGAGTCATTTTACCTTTCAGTTTTAGTGGGTTTAAAAAGTGTTGTGAACTTTGATAGGTTCTTCTGACTCATCATTTTTCTATTCTTCCAAATGCTCTGATTGGAGCAATCAACTTTGGATGCAGCTGCTAAGCTTAAATGACTGTCAGTGGTGGCTTTCCAGATTCAAATCAAGGCATAGGCCAGGGTCTCAAGATCAATGGGTGGATCTCATAGCATTGTGCATTATGTTACCTTTTCAAACATAAAAAACATAAGACAAAAGCACAAAATATCTTATATCATACAAATAAAAATCTTGAATGCAGTTATGATGCAGCTAATGGCATGGTAACACAAGTCAGAGCAGTGATGCAAGGATTTAAATACTTATGTGTTTTAATCGTGTTATATGTTCATGCACCTTTTATCTGTTTCTGTATGCTTCATATTTTTCACACATCACCAACCTGTTATGTGCTGGAAACATGATTGTGTCATTTTACTTGTCTGTGCTTGTGTCATTTTGTTTTTGTGCTTATGTGTTGTATTTTTGTATTTTCTTTTTTTAATGTTTCTTTTTTTCTTTCTACCTGTCAGGGACTACAGGTGAAAATTAGCCTGCATGGCTAAATCTGGCACATTTACATGTTGAACTTTGGTGCTCATGTTTATTAATGTGCGCTGTCCCTTTTAAATAAAGAAATCTAAAATTTGATACAGTAAACAAAGAGTGCTCAAAAGAAATGCTGAGGCATCTCAGCCCTACGCACAGTCTGACAGGACTGAACCTGACACCAGGGTGAAAGCTACTTGACCAATGGCTTAATTGACAGGTTTTTGGCTGCTATTGGATACCCGTCATTGTCTATTATCACATTCATCATAGTTTAGTGATGTAGCTCTTTTATCCCTCCTAAACAAGTAAGCGAGAGAATAAACTGCGTCAGTGGACTCAGACCTTCGGGTTTCACTCTCTCTCCCTCTCTCTCTCTCTCCACATCAGCGGCAGGCTCACATGTCCTGTTAAAATCCCTGCAGCTGTTTGTGTTTTGTTGGTTTGTCCTCGCTCACTTTGAATATAAGAAAATTGTTATTTTGAAAAAAATTAAAGTAATATTATACATATACAATATACATATTAAACCAGGAAGTTAAACCTGATCAGCATCTCTTTACACACATGCATGTTATATTGTTTCTTTCTCCCTCCTCGAAATGTAATGTAATGCCTTGCATTCTGTATTTTGATGGACTGCTTTTTACTGTGAGTATAGAGACTGGAAGCATGTTCTCTTATAATGTACTTCTAGCTGCATATCTGTTGACTATCCCAGTAAAAAAGTGTTTATTTTTATGATTCTGACAACCAAATGTGACATTTTTGCCACTGAAGTTTATGTTAAAACATGCTATCTATAAATATGCCAGGATGGGCAGTTTACCCCTTATGTTCAAGCCCAGCATTTTCTTTGAACCCCTCATTGAAACTGACAGATTGATGACAGTCAAGGGGAAATCAAATCAAATAATCATGTCCATCCTCTTTGCTCTCATCTCTGCACCTGTTTTCTTGATGAATCTATTTTTAATGGATTTCTAATGGGAGTCTCCTCTCTCCCATCTCCATCTGTTAGAGACAGACTGAACACATGCAACGGGACACACGCACACCCAGAGACGGGGCTTCCCCCTTGGTTCCTCCATCAACAGCAGGTGTAAGAGAGCAATTAGGGTGCTGAGCAGCCTTTGGGAGCTGCACCATAGGCACAGAGAGGTTAATTATATCTGTTCACACAACACTTGCCCAGATGAAATCCTGGCCAGAGTTTAGTCGATGAGGAGCGCCCAATTCAAAGGGCCCTGACTTTTGGCCCACAGGAGACAACACCCTGATGGACATGATTACCATAAATATATGAGCCAGCCCAACGCTCACAGTGTCACAGTAATTGCATTGATCTTTAATGAATCCTAAACACTTTGGTGATGCACTGTGGGGTAAAATAGAGAGATTTATGCACAGACATTCACATGCACGGATATCTATATGCACACATTAATGCAGAAATGTACCTGTGCTAACACAGACACATACTGATTATCTGTGCTGGAAATCATTTACATACCTATTTGAAAGCAAATTGATCGCATGACTACGCTTTACAGCATCTTTGTGTGTTAAAAAAGTCCTAATTAAAACCCTCTTTTCTTTATTTGTGTCTCTCTGACAGACTGGGTGATAATTCAAGCATCCAGCAGAGGATACAAGTAATGGCATCTCCTTGGGATTCTGCTGACTTGAGTGATTTTCTATTAGTCGCCCTCCCCCACAGGTTAAAGTCAATGCTTAGTTGAGCACATTTAGTGTCCGCATGCAGAGTGGAGGCATCCCCAACCATTCTTTTTCTGGCTCTTTTGTGATATTTTTACGCGTCCTTGACATTCTATTCACGGGCTCATGCAGCAGTGCTGTGATGGTACGTGCACGCACGCGCACACACACACACACACACACACACACACACACACACACACACACACACACACACACACACACACACACACACACACACACACAGTCAGTATACTGTACAGCCTATATTTAGTATAGGGACTCACACATTCCGGCTTTACATGCCTGATTGTTTTAGTGGGTCATGGGATGAGGCTAGGCGGTGTGAATGTGTGTCAGTGGAGGAGATACACTAGAGAGAGAAAGAGAGAGAGAGAGTTAAGAAAGAGAGACTAAAAGAGATAGAAAGAGGGAGAGATAGAGTGGAGAGGGGGAATACTAGTTCAGACAACAAATGGCATCTTCTGCCCGCTGGCTCACCAAGAGGCTGTTTCTGACTGACCTTGTTTCTGAATAAAACTCAAAGCATCACAAGGCACATACCGTAAATAACTATGAAGAAATTCACTTTTAAAGAGAATTGTCCAATAGAGAGGAGGTCAAACAATTGCACAACACATTTGAATTGTTAAAATGCTAAATGCTGGCAGAAAAGGAAGAAAGTGCCTCTGCCTCAATAAGGCAACAGAAAGTATCTTGATGCTGGTGTGATTTTTTTGAGTATTGATCATTTGTCGAAGCTATTTTTTACAGCGACAGTTTGAGTTGCATTCAGCCTAAAGGGAAAAAGTGACTGACTCAAGAATGGATTTCATCCTTTCTGCAAAAATGACACCCATAGCTAAACATTAAAGAGCTGGAACAATTACTTGATTCATCATGATCAGTCGACAACCAGAATGTACTATTTTGATAGCTGATCTTTGAAAGGTATCTTGTATCTTGTTCAATGTGAAGATTGCTTTTCTTTGTTCCCTAAGTTAGAAAGAATACTGAATTGTTTTCACACAGAAAATGAAAATAATAATTGCCACAATAATCAGTTTATTTCTAAAATATGACTAATTATCATATGAGTTTAGTTTGGGAAAGTCACTCAATTTCATTCAGTCTCGGTTTGCGATACTAGATTTGTGGGGTAGAATTGTCAGTCTGTTCTCTGACATTGCTCTGCATACAGAAGGTGCTTACATGACTGACGTACACTGACTGTCATAAACCTCTATACTGAGTATCTCTGTCAACCTGTGCTGCTGTTTGCTATTCTCTAGCATTAGATTGTGTGGTTCAGTATGATCCAGGCTTGTGACCTAATCTCCTTCCTGTACGCAGATACAACACAACACATCTATACTTGTGAGGACACTCATTGACATAATGCATTCCCTAGCCCCTTACCCTAACCCTTAGCATCAAAACAAATAACACCAACCCTAACACTAACCCTAACCTAAACCTAATTCAAACCTGAAACAACTTAAAACCTATAGTCTTAACCATCAAACAGCCTTTTAAAGGCCTGCCCCGAAGACACACACACGCACAGTGTAGCGCACACACACTAACAAACACACGCACACACGCAGCTTGACTCCTGCAGCCCAATCTGCTGTTTTAGACAACACGCCATAGAGCAGGAGTATATCAGCTGCTGTATCCTGCTGCACACATTTATTATAGCTGTTAGTTACGTGTAAAGCTTTAATGAGCACACACTGTCTGCCTGTGTGAACTGGTAGCGGCTAATTTCTCTATTTTGCAGCATGAAAGAGAAAGTGAAGGAGCGAACCCTTATCAGGCGAGAGAGTATGAATAAAGTGGAGGGAGATAAGGAGTGGAAGGAGTGGGGGGGCAGCGGGACACGTGACTTCAGAAGCCCAAAACCGCCAAGCTCAATATCTGACTGTCTGGAGATAAAGAATTATATGTATATAAAAAAAAATAAACTGAAGAACACTCTGTTATCCACTTGAGGCACTCGCACAAGATCAAACAAAGAGTGTGAGAGAGTCTGACGTAGGGTGAAGGGCAGAAAAAAAATATTGATGTTGGGGAGGTAGACTGGGGTGAGATGAAAAAAAAGAGAAGGCAGAGAGGTGTGTGTGTGCTCTCAATGACTCAGGAATCGAAAATCAATGCCAGCCTTTGAATGAATCAGCAGTGGGTGGATGAGTTATCCCATTCAGATCAATATTTATTAAACCGCTACTTTGACACATGCTACGGTCGGTTACAGAGGGTTATTGGCAGGGGGACAGATAATGTTCCACACAGTCCCATATTTCACAGTTTCGCCCTTGACATTCTGGTGCAATTTTATTTGAATGCAGATCAGCTTGTCGGAGAGTTTGGCTACAGGCGATGATAAATAATGTAAAATGAGCAGGGAATGAGGTTAAAATGGAGAAGAAGAGTATGTAGATATTTCCTGGCAAATATACAGTATATTTTCTTAGCTGAGAGGCAGTGCGTGTGGATTGAAATTCAATAGAAAAAGGCACAGACTGCTTACATTTCTCACTTTAGGGAACAAAAATAAAGGCTCTATAGACATTATTTGAATAGAAATTTCACTGCAGCCTCTGAATTAAGGAAAATAAAAGTCTCCTCCTGCCTGGCATCCTTCCTTGGCTCAAGTGCTTGGTAACGTGAGCGGGGCTTTAATTGTAATCCCTCTACACACGTGCCATCCTCAATCAGGTTTTGGAAGGAGGTGCCTATAGATACACAGCCAAGACTGGAAGGAGTCGTCTGAACTCTAGTACTAAGATACCAGCTCCAACAAACATCAAATGACCCTGTAGGGCTTTTCTTAATTTCCCATGTTTTCGCCCTGCATGTTTGTCCCCTTCCATCTGCACTACTACTACTACTACCAATGTAAACTACCTTCTTTTTTAATGTATTCTCCCCTGGCATGCTCTGATGCCATCATGCCACACTGCCACTGGCCCGTAAGGTGAGGGCTGTGCCAGTGTACCTGTGGGTGAACAGTGTGAATGTGGAGCACACAGTTCAAGGGATGTTTGATCTAAATCTTTAGCAGCTCAAATTAGCTGAAAAGGTAAAAGAGGGATTTACTTGGATAGAGAGGATGGGTTAGTGTGTGATCATCAGTATCACAGCGCTTTAAGTGAGCCGGATTTACTTATTAATACATCAGGAGCTTTTGGAGCATCAGCAGCTAATGAACAAGGAATCGCATTAACTAGTGAATTTGCCTTAATGATTGCATATGTTTTGATTACACATCTCCTTTACCAAACATTATTGGGAATAATAGGCCAGAGCGTCCAAAAAATTTTTCATAATGTAAGCCAGTAGACAAGACAAGGTAGAAAAACTGTTCTATGAGTTGGAAACTTATTGCATTCAAAAAGGTTGATGTTGGGCAGACACTTCCT
This sequence comes from Ammodytes marinus, assembly GCF_949987685.1. Lineage (NCBI taxonomy): Eukaryota > Metazoa > Chordata > Actinopteri > Uranoscopiformes > Ammodytidae > Ammodytes > Ammodytes marinus. The sequence goes on along the minus strand of NC_137219.1, from coordinate 13,972,500 downwards.
TTACAAGTTGATTGTAATCGAACTAGAACAGGCTTTGGGAAATAATGTAACAGTAAACAATGTAGGGGCAACAAGCTAAACCTTTTAGAGTGACGATAACATCAAATGGAGACATTATTTCCCTCTCAGAATGAGCAAAGATCCTGCCAATCCCATATCCGAACAATAGTAAATTCAATAAAAACAACAGCAATCTTATTAGCAGGTGCACAACACAGACTAATTCAATCAAAAGTGCCCTCTTTTTTAGAACCAGCAGATTCCCAATTTGATTTACCCCAGTTTACACAGAATCAAAACGCCCTTCTAAAGGATTCTCTTCCTACTTCAGCTGTAATCATCGTGTGTGTGTGTGTGTGTGTGTGTGTGTGTGTGTGTGTGTGTGTGTCCGGGTGTGTAATGGGGCTAATTCTCAGTGAGCCTGAGCTAGCGCCGACCTCCAGAGACATACAAAGCGTGCATGCAGCCTGCGCGTGTGTCTGCAGTTTAGCTGACCTAGTCTCCAAACATTAGTCTGGTTGGATGCTCCACAACACACGGCCCGCGAGAGAGTGAGAGGAAGAGTGAGGAATGAATGACATCATGGACTTTTTTGCTTTTGAGTGGATCTGGGTTCAGCTGGACGGCAGTGGCAGAGCAGTATGATGTCACTTTGGCCTACAGACCCAGCACACAAACACAGACACACAAAAGCGGAGGGTTTTGGAAAATCCCTGGCAACAGCCCCTGAGCAGCATGTCTTGTTTCTTCAGCTTTCACTCGGAGAGGAAACATGACATTGTGAGGGATTGCAAACAACCTCGCAGTATTAGACAAATCACTGGCTCTGCTTGCTGGTCACAACATGGCAAGAAGTACAAGGCGGGAAGACTTAGGAGGACTATGATTACAAGTTTATACACTCCTACAAATATTGCAGCACAAACGTGCCAATGTGCACTTTTCCCCAAATCTTTAGGTCAAGGAAGTCGAGGGTTATTTGAGTTTCTCTCAGTGTTTGACTGCCTAAACGTCAAATGTCACCAAACCACTGAACCTGTAGGGCGACACACACCACACACTGCAGCACTGAAATGCTGTACATGCCAAGTGCACTGTTATTTGTGAGATTTTTTAAAGGTTAGTTGTTTCCCTGGAACTATTCTGACACTGCTACACCTGTTTTTCAGGTCCATCCGACCGACGTGCCTCAGCTGTTATCATTGGCGCTGTCATCACAAAGGAACACGGCACGCGACTAGAAAAAGGTGCATACCCACTTAAAGTATATCTTCACTTCCCTGAGCTACTTCGGGTCAGACATCAGCACATTGTAATGTGGTGGCTGTGTTGTCTAACGTGCAAACCATGAACCGGCCACACCTTTTTTCACTTATCCCTGTTTCTTTGTTACTAGTAGTGAGTGACCTTACAGGGCAGGGCGGCATACCATCAAACATTTAGCAGATATGTGTCATCTTTAATTTGTCATTCATGGACTCAAAGCAGCAAGGGAAGCTGTCCAGTTACAGGCAAAATCTTCACATCTCTCTCATAAAACATTACAGAAATCCCTTTAGCTTTGCATGATCTGTATCTCAACAATAAGCTTCTCTTTCTCATCTGATCCTCTTTGTCTGCCTCTCCTCCTTTGTGACTGCTATAAATGTAATGAAGGAAATCCACAAGGGATAAACGCTTTTAACTTGATTCACTTCATCGGTGATTCATGAAAGTAGTGGAGGTTTCCCAGCAGAATCCACGGCGACATGAGATGCATCTGTGTGATTCCACATCCAGGACTTGCCCTGTTAGACAACAGCGATTCTTCATCCCATCGACTGCTTGTGCTTACACAGCGCAGTAAAATATTATTGATTTCATTATCCGCCAATGGCAATTATGCTGCTATGTGCTTTAACAACCATAGCTTATATACACTTACTAACCACCCCACGCTCAGTGCAACTGCTAAGTGGCATGCCCACTAAAAACTGTTAGATGTGGAATAAAAACAATAAGGGGGATGAGAGGTGACTCTTGAACTGTATTTCAATTTCCCTGCAGTTCAGTGAAGCTTAAAGCAACACTGGAGCCTGGTGTCTGCTGGGAGTAGTAGTCTCTATTATCATAAACAATACATAATGAGAAAGAAAAATGCTAGACTGGGATACACTGTTATGGACAACCTTGGGGCTTTAGTACTGCCAGATAAATTGTACATAAAGTCTTACATTGAATTTTTAGAAAAAAGAAACTAGAGTTTCTGGGAAATAATCCTAAACTGATGTCATACTGATGTGTCATGCTGCCTTTGCCTTCTACCCTGAGTCACCCTCTCCCACCCCATAACATTAGCAGCCTGAAGTATAGTTTCGCCCTACGCCAGCGAATAAATAACATTAGTGCAGCAGGCAGCACGAGCAGCAGTGTCCTCTTCTGTCTCGTTCAGAAAACTAATCGCAATCCACCAACGGGGGAGAAACACACTCACAACATAGCACTCAACACATCAAGCAGAACCAGAGTAATCAGGGCAGCGCCGTGAGCAAAGCACTGCTCCTCATCCTTCCTCCCATCTTTGTTTATTAGCCCTCTCTTGATGGCTGCTGGCACACACAGACTGTTGACAATATTCTGGCCTTGATTCCAGAAAAACGTACTTGCAATGCTGCAGTGTTTTGTTTCGAAAAATGCCTCTTTTGGAGTTGGTTTATATTTGAATGGAATTATTCACAATAAAAAGTCCACCGCTTTCTAGTTTGACACACAAGTACTAAATCCCTGCAAGGATTTGAAAAATGAGGGAAGAACAGCCCAGGAACATAGGCTTAGGTTTTTTTTTCACACAAAAAAAGGCCTGGGGGAGCTGGATCTAAAATAGCTCATGTCTGCACCACACACACACACACACACACACACACACACACACACACACACACACACACACACACACACACACACACACACACACACACACACACACACACACACACACACACACACACACACACACTCACAAACACACACAGCTCGACTTGGTGTCAAGTTTAGCCAGTCAGCTGGTGACTGGACAAGTGCATAGAAACAGCATGCAACTGGGGGGAATACAGTGGGAATACAGGAGGGGGACAGTAGTTGTAGCGTTACCGTTGCAGAACTGTAGCAGTGATGAGGTGTCATACAAGCTGCTGTAGCTGGAAAAGCCGTCCTCCATTCTCAACCTCTGCTCCACTCCTCTGTGCTCCCTCTGTTATCCACCACTCCTTCGCTCTCTCTCTCCTCTCCTCTCCTCTCTCTCTCGCTGGTGACTCTCCTCCGTTAGTTTATCGCTCACTTGGCGTCCAAGGCGCTCCCTCCATTCACTCCGCACAGGTCAGGCTCCCTGGGTGAGTCACCATGGCAACCCATTCACTCCGACTATGTCATGTGAACTCCAACCCCTCTCTTCGTTTTAAAAAAAAACCCTCACAGAAAGAAAAAGAAGAAAAGGAAAAAACTCAAAGTCCTGAACTACAGCAGCAAAACACACCCTTGCTAAAGAATGACTGCACCGGACAGCCGGACAGACGCAGAGAGAGACTGAAGTTAAGAGGCTGCTGGCTGGTTTTGTTTTCCTCTCTTCTTCCTCCTCCTCCTCTCTCTGTCCCTCTCTCTTCACCCCTCCCTCTGTTCTGTTCTGTTCTGCTCCTGTCCTTGTGTCCTCGGCGGAGGCAGCTGTGTGTCGTTAGCTCTCACTGATCTCCAGCAGAAAAACAGCTTTAGGAAGGTTTGAGGCTGAGAGCGTAGGCAGGCAGGCAGGCTCTGGCACAGGCAGTTACTGCGTGTGCGACTGTGCGACTGTGCGACTGTGTGTGTGTGTGCCTGGATGTGTGTGTCAGCGGCTTTGTGTGTGTGTGTGTTTATGTGAGTGTTTAGATAAAACTCGGGACAGCCCAGCCTTCCCCCTGTCACATACTATGGAGGAGTCAGAGCGGGGGGGGGGGGGGGGGGGGGGGCTGAGCTTGACGGATAGATCCTCCTACTCTGCCGGGTGGAGAGAGAGAGAGAGAGAGAGAGAGAGAGAGAGAGAGAGAGAGAGAGAGAGAGAGAGAGAGAGAGGACATGGTTGGGAGGGGAAATGAGGAGGACGAAAAAGGTGAGGATGAGGAAAAGTGGATAGGAGAGGTTTTTAAAGCTATAGTGCGTAATTTATTCATATTTGAATGTGGGTTAAATTCAAGCCAGCGCCAAAATTGTTGACACAAAGTGGATTAAGCCTATCAGCGCCACAAATCTCTCTCTGTATTTCTCAGCATGGGGGGCGTGTACAGACTGGTGTCACCCCATGACACTGGCACAGGAGCTGAAGAAAAATCCCAAGGAGCACCCAAGAAATGTTTCGGATGTCGATTCAACTGTTAAGAAAAAACCTGGACTTGCAGCAGAAGGTATTAACATCCATGCGCGATCATCAAAGGCTTGCCTCATGTAGATGCGCCGACAGTGTTGTTGTAATTACTCAGAATTACTCATGGGTGGCACCCGAAGTTACGCACTGTAGCTTTAACAACACCAGAAAAGGGGAGGGGAGGAGAGCAGAGCAGAGAGGATAGAAAAGGCAAGAAAGAGTCACACACACACACACACAGTCACACCCACTGTATGTACTGTTATGGAGTCACACGGGGACACGCCGTATAGGAAGCCAAGCTCCCATCTCCCGCAATCAAGCGTTGAGACTGAACACTGCCAATGGACCTGCTGTGGCCAAACATGATTATCATTTTGTCCTCTGTGTTGTCTTATCTGTCACACTGCAGACTTTGTGCACAGAGACCGAGGGATCCTTAAAACAAGGACGAGAGGGGGAGAGAATGAAAGGGAGAAGAGAGGATTGAGGATAGAGAGAGAGAAGTAAATGGAATATAGAGGGGGAAGGGAAAGAAGAAAAGGAGAGAGTGCTTCAGGAGGGTGCAGGGTATAGAGAGAGATGGACCAAATTAAAAAGTGAACCGGTTGGGAGTTTAAGTGAGGGAGGGAAAAAAGGGGTATACCCCCCCGAAGAAATTGGGTCCTTCTTAAATCTAACTGGGGGGTTTTGTATGTGTATGTGAAGGGGGGGGGGCTCTTTGCATTATTTATAATTTAAGCCCCTAAAGAAGAGGGAGTGCATGGCCTATATTCATGTCTGAAACATTCCACCCTTCCCTTGCGAGATCACAAGACAGAGCCGAAAAAATCACACAAAGGCAGGGATGCTCTGAAGTCAGCTGTGGGAGAGACCATGAAAGGATACGTTTGTTTCTCTAATGGTTTTTATAGAAGCCTAGCAGGTGTGATATCATCTGCTCCTCTTTGTGCAGGTATACTCTCTCATGATATTCATAATCATTTCCAGTTCAAAGGTCGGCCGGCTAGATTTGACCTTTATCCAGAAGATGAAAGGGGGAGGCAGTGAAGTGCCGTTTAACGGTTGATCACTGTCCATGGTGGTGTCCATGTTGTTGACCTCAAAGTTGCATCCCCTTGCATTTTTCTCCCTCCGCTCCCTCAGGAAAACACTGCACATATTACACAACAACGCCAAGCCACCAATAGGTCTAGCAATCTCAGCAGCAGCCGGGATTATGTGAGAAAACAAGGTTCTCTTTGTCGCCCCAATGTTGCCTTTGCACAGTGCAATAGTTGTTTTGTCAAATCACAAGGATATTACATTTACAAAACACAAAGAGTAAGTAAGATTATTTGCTGACCTTTAAACATTTGTCTGCAACTACAGCTATGTTCTTATATAGGCCTACAACTAGAATGTGAAAAGTGCAAAAAAAGAGTGCCGAAGTATTTGCATTTATTTAGATAATATGCACATTTAAGATGTTTTAACCGCCAAATCACAACATTAAGTGTTTTGATTCAGATACAGAGAAGAATTCCATGCAGCTCCTCACGGGGCCAAACAAGCAAAATTGTATAAACATCCTCTGTGTTTTTGAAGGCCGTGAGTTACCGGCGGTGTTTTGTCTGAAGGGGGTTCAGATTATTGCAAATCTCATTCTGGGGCAGATTTGGGATCTAGATTAGGGACAAGTCTGGTTTTTGTGTGCCTGTCTCTCCATGCAGATGATCACGTGAGAGGAGGCAGCTCAAACTGGGGTATATTCCCTCCAAAATCACCCCCACGGGTCCCTAAACCCCATAAAGCCCAGCGGGTGGCAGGTGGTGGGACGGCTCCCACCTCTCTCCACACCTCCCCATTGTTCCCCCTCCCACTGCCCATCAGCAAATCCACATGGTGCACACACACATAACCACAAACACACACACACACACACACACACACACACACACACACACACACACACACACACACACACACACACACACACACACACAATTCTCACTTCTAATAACAAATATTGCATGCTCACAGCGCACAGCATGTAATGTGAGCCCTGGTCACCATGCTCTAACTGGGGCAATCATGAACTGAAGAAAATTACTTTGACTAGATAAAGCCTTAAAGCGGCTATAATGGCTATTTTGTTTAATAAAAACAGTATACTCACAGTGTGATGTTGCTCATAGTGATGAACCTGCAGAGAAATAGCTCTCCAGCCCACAGCCTTACTGTTTTGCTTCGCTCTCACTGCTCTCATAGCATCCTATTCTGCTGCAAAAGGGAATTATTTTGAGTAAATAAGCTCTGTGTGACACAGGCTAAGATCCAAATGGCAGGAGTTGGACTATTGGAATAAATGAGAAAAAGACTCGGAATGAATCATAAGGTTGCTCCGTAACAATTAGATGTGTAAATACGAAACGGTTTGACAACAAGTTTGTCATATCAACATTAAAGGTGATGATATGTCAATGTAATGCTCACACCTTACTTACACTGCCCCCAAGTGGCCAAAACAATTTAAAAATCACGTCAGTCAGTATATAAAATAATGCAAAGTTCAGAATATTTCCATTATGACACAGCCATAAAAACATTGTGTCTTGGGTTTTGCCATGTAATTTAGTGTTAGCTTACTGTAACTTCAAAGTAAATTTAAAGTAACCAGGGGAAATTAAGAGGAAACATCAAGAGTTAAAAGAATAATATGGGTTTGCCACCCACAAGATCAGAGCATGTGCTGCTAACTCGACATAATATGTCTGGCAGAAGTTCTGTGCCTTGATTAAATGCACTGAAGCCAGTCTTGGCACTCAAGCCTCCAATGCTTTCTCACCTGGCTTGCTGACTCTATTTTTACAGCTTTGGTTCTCAGGAGGCACTTGGAGGTCATACTCACTCTGAGCCAGTTGTTCATTTCTACTATTTTCCTCTGAAGAGAGAGAGAAAATAAAACTTCTGACTTCTGGTTGTATACACAGATGATCAGTCAGTCTGTCAGTGGGCTGAGATTATACAGCATCAAATCCACAGCTGAGAAGGAACAAGGTCAATCCTCTGTAGGATTCAGCCACCATCTGTGTGCCTGCCCTGGTTATTTTGTGCTTCACACCATGACTTAATCCAACCCAGGGTCTTAATATAAACACTACATTTTAAACAAAGCCTAAGGACACGCTGTACGTACAGCATATTTGTCTTCATGAAAATGCTTTGAGGAAGTTGTGTGAAGGTTGACTTCAACTAGTTAAACATTACAGTATGCTGGTGAGTCTGGGAAAGTTGCCAGGTTCACCAACATTTTAAAATGGCTTCTTGAATGTCGTTGTCAGCATAGGATCACAAAAAATAAGACTTAAAAAAGGGTAAAAGAATGAGTTCACTTCAAAAAGGAAGATGATTGTGTATAATATAAATGTAGAAGGTTGTGGCAGAGGTCAACAATTGTAAGCCAACAGGATAGAGTGAGTAGATTATCTTCACCAGTGTTATTGATTTATTTCACTGGTGATAAACCAATGTTTACGAGTTCAAAGTTCATTATGTCAACTCATTGTGTTACCCGGCAAGTGACACAGAGCCACCTTCTATCAATTGAAAAATGTAAACACAGCAGTACAGCACATGTAGATGGCAATTTGTAATAACAGGATCATTTATCTAATCTACATTTGGTAAAAACATTCACAGACCTCACAGGATCAATATGATTATCTATTGCATATATTTAAAACCCTGTTCTAATGTATTTATCATAAAGTGTCTGGCTTTCTCCATTACAAACATTGTTTTATCTTTTCATATCTTATCTTAGGCTTTTGTCGATAATACCAAGATCGATTCTCAAGGCTCGACAGTGTGACATCTCATAACCATGGATGTGCTATTGATGCATGTAGATGGCGAGAACAGGGCCCGACCAGCAGATGATTTAATGCTGTCTGTGACTGACAGGTGCACTTTTTTCTAATAACTGTCTGGGCGGGAGAGGGAAGTTAGAGACGGGGAGAGAAAGATTGAATGTGAGAGGGGAGAGTAAATCAGCTGAGTGACTGTTGATACATAATTCTCCACCTGCTGGGGGAAAATAACCTGTCACTTATAATACATGCTTATCAGAGTGGGCGTCCAGTCCAGATTAAAAATGAATTTTATGACACTGAATCATGAACTCAGCTCTGCTCACATCAGACATTATCAACACCAACAATCTAAGGTACAGAGACTTCCTACATATACTGTGTCAGTGGTTTTGGTTTTGTCAAGTTTTTCTCATCATAAATTATGTGGAGGGTTACGTGACCTACTTACAATATCCACAAGAGTGATGAAGAATGTTTTGTTCACAGTTCTGCCTCAGAGAAACCAGAAGGAGCATTGGGCAGAATACAAGACTCTCCTAGCAACATAGCTGCTGGATTCAAACCCACAACACGACACACGATCTGTGCCTTTTTACCAGCCGGCCCTATTACATTATTACTGTAAGAAGCTATGTACCACCACGTTAGCAGGTCTATGAAGCTATAAAACCAGCTTAATGCTAAAATTAGCATTCTAACAAGCAGGTATAATGTTAACTATATTCAACGTCTTAGTTGACAGCATTAGAACACATTTGCTGCTGAAAACCCAACAGCAGAATCATTTGATTTGCACATAATATTGGACAAGTTAAAATGATGGGCACTATGTGTAGCTACAGCTCTGGATTAAGAGACCACTCGAAATGTTCTGTGTCTCTCGTTTTACTATTTATAGGCATATGTTTGAGTAAAATGAACATTTTGGTTTTATTCTATACACTGCTGACAACATTTCTACCAAATTCCCCCCAAAACTATTGTCATTAAGAGCATTTCCATTCAGTAATGTAGAGATGAAGATTGAAGGAAAATTAAGACTGGTCTCTTAATTTTTTCAAGGGATGTGTACCAAATGTCATGGCTGCCCATGTTCAGTATAGAATATCACATTGTATGTTAACATGTATCAATATGCTACTTTGTTTGCACTTTGGCTCTACTTCTAAAATCAGATACTAAATTCAACCCATTGAGAACAGTCAACTAACAAAGATTGTGCAGCTTATTCCTAAACTATCAGTGCAGAGATACAAAGCTTTACAGTAGGAAATGAAATGGCAGCGAAACACTGTAGTGCACCGAAGTGGGCCACACAAGCAGCAGCATTGCCAAATGATGATGTTAGGATTCAGGAAAACTGGGTCACCACTTGTGTTTTGAGTGCAGTGTTCTTGGTCATGGTTACTAATAGTGTTATGCATGTAGAAACCCACAGCCAGACTGTGATATCAACAAAGACCCACATTTACATCAAGGGAATGGGTATTGCAACTCTCACTGTGCTGTGATAATGCAATGTTAAGATTTTTTGACAATAATGCTTAATCTTACCCTACAATGAGTTTGTCTGTTCAACATCAGCAGTTTATAGGTAAAAAATCATTTGATTAATGCTTACATAAATCATAACCAGAGGCCCTAACGTGGCGCTGTTGCAGTCATTGTAAGACGAAACAAGACATTTGCTTGTTGGATTCAAGGTCGATGATTTTGAAAGTGTTTGGTGGCAGAGGCTTAGAGAGACAGTCCTCCTGTCCCATGTTAAATCTCTGTGGGTGCCGTATCAAAATAGACCTTAAGGGAAAGAGACAGAGAAGGCACGTCAGTGTTGAAAAGGAGAATCTGCTTTTGGGGCTGTAAATAACTCCTAATCCTGAGACTGTGGAGCAGCGTTACATGTCCTACTGCAGCTCCTCTTCTCTGTGTGGTGGAATGTATAAATAGCCATGTCAATCACACTGAAGAATTACAGGTCACAAAACCACTATTTGTAGAATCCTGCCTCTCCATTACACTCACATGTTTGCGCCCAAACTATGAAGCTATACAATCAGTAGCGGTTAGCTTAACTTTAGCTAAACTGAAAGCAAAGAGAAACAGACTGTTTAAGTGATGCTGTATGAAGATTAGAGTGATGTAACACAAATATATAACTTATTTTAAAACTTCTGAAAGCGTACCTGAGTTGATGCTAACGCATTGAGTCTTTACTGTTTGTCTAAATAAAGAGATAATAGATGAGCATTTAAAAGCAAATACAAATTTAATTTCGTAGGTGAAATTGAGTTTGATACAATTTTTTATTTTATATATATATTTTTTTTAACCTTTATTTATACAGGTTAATCCCATTGAGTCCAAAGACCCTTTTGCAAGGGAGACCTGTTCCCATTTACACGTTACCATTCACACACACATTCATACACCGATAGCAGGCTAACTATCGACATTCACACGAGGCAAGGTGGGTGAAGTGTCTTGCCCAAGGACACAATAACTATGACACAGCTGGCAGGGCGGGGATCGAACCTCCAACCCTTTGATCATTGGCCGACCCGCTCTACCAACTGAGCCACAGTCGCCCCAAAATTTAATGGAAGTCATCTTCAAAATGTAAAATCCCTTAATAAAAATGAAAACACACACACACACACACACACACACACACACACACACACACACACACACACACACACACACACACACACACACACACACACACACACACACACACACACACACACACACACACACACACACACACACACACACACACACACAAACACACACACACACACAACACACACACACACACACACACACACACACACACACACACACACACACACACACACACACACACACACACACACACACACACACACACACACACACACACTACTTCCGGTATCGTCACAATGTGTTTTTCAGACTCATCCCCCACAAATAACATATCCAAAGGGATTTACAACAGCCCTTTGGATAAAGAAAAACTCACCAAAGAAATCTTTTAAGGGGGTAGAATGGACTGCAAGAAAAGCTAAAGAGGGGGGGCTCCCTCTTCCAGGATGGGGTGGTGGGCCGACATACAATAGACACCATATGTGAGCAGGATTAGATTTCCAGAGAGCGCACATTCAGACACATAAAAGACAAGAACAGATAGGCAGCCAGGCAAAAAAAAAGAAGATGGGCAGAAAGAGGAACAACGAATGGTGTGGAAGAATGTGCCTGCCGAGAGAGAAGACCTACTGTATTAGCACAAAAGTATGACATATGTCATAACACCATGACACCATGTCAGATCACATTGTGGGGTATTAGCATATATTGCTTGTGTCCACCTTTGATTACTCTACCCGCCTCCTCCCTTTTACACTAACGATGCCATCGAAGTGGGAAGGAGGGCTATAAACCACACTGACTCATCTACATCTAATCTATATGTTAATGAGGCATAACTTGGACGGAGAAGGAGTAGATGAAGAAGAAGAAGAAGCGTATTGGTGTAATTCAGCAGCTGCAGTCCATAGAAATCTGTCTGCAGCCTTTATATAGCAAAGAAACAGCACAATGCAGGTCAGTGTGCTGACACTGTAATTTGTTATACTGTGAAAATGATCCATTTCTCTGAGAAACAACACCTCATGAAAGTCCAAAGGTGCTATGGTGTGTTATATGGACACACACACACACACACACACACACACACACACACACACACACACACACACACACACACACACACACACACTGTATCCCAGAGTGTGCGGGGCTGTGTGTTCTCTCAAGCGATGACAACATTAATCACATCTGACTTGGCCACTGAAACATCCATGTACACCCTTCCCCCATTTCCTGAACAACCACGAACTCTGCTCTCCCTCTGTACAAGACTACACAAATGTGTGTATATATATATATATATACATAAATACATACATACATGTATATGCCCACACAATTGATCTGAGCTTGGGGGGAAATTGCTCACACCTTCAGCAAACACAATTATCCTTCACTGGTGCACTTCATGCACCACCCCCCTCAAGAGTATTCTATAAATTCTTGAACATCTATTATTTCCATTCCATTCGATCCTGCATCAAAACAGTTCTTCTCGCACTTGGCATGTCTGCCTCCTTCCCTGTACCTTTCAAAGCAACACAGTCCACCGATCAATATATATCTTAAAATAAACTCTGCTGAAGGAAATCTGGCGTCTGCAGCAGAGTTTGCACTAATGCATACGTTTTTGGCAAGCACGCACAAAACCAGCAAGTGACCGTGCTCAAACCTGCGTGACAAATGACCCATTTTTCAGAGAGTTTGCTAACATGAGCAATAGGTTTAACATCAGCAAAAGCTACCTGTCCTCAAATTCAGGGGGCACAGATGGAAAGCGGGGCCATGACTCTGTCTTCATGTCTCATCATCTGCATGCATTTCTGAATACACTCAATCTAGCGTGCGCACACACACACACACACACACACACACACACACACACACACACACACACACACACACACACACACACACACACACACACACACACACACACACACACACACACACACACACACACACACACACACACACACACACACACACACACACACACACACACACACAATGTACAGACAGTGATAGCTGGAAGCTGCTGGCTTTTTGTATCATACATGTAACATAAAGACTTGTCATCTCCAATTGATACCACCATATGTCTCAGGTAAAAGGCACATTGCAGCCAGCAGCACTGCTTTTCATTTTTCACTTACAGTAACAGATCTCCTTGGAGACAGTCAAGCTTCATTCCTCGCCGCCTTCATCCTCTTTACCCTTCCTCTCTCTCTCTCTCTCTCTCTCTCTCTCTCTCTCTCTCTCTCTCTCTCTCTCTGTATTCCTTACAATTGTTCTTACACCCTTTCCCCCACCCATTTCCATACTTTTCTTAGATCACATTGTATCCCCTTGGTACCTAATTTTCAGACCAGTGTGCATCCTTTTTCCTATTTACTGTTAGCCCACTTTTATTCCTTCACTAAACCATGCTTATACTGCCACTTGCAGGACATTTTCCAAACTGCTGCTGTTCATTTGGTCCCATGCCTGAAAGTCAGAGGGTGAGTATTAAACAGTAACATTCAACTCTGAGTCATATCCTATCATCCGATCCTTAATACAATGCAGTTTCCCCTTTTCCACTGAAGACATTTGACATATCACAGTAGGAAAATAAAATGGGTAAATTATTAAATTGCTTTACTTTTAAAGTCATGCTGGCTCACATTGTCAGGACACACAGAGACACTACAGAAGAGCAGAGCCACTGTTGATGTTTTACAGAAACACCTATGCTTTTCCTTTTGTCCTATATAATTTAGATATAAATACAGGTCATTTGAATGCCACGCACTACCTTATTTGACCAGTTTTGGACACAATGTGGGCTACATGTGTTCTGTGTGATGCTAAGGGGGAATCAGTTCACTGAAACAAAACTCCAAACCTTTTCCCATAAATGTGACTACTCCTCTGGCTACTTGGCTCCTTTTGTAAACAGTTTATTACTACAAGTGCTGTTTCCTTTAAGTAAACATCTTCGTTCCCACACTTCCTCGGTATGTTCAGCATAACATGTTGTAATCTTTGCACACAAACATATGTTCTTACAGTTTGACAAAGCCATTTAGCTTTAGCTTTGTAGTACTGGTGTTAACTATGATGTTAAAATTTAAGATACAAAAGTTTATTGAAACTACAACATGTCTCTGATACACTGCCATGTCAAACGGTTACATGCCTGCATGTAGATAAGGGAGAATATACGTTTAAATAAACGACAATAACCACAATCTTGGCAGGGGTTACCAAGGCTGTGGGCTCAATAATTGTTGACAACATCAAATAGTTCTCCTACTGTTTAGTCATGTTTAATTAAACTGAGGAGGGAAATTAGACTGATCCGGGAAGATGAAATGAACCAGGAAATACAAAAGATAAAAGGACAGAGGAGAGATGAGATAGAGGGCAGAGGGAGAGACTGAAATGTGAGATGAGTGAGTGAGTGAGTGAGTGAGTGAGTGAGTGAGTGAGTGAGTGAGTGAGTGAGTGAGTGAGTGAGTGAGTGAGTGAGTGAGTGAGTGAGTGAGTGACAAGTAAAAGGTTTCTATTTATATCTAATTGTTTCTGTTGCTCTGTCAGCCGGGTGACAGTAAGAAACTCAGCTCCTCTCTCAGCTTGGCTGCACTTGTAGGAAATGACCCTTCACTTAATGCTTAGCTGCCGCACACACACACAGTACACACACGCACACGCACACACACACAACACACACACACACCAAGTAGGCTCTCACACTTACACAAGGAGGCACCTGCACACACACACACACACACACACACACACACACACACACACACACACACACACACACCACATATTATACCATTTGTCCCCGACAAAGCCTAGAACAGCCAGGTCACATGCTGCATTGTTGTGTCCACAAATCTTTCTAGCAGGTTTTCCAACCTCTCTCTGTCCCCCTGCCTCTCCGCATATCTCTGATTTAAACCTCTGCAGAGTAATTCAGCATTAACCTGATAAAACCAGAGGGACTTCTCTTCAAGTTTTCCATATAAGGGCCCAAACTGAACCAGCTCCTTGATGCTGGCTGAATACTTGCCGGGTGAGCTGTCCCAGTGGAGGGCTTAGACTTAAACAGGGTGGATCATAAGAGACCCCCCCCCCCTTCTCCCTCAAACATACATAGAAAATATATCCCATATGTACACACACACTCACACACACACACACACACACACACACACACACACACACACACACACACACACACGATCGGAACAATTTTACTGGTGTGTAAGCGCAGATAGGCACCTCATGTATCACTCTTGACTGCACTTAAACACGAGTCATGTGGTAATTTTCTTTCTTTTTACTTACCATTAGGCAGCCCCTCACAGTCAGACATGGCCAGAGAGAGTAGGACAGTGTCTTGTCCTTTGCAGTAGAGTCCCTGAAGCCTGTTGCTTCCTCTGAATCCAGGCTTTTCTTTTGCTAAAGTATCTCTGGTCAAACTTTCTGTTGTGGGCCCTACTCTGTTACAGACGCTCTCTCTCTCTGTTTAGATTTCTAACTCTACTTTCTTTCTACTTGTCCTCACTCTCTCACTCTCTCCCTCTCCCTCTCCCTCTCTCAACAATCTGACCAGTGGCCAGTGGCTATGCCAATCAAACATATCACACTGTGCTATTGGACACTAAATTTGTATCTACTCCTCCCTTGGGATTCAGTTACCCTTAGCTATAGCAGGCCTTCTCACATGTGATTAAACAGACTTGTCTACAAGGCATATCTCACCATTAAGACAAAACCAAAGAAAGATAACTGATTTAATGTGGCCGTGCAACAAAGCAACAAGGCACAGCTTTCTCCTGACAAACTCACCATTCACTTTTTTTTTTTTTTTTTTAAACTCAGTCGTTTTCCACCATGCTTTTCTCTTTATCCCTTGAGACTGTGACAGAAAGCACAGAGTTCCCAGTCAATTTCTTATCCCTTAAGAGAAGAAGTTATACAAAAGCTGGCATTACTCCAGATAAACTGGGGGTTGCTGTAGTTGCTTTTGTGTCCTGTAGGGGGCGCTTGTGTATCGTTGTATTGTAGCTTGTTCACATCAGGAGTAATCCTTTGTTGTCTCCAGTTCCTCAAGTGGGCTGAAAACCAAAAAATGTCCAGGGTCAAGTGACTCTGTACTCAAGACTGAAATTTTGACAGCTAAACTTAATCTCAATGTCCTGTTTTATTTCTAATGAATAAACCAGAGGCCAGGTTTCCGAGGAGCTGCGTTCGCTGCCAATTGTTCTACTAAACACAGACAGACAGGCGGCAGAGCAGAAAAACAGAAATGAGGTTCTCCCTTTAGCGAGACACAAGAGAGAGAGAGACAAGAAGTAAAGAGGCAACATAAAGAAGAATCTATGAAGGGGGAAAGCAGGGGGAACTAAAGATTGCAGACGGCTTTCTCTTTCCTCATAAGGCCCTTTCAGAACAGAGGAGACAGGGAAAACGTGCTTGCCAGGCACTTAACCAATAATACTAGAGATTACCGGCCTACTTGTGTGCACACAAATGTTCCTCAGAACATTCTTAACGCTGTGCAGCTTTGATTAAGCTCAGGGGCTAACCTCTCCATACCCTCATTCCTGAATTACTTTTCAGTTTGCTCAGCTGACCCTTTGTCACTTGACTAGGAGGATTATCACGAGGGAAAGGTCCAGCATGTGACTGAGTGGGGTCAGACCCTGGACTCGTCATGGCAGCCCCAGTGTCATAGAGGTTAGGGTTTTAGTGACAGGGACAAGGGTTATCTTGAGATTTGGAACACAGTGGATGACATGTTTGAGGGCTTCTTGCTTGGTTATCTTTCAATAAGCCTGTCAGTGACCCCTCCCCCCCCCCACCCTCCCTAAACTTAACACAGCACCCCAGCCTTCACACAGCAGGACCTGCTTTGATGTTTCATCTCCAGCTCTTGTTTGCAGAAGAGCAGGAAGGCCCTTCTGCAAACGTAACCTAAACCTTCACCCTGCAAAGACCTCTCGACCCCTCTCTCGCTCTGGCAAACAGAAAGTGGACCATCCACCACCGCCTCGACTGCTTTTACTCACTAATGATCACATGCAATTACTTTCGGCTGAGGTCATATACTCCAGAGTGTCCAAAACGGTGCCTAAATGATGCTTAATTAGATTGTAAAGTAGTTTAATATGAGTTTTTCAGGACTTGGATTTGGCTATGAACAACGCAACATTTCCCTGGCTGCACACAAGAAAAACAAGTTAGGAAATTTGAAGCAGGAAATTTGAGAACATATTTACGACCAGTGAAAAAAGAAAACAGTTACTGCAAAACCTGCGTTTGCTTACTGTTGAGATTTTATATATAGATACATCCATGGCCATAGGTTGATTTTCCAACCCAGTCAATTTGTAATATGTTACAGTAACAACAGAGATACTATGCTACTTGCTTGCTGCAATGGACACAGTATAGTGACTCCTGTCAACAGTCAAAACATGAATGATAATTTTAATTAAGTCTGAGACACAATAGCTATATCTTTACTTAAATCAAGGAAACACAGAGCAGGCTCTCATTTTCAATCAGGTCATATTACAATCAAGACAGTGATAACGGCTTAAAAAAACAGGTTGCAAACTAAACAAAAGCTACAGTAATGTGGTACTGAGACATAGGGAATAAAAACAATTAGGAGCAGTTAGGAAGCATGAAATGGTTGTACAAGGTAACAGAACAGTTTGACAGTAGAGTACAGGTCACAGATAGTTTATTATCCCTCTGTCTGAGTATTGAAGGAGTTTGACCCTATCTAACAAAATAGAAATAATATCATATTATTACCATGCAGCAATAAGGTAATATTATCGACAAATAAAATAAAATGAGGCCTTATATGGAATCCTGTGGAACATGTTTGGTATAAATTGATGGAAGACAATTTCCCTTCATTGACATTCTCTATATCTGGTTCTTGAGATAATTTTCAAAATATCAAAACATGTCAAAAGTAAGTCAATCTACTTTAATTTTTACAAAACAACTAAACGGGACTGCAAAATGCTTTCCAGAGCAGATGTTAGATTGAGCTACAATTGCCCAGTAGTTTATGCTGAAACCAGATGGAAAGTCATCGACTGTTATTTCTATCAAAGCATTTGTGCCTTGCCTTTTCATGTGGTACTGCTCTCTAGCTTTGTACGGTCACAACTTTAACACTCTGCTAAAATGGTAATGCATAATGTAAAAAGATCTAATTTTATATTAAATATGAGTATGTTAAGATAAGTCTTAATATTTAACATACTGTATATTTATTTTGGACGTTTGTACTTTTACCCAAATACCATTTGAATTAAAGGCTTTGTAAATGCAATTTCTCATGACTGTTGAAAAGTATTTTCTAAACTTTTTAAATTGCATCTAAGCTAATTGGGTCATGGTATAATATAGATACTTCTCTCTCTAATCATCCCTCACAAACCAGACGCTTGCTGCTGCCCTTTCTCGTCAGTTTATCTCTCTCCATCACTGTCTCCATCGACCACTCGCTGAACCACTCTCTCCATGACGTTTTCTTTTCTCTCCCTACTGCACTCAATCTCTGTCCTCTGTCTGTCTCAACGAGCGTTTGAAGTTCGAAAGCTACTTTAAAAGTTACTTTTTCTCTGTGAAGCAGCAGGGCCACAGTTTTGTTTACAAACATATTCTAGTCTTACATTTGGTTCAAGGTGCCTCAAAATTATTTACTTTTGATTTATGAGGATATAGAATTATTTAATACTAAGTAAATGTAGTGAAAGTATGTTTTGTAAACTAACGGCAGGCTCCTCAAATGTGAACAAATACCCCTCCCCTAAATCTGCATAATGCACCTTTTATGTCTTATTATTTTATGTTAAACATTAATAGAAACATTATTTCACTGCAGTGTGTGGTTTGGCCGTGACATTTTATCTGCAAGTTCATTTTTGTATTGCACACACCCAAGTGGTTTCATAAGTAGATGTAATAGCTTTAGATGTGGTGGGTGGAATCTGATGTTAATGTCAGATTTGCCAACATGTTATGCACCGACATGCAATGTTATTTTTGTGTGTGATGTGCTGTGTATTCAATGCCTTGCTTGGATAAAAAATAAAATAAAAAAAAAATAAGATTGTGTTTTATAAACTGGCTCAACTCATTAATGGATGAATTATTTAAAGAAAGAGCAATTAAATATTGATTCCATCTGTATTTGATGTCTGATGAGTTGTTATTGAAAGGTGACAATTGAATTATTTAATTACACTTAGTCAGACTAATGCCCAATAATTAATTAGGTGGCACTTCATACTTTCCATTTGTTTATTTGCTACTAGCTTAGCTGAAGTTTAATGAGTAAAGCCAGGCATTGTTTGGATTGCCTCATTCCAAACAACAGCTGTTCTTCTATCACACTGCAGAAGATAAACATAGAGTGTGTGTTAATATGTAATTAAACTAATATATGTCTGGGTTAGGACCACTACAGATGACAGTCTGAAAGGGAGCCTAATTAATATGAGTGATAAGGCCTCCAGCCTGCTTTAACGGGCCTATGTTAATGATGGTCCCGTGGCAGCAGCAGTTAGTTGTGTATGCAGGTACTAATGAAGTCTTAATAGTGTTGAATCTAACAGCCTCTGAATGATTCCACTAACTGTTTTATAGCCGTGTGGGCAGAACCCTAATTGGGGACTTGTGGCAAAGAGCTCTCTTCACAGCTCTCCACACGTTTAACAACCTGTACTGGAGCTGCACCTCATTGTGCCAAATGAGAGATAATGCAAGCACCTTTTTATCTTTTTTTAACTTTCATTTCCAATTATCTTAAGTTACCTAATTAACTTTTATTAAAAATATTTTGGCCCATTGCTAATCGGATTGCAAGACACATGTATATCAGTCATCAAAAAATACAGCAAGACATAATGTTAGACTGCTAAAGACTGCCAAAAGAAAGACAAAATAATGTTACAGTATTACCGTATATATTTATGTACAAAAGGTTTGAATAAATAATGCACCGAAAAAGCAAAAGAAAGAAAAGGCTTTTTTGACGGTGATAAAGGGCTTTCCTCCTCATATCCCAGGCTTTTACAGCTACATAGCTGTCACGAGAAAACCTTAAGAACAAGGGGTCAGCAGTAGAACTTTACGGATTAACAAGATCAGTGAAGGGGAAATGTTTGTGGAACAGTCCGTCCAATGAAAATGTCAAGTTTTGTTTGCTGAATAAGGGGCTAAACTTGTTTTGTCTGAAGAAAGTGGAAGAAGACCTTATCAAATTAAATGTCCTGAGTGCAAGAGTTCATTGGTGGTTTATTCTGTGACTCAGAGGGGGGGCTGTAGTGTATTTGTGGTGGAGGATTAACTGTAGAGTAGGAAGTCTTCCTCTGGCTGGGGGCAGCAGTCACCCCGCTGAGAAACGGCCGAGGTGTGACGGAGGGGATTCCAGAGCACAGCAACAAAAGGCAGGCACTTTGTGAGAACAGCAGTTTTTTAGTCAGCAGCAACACATACACACACACACACGCACATGCCAACACACACACACACACACACACACACACACACACACACACACACACACACACACACACACACACACACACACACACACACACACACACACACACACACACACACACACACACACACACACACACACACACACACACACACACACACACACACACACACACACACACACACACACACACACACACACACACACACACACACACACACACACACACACACACACACACACACACACACACACACACACACACACACACACACACACACACACACACACACACAAACCACAGCTCCTGATCCTAAGCAGCCCTGCCCTCAGGTCTCAGCCAGTTGAAAGACGGGGGAAACTCCAGATGCTTCGCAGCAGTTTTGTACCAAAGAAGGGGAGCAGTGGAGGACAGGCAAGGGAAGGAGGAGGACACTGAAGTTCTGTACGGAGGAGTGGAACAATTTAACAGCAGCGGTGGTGGAGGCCTAAATTAATAGTAAAAGCCACAGAGGTTTTTGGCCTAAAGGAGGTTTGTTTCCAACAGAGAGGGAGGGCAGTGGCAGCATGGAGGAGTACGGGTGGGGTGAAGGGAGGTTCCAAGGACTCTGAATGATGGATGGACTGCTGAGGAAGGGATGTGGGGAGGGCTTGGGGGGTGCTTCAAAAGAAAAATGACCCAGACTACTGCTGTGATGTAGGGAGGGAGGGAGGGAGGGCAGCAGAACATGTGGAGATCTCATAAACACATTTTTTTTGCAATACCACTGTAGTGACGCTACAGCCGACAAAAGATAAGACATTCTATCTTAGGGTTTTGTTTAAAAAGTTGGCGCTGCATCAGTTTTTCTTTTCAGGGTCCATTTTAGGACATACAGTACCGTAGACTACAGGCACTCACTGCAGCAATCAGTTTTGCTGTAATGCCGGCACATGAAGAAGTCACTGGATACAAAGCTGAGCTATTACACCTTTGGAAATGTCTCTGTGGCTTTAGCGGTAGGCATAAACCTTTTTGACTGGGGTTAACTTCAGGGCTTTTAAAACATGATCCAGTCACACACCCCACCCCCCCACCCACTCCAACACAGAAATGAAAACCTCACCGCGCGCACACACACACACACACACACACACACACACACACACACACACACACACACACACACACACACACACACACACACACACACACACACACACACACACACACACACACACACACACACACACACACACACACACACACACACACACACACACACACACACACACACACACACACACACACACACACACACACACACACACACACACACACCTACTTGCTGTCTCTCCTTCAGGGCCTGCTAAAGCCATTACGGCTCTAAAAGAGATCCTATCGGCTCCGGGCAGACAGGCAGACAGACAAGTAGTTAGTTAGACAGTCAGATACACAGACAGCGCCCCAGCAAACTATGAAGCCTCTGTGCTCGGGACAGGCCGGCTAAATGTCTGGCTACCCTTCAGAGGCTCTCAGGTGTGACTGGCCCTGGTCTCCTGTGTGTAGCGCGGCCAAGGCGGGTGGACAGGCACAGAGGTGTTCTGTGAGCCCATAGCAGTGGAGTGGATATCTGCTCTATCTCTCCCGTCACAGGCTGCGTGCGCTCCTGCGAAGCAACTCAAACACAAGCCAGATCTTCTTTCCTGCAAGAACTATGCCGGCTTTCACGGAGTTAATGCATATTTTTAGGCTGAGCCAAGGTCAAGCATTTTGCCAAAGACCTGCCTGACACGTAATTTCTCCCAGCAGCTGCGGTTTCTTTTCCATTTGATGACTAACTTTGCATTTGGAATCAAAGACTTTAGCCAGACCACAAATGCATTGCAGCAGGATTTTAAGAGAGGATGATGGAGGCTTTGGTTCTGAGCTCAGTAATACACGTCTCTCTCCCACTGCTGCACTAACACTGTTACACTGGTGGAGCCTGGAAATCCAACAGAAGAGGCCCTGATGGCCCCCTCCCTGCACTTGCGCGCACACGGCCGCACACAGACACACACACATGCACAGACACACAAGCGTATGCACACACAAGTCTTCCCTAAAATTGCTGATGGCTTGTTTTCATGAACATATATTATTTCCAGATGGAGGTCATGAATAAAAACCCGACGGAAACAAGTCGGGTGAAACTGGAAACTTAAAAAAACAGAAACAGAGGGGTATGGAGCCAAGTAAAAAAAACAATCTTTCTCCTCCCCCACTGATTCCCTGAACCTTTAGGAAAGACCAACTTGTCAATTACACGGTTAAAAAACAGAGAAACAGTGTACCGCACATGGGCATGTGTGCACCACACGATCACTTTCAAATGTTTCACCACGATGCACATAGGAAAACATCCCTAAACAAGAAATGGCTTTCATAACAAAACAAACACAAAAAGGCTCAGAGCGGCTCAACCTTCAAACCTCCACACATATTTCCAGCTATATAAACAAAGTCTGGGGAAAGAAAGAGAATGCTTTCAAACTCGACCCAGAACATAAAAAAACTGCTGTGAAGACCCTCCTCTGGAAGAACCGCAGAACCTATTGCTGATTCACCCGACCCAGCGGCTCTCCAACAACACTGCATATAAAGAAAGGCGCATTGTTGTTCTGTGAATATAAACTGCATTCAGATGAATGACCTAATGAATCTTAAGCAAAACATTTCAGCCTAAAACATATGCAATCTATGCACGAAGGGAGAACATCCATTAGGTCTGTCTAAGCGGGTGCCAAGACAAACCAGTCAGATGCCAGACATTTTCTTCTCTGACGCGGAGCAGGATGAACCGCAGCTGTAGGTTTCAATAAATCATAGCTCATCACTGGGAGATATTCAAGCCCTGTGCTCCATTTCAACAGTGTGTCAAGACCTTATATGTGAATAAATGCTTTAACGTAGCGTTACCAGTTTACTGAGTGGGCCAGTCATCTGTCAGACAGCTACTTTTGTTGCTTTTTCCAGATTTTTGAGATACGACTGTCGAGTTCCAACGTGTTTAAGCACGGTATATCTTGGTGTTTCAATCTGTACATGAAACTGAAGTGTAAATGACAGTTTATCATTTTACAGAGATGTTATGTTCCAGACATCATCTCTTGGCTGGGCCAGAAATGGTAAAACAGTGGTAGGCCACTCATTCTCACCTAGCTCTTAGCTAGAAAACGATTTTCTTTTTCTTTTCCACAGACACTATTCTTATCTGTGAAAATAACAAACTAAATCAATTACCAGATGCCAGTCTTAATGCTAAGCTAAGCAGCTACTACTCATGAAAGCTTTAACTGGTATCAATCGTGTCCTCTAACTCTCAGTAAGAAAGCAAACCAAACCTATTTACCCAGCTATTCCTTCAACAAATCCAGTGTTGATTTTTCTACCACTTTTTCAGTAAGACTTTAAGTCTATTTACCGTAGAACAGATAAAACAAACAGGCCTGTTGTGGGTGATTATTTCCGCACCGTCCAACCAGTCCTTCTAGTCAGCCCTGCTGTGTTGGTCCAGTGATTCAGTCAGGTCTTATCTCATCTCAGACTGGGGCTCCTTATCTTTATAATCAGGCTCTAATCAGCCAGCTTTGTCCAGACAACAAGGGGCCAACATGAGGCGAAGAGGACCCTGAGGCCTGCCTGCTGTCTCAGTCATAAAAGTGTAATTTGTAGATTTTTGTAGGACATGCCCTTTCTAGTCAGTGGTACCAGTAAGGCTGAACAACAATAAAACAATTCCACCTATTCAAAAGATATGTGGAGTTTTTTTTCACTTATGTTTTGGATCTTTGTTTGTCTTTCTTTCTGCAATACCCTGAATAATTTCTTTTTTGGGGGCGGGGAGGTTCCTAAGACGAGTCACTTCAACATCATTTTGGGATTTTGTTTCATTAAAGACATTTATTTTTATAAACCAAAACTGGCAACAGAGATTTTTTTTTCCATTTTTTATTCCTTTTAAACAGCAACAGGAAATATGTTGGGAGTGGGGGGTTGATAATTGACGAAAGTCTCAGGCTCATATCAGGAGATCACTGGTATTTGGTCTGCTCTTTCTCTCCCACCACAGACTCCCTGCTACAAGTCCTGACTTTACAAACCCTCCAGCCTGCCACCCTGCCCCTTATCTCGACCTCACCCAGTCCCTCCTGGCAGGCACAGATGGCAAGCCCATTCGTGTGCAAACCACAGATTGAGCTCTTGATTGTCCTGATGTCGGCCTTTGTCTTACAGTAATGCCCCCTCTCTCTCCATGAGAAAGGCTTGGTAAATAAGCTAATTTACATGTATTAATTAAGACTCATAATGAGCCCAGCATGACGGGGCATTTGAATGCATTCCTCTGGCATTGTGCAAACTCTGCGGAGCGCCATAGGTTTTGCAGTCTCACCCATTCAGTTGGGCTACAGATTGTAGATGTGGGGACACGCGAGCAGATAAAGTATTTAAAACACACACCAGGTCGCTATACACATGCGAGTTTCACCTCCCCCACTGACACACAAAGGTGCTAATGAGAAATAAACATGCAGTTAGTTACAGTTAAGACTTAGTATAATAAAAAAGGAAATGACCACAACACCGAAAGTAAAAACAATACATTTATATAATTACAAAATGCAAAACTGTACAATTACAAAAAGTGAAGTATAAAAAACACT
Organism: Ammodytes marinus; assembly: GCF_949987685.1. Lineage (NCBI taxonomy): Eukaryota > Metazoa > Chordata > Actinopteri > Uranoscopiformes > Ammodytidae > Ammodytes > Ammodytes marinus. The sequence continues at coordinate 13,947,431 of NC_137219.1, read as the reverse complement.
GAAATGAACAATTTTTCATTGAAAATAAAAGTTTCACCCACAAGGTGCACGTAAGCTATAATGCACAATCATGTAAGAACAGTTACATTTCATTCGCTCATATAAATATTTATGAACTAAGTACTATGAACTAAGTTTACAAAGTATGTAAAAACAGTCTTCTCTGGAATGGTTTTAATAATCTTTGCTCATTGTTGATGTGTAAATGCTTACATGGTTGTTGCCATCTCGTACCACAGTGCAGCTTAGCCAGGGAACCATGAAAAACGAGCCACAACCTCAGTGCATTCACATCAAAGTGTATTTGTATAAGAGCTTGTTTTCTTTTCTCGTCCTCAGGCTTCCAATGCTGAGCTGCAACGGCTGTTCTTATTACCTCTTTGGCTTAGAAAAAACCCTACTACTGGGGACCCGGCCTCCCAACCAAAGCCAACACACATGGCAAATAAAGACAAGGTAGAAAAAAAAATGTTGAGGGCACAAGGCCCCCCCCCCCCTCCTTAATTGTACCTGAAGGGAAATCCCTTTAAATAGTAGTTGGCAGAGGCAGTGAACTGGCAGGCAGATCAAACAGTCACAGAGCAGAAGCCCTATAAATACATCACATTCACTTGCCTCACTTCAAACGCCTCCTCCTCCTCCTCCTCCTCCTCAGCCCAGCCTCTGTGCTACACCCGCCAATCCACGGAGCGGAGCTGCGTTCAACATGTTTCGCGAGCAGGTCACAAGTTCTCATCTTAAGCGCGACATTTGGCTATGCTGCGCCCAGTGCATTGCCTCTCCCATCCTCTGACACAGGATTGTTCAGCTTGCTCCCTGCGTCACACTGTGGAGGTTTCAGTGGCTTTGCTTTTCTTCACATACACCTCTGACGTCCCATCAGGCACCAGATGACTGAAGCTGCTCCTGAAAGAGGCCAGGAGGCGACCTGGGGGGGAGGGGGAGAGAAAAAGAAAAAAGGAACCATGTTTAACAAATCTGCAACATCAATTACCAATGTCCTGACTCGAAATCCTTAATAAATGGCATACATTTCAATATTCAAAAGTTACAATAAAAAAGAGTCGAAGGAGAAGCAGGCTGAGTTTATGTTTACTCAGCCGTCTTAAGTCACGTGACATGACATGATTTACTGGGTAATTATACATGCTTATTATAGAGCATTTCCCTGTGTTTGTGCATGTGGCATGATTTCCTTCACGTAATTAGTTTTCACTAAAGTGAGTTAGAAATACGTAGACCTTTAAAAACATTTTTTTGTAAAGCAGCAATGTGATAAAAAATAACAAGCCAGACGGGATAAAAAGAGAAAGCAGTTTATTTGGCTTCACTCACCCGTCCATGTCTTGTGCCCGCTCAGCGTGAAGCTGTTGCACTGGGTGTGGGAGTTACAGATGTGTGCTGCCTCTCTGGCGCTGTGCACCGACAGCACGCAGCCCTGCTGGCTGTACGACGGCCAGCAGCGGTACTCCACGTTCCCAGAGGTGCCCATTCCTCGCATCACGGCGTAATCTAACCACACAGAGAGAGAGAGGAGAAGCCACTTCAATACATGAGGCTACTGAAAGACTTTAAAACGCTCTCTGGAGGGTAGGGTGAAAGTGGGTTAGACCCTGAAGGGAAATGGTATGATAGACAAGATTGAAAAAGCTCAAAGAAATACATTCATGATGATAGAAAGTTGATTTATGTCTTGTGATAATGTACATGTATTGCATATAGTTAAACACTTAATTATACATACATTACCTAATTATATAATAATAATAATAATAATAATAATAATAATAATAATAGCTTGAGAGTGAAAAATCTAAATTCCTCTCTTAATTCTTCAATTCTTCTTAGCGATAGTCCAAAACATAATTGAATTCACGTCACATGTGCAAAAGAAAAGCAGCAAATCGTCACAAATGAAAAGCTTGTACCACAAAAAAAGTTTGCTTGAAAAATTACGCTGCAGCAATGAATCAACCAATTGTTTCAGCAATGGCAAACAAGCTTTTTGTTTCTTTTTCATTTCACCAACCCAGGAACTTCTACATCTATTACAAATAAAGAAAACAATCTTCATTTGACACCATGTGAGCTTTTTCTCTCTCACAAACTGTTGCTTTTAATGAAAAATAACTTCTGTTAACCTCGCCCCTGCCCAACATGTGCGTTACATTCATCATTACAACTCTTACAGACGTCTTGGGGATCTGGTCTTAAATCATCTGCTCCGCATTAGCAGCAGCCATGAGAGAGAAGCCAGCACACATATGGCTGCACCCCCCCTCCTCCCCCCACACACACACACACATCCACCAGACCAGGACAAAAGCCCCGTTTGTGAGTCTGTACGGAGGAGGCACACAGTTACAAACTGTTAACCTTCCTAAATGGCAGGAGCCGGTGTGTGTGTGTGGGGGCATTGTTGAGGGGAAAAAGACACAAGGATCTGCCTTCTGGGTCTAAGAAAAGGGAACAAGGAGAAGGAGTGTTTCGAGGATCCTTGTCATGGGAGAGAAAAAAAAGTAGGCCTGTTAAGGAGCAACATATATCGGCCTCAGTTCTTTAGGAGATACTTATGAATATAAGCTCTTTGTGTTTAAGATGAAAGGACGGGAAGACGGCCTTCCTTTTATATTAGTTTAAAGAATAGCAGTGCCTGGGACTTAGATGAACTCACTCTAATTTAATCTTAGCACGCATATCACAACTACTTTCACAAATGTAGAAACGTCTGTTATACGAAACATGCATCTTAACCAGAATCTGGCCTCCTCCATTGAATCACAGATGATGTCAGCAGTGGAAAAGCTGCATCCACATTACCAATGAATCTGCATCTGTCAGCAATTTCAAATTAAGGGACCTGATGATGTTTTTATCCCCCCCTCTCACACACAATTACACGGGTTTCGTCTTTGAGCATGTGTTGCCATTTGGCTTTGTTTATTAAGCTAAGGGTCTTTGGCTGCAATTCTCTCTTTTTTTCTCCGTTTTGAGGGGAGACACGTGTTTTTTAAACACACAATTGCACAATCTTTGTTGTTGATTTATGTGTTTCTCTGTTGGTCATGAAATCTTTTAAAGCACTAGAAATAAGAAATACACTTTGTTTCTTTCTTGGTGAGAGTTAGAGGAGTAGATTTATATACATCAATCTCATGTCTGTGCGCCAATATGAAACAAACAGCAGCTGCTGGTCAAGTTAGCTTAGCACAAAGACTTTTGTCAAGTTAATCATTATTTCTAATATGGCAAACTAAATTAAGAAAGCTAAGTTAAATGAGTTTATTTATTTTGAACATACACAATTACCATAAAAACACAAGGAAACAACAAGAGTAAATGTCTGAAAAGGAGTAGGTGAATTCAAAGATATATAGGCCTGCCCATTTCTCACTTATATGCGATCCACTCATAGGGGCCGATATGATTTAACTCTTACTTCCCAAATTGAAATACACAAACCACTACCCCAACTTTATTTACAACCAAAAGTAGGCCTATATAAATAAATAACTATCCCAAGTTTTTAAAGCTAAACTAGGTCAAACTAAACAGAATTAAAAATGGTACCGAGCTGTTCCTTCACCCAAAAACTAGCCGCGTTTCGACAAACACCAACATTGAGAAATAACTTAGACACATTTTTTAAGGTCTTATCACACAGACTTAGCAGCAGCAGCAGCAGCAGCAGCAGGGTTGACTCATGGCACCTCCATGTTAAGCTAAAACGTTCCCTCCTGGTGTCAGCCTCAGCGCCCAGACCTCTTTACCCCAGAATCTGTGATTAAATTCACAAAGCGCTGCTATATAAACAGTCCAGCATCTGGGGGGACGGAAAATCTCACCACAGGAACGCAGCCAGTCATTCTGTTATTAATATTTCATAGCGCTGAGAGGAGCGGCGAGGGGTGGGGGCTGCAGTGGACTGAGTGGAGGCGAGTTGAAGAGAAGAAAAGTAAAGGGCTTTCAGTGTGTATACAGAAAGAATGCCAAAGTGGGACAGAAGGTTTTGGAGGGGGGGGGAGAGAATAGGCTTTATATGACATTCTCATAGGGAAAAAGAATGTTTTTGAATATAAATTATTTACAAGTTGGACAACAAGTTTGCAAACAAATCTAAATCTGACTACCCTGAGAGGCAAAAGAAAATTTTTCATGTGAAGAATAACTCGGTGAAAGCCTGGCATTGTTTTTTTTTTTTAATGAACACCGACTGTGCTTTCTGAGCCGGAGACATGCCGGATTAATACCACTCTGTTGGTCTTGTCTTTCTCATTCCAGCTGCCTAATAAACCTGTCAAAACAGCCTGAGCGGGAGAAATCCCCACCCCTCCCCCATCATACCCTTTTCATTCTTTTTTAAAGATACAAAATGAAAACAGAGATGTAGACTGTCTTGAGTTTTCTCTAAAAGGGGATAAAAAAAAGCCAAGCATTCTCTCCAAGTTAAAAAAAGGCTCTACAAGAGGGTCCACTGTACTTTTATAAAAAGCAGCCTTCATACCACGAGCGTCTTACCTTTGATTATTGATGGAGGCAGGTTGTCCAGGTGCATGCCAGACTTGTAGAGGAGGAGGATGTGTTCAAAGGCCTCCAGCGTTTGATTGATGTCAGCTCTCAGCTCCCCTGGACACACACAATGCATTAAATCCCGTAAAAAAGATCTGACTGCAGGCATAAAATCATTCCCATGCAATCGAGGTGATTTGTTTTTCCTCACTACGCTCTACCAACCTGTCTAATCCCCAGTCGTTTGATCTCAACAGGTAACAAATTGTCTCCAACTATTACCGTGTTACATGTCACGGAGCGTCTTGTTCGAGCTCATCAAACAAGAAACACTTTGAGCCGTGCGGCGTGCCATAACAAGACTATGAATGACGGAATGATTTGCTTTTTCTCATCTTCAATAGTTATGGTCCCCGTCATGTCAAGATGTCTGGTGGTGCTCACCTGTGGAGTTCATGATGTGGTCTACCAGGTGTGTGAGGCCGGGCGGGGCCTGATGAGGCAGCAGGTAGGTGAAGAAATACCTTGGGGGGCAAAGTAGAAACAACTCATTCAGAGAGACAGAAAGACAGACAGACAGACAAGCCCCATCACATAGTTCCCAGAGAACATGACTTGTCTCACACTGGTGTTAAAACAAACACTCCATAAAGCTGTCAGAAATCTGAAGGGCTCTTTTTTCTTCTTCCAACAGAAAAGCCTCCTATTTTTCCAGTGAAACTACCAATTTAATCATCACATCCCCTCCATCAAACTGCTAATTTTCCAGCTGTATGTCTTCACTATCAATAACATTTAAGGTGTCAACCCGGGCCTATATTTAAGCAATCATCTGTGTGTAGCGGCTGCTCTCATTCATCCATCCATCCATCAAACGTCTATCATGTAGTAAAACTGTCGCTTTAAAAAAAAAAGGTTCTTTACCTGTAGGCGTTGTAAATGTTCCTCTTCTCACTCAGGCCCTCACACACTCCGCGGGCTGAACAGGGCACAGTGAAGTTTCTGTGTGGAAACTGGAGGGTGCAGTGTGCGTGTGTCTGGCAGGAGGTCTCCTCTGCGCTGGCGTCGTCCAGGTCTGTTAGCTTGAGCTGGCCGGACACCGTGACAAACTGCCGCGGCTGGAAGTCCAGCAGAGCCACAGAGCCCAGAGGAGACTGGGACAGGAAGTGGAGCAGCCTGACCAGGTCCAGACACACCTGAGAGGAGAGAGCAGAACGGATTAGTCACACTCCGATCCGCTGGACCGGCCAATGTTAAGGCCTTGTTTTGTCTTCTTTTCTATCGTCATTCCAAAAAAAAATACAATTAGAAAAACCTGGAGTCGGATTGTTTTTTTTTCTTCTGTTTTCTTTATTTTTTTTCTTATTTAGCTACTAAACAAGAAATGAAACACTGAAATGATGATTTGCCTTTTTGTTGATAGAGCAATCCAGTAATCTTTTTTTTTTGGCTCCAGATAAAATGATTTGCAAAAAAAAAGAAAGAAACACTATAAAATAATCCTATAGTTGCAGCAACTACTTGCTCCAAAGTTGGTTTTAGTTTCAATGTTGTATCAAGAGTTGAATTAATCTAGGTTGATAAAGTGATTCCTTACAGTTTTTAACTTCCTTCTCCTTCCATTTTGTGTCAAATGAAAACCTTTAGAAACAGTTTTGGGTTGGAATACCCCAAAAATTCTTGGTGGTCAATCTAAAAACTGACTTGTTTTTTTCCTGAAAAGGCGACACATTGGACAATGTAATTAAGCGTCTGTATATAGCAAACATGGTCAAATTGAAAGAAAAAAAATACAGTCCAGCAAAAAACTGAGTTATCTGGTTTTATGACGTTTCGCTGACCACAGTTGCATGCCATTTCCTGAGGCTGTGTTTATAGTACACTTTAAATCCTATAATAAAACCAGTGAGAGAAAATAAGTAAGCTACTAAAGGCAGAATTAAAAAGGCATTAGCCCCACACTGACAGAGCATGAAATGATTCTGTCCTACTACAAACATAGCTGCAGTGTTAGGTAATGCTTGGGGTCTCTTGGACGTCACTTGGTGGGATCGAAGCACAGTAATAACAGGCCTGGGTGAAACCGAACACCCCTGGATTACTGTAGCCTGCACAGATGCAACGTATCTGAAAGGGGCCGAGCAGCTCGAGGGGGGGTATTATGAACGGCTATTTGGGTGATGCAGCAAAATGAGGCCCACAGTTGAAATGATACTCCCTACACTGTGATGTTACTTTTGCTAATCCAAAAACAAAGAATGCATGCCCTGACATTTTTTTCCTCTCTCTCCTCCCACCAGTTTTGTCTTTCTTTCTCTTTCAAACACATCCATGCGTGAAGACAGGCAGACACACATACACACACACATGCACGGATCCCTGGAGTGTAAATTCAGCCTCTGTTGACTCCCACTGTGAGCATACCTGTGATGGGGGTTGACTCAGTCAGTGTGTGTGTGTGTGTGTGTGTGTGTGTGTGTGTGTGTGTGTGTGTGTGTGTGTGTGTGTGTGTGTGTGTGTGTGTGTGTGTATGATGAGATGACATTCCTAGCCTGCAGTGGATTAACTCGAGGACCCATCTCCATTCCTGCCACGGCCTGATCAAATACACTGAAGGGGACAGATGTCGGGGCCCTCCAGGAGTTTCAAATGTCTCCCAACGCCTCCCTCATCTTCCCAACCCATCATATCTCTCCTGTTAGCTACTGCATACATACACGTTAAAGGGTGCAACATATGTGCGTGGGACTTTTTTTTTTTTACAGACTCACAATTGTGCAGCATTAGTGTAAATGAATGAATGACAGAGCATGCCAATGGACAGCTGAAAGCCGGATCTAAATGTGTGCTGCTGCTTACTCTGAATCTGTCCTCCCAGGGACTTTGGAGCAGCTGGATCATCTGGAGAGGATTCCCCTGCTCCAGAATGACTGTGACTCTTCCTCCCTCTCCTCCTTCTCCTGCATCTCCTGCACAGTGACCTTTGAGCTGTGGAGAGAGAGAGAATAATAGTTGGTCACAAGTGGTAAAAAAATTAGAGAAGAAATAAATAAGATAATTATGCTGCAGTTGGTTTTTGCATCTAAACTCTGAGAGAAAGCAATACGATATATAGAGTCAAACATTTCTGAACATATAGGCCTTAATCACATAATAATCACATAAAGAGGATGTGATGTTCTGCCAACATTAAAACTCACACTTGCTGATAATAAAAGGGCTTTTGCCTACAGGGAGAATGCCCACTGCACCCACTTCAAAATCAATCGCCTGAGCTGTTGGACCCACGCCTCTGTCAAACGACTGCTGAAAAGTCAGAAACAAAAAACCCACCCGTTCAGTTCAAAACTGGCTCTAAATTGGGCTGTAAGGGTTTGAGTGAATAAGCGCTGGGGATTTCAGATGTAACCAGGGATAGTAGGGGGAGACAGAGGCACATTGTCTGCTCTTGCCAAACTGGACTCAGGGGTCGGAATAGGGTCAGTGAATTTAATTGAATTACATGGGAAGGTCCTGCAGTCCACTGTGTTTGAGACAAAGGAAAATGTGAGCAGTGCTACACGGATTATGGAAAAATATTCCAGCAGTAGTTCCAGTTTTTAAAAGGGAGCAGAAGCTGCTACTGCTCTAATAAAACGGTATGTCCAATATGTTGTTGGCATTTGGACAGTTAGCCCACCCTAAATTATAAAGGCCTAGTTTCTACAATTTTTTTCTCAAGTCTTTAACTGTTTGCACACGGTCACATAGAAGGATAATTTACCTTTATGACATTGGGATGCTGCAGCCTCTGCAACAGGACTATTTCTTTCTTCAACTTGTAAGAAACGAGCTCGCGGCAGCCTCGAGGGTCTTTAAAATCCTCCACACATTTCCCCATGTCGATGCCTTGCTCATTGACGAGTTTTAACGCCACGGGCTGACCCCCGGCCAGGTTCACTTTGACAACCAGCTTGGTGTACCCGGAGCCGAGGACCTCCACCGCCTGCATGTCCACCAGAGAATCACAATTCATTTCATCCATATGCGCTTTCCTGGAGCCTTGCGAGATCTCATTCCACAGAGTGTAATCCCAAGTGTAGTCCAGCGCTTGGTCATATCGCGTCTCCCCTGAGTGTCCGCGGTCATCCCCATCATTATCAGGTAAAAGCAGCGGTATTATTTCCTTGCGCCTCTGGTTGAGTTGGTAAATCAACGCACCGCGGAGCGACACAGACTCCCCCTCATCAACAGCAGCAACAGTTGCATTGGAAACGTGAGATATCCTGGCACCAAACTGTTGCACGCTGCTAATCAAGAGTGACACCAGAATGGAGAGAACCACGAAAGCCAGGAGGGCAGCCGCGCGCAAAGAGTTGCCCATCTCAGGCATGTTGCCTCTTCTCATGGCACCACGGCTACTGCTGCTGGGAAGAGGCGCGTCCGCAGGCTCGGACCCACCGCTCGCTCCAAGTGAAAGCGACTACTGACTTTTATGAAGCACAAGTGATCAGGTCCTTGTTTCCACCTCCCCGGGAACTCCCTCTAGAGGTGTGTCCTGTCCCGCTCGTAACTTTACACCCGCGCGCTACAAACTTTACAGGAGAGCTCGACCTCATGCTGTCGCTCAATGCGCGTGTTCGGCGCCTTTAAAAAAACGCAGCTGGGTTTCACAACAGCAATCAGACGCTGTGTCTTAAGTAAGTACTATAGCCTACATGAGGAAAATTCAGTGTCTGAATCACAAACTACGTGGTAATGACACATAAAAATAATAGATATGTTTGGCCTGCATTTAAACTTAAAATTTGATTACCAAATTAAGTATTAGGGAGTTCGCTGATTAATTAAACATATTAGATAATGATCGTGTTTTAATGTTCATCACAAAGCAACAAGCTGTGTGTTCATATACTGTATGTCTGTCATTAAATTGGAGAGACAGGAGGGCGGAGAGCTTTCACCTTCTCAATCTGTCCAACAGGTGGCAGCCATGCACCTCCTTCCCCCTAATAAACAATCACTCAGAAATTGATTCATTGCAGCTCAGCTCAGCTCATCACAGAAGCATTTCACAGAAACACATTATGCTGTGTTGTCTGTTTCCACACAGTCTTTCATGGTGTATGTATATCCTGCTGCTTTATTTATCCCACTGCGTTGGTTTCAAAGCTCTGGAGGCAGCGCTGACCATAGACATAATAAAGTCTATGTCTATGGCGCTGACCCTGTAATGAAGCGTTTCCCACTTCCTTAGCATCACTTCTCACTGCACAGAGATCAGCCACAGGAAATTACCATGGCTGTCACCTCAGTACGAGCCAGTAGCCAAACCCCCACTCTCACCAGCCTCTTATTATAGTGTGTGTCTGGTATCCATGTATACGTGCCTGTAAGGCTGTTGGATACGTGTGTATTTGAGTGTGTTATTCTTGTGTGTGTGTGTGTGTGTGTGTGTGTGTGTGTGTGTGTGTGTGTGTGCGTGTGGTATGGCAGAGCAGTTAAACAGAGTAAGTTAATCAGTGTCTGAAGTCAGCAAGGCATTAGCCATGTCAGCAGCAACCCAGGCTGCTCAGACGACTCCATGCCAACCCTTCCAACACAGCAGGCCTTTGTTGGATCTTAAGGACAGTATACAGCACACAAACACTAAACAGCTGAGGATGACTATCATAAAGAAAGCTCCATAGTTGAAGCGCCATGGATATAAACGAGGCAACACTCTCGATATTAAAATTAAATATATCCCCCTCCGGCCTCTTTGCTCTTCATTTAAAAGTTGGTGTCTGCGATTATGGTGAACAGGTGTTGTCAAACTCTCTTTTAGTCAAAATCAGTGGATATCTCCTCACAATCTGCTACCTGTCCATAATGTGAGTGAACTCAATTTTCTTTTTAAATACACATCCTAAAGCATAGTTTAAAGCCTGCTCTGTAAACTGGTATGTAGAAAGGAACAAAGAGGGCCCAACGTAGCTTGCAACATCTAAACAGAGCCTATGGGCTGTGTATTAACACTGGATTTTTCTTAAGCACAAGTGATTTTGACAAGCATTCTCCAGAATCACTGACTCCACCTTTAAAGCCATGAAACAGGACTTGTATCTCTCATGCAAAACTTTCTCACACCTCGTTTTCCTGAGCACTGCCTTTTTTCCCCAAATAAATCATCTCCTCTTTTCCACCCCCAAGCCGACCCTTCTAATACACAAAAGCCCAGTGCCATAATTCATATTTATAACCAGAGCCAGACCAGTGGCCGCCTCATTAGCAGCAAGTCACACACTCTCTCTCTCACACACACCCACCCACCCACCCACCCACCCACCCACACACACACACACACACACACACACACACACACACACACACACACACACACACACACACACACACACACACACACACACACACACACACACACACACACACACACACACACACACACACACACACACACACACACACACAAAGAGGTCTGCTGCTTCACAGTTTCTCCTCTTCTTTGAGCAGCTCAGCTGTGGATGGCTGCCTCTCCCTTCTCTTAATAAGAAGCTCCAAGTCATCCTCTTATCTTTTTCTATTCTGTTCTCCTCTTTATGCAAAAGCTAGAACAATTTCACCCTGTCTATTCTTCGGAAGCGGCAAAGCTACTTTAAAAAAAAATCCACTACATAGTATAAAGCTGATGTAACACTTGAAACAAATTCTGTATACATAAAGACAAACTTAGTTACTGGCTGATCTTGATCTTGCACCATGCACATCTTATCCAGCTCAAAACTTGAAAAGCTCCCTGCCTCTTTAACTGCAGAGGATAGTAACAAAGTCAATTTTAATGAAGAGGGTTTTTCAGACAAAATATCACCCCTCTTCCCCTGTTTCTTAATGAGCAACACTACATTTTCAGTGGGATAGTGAATACCTCACAGGGAGGAACCAGTGACCAAAGACTATATAATACAATGACGATGAACTACTACACTACCCTGTACTACTTTCTAAAAGGGGTTTAGTAATGGTTAATTTATTAATGTTTAATACACATCACAGTTATGAACTTTTAATAAGCACAACCGTTGGGTTTGATGACAAAAAATGGTAGTAATAGTGCAATAATAATGTTAGCAACTGTGTAATGAAGGCTAGGTTTTTCACTTTGTAATAAAACATTTAGTCTGACATTTGAGGTGTTAATAATTCATTCAATTGTTTTGCTGTTCAAATGATTTTACGTAAGAGTAGTTCTCACCAGGCCCGGTTCTAGAAAGTTAGATTAGGGTGGGCCTGCAGAAATTTTATGTGGGCACACTGGGCAGAGAGACCGAAGATGCGAGCGCGCGTGGAGCGCGCAAGCCGAATTTGTTTGCTCTTGTAAGATCTCTGCGTCTGCTTTTTGGCACATTTACTATGAATTGTGTAGAACACAATATGCAAATAAACTTTGAGTGTTGCTGTGTTTTTTTCCCAAATGTTTATGAATAACATATAATATACATTATATACAACATAATGTATCTTTTTGTATTTTTTAATCGCAGTATTAGCTGTAGGTAGCCTGAGCTGATTGAAGAGAAAGCTTTGGGACTGGGGCAAGCTGGATGGTGGTAGTCCAGAGCTATATACTATACTATACAGGTGAAACTCATATAATTAGAATATCATGGAAAATGAATTGGAATTGAGGTAAGAATTCATTCAAAAGGGGCCCAAACCAAGTACTGAGTACATATGTATGATTATACTTTATATAGGGCCGACATTTCTGTATTGAAAATACCTTGTTCATTGATTTTATGTGATATTAAATTTTTCTGAGATTTTGCATTTTGGGGTTCTCATAAGCTGTAAGCCATATTAATCAAAATGATAACAAAGAAAGGCTTGAAATATATCACTTTGCATGTAATGAGTCTATATAATATATTATTTTCACCTTTTAAAGCTCCCATATTATACACTTTTCGGTACTATTATACACCATATTATATGGTCTTAGTGGTCCCTAATACGTTTTTCTTAAATTGTTTGCTGAAAAAAACTTTCAGATAATTTATTGTACTATGCTGATGTTCAGCTAATCTCACAATGGCCTATTTTAAAAAAAAGAGCTGCAGCTCCCCTCGTAAATAGACAATCTTTGAGCTCCCCCCGCCCCCTGTTCGGAAGCGAAGCCAGATACGCCTCGCCCTCTGTCTGTCAGGGCCGTGGACCAATAAGAAATAGGGGTGTGGGCTGCACAGTGGAAGCTTCTGGCTTTCCAGTTTGTGAGGTCAGAAAAGGGGAGAATTCTGACTGGAGTATATTGGGTGGGGGAGGGGTGGGGGTTTCAGAAAGGGGGAGAGTGAGAAAAGGAGAGTGTTATTTTTTAAAATATTTTGGCAGTCTCTAGGCACACCGTGGACCCATTGATATGTTAGAACACATTTAAAAAGTGCATTTAGCATAATATGTGACCTTTAAGTTGAATTACTGAAATAAATGAACTTTTGCACGATATTCAAATTTTTCGAGTTTCATCTGTATACTATACACTATATAGATATATAGTCTTTCCACTATTGTCTCCGATGTCCAGCTGGGTGAAAGTAGTAGCCAGCCGAGGTCACGACCCTGCTAGGGAGGTCCGGGGGTATGCCCCCCCGGGAGATTTTTTTTTACCTTTTCAAAGCGAAATGCATGAATCTGGTGCACTTTGCGACGAAAATTAAGAGGCTAAATCTGAGGAATTTTGTGTGAACAAATATTTTGGAGACACTGGGTCGGATGAATTAGAAGCTATTGAAGAAAGACACATGGATTTTCCATAGAAATATAAATTTTAAATAAAATATTAGGCAGGGTCCTCTGGGCTGGGCTTGGTGCTCTTTTTCTTTAACGGGACATATTTTTCTGTAATATAATGAATTAATTTAAATGCAGTGAGAGGAACGAAGCAGAAGAACTCTGTTGTCCAGTTATCTTTTTTTCCCCAGTGCATGGGCAACAGAGGGCAGCCCCATTTTCAAATATTTTTAAATAAACTCAATACACACTGTGCATGCCATGGACTTGAATTTGACGTGATCAGTTAACCTCGGATTACCTCCCAGATGAACTGATTCGATTATTAAGCTATTAACTATCTACCAAAACATTGTATTCCTTTTATTGTATGATAAATTTACATTTATATAATATGATGTTGATATCAAACACACAAACCTCTGGCAGTCGGGACCCTAAGCAACCGCTCATTTCGCCTATGCCTTGGGCTGGCTCTGCTGACCAGTGACCACTATAAGCGGGTGGGTAACTTGGAGGCAGGCTATCCTGCCCACCCAATAATACAATTAGAAGCAATGCATGGTAATGGTATATTCTTTAGTATTAATCAATTGTCTGAATTGTATTTGACATTTTCTTGGACAACGAATGAACAGGTCCGTCCGATAGTGGGTCTGGACTTCCACCAAAAAATAAATAATTTATTTTTATTTTTTATTGGGTGGGCACAGCCCACATTTGGGTGGGCACGGCCCACCCTGGCCCCTGGCTAACGCCGGCCCTGGTTCTCACAGTCCAGCCACTCAATGTGATATTTCACAACATGGCAACCCTAAAGTTCTTGTAGAAACACAATATGCAGGATCAGCATCACTAGAATGTTTCTTCTTTTGTGTTAGTAGTTTATAACAGTCATATAAAGGGACCAGAAGAGTGACATGCAGTGTAGGCCTACAACCCCCAACATCCATTTCGATGGTGAACATCAGCTGGAGGTCCCTATCATCCAATTAATTGACCGTTTTAACTGAACACAACGTCGTCGTCACTGTGCACCTTCATGACGTGCGCAGCAGCTGTAGCTCCACATCCGAGCCAGTTAGGCGGCCGCTGTTGCACATACTATCCATCACCCTGTACTCCAGCATCGCGGCCGGTTGGAGGGCGAGGCAGGCAGCGTCCTCAGCATCACCTCGGCTCCGCCAATCAGAGAGCAGCTCGGGGCAGATTAACCCAAGCCGCCCCGGTGCTGCTCTGTAGACACAAGCCCCGTACGTACCCCGATTCCTCGTAGAATCCGAATGGGCAGGTGGAGGCTGTTTGGTTAACCCACTTCAAAATAACAAAAAAAAAATCACAATTGCCTTCTCTTTTTATCTTTCGCGAATTCAGTTTTAAGAGCCGAACCAGAAGGGAGATGGACGCTTGCTCGATAAGAGGAGAGAGCACGGATGCGATAGTGATGGATGAATCTCCTACAGATGAAAGGGACATTTCGGAGGCTTGTCAAAGGTGGGTAGATGTTTTTTTTGTTTTTCTTTTTTCAATGTCCGTGGATCTCTTATAGTGTGTAACTTGAATCCTGCAGAAAAATAAGCTACATTACAGTAGTGTAGAAAATAAATGTGTTTAACCCTCCTGTGGCCGACGTGAGTATTGTTCAGTAACAGTAATCAATCCAGCTGTGTTTATGCTGTGCACAATAGGATTATGCTCATATCATTTTCTGCAGTTGTTATTTTTTACATTACACTATAACAACATTAATTACAGCATTCATTTCCCGATTATGTTGCACTGTTTTTGGTCTACTGGTAAAAAAAAAACCCAGAGATGTCATGTGCTGTTGTCAACTGACTATTGTGTCAAATATGAGATCCCACTGTACTGTATATCAGTATGATGACAAATAAGAGGTATGGTGCTCTCAGTGCCTTCTTAAATGTATCATCATTCAAACATGCTGTCATGCTTTGACAGGTCCGCTGTCAAAACAGGGCAATACACACACACACACACACACACACACACACACACACACACACACACACACACACACACACACACACACAGTCGATATCTCTCTCTCTCTTTCTACACTCATCATAGGATCTTTTCAGTGCCATTAACTTTCTGCATTGGTTAAATCAGCTCTCTGGGTCACCGCTGTCAATCACTCTGCTGCAAGAAAAATTGAATTAAAAAAAATCCAATGGCCACATGAAAGCCTGGCTGGAAAACAGCTGAGGTCTGCTGCCACATCTCATTCTCCAGGGAAGGATTCTTTCTCTTGACTTCCATCTTAAAGGCAGAGCCTCAAGTCTTTTTTCCAGCCTTTTAAGAAGGTTACAATAACAGCCTGCCTGGGATTTAGTCCCCCATTTTTTTTGTGCGCTTGCTTGTTGGAGATTGTGACATGGCCTGGCATCCACAGTCGATGAAAGAAAGGTCCTGCAGAAAGGGAGACCTAGAGGAGGAATGAGTAGTAAGAGCTGACAGTCTTTAGGCCTTTTAGATGCTGTTCGATGCTGCTTGCTGCAATCTTATACAGCCGTCCTTAAGCACCATTAGATTAGGGCTCACAAGATTATCTCTACACAATGAGAAGGGAATTAAATTATTCTAACAAAATTAAGCTGTTTTAGAGAGTTGTTGATTCAGCTTTCCAGTAATCTTGGAAGCTGCAGCTTGGGGCGCTGTATAAATAAAAAGCTTCATACTGAAGTGTTCCATTATTTCCATGATCCTGAATAAAATGTTATTAGACCGCGTTATTTTAGCTTGATCCATCTAATAAATTGGCATCCCTCTGCTTGTAAAATGAAACTACAGCAACTTTTGTTTTACCTTGTACACTTTGCTTTTTTGATGTTTCTTATATGGAGGTCATACTCACGCCAATGCACAACACGTGTGTGTGTGTGTGTGTGTGTGTGTTCTTAAAAAAAAAAAACCTGGTGCGAGGAGGAGCTCTCTGTCACCTTCCTGGACACATTTTTGTATTCATCCACTGACATGTTGATGATGTCCACAAATTGGCCTCCTCTCGTGTGTGTGTGCCTACTTCAAAGACGGCCTTGTCAAAAACCATCAAAGAAGAGTAATGCACTTAATACAATGTTCCTGGACAGCTGACCGGCACAGGTTACATATGGCCCACCAATATAAATATTTTTTTAACATGCCTTGGGTTCAAGACGGACAAAGTTGTTCATGCCACAGCAATAGAAACAGTGTTAAAATAGTGGTTAGTGATACTTTTTATGAGTGTGTGTACCCACTCACTCCTGCGCCCAAATAGGCTAAACTAGATGACAAACATCCACTGTGTGAATAAGAGCTGCTGAGCACACAGAGGGCAATTCATTATTTAGATAAAATATTTTTTTTTATTGTAGCACAGAGATAAAATCCAGAGGTTCAGTTTGTCACTGAGATCTGCCAGTAATGATCCCTATGCTCCCTCTGCTACTGTATACTACCGATTCAACAGACGACTCATAATCTGTGCGCCTTATTATGGGATGCAAATAAAACTGTGTGAGGTCATTTAGGCTCTGTTGACTTGCTCTGTCGCCATGGTGACAAGACAGGAAGTGCGCTTGCATCCAGTCTACTGTGGAAAAACAAGCATGTGGTAGACTCCACAGACCTCACACACCCTTCATTAACATAGGCCTACATCTCATATACTCGCTCGCTCAGTTTTGTTCTGTTAATTTGCTAGAGCTTGAATATCGTGAAACTTTAAGTGTTCTTCAAATTAACGCTCTGGAAATTGGTTAAATGAATGATACAATTGACTTTATCCGTCTGAAAAAACAAAACTGTGATCAAACGATGTACTATTTAGGTTAAAGGTAGCATACAGTCTGCAGTGTGTTCTCTATCCGCTCGTGCCAGCTTTTCATTAAAGCTTTTTGTGGTTTACACTGAGTGAAATTATTCAACCCAAGTCCCAATGTTTTTTATGGCTGTACCGTCCAATTACATTGGAGTAGGCTATTGATGCTGTCTTGTGCTCTTGAAAAGGTTTGGGATCACCATTTGAATTTTAAATTAAGTTCATTAGCTTCAACCAATGTTTGGAAGCACAACATGCAACGAGTGGTAATGGTTTTAATACACTAAGGTATTTTACAGAAACAATTTATTTGAGTGTTTATGTTAATATTGTAGAAAAGGAATGGAATGGAAGATTAAAGTCACAATGACAATGCTAACATGCTGGTGTATAGCAGGTATACTATGTACCATTTTCAGGTATTTGGTAACAAATTTTGGTATTAGAAAACTGAAATTTTGACAGGATAATGTTGATGGATACAATGTCAGGGGATCACTTAAGTTATTACAGTTCAAGGAAACATATTGTAGCTATACTTATTTTAATGTCAATCCATTTCACAATTGTTGAGATACTTTAACTCAAAACCACACCTCCTTTTTTTGCTTTGTCGAAATGTCAGTGGATCATCAAAGTTACTAGGATTAATCCAATGGGAACCATGAATGTCTGTGCAAACTTTCATGACAATTTATTTAAAAGTTACGTTGCAGCTTGGACCCAAAGTGGCGGACTCACTTGCCATGCTACTATGAGGGTAAAAATATAAAAATTTTAACCAAGTTTAATAAAGTGAGCTTGCAACATACACTGCAATAATGATAAGGGAATATATTGCAAACTCAGAGGGAAGAGTCGTATAATTACATGACTGCTGCCATTAACTGTGACCATTAGCCATCACTCAGTCTCATATTATCTATTCTGGACAGCCACCTAACTCTCTCATAATGGGGTCTGTGACATGATGTGAAAACAGTCAATCACTCTCTCTCTCTGTTGCTCCCCCTAGCACACCCACCTCTCCTCCTCCTCTCGTTAAATTGGGCCTCCTTCCTTATTTCCAGTAGCCACAGTGCCTTAGCCAGGCATCCATTCATAACCTCGTTAGCTCTGCTAGCCCCACTCAATTCTCAGTTTAATATGAGGGGAAGCCTATAGCGAGGAAAAGCAGTTGAGAATATGATACATCAATAAATGTGTTATAGGAGAGAAAGGTTGTTATGTTTACATTTGTATAGGTGTTAACCTCTGCTTTTTTCAGCTCTTCTGTTTTGCTTTGTTTCTTCTTCCTCGTCTGCTTATCTGTCAATCACTCCTCCTCTCCTGCGAGCACAGTTCCATGTTTTCCTCTTTTTCTTATTTTATTTCCACACCTATCTCCCCGGCTCCCCCTCTCTCTCCTCAGTGAGATCCCGGTACTGTCTCTGTGCCCTCCTGACAGCGCGGGTGCTACCGAGACCCATTTGACAGTCATCCAGTCTGAAGGGGAGCTATGTGACAGTTGCAGCAACCTTGGCAGACCCTCTTCCCCCTGCCAGCTTTATCACCAAGTATGCCTGAGCACCACATATACTGTGTGCTGTTTAGAGATAGATATTTTGGGACCCATTAAAAACAGACAGAATGTCTCAAGAAAAGGTTGGAAATAGATACAGGATTTGGGAGGTAGATGCAAAAAAGAAAAAAATCATTGTGTCAATCAAAGGACTTGAATTTCCTATGTGTGGAAGAGCTGTTTCTGTGATTTCTTTACTCTGTGTATTTTCAATCCCTTTCTTTTTCTTTAGGTCCCCCAGTGTCCACATGCTGGGGTCTATGATTCCTCACAGCCCCGGAAATGTCCCCACTGCAGCCATTACGGGCCAATCAAACCAAATACCTGCCACAGGTGTCATTCAAACACAACAGATCCCCATGCTGAAGGAGGCATGGTGGTTAAAGTGGGACATGGTTGCGGTTCAGTCCATCAGGCGTCACGTCATGGCCCGGTGAGGTGCCATTGGCTGCATGGGTCAAACGAGAGTGGGACGCAGAAACCGACGCAGCGACATGTGGTGACAGTGAGGTGTGTTTAAGAGAATAGCAGAACGTAGGTGCAAAATCACACAAGTTCTTGTCCACTTTTTTAACCATGTTCAATAAAGACTAATAACTTTGCAAGATCGAATGACCCGACTGACTGTTATTGTTAAATTAAAATAATAAAATCAGGATGCTCTGCCTACTTTGACATAATTTTATCACCACGAAAAAACACAATCCTGGGTATAGTTTTAAATCTATTGACCGCCTTTTGACGCCAGCATGTCCTCACCTTTGGTGGACATTTGTGACAATTTGTTTATTTTTTTGTTGGCAAAACCATTGAAATAAGAGCACCCACAAATATTTGTATGTATTACATCCTCTCCAAATGTGTGTTGCCTCATTCACAGGGATGGAGGTCTCTACTACATCCTTCGAAAGTGAGTGTTGAAACCAATTATTTTATTCTGAAAACCAAGAAATGTTGCATGGCACACTTTCCGAGCATAATATTGATTTTTTAACTCACTGTCACTGACGGCTTCTTCTCTGATGGTTTTCTATTTGGCAGTTATTCCCAGGTGATAGTGGACTACCCGTTGGCGGTGTTGGTGGGTTGTGCCGTGCTGCTGCTGGGATTCTCTCTGGCCGGACTTTTCATTGGTCCACTACCAGACTTTTCTGACCCACTGATGGTGAGTCTCAAACACACTCATACACAACCCTGATGATCTGTACATGTATCCCTACTGTCATCTTTCTGTCACGTCTAAAATACAAACCCCCATCGTCAGTAAGTGTGTTAATACATGTTTACTTAATGGCTCATGATCTCAGCCCTATCCATTTATGTTAATCTCATCTCAGATTAGATTAACTGCGCTGGATTAACATGAGAATGACTTGGGTACACAAGTGTTTCTGCTCCACAGCTGTAGGTTTTTTTTTCCTTTTTAAAAAGAACATCACACACACACACACTCATCTGCAAGACAAGCTAATTCAGGCTGTTGTATCATGATAGCTCAGACAACATTACAAGGGGCACGTGATGCTTAATAATTTAGTAAACTGCTGCAGTGCATGGATGGGCGGGCGTCCACACTGTGTTTTCAGCTTTGATGTCAGTTTGTGTGTGTGTGTGTGTGTGTGTGTGTGTGTCCTCATTCTGCAGGGCTTTGAGCCACGGGGAACATACATAGGAGTTCGCCAGTCAAGCTTGTCCGTGCTGCAGCAGAACACTGGCCCGGGGAAAGCCTTGTCTCCTTTACCACAGCAGCTCAGTAAAAGGTCAGCAGAGAGACTGCACCACTAAATCTAAATGATGCTGATGCTTTACAACTAGATATGAGCTGTAGACATGCAGCAATGGAGGTCATGTCATGGTGTTGCATTGTATGCAAGTTCTGTGAGTATTGTTGCTAGAGTTAAAGGCCTACTTCACCGGTTTGAATATGAAGGTGTATTGAATTCTGAGATCCTATGTAGTATAAATGTGCGGAAAAAATTGAAATCGGTTCATCCTAGCCTGAGAAAAGGCAGAAAGAGTGTTTTTTTTAACCCTATATTTCTCTTTCTCGTGACATCACAGAAAGAGAAATATAGGGTTAAAAAAATACTTTCTTTGTAAATATTACTGTGATGTCTTTTACTGTGACATCACAGTAATATTTACAGAGTAAGTTTTTTTTTAACCCTATATTTCTCTTTCTGTGATGTCACGAGAAAGAGAAATATAGGGTTAAAAAAAACACTCTTTCTGCCTTTTCTCAGGCTAGGATGAACCGATTTAAAAATTTTTTGCACATTTATACTACATAGGATCTCAGAATTCAATACACCTTCATATTCAAACCGGTGAAGTAGGCCTTTAATATACAGGTGAAACTCGAAAAATTAGAATATCATGCAAAAGTTCATTTATTTCAGTAATTCAACCTAAATGGTGAAACTAATATATTATATAGACTCATTACATTCAAAGTGAGATATTTCAAGCCTTTATTTGTTATAATTGTGATTATTATGGCTTACAGCTTATAAAAACCCCAAATTCAAAATCTCAGAAAATTTGAATATTACATAAAATCAATAAAAAAAGGATTTTAAATACAGAAATGTCGGCCCTCTAGAAAGTATAATCATGCATATGTACTAAGTACTTGGTTTGGGCCCCTTTTGCACAAATTATTGCCTAAATGCGGTGTGGCATGGATGCTATCAGTCTGTGGCACTGCTGAGGTGTTATGGAAGCCCAGGTTGCTTTGATAGTGGCCTTCAGCTCGTCTGTATTGTTGGGTCTGGTGTGTATCATCTTCCTCTTGACAATAGTCCATAGTTTCTCTATTGGGTTCAGGTCAGGAGAGTTGTCTAGCCAATCAACACAGTAATACCATGGTCAGTCAACCAGTTACTTGTGGTTTTGGCACTGTGGGCAGGTGTCAAGTCTTGCTGGAAAAAGTAGTTCAGCATCTCCATAAAGCTTGTCAACAGACAGGAAATATGAAGTGCTCTAAAATATCCTGGTAGACACCTGTGGTGACTTTGGACTTGATAACACAGTGGACCAACACCATCAGATGACATGGTGCCTCAAATCATCACTGACTGTTGAAACTTGACAGTGGTCTTCAAGCCCCTTGGATTTTGTGCCCCTCCACTCTTCCTCTAGACTGTGGGAACTTGATTTCCAAATGAAACGCAACATTTAATTTGGATCAGTGATTATGAGTACCATAAACCACAAGTAACTGGTTGACTGACCATGGTATTACTCTGCATGAATGGCCAGACAACTCTCCTGACCTGAACTCCATGGAGAAACTATGGATTATTGTCAAGAGGAAGATGATACACACCAGACCCAACAATACAGACGAGCTGAAGGCCACATCAAAGCAACCTGGGCTTCCATAACACCTCAGCAGTGCCACAGGCTGATAGCATCCATGCCACGCCGCATTTAGGCAATAATTCATGCAAAAGGGGCCCAAACCAAGTACTTAGTACATATACATGATTATACTTTCTAGAGGGCCGACATTTCTGTATTTAAAATCCTTTTTTTATTGATTTTATGTAATATTCTAATTTTCTGAGATTTTGAATTTGGGGTTTTTATAAACTGTAAGCCATAATAATCACAATTATAAAAAATAAAGGCTTCACATATCACACTTTGCATGTAATGAGTCTGTATAAGATATTATTTTCACCTATAAAGTTGAATTACTGAAATAAATTAACTTTTGCACGATATTCTAATTTTTCGAGTTTCACCTGTATGTACGTATATATAACACTGTAAAACACATTCGAAAATAGAAATAAGAATAAAGACAGATTAAATATAAGAACATAAATATGAACATATTATGATATATATATATATATATATATATATATATATATAACAATTTTCTTTAAGAATATTGGTAAAAGTATGTACAATCGTCACATGTTCATTAAATAAATTATAAGATATAAAAGCTGCTCTTATCAAAATTTTCTAGATTGATAATATGCTAATAAATATGCAATTAAAAAAAGCTATTTTCAGTGGGAAAGCTCCTATGAACTAACCTGCGTAGCACCAAACTAAAGATATACAGACAAAGTTAGTGACAAGCAAGTTCTCAAGAGTAGAGGGTAAAATATGGGTAAAAGTAGAAGTAAATTGGACTTCCTGGCACCCATTTCCAGGTAGCCTGAAACATTGCTCCAAATGAACACCAGTTCCTCCATGTCTGCTAGATGTGTAAATAAGCAACTCTTTGCTAGCAGGTAACTGCAAGTTCATCGTAACAACTTCATAAGGTGTAAATATGTCAGTGTTGTGTGTTCAGGTTGCTGCACTGGCCCAAAGTGGCAAAAAAAGGATTCAGATGTGAGACAATTTTCTACTTGTTTGGAACAAAATGTACATGTTTAATGAGGCTGAACTTGTGTGTACCTGTCAGTGCTAGTTTTGGGGGAGCAGCCAGCGGAGATGGCGTTGGCAGCCAGGACTCCTCCAGGCTCCGCATCAAGAGGATGCTGGCGAGAGACTCATCTCCAGTGACCTTCCTCTGTGATGCTCCAGGTGGGTCCTGATAACTTTGTCCCTGTCAATAAATTTAAGATTAATTGATGCTCAATGAAACTTTCAACTCCTAGAGTGATTATAGTGAAAATACAAATGCTCATTCGATGTGTTAACACACTTATTGCTTCAGCACACTTAGCATAACATATGGAAATATTTTAAAAACAATGTAAATGTTATGCATGCTTAGTTGAGCAATGTCCACGTATGTGTGAGCTGAAGGCAAAGCCCTGCAACCTGCCTAGGACTAATCCCTAGTACATTTGATGAAAGCTGCACAATATAAAAACGACAGCTTAATTGCTTAATGCAAATTTACAAAAGAAAATCATGATATTCTTATACGATGTGAATAATAGCTAAGCTTTTAGTGGGGCTTCAAAGAGAACATTTTGCCGAATGCAATTTCTTCTTCAAGCTCTACTTTTAACTGTGCTCATGGAGATCAAAAACTATACCTGCTTTTGCCTCGTAAATAGAGAGGAAGCTCCCTAAATGGATTTAACAACAATTCCAAGGGTTGAGGTTTTAATTTTTTATAAAGCTTAATTCAACAGACAACAGGATATAGCACACACAACGTTTATTTTTGGCATGGTTTTACCTTGTGACAACTTCGGCACACTTTTTACCATCCCTTAATCACTGCTGCTCATGCTGTGCCTGCATGTTGAATCCATCTGTCTCTCTACATTGCAGGCGAGCGTTTGGCCCAGCTGGTGTTTCGATCAGAAAACTCGGCCAGTCTCTGGAGCCTGAAGGCCATCCACGCCATGTGTGGGATGGAGCAATCCAGGGTCCGCTCAGATCTTCTTAGCCCTCCATCTCACCTTTGCTCCTCTGCCTTTTGCTTCTTTCGTCATCTCTTTAGTCATCATCTTCTGTCAAATCTCACTTGTCTTCTCCTTCTCTCATTATTGCCCTGAACATTTCCCACATTTGAAAGCTCTACTTAAATTAAAACACTACTTCTGTTGTATTGCCTAATCTGAAATGAATTCATTTTTTATGTGAATATGTTCAAAGACTGGGCATGTGTTCAAAACCTCTTCTTGTCTGCTACAGGTCCGCTCCCAGGCTCAGTTCCAGGACCTATGTCAGCAGCATTTGAGGGGGGAGGCTGAAGGAACATCCCGCAGCGGCTGCTGTCCCAGCTGGTCTCTAGGGAATTACTTGGCTGTCCTCACTAATGCCTCCGGCTGCCTCAGTCTCACCTCACACCAGGTACTGTAGCTTTCCTCTAAAAATGGCTACATACATTTAAATTATTGACACAAATTATATGTAAATAGTATATTGCATAGCACTGTGCAGTAGGAGAAAAACATTATATATTTATTTATAGTATACATTTTTTCATGATACGAGCAGAATAGTCACATACAGATATGAGAGTGGTAATTTTCCGCCAGAAAGCAAATAAGTGGATTTCCCAAATTGTCAAAGCTTTCCTGTAAGTTTGATGAGGCAAGATAGGGGATTTGGGCCAAAAAAGTGGGTAATATAATTTACAACACTTCAATAAAATATAATTCTTGAGTGCACTGAATATGTTTCAGAGTCTTAAGGTCTTTTCCATCTTCTCCCTTTCACACCAGGTGTCCGAGTCTCTGAACCTTCTCCGGAAATGTGCTCCTTACTATCACGAAGGACAACTAGTGGAAGCCTGTGCCGAGAGACCCAAACACGGACGCTGTTCCTCTGTCCCGTCCCGCTGTAAACAATCCCGGGTGGTGTTCCAAATCCTGCACTTCCTGGTTGATAAAGACTTCCTCGGGCCACAGACGGTTGAATACCAGATCCCCACACTTAAGTACAGCCTTCTATTCTTACCCTTAGAAAAGGGAGAACACATGATGGAGATGTACATGAACAACATCGAAGGCAGGGATCTGACGTACAACAACACAGCCATCACTGGCATGGACTTTGGCATCAAGCAGAAGCTGTTTAAGTATTACCTGGCAAGAGATTTGGTCTACCCAGTCCTCGCTGTTGTTTCTCTTCTTATAACGATGACTCTTTACCTCCGCTCTCTTTTCATAGTAGCATTATCTGTGATAGCAATCACAGGCTCCCTACTCGCCTCCTACTTCTTCTACAAAGTAGTATTTCGTCTGACATTCTTCCCTCTTGTGAACCTCGCAGCAGCCATCATTCTTTTGGGGAGCTGTTCCAATCAGGTTTTCATCTTTGCCGATTTCTGGAACATGCAGGCATCCCATAATCCTTCTGCCTCCCTGGAGAAGAGAGTAAACAGAGCTTTGCAGGAAGTGGGCTATTTGATTTTGGCTTCAGGGTTGACCTCCAGCGCAGCCTTTTTCTCCGGTTATCTCAGCAGCATCACAGCAATCAGATGTTTCTCTGTTTATCTAGGAACTGCCTCCTTTATCAGCTCCATCTTGGCGTTAGTCTGGCTGCCTTGCTCATTTATTCTGCGTGAGCGCTACACAGAGGCATCCTCTGCATCTGCAGCTGTGCAAGGATGGAAACCCTGCTGCTCCAAAAACACTGGTGGCTTCTGGGATACAAGCTCACGCAAGAGATGCCTTTTCACACTCGGCCAGAAGCTGAGAGAATTAAAAAAGGGTCTCGCAGACACCTCTTACTTATTATTCATGAAAATCCTGCCTTGTGGAGTGGTAAAGTTTAGGTACATTTGGGTGTGCTGGTTTACAGTGCTCGCCGCTGGGGGCACGTATATGGCCTGCATTGACCCAGGCATGAGACTGCCCACCTTAGACAGCGGGGTCACCCAGCTTTTCCGCTCCAGTCACCCGTTTGAAAGGTACGACGCAGAGTATCGTCACATGTTTATGTTTGAGAGGCAAAGGAACGGAGAGGATAAACCTTTTACATTAATGCTTGTTTGGGGGGTCAAGGCAACGGATAATGGGGATCACTTTAACCCAAAGAGCAATGGCTCTTTGCTTCTGGACCCAGACTTTAACATGAGTCGGTCAGACGCTCAGGTTTGGTTGAGGGACTTATGTGGACGAGTTCAGAACCAGAGCTTCTATTCCCCCCCATCACCTGAGGATAAAGATGATATGACAGATAATGTCTGTCTTGTGGAGCAGCTGATACACTGGGTGTCCGTTAGACGGTGCTCAGAGAGTGATGACTCCATCCATTTTTGCTGTAATGACATCCCTTTCCCCTACCCGCCCAGCGTCTTTGAGAATTGCCTCAGTATGATGCTGGCGGAGAGGTATGCTGAGGGCCATCTGGCCCACAGTGGAGGCCTGTACTTCCAGCCAGATGGCAAGGTGGCTGCCCTCGTATTGGCATTTAAAACAACATACCTCTACAGCTTCAACTTCAGCAGAACCAGTCTGTTTTACAGAGATATCTTGACATGGTTCAACAAAGAAATATCAGGAGCACCAACAGGGCTGGAGAATGGCTGGTTTATCAGTCAACTTTCTCTGTTTGACCTACAACAGTCTTTGAGCTCAGAGACTCTGGTAGTAGCTGGCTTCTCAGTAGCTGTCACACTGGCTTTGCTTCTCCTTACCACCTGGAATATTCCACTGAGCATTTATGGGACCGCAGCTGTAGGAGGAAGTGTGTTTGTCACCGTCGGCCTCCTTGTTCTTCTTGAGTGGCAGCTAAGCGGCATAGAGGCTCTGTTTATATCATCAGCAGCAGGGCTGTCCGTTGACTTTATTGCCAACTACTGCATATCGTATAGCTTGGCTCCTCATTCAGAAAAAATTGGGAAAGTAGCGCACGCCACTAAAAGGATGGGATGCCCCGTAGCAATAGTTTCTGGTGCATTTTTCTCCATGGGAATCATCATGTTGCCTGCCACTGCCTTGCTCTTCAGAAAACTGGGGATTTTCCTGTTTTTAGTTAAATGTGTAGCTTGCGGATTTGCAACGTTCTTTTTCCAGTCCCTATGCTGCTTTTTCGGACCCCAGAAAAATTGTGGACAGATCTCGCTGCCTTGTTTTTCAGATCATGGTGATGGCTCTGCAGCAGAGCCCAGTTCCTCGTCAGCCTCGGTTGCTAACGGGGCCTTTGGCAGATCTAGACTGAGGAGGAGTTATGACAAAGAGGCAGGTGGCTATCTCTACCCCGACCCTCAGCGTCAGCAGAAACAGAAACAGGCTGGAGCAGGAGGCCGAGGCCGAGGGCCAGAGCAGTATGAGCTGCAGCCACTGGCCTATCGACTAAGCGACAGCTTTGAAAACAGCACCTGCACTAGTAAGCTGTCCAACCGGCCCTCAGTTCTCTCTGATGAGATTGAGTACAGTGGGAAAGATGTGGGCAGGAATAACATGGAAGGGGACGGAGAGGAGATGTGCTCACGTCAACACAAATGCTGCCAGGCAAATCCAGCCTTTCAGACTTCATCTCCTTACAAAGAAAACACCCTTAGGCCTGTAGGCATGGTACAGGAAGATGTAGACAAGGACAAGCTGCTGTGTAAAAAATGCAGAGGTCAGTCTGGTGGGCTGACGCACTGGAGCAATACATCCTTCTCCTCGTCTTCTAGCATTGATGAGAACATCATCAGCCACACGCTGGAGACCATTGACCAGTTGTCTCCTGGCAAAGACAAAGAATCCACAGAGAAAAGCCTCCATCACTCCAATAACACACACCTCTTCTCCCAGTCTCAAAGCTCCTGTGAGGGCCTGGAGGACACTAATGAAACCTGCCTGAGTGACATCGAACCAGGGCCTTCCAACACGCAGCAAATCGAAGGTCAAGACAAGGTTGAGTTACAACCAGGGCATCTTAACGGAAAGAGAGACACACTTTGTCTCTCCCTGAAAGACACTGTTTACGAGACCTGCAATAAGGGCCGCACCAGTCAGAGTGAAGAGGTTGTCATTCTACCCAACAGTAAGCCAGACCTGCCAGACGTCTGGATAAAGAGAGAAGGACAGCTGGAGGACATGTGTTGAGCAAAGTTTGAGGAATCTTTGCAAGTATTAATTGCCTTGAATTTATAGAAACAAAGTAAAATTTCTGTACTTATCCAAGCATACAGAAAATATAAACAGCGCATTTGCTGTTACTTTTGTATAAAACTCAAAGGAAATATAAGCCAACTGCAAATATAACACGTGAAAGCATGTTTGCGGTGTTGCTGCGAAGGTTGTCATGGTGTATTTTACAAATGAATAAGGTAAGAGCATGACTGTCTCTCCAGCAAAAAGGTCAAATCAGAGCATGGCTTTTTTTAGACAGAAAGAGTAAGCTTTCTTTTCAGCCACAACTTGTACACTCTTAAAATCATTTAGTACTGCAGAACGCACTCTGTGCCTGGAACTTACCACCTGCAGTTATAACAAATAGTGTGCAACCGCTGGCCTATCTACATAATGAAATTTACCTTAATGAGCCATGTATACTCATAGGCTTATGAATCCTTACAAATAAATGTGAGATCACAGAGGAGTTGCATTGAGTAGCAAACACCTCGCACCACTTAACCACAGCCAAGTGGTTTTGCACTCAGTTGCAATAACAATGTACAGTATCTCCTTTGTGACCACGACATAGAAAACCAGAATCATACATTTAGTTATGTGTTGTTCGTAGTGTCACGGTTTGTTTTCATTTAGTGTTTCACTGTCAGAATAAAAGCCATGCTGTTTATTCCAGTGTTAGTGCCAAAAAAAAAATTATGTTTACCTACTGTACTAAAATGGCAGAAAAGGTTCCTAAAGTAGATTTAACACTATATTTGGGTTTAAACACTGTTGGTAAATTAAGGTGCATACTATTCCAAATCACTGCTTCAACAGCTAAACATCTGTATATAGACACCTTACTGCCGCACTGTTAAGAGAAACTCTTCACACAGAATATCTAAGGAACATAAACCTTAGCCTTTGTCTTGACTCTTTACCCCATCCCACTGGTGACATAATAAATATGAAATCAACAGCATGTGCCAAATATATTTCAACAGGTTGTTTCAAACCCTGAAACTGTGTTCAATGCAAATGATGTGTCCTTTAAAAAAGTTAAATAAGAGATGATTATGGTCCTTAATATATTAAGTTTATATATATTAAAAAGAGGTATTAGATGTGGTTGTGGTTCAGACCTGGACAAGAAGAGACTTGTGTCAAATGTGCCTGTATGAGCAGTGTTATTTTAAAGCTTTTTCTTTGAATTAATTGATTGCTTTTCACATCTTGGCTGTACAATCTCCAATTATTCAATGAGCCATCACTTTAAGTCACTCAGCACGATAACCTGCCTTTGAGATGAATGAAACTGATCACAGGCATTCTATGAAAACAGGAAATAAAGGTAACAACCACTATTATTATTTACAGATGTCAATGTTGTTAATTTTTCACAAAACTGAAATAAAATAAAACATTTATTTTCCTGCAGCGTTTAATTCATTTTAAATTATAAGAATCGGTTGAAGAATGAGATGTATTACAGGTTTAAAAGGATGAATAAACTGAAAATGTTGACATTAAAAACAGTTCAAAAGTAATATGATAATACTTTTTTGTGTTAAAGGCTTGGAGACAAAAGAAAACATTTATTTCTGCATGTTCAATTCTGGAAATTAGTTAATGCATCACAGTAAAATGAAAACCGCCTCAGAAGAAAACCTCCTATGAGATTTCTGTTCTGGCAGTAATTGAATGCCTTCACCAGTTTCCTTCAGGTCAACAATAATCAGCATCCGCCCAGTCCTCTTTGGCCCAATCCGGCAGACGTGTGGAATATTCAAAGTCAGGTCCTTTGTAACGTAAAGCGTGGAGAAACATGACGAGCTCCCTCTCAGTAGGATCGGGCCGGACCAGCTTGCATTCACTGCACAGGTGGTCTCTGGTCCCAGAAGGAGCTTTGTGAGTCGAGTCAGTTGCTTCCGTCTGATTTCCGTTCGATTTGTCTGGTTGAGATTTGAGTGAGGTTTTAACAGTGCAGTCCTCCTTCACTGCCTCACTGCTGGAGCTACAACCTTTCTGCACCTGTGTGTCGACCTGTGTCTGATGACCTTCTCCGCCTCTGTTAGGTTCAGAGGTGCCACCTGCCTCCTCTACTTTCTCAGGCGTCTTCTTTACCTCCAGTTCAATCCCAATCCCTTCATCCGGAACATCCAACAGGTGCAGGCTTTCCTGGGAGCGATGTTCCTCCACCAGAGCCTGCAGCAGCTCATCGTTGCTCTTCCCCACCAGTCCCCCCTTCCCCCTGTGTGGACCCCAGGCCGAGGACCCGTAGATGGGATCGTTGAGGATGGGGAAGCCCAGGTACTGGAGGTGGACTCTGATCTGGTGTGTGCGACCAGTCAGAGGTAAACAGCGGACCACGCTAGTCTTTCCGTTAAAGCTAAGCCTCTGGAAGACGGTTCGGCAATCCTTCCCCTCTGGGTCAACTCGACACAGGCCGATTTTAAAGGAGACAACCAGGATGGGCTCCTCACTGACCAGCTCACCCTCGGGAAACTCCCCTTCTACTCGGCAGACGTACTCCTTTTCAAGCTGTTAAGAGTACAAACGTGTGAAAATGGGTATGAGACATGCTGAAGTATAACAGCAGAGCAGGACTGTAGTGCTGCTGCACCAGAATGGCGCTCCTGGACTTTTTTCTTCCAAGTAAGGAAAATAGAATATATTTGTAATTTGCATAAACTGGTTGAAATTCAAATGAATGCTACAAGATTCGATCCTCATTAAAGTGCCTTTCATGCAAGAGAGGATACAAAACCACACAATGGTCAGTTATCATTTAGATATTTAAGGTGGCTTGATTGATTCACACTGTCACCACATGAACTGAGTAAGATGAAATAAAACACTCCACCTTAAAATGTTCAGTAGCTGTCAAATAGCGACAAAAGACTGTATATATTGGGAAGCAACAGTTCATTGTATTTACGCCGCGTGCAGCCTTCTCTGGCTCTCTTTCGTTTGATTTGCATCACAGATCCGCATTTATTTTCCATATATTCGCTAAGCTCACCCAGTGTTGGTTGTTGGGGAAGTTACTTACATACGAGAGGAGACATGTAGGGCAGCTAGCAGCTAGCCTAAATAGTAGCCAGCTGGGACAGACATGATAGCGAGCGATTACATTACAAGCCTCGGACTGAACTGATTACCTCAATAAAATATTCAGGCTGAGACACAGCTTGCATTTGAAAACACGTATCCTGAAACAAGCACTAAACAGTCAACTTTATCATGCCCGTGTTTACATGCATAGGGATGTACGCGACGCATCCCTACAGCTGAATGTGTGGCACACATCGGGACAACAACCATCCCTTTTAATAGCCCGTAGCAATATTCTTCTACTTCTTTTAGCAAACGGATACAAGGGGGGTATTTCTTAAACATTTTTCATCCGTGTTTTTGGCGGCTGGTTCAGTTAATAGTGCAACAACTGCTCGTAATTTCTGCTTTGCTACTTTGCTCCGGAGTAGGCTTTCAGCCCTTTACGACGACCCCGCCCACGTTCAGCAGGTACTATTTGAGGGGGAAAACGACCCGTGCTGCTACCAAACCAAGTTGAGTCGAGTCGAGTTGAGTCGAGCTACATGTGCGGTGGAAAAGCGCCAATATGGCAACGGCACAGTGAATTTTCTCCAGTCTATTTTTTACTTAAACATTATTGAAGTTGAAAAGGCAGCAAAGCATCCTTTACTTTTTTGGAAAAGCCTAATAGGACAAAATTTAACGATGATGTGTAAAGCTTACTTACTTTTCTGTTTTGTGTTATTTTCATTATTTTTAAGTTACAGAGTGTGTGGCAAACAATTTTTTTTTCCCCTGCAGCAGAGGAATCTCAAGTCTAAAACCAGCCCACCCTGAACGTACCTTTCTGTCTCTCACCAGCTGGTCAAGTTTCTGTGAGGTCTCCAGTGTCCTGGCAAACAGCAGCATTCCAGAGGTGAGCCGGTCCAGCCTATGGACTGTGTGGAGCTCGGAGATACCCCGCTCTTTTCCCAGGATGAAGATCACAGTGTTGTGGCGGAAGCGGCCACAGGGATGGACTGGGATGGAGGCCGGCTTGTCCACCACCAGCACTTTACCATCATCCACCAGAACCTCCAGGGGTGTGGCCACCACAGGGGGCTCATGGCGGTGAACTCTGTTCTTCATGTGGTCGTTATTCTGTGGATAGGGAGGGAATAGTTAAGGTTTCACCATAATTCTAAATAAAATGTCCTGTTTTAAACATGGAGCAAAAGACTGTTTCAACTGACATGTTTTTAAATCAATCAGATTTAAAAGGTGGAGGCAGCGACACAGCCTATAGGCTCTGTAAACGCAACTGGTATGTAAACAGAGGGGCCAACCATAGCTAGCAACAGGCCCGTTTACAGCGCCTGAGCTGTGTATTATTTTACACTGGATTTTTTTCAGCGCACACTCTGTATATACAATATCTCCTCACCAGCGATATTCACTGATTTTGACTAGTGCATTCTCCAATGTCGCTGACTCCACCTTTAAGTTTTAGGTGTTTGGTTTCCTCTTTAATGAGATAAATGGTTGTTAAAAGTTCTGGCTCTACTTGGGCCATGTGACAAAAACTATTCTGCCCTTACAATAAAAGCTATACATCTGTCATAAATATACCTAATATGTCCTTAGGCCATGGCATGCCTGCATTAAGTATATCAGACAAAATCTTGCATGTGTACTGGTGGTGACACTGACCCTGAGCACCATGGACAGGTCCTCCACAGGTGTCTCGTTGAGCCGTATGCGGCCCTCCTTAGCAGCCGCCTGGTAATACTCTATGGACTCGGCTCTGAACTCACTCTTGAACACCTCCAGAAGGCTCTTCCCAATCCACCGACCTTTGCAGTACGTTTTGAAGTCGAAGTAGTACGGATACACTTTGCGCAGGCCACCTTCAAAGTAGTAAGAGGCCTCGTCGAAATGCTCCTTGCAGAAGCTAACCCCCGGGTTCCGCTTCTGCGGGGGCGGGATGTATCTCTCGCCAGGACGGAGCTTCTTCCCTCCCGCTCCTCTGCTCCTCTTGCCTCGGCCACTCCCCTCAGGTTTGTCCGGCTCGTCGCTTTTGCGTTTACCACTTTCTGTTGCCGTTCTCGCCGTGGCTTTCTCCACAGGCTCCGGGCTGTTTACCTCCGTCGGTGTTTCAGCTACCTGTTCCATCGTCGAACCGCTCTGTTGACACCGTTGAGAATGAAAAGGACGACTCGAGGTAATAACGTTATAACACGAAATAACGGGACGCCGCACTGAATTAATTACACGCTCATTGACTTCGGTTTGACGCGAGCAGATAAACAGAGACTCCCATCTTCTCAAACCTCTCACCAACAAACTCACGTGCATTGCCTTCTCACGGGGGTCCTTCTTCGTAAAGGCGCTCTGGAATGACGTCGATATGTAGTCTAATCAGTCCAATGTGTAGTTTTTTTCTTCTTCTAAAAAACCTCCTCACCGGGCAAATATCGCCACCAACTGTTCGTAAAGTGTATTTAGTAAACAAAAAAACTAAAAAATTGAATGCTTCATCATGTGGTTGAAAGCAAGTTAAGATAAATAACTTAATTTAAATTCCAGCGTAGTAGACTAAGAAGCAAAAATGGAAACAGTGAAGTGTCAGTTTAGTGGGTTTTATTACAAAATCTTAAATGTACACATTATTAAATGTTTGGCACAATGCTTTCTTTGCTCAAAAATATCATACACATACAGTAGGCTATATAGCCAGAAAGAAGTTCTTAACATTAAATATATTTAAATTTGCGGGATTTTATTAAAATTCCTGTACTTGTACTTGGATTTATTTATTTGTGTTAATGGTTTTATTACCGAAGCATTCCCATAGGATTACACACAAATTCACACACTTACCATTCATTTGCATGTCCCAGAATCACATGGAGGAAAACATAATATGGCTCCTCAAGCTGTAACTGCATTTTTCTAATTGTTGAACTTCACTGACCATTTCTAAATCTGTGAATCGTTTAAATGTCAAACAACCTTTTCTTTGTCATCCACAATATCCTCAGTCATCGCTCTCTAACAGGCTCCAATGATTATGGGAGTGAGGTCATCAGTCCAGCCGGAGTTGCTCACTGTTTCAGCCCCTCTTGGGGAGACAATCTGGTCGTACAAACATTGCGAGTTCTTCCTTTTACGTTGCTAGGTGACGACCCAGTAGTAGCAGGTGGCCGTTAAGACAGGAGCTCAGTGGAACCACGTGGAGCGCTATGGGGCCCCGGAGATGCAGCACCAACGCCACCTCCTGCAGGGGCAACCACACTGCAGTCAAAGCTCACCTCTGAGGAGAGAAGGATTTGTGATGAACAACATACAGCATGTAGGTAGATGTGACCACAACACGATTGCAGAAAACACACCTGAGATAACGAAGGCACCTAATGGGGGTATTGTTTAGGTTTTTGTGTATAAATTAACGGATTTCTTTAAAAAAAAATGATAAGTGTTGATATGTAATACCCCGGCCACTGGCGCCTCTTGTCAGTCAAGGGGACGTAAATCACTCCCATCAAAGCTTTCTTGAGAAAGGTCCCGTCGCTCTGCCGATCGTACTGCTCTAGCACCTGACTGCCACCATCAGGGCCCACTGGGAGAACCAACCGCCCACCGGGCTTCAGCTGCTCCAAGAGCTATACCAAAAGACAGGAAGCAGACATTTCACATGACTTCATTGTCCAGTTCAAGAGGCATGTTTAGTTCAGTCAGTCAGGTTGGAGACAAAGCTTATAGATGAGAGAAAAGGACTTCTTCTGATTGCAAGCCGTTAAGGAATCAATTTAGACCGTCTGTATACAGCATTTAGTTTTCAACCTCAACTCGCTGTGCCTTCAATATGGACAGAGCTGAAGAAATACATGATTTTTATTCTCAAGTAAAAAGTAAAAGCCATACGTGTCCTTACAGCCTTAGGAATAGTAGCTGCGGCTGCACCAACGTGAATGGCATCATACGGCGCTCCTTCAGGGTGGCCGAGCCTTCCATCTCCCACTGTGGACAGGTGAAGGGTACACAACATGATATTTATAGTGTTTTGTAGTCGTGTTTCAACATCAACATTTGAAAGAGCAATGACTTTGACAAAACCCACGACTCACCAACAAGTTTGATGCGTCCAGAGGTGAGCAGCTCTGGGTCATCATCCTGCACATGCTTTATTGACATTTTAACTAGTTCCTCGATGTGTTCAATGCCAACCACTCTACCGCTGGGTCCTGTCTACAAACAATAGAAAAATCCAGCTATTGAACTCACATACTGTATATTATTATTATGCTAACTTATTGTAGGTGAAACAGTAAGTGTGTACAGTGAGAAATGGGCAGAGTCTAAAGAGAACTTACCATCCTTGCAAAGCAGGCAGTGAGATATCCACTTCCTGAACCCACATCCAGTGCCGATGCCCCTTCAGTTAGTTTGTCACTTAACAGCTCCAATGCATGAGCGTGCTGTCAAAGCAGGCCCAGAGGTTAAAATGTGTAAATTATAGTTTATCTAAATATATCTGCTCACATCTCAGAACAGTGCAGTGTTTGTTTCTCACCATGTGTGGCGCACTGATGGTTGCCCTGTAGCCTGTGATTACAAAAGAAATTCACATGAAGAGTCACATCGGTGCTCATTAAACACAATGTATGGGCAGGACAGTGTGTGTGCACTTGGACTGGAGTGAATACCTATGGACTGAGGAGAGTCAGCATATGGATAGTCTCTGGAGTAGAGCCCTCTGTCTGTAGCCAGCATGGCATCAAACACTCTGTCGCTGCGGATCACCCCATGATCTGGAGAACAGAAGAGGACGAAATGACATTGAACTGAACTAAAAAATGTGTAATGTGAGGAAAACTTATTTATGCAGCCATTGAGATGAAGAAGAAAACATCTAGGAGACTTATCAACATACTAATCATATTTTGATATTGGTTTGCGATTGTATTCATTGCAAAATCATGATGTAGCCTACATTTGCTCGTTCTCTCGTCTTAAAAGGATGGATGCATAACAGCTCAGGGATACATTTTTCTTAACGTTTGCCTCCTCAGTTACAAACCGCTTGAATAAACATAACAGAACAAAGCGATAACATTTAATCAAATTTTGCCATTCTATGTAAAGGTTTTTCATTTTCGATTATACACACACACACACACACACACACACACACACACACACACACACACACACACACACACACACACACACACACTTTCTCATTTAGGCTTTGCATTTTTTCTATTGGCACAAACACTTTATGATGACTTATTTGCTCGTGCCCTTGTAGTCAGTCCATTACCCCTTAGCCTGCTGATGAGCTCTGGGTTTGTTTTGCCGTTGGACATCCACGCCATGGTCCGGGACAGCAGCACACCCATGGGGACTGCCACTACTGCCAGGCGCCACGCTGTTAGCATCTCCCACACTGGATCCCCCTGATAGTCAAACGACAGATACATAACTCAAACATGCATGTAAAAGCCTGGCTGTGTCCTTCATGTGGCAATGAAAAAGGTGACGGATTTTGGTGATTTTCAGTCAAAGCAGATTTTTCACATGTTAACTGAACTCGAGCGCGCGAGCTGACCCAGATGCATGCAGCTACAAGGGAAAATTAACCTAACAATATAACTTGGTAATATTGCCCAATAGTTGTCAAAGCTCCTTAAAAGAGTAAATACTCACGATAATAATATTCAACAGAGGTCAGCAGACTGTTTACCTTCGTAGCTCGCCCCCGTTCCTTCCAGCTGGAACCAACTTCCTGGTTGTCCCTCCCTCCGCCAGCCCCAGCGCCTTGCCAATCAGACGCGGACTAGCCAACGCCGACGCTGTGGAGATCCAATCACATCTAGGAACAGAAGGATGGACGGTTGCAACGTCCAATCATACGAGGCCAAATAAGGAAATGGGCTTTTTGTGGATCACGGCCACGGTTAGCTCGCGAGGCTAATGTTTACTCTCTGAATTCATACATTAGAGGGGATAACATTCAGTCTTTTGAGCTTTTTACACAGGTAAGGGTGTCTTTTTTAATCATAATGATGAACGGTTTGAAGAATAGTTAAAATGCATAACATTAAGTCAGTAAAATAGGTTGGACTGCAATTTAGCTCTAGCATGCTCTGTATTTGATTGCTGTACATCTCCGTCGTCTCCCTTTTCCTTTGTCTCATGTATTTAAATGTCTCACTTAATGTCCTTTTTTAATGTTGCTGAAAGAAGCATTTGTTTGAGTAGAAGAAGTTTGGTTAACGCAAGCTGATGTTGAACACTGATGTTGACATCTGCTTTGACTTCAGTGAGACTCCAGGATGGTTGACGACTTCGACAGTCAGGAGGTCCAGTCCAGCGGGGAGCTGTGGACCCAGATCTGCTCCAGTCTGCCGGAGGCGAGAGCTGAAGAAACCCCGCAGAACAACACGGATTTCAGGGACTGTTTCCAGCCAGCAGGAGCCCAGGTCAACGGACAGTCAAATGGGACAAACGACAGCGCCAATTGGGAACCCATGGAGGATTCAGAGATCTACATAGCCAGTCTAGGTACAGGCATCCTCCCTGTCTCTGTGTCTGCCCTCATGTTGCATGTAGCTCAGCCTGTCTTCCATCCTATGTACATATTTCTCAGCCAGGTTGTGTGGGAGATTTGATGGAGATGATAGGGGTTCAAAGTGCTTTCCTCTGGGTTGTATTCTGAGGTATTTTTCATAATAGTTTTGACTTATTCTTAACAGTTTAAAAAAGAAGGAAAACATGTGTTAGCATACTATGAATAGCTGTTCCCCCCAGCAGTGAGTGACTCTGTCTGGTCCCAGTCTTCACTTGGTCTCGACCACTCAAAGTCTTGGTCGTGTCTCAGACTCTATACAATTTTGGTGATGGTCATGGCTTGGTCTCAGGTTAGGTGGTCCTGACTACAACCCTACAAAAACAGACTTTGTTGACTAGTTGATAGACTGTATATGAAAATGATTTGTGAAATAAAGCAGGCAATATTGAGAGAAATTTTAGAGTTAAGGCTCTTGCACAGAGTCAGTATTTTTCGTCCTAAATTGTCGCACGTTAAAAAGAAAAATACAAGCTCACGATGTCTCAATCACGTTTACCTGCCTCCCAAAAATGTGTCCGTCATTATAAGTTTTCACATCCTATGTGTTGTTGTTGTTGTGTATATGGGTTCCTACCATACTGCCAGATGCTGCTCAGGATCAAGATATGAAAAACGCAGACGAAAAATACGGACTCGGTGTGCAAGAGCCTTAACACTGGTCTGAACACCGCTGTGTGTGATTTCTAAAAGACCCACCACTAAAACTGTTAACATTTGATTGTAGTTGTAGAAGTCATTATTTTGTCGTTTTTGTTGTTTACATTTTGGTGCAGAGAACCGACTGAAGAAACTGAAAGGCCAGCCCAGTGATGTGACGTCCAGGGACATGTTGCGCTCCTTGTCTCAGGCTAAGAAAGAATGCTGGGACCGCTTCCTGCACGATGCCCAGACCTCAGAGCTATTCCAAGGCGGTGACATGGATGATGGGTAGGACGGTGGGACAGATTATGCTGTTACGCAAAGGGATATCCTGACGATAGTTTTATTTTGTGTCATTAGCTTTTCCAGACAACAGCAAAACTTCACATGGTCTCCCAGCTAATGAACAGCTTGAAATAAACGTCTCTTCAATTTTAGTGCCTCTTTGACTCTCTTTTGTGTGTGTGTGTGTGTGTGTCTGTGTCTGTGTGTTTGTGCCTCCCTCTACCTTCCCCAGTGCCATCGAACACTTCAAGAGGTGGTTGATTCCTGAGAAGGTGGCCATCAGCGCAGAGGAGCTGGAATATCTCCTGAGGCCGTCTGAGAATAAGGACGCTGCAGAACCCAACCAAACACAGAGCGAAGAGGACACGCAGGAAGAGGGACACAACGGCCAGGAAGATGACACCCACAGCCCGGAGAAATGAGTGCGTTGGTATAATATAACTGAAAGAAGAGCTAAATTGGAGTGCATTCAGTAGCACTCCAAATTAGCTCCCCCCTACCCAACACACGAACATACACACTCTCATTTTGAGCTACGTAATTTCATAGCGGTGTTTTGGCCAAAGCTTTTGTTAACGGCGATCGAAGAAGCCATTACAGCCTGGTCATCATCCTCTGTATCCCCGGCAACTGAGTGATGGATTCTTATCCATTCACGTTTTGTCCTTGCTTTCCATCCCTTCAACTTAATTACACCACGGAACATCTATAATGAAGTATCTGAAAAAGACTCTGTTTTGTCCTGTAGCAGCACAATTTGTATCTAATCTGTCTAGCGTCTCCCACTCTATCTGTGAACAGGACGACTCTCTTCTTTGGACACAAATGTCAATAAAGACACACGCGCAGTAGAACAATGGTGTAAATTAGATTCTGATGACATGAGTATTTCATCATCTCGCAGAGAGATTACTTTTCTGTTTTTACGAATAGTGATGTCTAGAGTGGGAAATGTATTCCTTGACGTATTGTAGCATATTGTGTATCATCTTTAATTTTTGCCATGTTGATTTTAAATGTGAAGTTTTACCCATGTTTCAATTTCAATAAAATAAAGTAATTATTTTCATTTGCACTGAACTAGAGAGCTGAGGTGCAGCCGAAATGCAATTAAACATTTGTGTGCTTTTGTACTTTTGCCTTTTCAAGGGACCAATATCAGATTTAGACTGTAGAAGTGAGGGCATATTTTTAAAAATAAGGATTTATTTAAGGGGTTAAGGTGAGAAGTATGGTCATTGTTTAGGGATTTGGTGGTAATAAATTAAGATCAGGTGTAAGGGAAGGAATTATGTGGATGATAGCCCTTAGATAGAAGTATAAATGTACAAATGCGTAAACAACAGAGATGATGCTGCTCAGTATGATGCAGTTCCTTTGACCATGCAACACAATTAAACAACCTCTGAAATTACCAGCATGTTGAATGAGCACAAAAAGAAATATTTTTGGAAAAAAAGATGATCCCCCCCTATCCTCTAATCCTCTTAAGTATAATTAATTTGAAAATACGAAACAACAGCCTCATCCTCCATGAAAACCTCTGGGGTAACCTCTCCATTAGCCTGCTGTCTATCTTCCAGGACCCGGACACGACAGAGAGTGAAGTCAGTCGAGGTAAAACAATGTTCTCATTTTCTCTCAAGTGGAGAACCAATTTTGCCTTCTATCTTGACATATTAAAATGGATTTATATCACTATATTCTGGAGGACGCTTTTACAATTACTATTTCAGCCAGTGAATTTAGTGACCCGACAAAACTGTCCAGGTCTCACTGAGCCGTGCTTTGTAGTAATAGGTTGGATTGTTATGATGGATAATAGTGTGTGAAGCCCAGAATGGCAGGGAAATTAAAATGGTATGATTGGCACCCATCCTGGATTACCGGTAAAATGTAATTCCCATCTCTGGAAGGCGTGTTTAAAGTAATCCCCAGACGAAAAAGCTCATCAGCAGCAACTTAACCCGTAGTGCAAATCCCTGAAAAAGTATTTAAATTTGAATTATAATATGTATAGTGTTAAACAAAATAACCTCCAATAATTAATGTTACATCTCTACAATTCATATTCATTGAGTTTCAAAAAGCATGCATTATATATTATTTCAGTAAATGTAATTTAAAGAACTGATTCCATTGAAAGGACATTTTTGGATCTCAAATCGAGGTCCAAAACAACTTAACTACTGTGACATAAATTCTGCACACAGCAGCACCTCTGGCAACTATCAGTGGTCAGGGTCATGGCTGCACACGGAGACCATTAAATTCTCCAGACTCGCAACAAAAATCTGGATTGAGGTCTTCGGTCGCCCCATTGTGACAGTTTAGGGCCCCGAGCAAGATGACTGTTATAGAA
Source organism: Ammodytes marinus (assembly GCF_949987685.1). Lineage (NCBI taxonomy): Eukaryota > Metazoa > Chordata > Actinopteri > Uranoscopiformes > Ammodytidae > Ammodytes > Ammodytes marinus. Next base: position 13,906,358 of record NC_137219.1, on the reverse strand, counting down.
CAGAGATGGATGATGATACTCCTCCACCATCAAATACATCTCTCCTCCAAGCAAGGACGTTAACTACATCTCTGCAGCAGCTACAGCCCACTCGACCTGTTCAAGCTTTTTTTCCACAAAAGCCACAAAACCTTGTGTAATAATACAGGTTGAGGAAAAGCATCTCCAATAAAGGACCAACATAACCCTGGGTCCTCACCACTGTTGAGTTCTTTAGAGTTCTGAAACTGGCAGGTATCCGCAGGAACTGAAAACAGAAAACAAATCTATTCTTATTTTTTTTATACTTCCATTTTTATTTGGCTTTTCAATGCGAACAAACATAACAAACAGGACAATACAACCGGGCACCATAACATCAATCCAGCAAACATTCAATCCACTTCTTCCATCTTGCTAAATACGGATCTTTTTGCAATCTCCGCGGGAAGGTCAGTCTTTCCATTTCTTGGATTTCGTTAATCATTTCTAGCCAATTTTTTATCGAAGGAGGATCTACCTGTACCCATTTACAAGTAATGGCTTTTTTTCTGCTGTTACAGTTAGTATTTTTAAGGGGTATCTATCACCATCTTTCCCGTTATTCCTTCTGATAAATCACTCAGAATACAATCTATTTTGTCAGTAATATCCAAAGTTAAGCCTGGATATCGTGTATTTGTTGAAACACTTGTTTTGGCCATGAATAAAAGATGATCACCCATGACCTTAATAAATAAAAGAAGACCAAAAGCATCATCAGGTGGCCTGCCTGTGGTTGTGATGTGGATGGACCAACACATGCAAGGTTGCCGCCTGCTCCACAATGCACACTCTGGTGGCAGGTGCAAAGGAAAGTGAAGAGTCAGGCAAGCAAACACATGAGAGGTGTGGATTTCTCAGACCAGCTGGTACAGTACAGTTTCCACAATGAGTCGATGGAGTGGTAGCGCATACTGTTCTATCACTTTGTTGCTATTGCAGACACAATCAGCTCCGTGCTCTGAAAGGAAGACACTAGATAGAGGAAAGAACAGTTCATGACCTCCCAGACCTGCTAAGTCTAGCTTTGTGGTTTGGCTGGTTCCTCTGCAGAAAAACCAAGCAGGTCCAAAAGGCCCCATTATGTAATGTGCTTGATGTGGCCCTCTTTGTTATTATGAAATAAAAGTAAAAATCACACACAGTAAAGAGTCCTCTAAAAAAAACTGTGGCGTTGGGTTGCAAATGTGAAGCCAGCAAACCAATGCACATATTGTAAAGTTGAAATTCTATTCTTTTGAGCCATTTATAATCCAACAAATGTTTCTATATTATGGGAACAATACATATTAAATAAAGACCAATATCCCAGAGGGTTACATTTACACAACTGCTGTTCCCCATACAGTAGTCCTAACGCAAATTAGTTTGGTCCTGCAGTACCATTTGCAGAAACTCAATTGATGAATCATTTTGAACAAGTATTATTTTTATAAATATTAGGAATGTGCACTGCTGGAGATCGATCATGGTGTCCCTGACTGTTCTGTTGCCGAATGTTGCTTCTGGGTTCGCTTCATAAGAAGGTGGCCTGATTGTGTCGGGATCACTGTAAATTGACAGCATAAAATCACAGACACATTGTAAGTCCCAAAGGAAAATTATAGCCGTTCCAGGGCAGATGATAATTACAATAAAAATGGGAAGAGGGTCATTATAAATTCACTAATTATTACAGGCACTACAGTTCCCAAGAGGACCATCGTAGCAGATTATCATGATTGTTTAGTGGGGGTGAAGCAAAGATTTAAGTGACAGGCAACCTTTTCTTTATCATCCTGGAAGTGACTCACTCACATGGACACTATGCTATGTGTGTCTGAGGGGTAGAGAGAAAGGGAGAGAGAGAGAGAGAGAGAGAAAGAGACTATTCTGTATCAGAGCCACGCTGCATTGGTGACGTGAGGTAGCACAACAGTTCGACTCCCTGCAGACAGCGGACACAAACGGCTGCTGGACCGTCCAAGTCATTTGAAAAAAATGTCTGACTGACATCTCTCTGAGGTATATATATTTTTTTATTCTCAACTTGAATTCACTCTGATAACTGTCAAACTTGTATGATTATTTCTTACAGAAGAAATGGTTGTTTAATATCAATAAGATTGAGATGTCTTTGTATGTATTACAAAAATGCAGTTCACGAGCAGATTTATAAATGCCATCAATTTATCACGATAATATTGGGATGACTTGATCCAGCATGAGAAATAGTAACTATTATTTTTTTCTGATCATGTCTATTGGATCCGATGCAACCAATCTTACTTTAAAAAATTCAGATGAATTAAGCATATTCATGGGTTATCTGACCGGAGTCCTTTCGTAGACAGTGATTATTGGTTATTTATTAATGTTGATGCAGTGTGAATGTCTGCTTTTATTATGAATGAAACTGAGAAAACGATGATACAGTGCAGCCAGTGATGATACCCTGAAATTCCATTCAGCCCAGCTCAGGTGTTCTTTACATTACCTTCAGCTTATCTTGCAGATTTGAATAGAAAATACATCAAAGCGCTATTCTATCTTTATTGCTGCCCGGTTGTCTTTTTTTATTTTTTATTTTTTTTAACCAAATCAAAGTCACAGTCACGAGTGACTGCCTTTACAAGCCTCTGGGCAAAGTATGGAGTAAATCAGCTTCAGGACCATTTTCACGCTCTTGAATCACATCTGATTGTGTGCGGTCTGCAGTCCCAGGCGATGAGTATTTCTTATTGCTCAGCAAAATCATTGACGTCAATGTATATTAATGTGCCGATGTTTTGGCAAATGTTCAGGATGACAATCTTTGAGAGTCGGTTCGTTTTAGCCAAAAGAGACAGAGTAAAGCCTGCGTGGATTGGATAAATGAACCCTGTCTGGTTATCAAGAAAAATGTGGCAAACAATTAGAGATGGAAAATATTTGGAGGGGCAGAGAAACATGAAGGGTGACAGGTGAAAGTTAAACATTTGTAATTGTTAAGGGGGACTCACAAGATTACAGCTTTTTAATTGACATTGATCGAGAGTTTTGACGATGACCACTAATGGGTCTGCCCCACTGTGTCTCATCTCTTGTCATCTATAACCTTTAATATCAATTGTTTGTCACTCATTTCTCGCTTCTGCAGCGATGGACTGGGAGGAGTTAATGAACCTCTCCAGGGTGAACTCCTCCTCCACCTACTCTAGTTCCTCCTGTTGCAACTCCTCTCACCCTTTCTTCTCGACCTCGACGTTCTCAGCCCCTTCCTTCTCCGGCCTGGACCTTCTGTCCAACCTGAAGCTGGTCTTCATCCCTCTGTACTCTGCCGTGGTACTGGTGGCCTGCTCCGGCAATCTTCTCCTGCTCTTTCTCATCTGGCGCAACAAGAAGAGGCATAGCACCACCAACTTCCTCATCTGCAACATGGCCGTTGTCGACCTGCTCATGTGCGTCTTCTGTGTCCCTTTGACCGCATCCTATGCCTTCGACCGGCGTGGATGGGTGTTTGGCGCCCACCTCTGCCAGATTGTCACCGTCATGCAGTCGGCGGCGGTCTACGCGGCAGTCCTGTCCCTCATGGCCATCGCGGTGGACCGCTACGTGGTCGTGGCTTATCCCATCCGCAAGAGAGCAGGGTGCCAGTTCTGTTGGGGTCTGGTGGCCCTGATCTGGCTGTCTTCTCTGGCTTTGTCCACACCCACGGCGCTCCACACCGTCTACCTGGACCTGCGGGCCGCCGGGCTGCAGATGTCCGTGTGTGAGGAGTTCTGGGACGGCGAGGAGAGAGGACGCCTCATCTACTCCTGTTTCATTCTCTTCCTCACCTACTGCCTGCCGCTGGCTGCCGTCTCCATCTCCTACTGCGCTATATCCTACCAGCTGAAGCAAAGGACCAAGTCAGGCCTGACGGCGTGTCCAGAGCTGACATCTGCCAGGGCTGTGTGGAGCAGACGGAGGAGGAAGACCTTCTACCTGCTGCTGATGTCCGTCCTCTGTTTTGCCTTCTCATGGCTCCCCATACAGGTATGCATGGGAAAGACAGACTTTTCATTTGATGGTATATGAAAATGTAATTATATCCATTCTTAAAGGTCCTTAAGTAGGCTATGCAAACATTTACACATAACCATAACCCTAGCAGCAGTTGGTTAGCAAATCTTAGCTTAACAACTGTAAACAGAGGGAAACCGCTAGCTTTGTCCAACAGAAGCTAAATCTGCAAGCAGCGGTAAACCTGTTTGAATTTTTTTGTGTAATCTCTTATATTTATATTCTGATTTTTGTTTTGACTAAACAAACAAGATAACATGTGTTAATTAGGGAGCTTTATAAATCCTGTAAGGTGGATTTGGTTACCGTTGGACGGAGCCAGACTAGCTGTTTCCCCGTCTTTGTGCTAAGCTAACTTCAGCCGACTCTACCGTAAAGATTTGCTTCTTATTTAGGCTACTTTATCCCAAAATAGCTTTTTCCTTGCATGAATGCGTTGTTTAATATATAGCATACCTTTACAGGTGGTGAATCTGATCCGTGACCTGGACACAGACTTCTCCATCATAGGGAAGAATTACGTGAACATCATCCAGGTGTCCAGTCACCTGTTGGCCATGAGCTCCGCGTGCTACAACCCTTTTATCTACGCCTCGCTGCACAACAAGTTCCTGTCCTGCCTTTGCCACCACTTGGTTTCCCGGAGGCGAGGAAAAGGGAAGGACGGGGGTCAAGGGTCCAGCGTAATGACAATGTCACACCGAACGCCCCACCTTCGCACCTCCACCACTGTGGCACCGTGTTGTCAATAGCAATGGTCCTATGCTTGAATTGTTGTTTTATCGAATAGGCACGCCACACACACATTTAATCCAATAATGTGTGTTTACTTGAGCCCAGTTGGACAAAACTTTGCATCAGAAATTACACTGTAAATCTGGTCAGCCTTCACACTGATAGACAAAGTGAGTGAAACAGAAGTTCATTTAAAGCACATTTGATTTTTTAATATGAGATAAAGAACTGTAGCCTACACAATACATGGATCTGTAGTGGTTATTAGGGAAGTCAATAATGAACTGTTTATTTTACCACATATTAGCTTGGAGTCTTAGCAAATATGGACCAGTCTTATACTGTGTGAGTTGCGCTCGCCTTTCTTGTGAAATAAATTAGTCAACACTTGTTTTCTTTCAGTTTTCTTTCTTTCCTTATTTTCTGTTCTTGTACCCCGATTTTCCCTTCTTGGGGAATTTGAAGAGTTGGATTAAACCATTTACACGTTCTGTTAGGTGTGAAATTGGCCTAAGAGAGCTTACACAATTTTTTGCGGATACAAACTTCAGTCACTCTACCAATGTATTCTACCACCTAAATTTAATTATGATACTATTTACTTTTGAATGAATGAAAAATTGCACAGAAAAATAAAGATTTTATTCCAGGCTTTTAGAGGGCCCTCCCCTCTATTGGGGCCCAGGGTAATCATAGTCCCACTCTAAAATATATGTTTTAGCAGCTTATGGTTGGAGGATGATTGTCAATCCCTGAATATATGATTTTAAAAACAGAAGATTAGCAAACACTTGGTGAGATTGCATCATTCCAAGGAGGCGCAAATGTTCTCACCTATGCTAACGGGGGCACAAAATAATCGTCAAACAATATAGTGCGTGCAAATCCCTCATCTCCTTATGTATACTGATAGCCATAATGTCTGATTGAGAATGAGAATACAAATGCGAGTAGGCTTGACATAGTCTTCTTAGGCAAATGTCAGTGGTCTTGATACAGTAAGTACTGTATGTGCCTTATGTATAAATTCAAGAGCTATTATAGTCCCATTTTATTCGTAGGCTGTTTGGATTGTTACCCTGAATTCTATGCATTTGTAATGTTCAAAAGAAAAATTCAACTGCAACATCAACAAGAGCAGGACACCAATATAAATATAAACCAATTGTTAAAAGTCTGTGGGGTTTTCTAAAGTCTGCTGTCTGATGATAGAGCAACAACAGCAAACCAGATAATTCTGGAATAACCTTGCAAGGCATTTTGAGTTGAAGAATATTACTTACAGGCTTTCACTTGCTAATTTACAGGATGTGTTTTGACGCAAGGCTCTTGTGGGGAGAAATACCCTCTGAGGAATCACAGGTTTAGGAACATGCTTGAGCATGAAAATCCTATGGCTTTCCACTACCTACAGTGGGGAGGATCTTGCACAGGCCAAAAGAGCAGCAGGGAAAAACAAATCCAATTTCTCACAATAAGATCCTATCTTGCTCTTGTCTAAGACAGAAAAAAACATTGTCATATTAATAATTCTTACAACATAACAGACTGGGTGTGTTTCAGAGAAAATAACTTCTCGAACAAGAATCTGAAACTTTCAAATAGGTTAGGCCAATATGGTTGTAGTTCAGTAAACAGTGCGTAGTAAAGAGTGGCCTTAAAGAGGGCAGGGAAGATTCTAAAGAGTAGAGGAGTGGTGGAAAATTGGAGTGAGTCATCCGTGGAAGAACTTGCAGGTGTGTAATTTAAACAACTCAGAGACCTTTACTGAAATAAAATGCTTTCAGTATGACTCACGTCGCTGACATGAGGCCCCAGTTAAAAGCTTCACCTCTTGTCACTTCTTCAGTCATTTCTGACAGGTGGGGAAATCTATATTATTATTTATTATATAATATTATTATTATTAACTGTATGAAATTACTATTACATTAAATGGTCACAGTTAAACCTGCCGCTTAAATATCATCAAAAGAAGTCGTCCTCAACAATTTTTTGTATGATGTACCCCCACAGCTCAAATGAGCTCAAGTAGCCCTCACCATTGTTCCAAATATGTTTGTTTCACTTTATAGTTTTACAATTGATTACGTTGGTTTTGTCAAGTTTGCATTGTGTACAACTATCAGTGGCAAAGGCTGGACATATCAACCATTTATTCATTAGTTGTAGCTAATTAAGCTGCTGATTAGTGTAAAAGCTGGCTCAGTATTTTTTCTAATCTTTATTATACTTCTTCTGTGTTTTCCGTTCGACTACAGCTTCTGCACACTGCCCACACACCAGCAGAGGCCATCCAGTGTTAAATGTTACGTTCTTTAAGGACATAAATGCCCGTGTTCAGCTTTCCTTCAAACTTTATCAAATTTGCAAATACAAATAAATAATATCACTGAAATTCAGAATTTTTTCTTGCTTAAGAATTGAAAGTTTTAGTTTCCTTTCATTGCTTACATTTCTGAAACAGAGTCAACAAAAGCTACATACATTTCTTATAAAATATGCCATTGGGAAACAAACAGGAAATACACATTTGACAAGCTGCTAAAACTACATGTTGTGAGAATTGATTGTTTGAAATGATCTAATCATGATAACACAGGAGATTGACAAACCAAATAAAGATCTTCTGCTTCAAATATGTGCAAGATACAAGTCAATTAATATTCTTTTCAGTCCCATCAGTATATTTATTATTGTTTTGAAACCCTTCAAAATGTCAGTGGTCATTGTGATTTGATCGCAGCGAGATAAAAAAAAATTAGGTGAGTGAGCCACCATGTGGACAACAACTATTATTACAGGTCTCAACCTGAAATGAATAATTGCCAAATAAACAAGACACAATCCATAAGAAATCTCTCAAAAGCACACATTCAAACTCATATATTATTTATTACAATTAAATATTTTCTTATTTTACAGATGTCCATTTGAAACCATACAAATAATCTGTGCTGTGATTAATATTTCCAAGATATTTCCAAAAAACGCCATGCAAAGAGTATGAACATCGATTCACATCAGAAGAACCAATGTTTATTTTAATTTTTCTAGTTTAGTTATTTATTTTTTTACACCTGGCGGTGAAATTAAATTAATATGTTTCAATACCCCCCAACCCCGACCCTCCCCCTCTTTCATTTTGGTGCAAACATTTCATTGTGGGGATTCAAGATCAGACCAGAATTGTCTGGTAAAAAAAAAAGGCATTTGGGAGGTGGGTAAAAACAACAGTTAACTGCTCTTGCTTCTCTTTGTGGGATAAAAATGCTTGGAATAAAGACGGGGTAAATGGAAACAGGCACAGAGGACCAATTAAGACATAAGTATCACACATCTTGATTAAACATAATTAGTTTGCTGAGTGATTCCTAAGGCCATGATGTGAACTGTGTGTGGTTTTTCATGCAGATCCAGAACACCCTAGGGGGATTTTAAATTGTAGAAACAAATCAAACCAAATGTGGTTCACCCAATTTTGCTTTGTTGTATTGTGCCGTGTTGGCTTAACTGCTGTACATCCATCATCCATTAAATATTCAATTGATCCATCAATTAATCATAGTGAATTCTGTTTTTGAAAAGGAACACACAAAATGATTCCATCCTACCCCTTTGTACAGGGAGTAAAGCAGAAGTGTGCAGGATGTGGGCCTTTTTCAACCGACTCTCACACCCAAATCTTTGACTATCAAATACTTGCTCCTTGTGCTTTAAAGTAGTCTGTAGTTGCCTCCATGAATGAACAGCGGCTCACGGGCATCTTTGAAATGTGTCAGACACAAAGGATTTTAAAGGGCAACAAGCTTCACAGCGGAATAAAAGACTTCTACGTCTACATCATAACTAATGTCGTTACTGTCCATCCTAATGTTTAGTCTTGGCCATCTGCAGATATTTGTCTTTAGACTTTCCCTGCGTTACAAATCACATACTCTTTCTTTTTATTACACTACATACTAAAGTACAGAATAGTTTCAGGGCCTCAAGAGAGAGAAAAAAATTAGATAAGGAAGATTTTATTTTCATTATGTCAAGAAATGGCAAGAATAAAGACGAATACTCCAAAATGCGATTGGAGTTAGTGGGGCATTTATGTATTTTCAGCATACTACAATTGACGTGCTTGTATCGAGACATCCTAAATCTTTTTCTGGCATACTAAATAGTAGGGAAGTATGGGTATTCGAAGGCAGGGGTAGATTTTTACAGACATGTTAATAGTGAGCTGTTGGTGAATTTTGTTGTATTTTCAGGCAAACCCTGGCTGGATGTTTCTCCCTGCAGTCATTATGCTAAACTAGGGCTAATTTGGAGCATGCCATAGCTTCATATGAAACAAACAGGCATCAGAGAAGTATCAACCTTCTTGTTTAAATCTTGACCAGTAAGTAAATGGTAAATGAGGGTCTTTCCAAAAAAAATTGGTGTTTGATTTGAACTATTACTATGAATTTTGGATGAAACTTTTTGACCAAATAAAAGTGTTGGTCCAGGATAATTTTTTCTTCATATGATCACATCACATCACATCATCATCAGGACCTGAGACGTATCTGGTGCATCTAGGAATCAACGTCAGCACACTAAAAAGCTTCATTTCCCCAGGCCGACATCGGTACAACATTTCTAAATGAAAGGCTAGGAATGTTCTCTAAGGCAGCAAGATCAAGGGCACAGGCTAATGGCAAGGGTACGCTTAAATCATCGTAGCATTCGGCATTTAAAGGTGAAGAGGCAAAGCTTCATCGTCGGAGGAGAAGTGAAAAGGAGAACGGCAGGAAGCTGGGAGAGACCCAAGGTATGTTTTGGTCCTGCATATTAAGCATCTCTGGTCACATATTGAACTTCAGCTAAGTTCCTTTCCGATAACACTCCGAATGTGGGACTTCAAATCTGCCTGAAAGGACTCAAACATCTCATCACAACAATTAATAGGTTTGCATTGGGCGAGCAAGCTCAATCAGCAGCAGAAATACTATTGCAAAAGACTCACACACTTTTCATCTTAGAGACGACAACTTCGACCTCCTCTCTCATCAGGAATGAAAGCCACGCATCTAAAACTCTATTCTTTAAAATTATCTTTCGAAAATAAATTATATTTTTTCTCAGTACAGAAATAAATACATATCTTCTTCTCAAACATAGGAATGGATCATCATCAGCATCATCATCATCACAGATCTAAATGCTACACTGAATACATTAGTCACCATCTCACTGGTGAACAAACAAGAATATAGGTGACTAACTGTTGCCATCTGCCATGAACAGACACTCATCCAGATATATGAATGCAAATATACAGTTTGCTGACACCGGAGTCAGATCACACCTCTGGCAAACAGCTTTGAGGGAAGTAAAATATTCCTACGCATCGGCGTAAAACAAATCCCCTAATTGTTCGGCTCGTTGGACATCTTCTCATTGCGAAAAATCACACAAACCTAACTGTGCTTCCTTTGTAGAGTGCACTACAATGTGGAAATCACCCCTGAGGTGAATGTCAAGAGTTACAGATATGACTATAAACCAATGATTCAGAAACTAACGAGATGCAGCCTAAGAAAAAATGTGCCACATTTCTCTGCAGAGCATGTACTTAACCAGTGGTGATAAAGTTGAATTTTGGATGTAATCAAACCTCCTGATAAAGAACATTTCTCATTTACTTCATGGACCCACAGGTAATGTGCTTCTTTTTTATAACTTTTTTGCTGAGAGTTAAGTGATAATATCAATACCACTCTCATATCTATACAGCATTTGTAAAGCTTCAGAGGGCAGTCGGTTAGCTTAGCTTAACACAAACGGGGAAACAGCTAGCCTGGTACTGTCCATGGCCAAGCTAGCTGTTGCCCTCCCTTCACTTTTATGCTAAGCTAAGCTATCTGGCTGCTGGCAAAGGCTACTTATTAACTGTACACAGACATCAGAGTGGTACCTATCTTCTCATCTATCTCTTGCCAAGAAACATTCCTCAAAATGCTTAACTTATCCTTAAAAACAGCTTTGACGCAGATGTTCCCTCTAGAACTTTTCTGTCAAAATTCTGCATACAGTGCCTTGTAGAAAACTGCCTGTTTCTACATTCTGATGGACACTAAGCGACTGCAAATCAGAGAAACCCGATGACAAATCAGATTAAACCTTCAGCCGATCAGACATCTGTTTGTTATTTCGTCTCTTCACCAGGAACCGACACAGCATGATATGCCTCTAATTCTTTTCAGTTATGGCGTATCATTGAGACAAACCATGTCTAATATCCGTCAAGCAGACAGTAACATAATAATTTACGTGTAACATTAACCTTTCTTCATCTATAAAATCATAACATTTCTAAGAGCTACAGTAGCGTTTTCTACAGCAGAGTACGTTTCAGGTTCTTCACACAGTGTGCCATGTATGATAAAGACCAGTTTATGCTGCCACATTAATAACTCTTATACAATATATCAGACTATTATGTTACTAAATAAATGTGTGGCATGTTAAGAATGAAAAAAAAATACGCTCATCTCTCAATACTTCATCCTAAATGTCCAGTTCCTCTCACATAGGCAGCAGGTAGGTACGTTAGCTAGCTAGCTAGCTTAACGTTGTGGAGGATGAAACCAGAGTAACGTTATCTCACGTCCCATAACGTTACGTGTCACATCCTGTCAAGACACTACTGCAGGTTCTTGAGGAGGCGTCCGTAGCGGAAGTCATAGACGTGTCGACAGAAATACACCAGCTCTGGGTCGACGTCATCGGGCACACAGTGGTGGGTGGGCATGGCGTTGTCAACAATGGGTGGCACCAAGAGGGAGGCGGCACAGTCGCGCACACCCTCCCTACGGCGTTTTACCAAGGCACAAAATCTGGACAGAGCACAAATGGGAGGGCATTAAAACCCAAACACCTCAAAGAAAAGAACATTCATCAGTAGCTTGAAACTGTGAGTACTGAGAGAACCGTCCTGCATTTTATGTCAAATTACATGAATATGTTAATCCAGTGGCTGTTAGAAGCAGGGGCATGTAATCTTTCAAAAGCAATATGTTTCCGGCAAAGAAATACACTACAAAGAAATATGCCTACACAAGCCACCACAAAATGTAAAAAGAAAAGCTTTCTTTCTTACCGGCAATACTGTGCCAATGTTAGGACATAGCATTTGTCTTCAATACAGGCCACACTGTTCACATCCTGGTGACGAGATGCAAAGATCTCATTCTGAAGGAGGAAAAGTTTCTGTTTTAGTCATCCACCAAGACTCACACGGAAACAATTAACCCACAAGGACTTTAAAAGACAACATCTGTCCACTTCTGCAACACCATTGCAAGGAGAAAGATGTTTCACTTCTTCATCTAAACCCAAACCCTGTTCTCACTCTGCGGCTCTGTGAGTGTTGGTTGTTTGTTAATGTGGCTGACAAATGAGAGACTTCATGCATTTGTTTTTTTATGGAGATTTATTAAGGTGCAACTTGAAGCCCTGGAAGATTACTGACAACAGGAAGGGAGCACAACATAAGCTAACAGGACTATTTTCAGCCGTGGATTAACACGTATTAGTTGCTTTAGCACAGAATACTAACAGCAATAGGACGGCGTGTTTGGGATGACTTCAAAATAAACCCCATGTTTATGATAGGGCTGTGTCACCCATTACAGCCGTGTGGTGCATTATTATTATTTAAAAAAAAAAATCTTTTAGACAACAGGGGTTACCAACACAGTGGAATAAGTTATATCAGACAAAAAAAAATGTGAGTGGTATCAATTCACTGTTGGTTTTGGTTTCTCTATGGGATTTGTTGAAAAAAAAAGACTTAAATTGCTTGCCAGTTTTACAAGTCAGTTTAACTGTTGGCTTCAGTTATTTTCACCTGGGAATAAAAGCTGACATGGCATGAAGCATAAATATTCCATCTCTGCTTAGATGCAGTAAAATGTACATTGCACACTGATTTATGAACGATCCGCACACAGTTATATGGAGTCATGTTTCAGGCATTCTTGTGTGTGATATTAAGGGATTGGCTTCTTACCTCACAAAGTACACTGGGATGGCGTCCCCCCTGTGTGTGTTCTGGACGGTAGTACCAAAACAAACTCATCATCAGCTCTCCTGAAGAAAATACATAAAAAGAAACACGCCGCTTTATTACGGTTCACAAGCCAGTTATTACAGTCATTCAGCCCCTCTTGTGCTGTGTGCAGTTATGTGTCCCTACCTGTCTCCGGCTCTTCCCACAGAGACGAGATCTTGGCCACGAAAGGCAGAGATTTCTTCCTAGGTCCAGATTTCAGCAGAACAGTGTCTCTGACCCGAATCAGGTCCCCGTCCCTCTGGACCCCCTCGAAACACTTCCTCAGCACCAGAGCCTCCTCTCCCTGGGAACACAAGCAACAGGGAAAACTGAGCCAGGAGCTGATAAGCAGTGAGAGGCCACTGAGTAGAGAGCACCTCCAGGATGCCATTTTTTTTTTATTGAATTACTTCTGTGTCTCTGCAGAAATGAGGACGGTCAGGTTTTTGGATGAAAGTCAAAAAACAGTGAACGAGCCCTAATGAGACAATGATGCGTGTGTGATAATAAATCATCCCTTACTGTCTCAGGACAGTCAGGTTAAATTACACATTTAATTACAAAGGCACCAACATGGAACCATCACCAAGCCCCCAGCATGACTCCCCCCCCCCCCCCCCCCCTACGTACCACAGTGAAAACCTCCTTCTGAAAGGGCGCGCCAACTGGCTGCCAGCCGTTGGTGCTTTTTTGGCGTCCGTTCTTCAGCTGCTTGGCAACCGTTCTCCCGCCGACGCTGGCAGAGCAGAGTTTCTTCTTCTTGTCCCTGTTGAGGGGGCACGTGGCTGATCCGATGCCGCCAGTGCCACGCGCGCCAGACCTGGACCCGCTGGGCGGCTTGGCGCTCTGCGGACACTCCCTCGCCACCTGCAGCGGAGCCTCTGGTTGGCTGGGGTCGGACAGTGGCGTCTGAACGCGGGGCACCGATTGGCCGGCTGGAGGCACAGTGGGAACGGGGCAGCCAGTGAGTGTTCTGGGGCTGGGACAGATGGGCACGGGGGAGGGGCCACGATGGTCACTGAGGGTTGATGTGTCTGAGTGAAGGAGCAGAAAAAGATAATGAAGTACAGTGAAACATGTGCACGGCCCCTTTAAAGAGTAGCTACAAATCTTTTTTTTTTGCATTTTCAAGCTTTTTATTAGATAGTACAGAGTTAAAATGTCGGATTTGAACCCACGACCACTGCAACGAAAGCCGGAGCCAATATGGTACGCGCTCTATCCACTACGCCACCGGAGCGCCCCACAGCAGCTACAAATCTTAAACAAGGTTAACATAATAGAGACATAGAGGTTATTAGTTCGGCTGAAGGAAAAACAAACAGAGCCTCTATTAGGGTCAATTATAGCTTTCAGCAGCGCCTCACACACACACAAATAGACACATCCTTAAAAATCTGACAGTAAAACACAGGAGCCCTTACTGCGTAAAATAATAAGAAAAAAAGGGTTGTGCACACTCCCATGACACTGTTGCAGCAATGACATTAGGGAGATTTATTGCTCAATTTATTTAATTGTGATCATTAGGCTACTTGGTGTACTGTGAGACAACTGAACCATTAGCAAACACATGTTATGTATTATGAGATACATACTGTACATCAACGTGTAGGTATCTAATAAGTACCATAACATAATCATTTGTGGCATTTGTATTTACTTATATACGTCCATGTTATGCCGCTTCATACTTACTACATACTACATGGGAACACTCTGATCTTTTTAAATATGGTCATTGAACATTATATAACATTAGCCTCCATAAGCTACTGGTCACACCAGAACACGTAAGGTTGAAAGGCCCCTGGTTGTACAGAATTAACAAAGGTAATTGGGTTGCTTTTGAATTTCCCTTTTTATGTATAAAAGGAGGAATGTGCTATTTCTTCTGTTACACAGTGCTTTAAGTAAACGTTTTGAATACTTCTGCATCGTGACTTCATTTCAGCTCTAATTTAAAAGGCCCTGCACACCCACACAGGGACTTTCACTTGCACTGTGGCTAATGAGACCTCTGCTCAGGTGGATGTTGGATGGAGCCTTGCTGGGAATAACATGAGGTCCCCGAAAAACTTGTACCAATAAAGGTGTGAGTCTTTCCGCCCCAACAGGTGCAACACAATGGACATGGGAGGGAGGGAGATGTCAATCAAACCTGACTCAGTTCTGAGAAGAGGGCAGAAAAATGGCCTTAAAAATCTTAAGCCTTTTCACCTTTACATTTTCTTGACTTGTCATAGCAGGAAAAGCAGAAGTGTTACTAATATGAGCAATTTTGTTCTGTCACGACAGTGCAACAGCGAGCCAACATGCACAATACCGGGTTATAAATGGAATTCAGCCATCATTCATTTTTTATTATTAAAACGTATTTACACCTTTGCCTTTTCTCCTCTGTGACATGTCAAAATGTCCCCCATGAAAAAGGCTTCTTTCTGAAAAGATTTCCATTAAATTGAAGGCTGACGGTGCTCTCATAGATAGGAGTCTTAGCATGACCTGGTTTTGGCTGCTGGAGACCACAGAAACAGAGGGAGAAAGCAGCTGAGGTGCAGCAGTACACCGGCATGTGCTCATGTGTAATTAGTGCTGTTTTGAGGTCACGCTCAGGTGCTCTTTTAACCAAACACCCACACATTTGGCTGAGACACACAGGCGCGCACGTGTACACACACACACACACACACACACACACACACACACACACACACACACACACACACACACACACACACACACACACACACACACACACACACACACACACACACACACACACACACACACACACACACACACACACACACACACACACACAAAGGGTTTTCCTGTTCTGGTTCACATCCCGGACTTGAACACAGTCACTAACTGCTGACACTCAAGCTCATACAATCAGCTCGCTGGGTTTCAGCTGCACAGGCCTTGTATTCACTGTCCAGCGGCTTGCATTGAAACTTAAACAAAGGGGGTCTTGCCCTTTATCTGATATTTTTTTGTTACATCCCTCTCAAGTGACATTCCAAAACAGGAGATTAGAAATGACATAATAGCTATTCTCAGCACATTGTACTGCTTTGGCAGCTGGATTTGGAGGAGGGGTGTGGGGATGGGGCACTGCAAACAAAATAACCTAACACTCTTTAGGGTGCCTAGAATGTTTAATATTTAAGCTTATTGGGGAAATCCTAACATCTTCCTTAAAGCGAGGGGCCAATTAATTAACACGTGATATTCACTTTCTTTGTCATGGGGATTAATTTATACCTGTGAAAATAGTTGCCTTGCAGGGAGCTCTCTGAAGTCTGAGAAAAATAACCCCGAGCATGTCACTAAAAGACACAAAATCTCTGGAGTAACCTTTTCAAAATCAGCCCTGTGTCATCTCTGGTCTTTGCAATCTAACACAACTGTTTGACAACTGTTTTTATTAACTAACAAATAAAATGTAACCTTTTTGCACACACCTGCATTTCCCAAAAGCCGACAAATAGAAAAACAAATATAAATCCTTTAGCATTTATCCTTCCAACTGACAATTGACAGAGTGCAAAATGGACAGTTTGAATCTGAGAATACTAAATTAAAAGGGTTGACCCACTTCACAGGTTTTTTCTGATCTGTGTAACAGTTGATGTTTTAATGAAGAAAACATCATAGCACTTGTAAAGCATAAGCATGAAAATAAACTACATAACCAAGAAATAAAGTAAAATCCTCTGTGACACACTGCGGAAGGTAGGCAAAAAGTCAAGTAAAATCTTTTCATCAACTCACCTCTTTTGATGCTGTGGCTACATTTGGTGTGGTCTGCGGGGCTGTAGGAGCACCCTCCTCTGGCCTTGGCTGGAATCACATTGGTGTAAGCAGAGTAGCCGTTGATCCTGCAGGGCTCTCCATAGCACGCCTCCACTGAGGTGCAGCAGTACACTGGATGGCTTATCCCTGAGGGCTGCGGACCGGTGCTAGGGAGCAGCTTGGGCCTCTTGTTGCCGCTCCTGGGGCATAAAGCCAGGGGTGATATGGGTGACTGGGAGCTTTCCGGGTGGCTGAAGTGGACGTAGTAGCCAGGGAAACATGTGTATGTGTGTGGGCTGATGGTGTGGATGGATGCTCGGTGGCCTACGGAGTGTGGTGACTGAAGGTGGTGGTGATGGTGATGATGGTGGTGATGGTGGTGGTGGAAGACCTCGGACAGCGAGCTGTCCTCTGGCTCCTTGAAGGTCTTGTCGTCCAGGAAGAGGGCCAGTCTGTGGCAGTACTCCACACACCTCTCCTGGGAGCAGCAGTAGCAGGAGGAGGAGGACACCTCACTCTCCACCTGCTCCTCTTTGATTGTTTTCAAAGAGAATCCCAGCGAAGAGCCACGATGTTTGAGGCACTCCTGTCCTCCAGTGGTGGTGGTGGCCTTCCACGCCGGATCGGAAGACTCGCTCTTGAACAAACTGCAGCAACCCTGGTTAGCAGAGCCCAGCTGGGAATGAACCGGATCCTGTGTACCCTGTTTCCTGTGCTTTAGTTGGTCCTCGTGTTTGGGATGTGTTGATCTTTTGGTCGCCGTTGTTGTTGTTGTTGTACCTCCAGACAACGTCTTACCGCTAATCTTGCCCTGAGTCGTAGCTGCCGCGTCACTTCCACTGCCCGGCTTGGACTCGGTCTTCTTCTGCCGTTTGGTTCCATACGAGGTGCTGGTGAGTTTGAGCAGTGTTGCAGCAGTGAGGCCGGCCTGACGCCGAGGAGTTGGTGCAAACAAAGCAAACCAGTCGATGTTCTCGGGCTCCACTGCCGACCGCCTCTGTTTTTTAGGTTTGTCTTTTGAGTCTGCTTTTCCTCCCAGAGCAACCTTTTTGGTTTTACCACTCCTATGTTGAGTTTTTGTGAGACTATCTTTAGCCGGATCCTCATTAGGAGGCTGGTGTTTCTTTGTGAAATTTGAGTCATTTCTGTAGAGCAGCAGGCTGTTGACAGCCTCTGCATTGAGAGCAGCCATTCTCCGCCTGCGGGGCTCAAAGACAGCAGCGGGCGACATTAGTAAGGCGTCAGATTGGTGGCTTTTTGGTTCCAGTGCTTGGTGATTTGCTGCGGAAGTTCTTTTAAGTCCAGATTTGGTCCTTCTTTGACTGGAGCTGGAGTGCAACTTCTTCTTGACTTTAACGATCTTTTGTTTCCCACCTTTGCGTGCGTCCATGTTTTTACGCACAACTCCTTTGTCCTCCAGACGTGTGAGTAGGACACAGCAGTCCACCGCCAGCGTCTTTGTTCTGTGTCGGTGGGACTCTTTCTTAGCCTTCTTTTTCTTTCCTGTCAACTCAATCTTTCTGTCTTTTCCCTTTTTTACTCCACCTCCTTTTCCCTTGCCTCCCATCTCCTTGTGGCGTTTCCCGCATTTCACAGGCTGGCTCCGCTGAGCTTTCACCATGGTCTGAGAGTGTTCGGGAGCAGATCCACGGCCTGCTCTTCATCCACGGGGTCCTTGGTGTATTCTCAGCTCAGAGAGACCCGTCAGTGAGCATCATCACGGGTCATCACCTGGGTCCATACACTCTATGGAGACACACACACAGATCAGTGATTAACATTAGGGCTTCAGCCACACAGAGACACCGTGACTTAATGTAACAGACAGGATCTTTCGATGCATTATTAAACAACCGGTTTCACTTGGTTTGCTGTCAATTTCCAGGTCCCCAGAGGACATGACCACGTAAGACAACCTTTTCTACCTAACATGCAAACCACACTCCACACACACAGGATGGAGGAGAAAACCGAGATAAAGAGCACATTATGTTAAAGCTGCAGTTGAGAGTTTCAGTCGTTGGGATCCCAACGGCTGTTTTCCCAACGCTCTACCTGCTGTAGTTCCTCCCTCCGAACGACAGCTATGCGCGTTCATGTGAATTCAGTTACATTGACAGGAGACAAACACCATGTCCGATTCCGAGGTGATTAAACATTAGTAATGATAACTACATACGTACATATTGAGCATCTACATCTTACTCACAGACAGACCATGTATGTTAGCTTAAAATCATTGTAAGTGTGCTGGTAGGCCTAACAAAAGTAGCTGTAACAGCCAGGCAAGATAGCAAACTAATTGTAACAGAGCGGAGAGGTGTGTGTCTATCTCCTACTATCTATGCTCCTGCTCTGACCGCGGCTGGGAGAGGCTGCTGCGCGAGGAGCGGGCTGCGTGTCAGTGCTCCCGCTGCTCGTTGAGAAGAGGTGATACTTGCTTTGGCGAAAAAAGTCACCAATAACACCAGGAAAAAAAGCTAGATTTGTCGCTTGTCGCTGTTTTGAAAAAAAAAAGTCGCCAGGGGGGCTGAAAAGTCACTAAATATAGCGACAAAATCGCTTTGAGTTGGCAACACTGAGCACTAGGCTACTAGAGTACTAGGCTACTGTCTGCCGTAGTAGCCTAGTACCAAACAGTAGGCTAGTGTCAGACTGCTAGGGTCGTGAACGCTCACGCAACTGACGCATCAACGTCGTTGCCAAGGTCCCACAGCCAATAAGAACGGAGAATCTGACCTCGCTCTGATTGGTCAAAATGAACATGAGCGGTGGCAATTTTGGGGGGCAGCACACAGAGGCAGGGGGAGCAAAGTGATAAAAAAATATTTTCAGACCACTTCACCTACATATAGCTGAATGGCTATTATGACAGTTTTGCCAAATATTACAGTAAAAAAACTCTCAACTGCAGCTTTAAGTTATGTAGAGTCCTAAGGCCATTTGTACTCCAACCTCTTTACCAATAGTTACGTTTAAAAAATGTGCTTTTTTTACACTCAGACCATAATTGTTATGATAATGAATGAATTGCGCTTTAGCGGGTGCATGTTATCATTTAAGATTGCAGTAAAAATTAAAATAAATAGCGGTAAATATTAGTCTTTCGTACGAATTTCAGTTCGATGAACCCTTGTTCAAGCACATTAATGACACAATCCACCAGGAGCCCAAAATTACATGCATTCACCCACTGAAAAACAGGAGCACAGAGGGGGTGCTCGTGGTGTAGTGGTTAGAGCGGAGCACAGAGCAGATGAGGCATTTAGGTGACGCACTTATTGTTGGATATGATGGATTTGTTAAAAGTGATTTTGAGCATTCTTTCACAATTCCATTCCATTCTAATTGTAGCTTCTACAGCATATAGTAGCTGATTTCTGAAAGTGGTACCATGGTTTACCAAAGACTGGGTAATGAGTGTAGGTCATTTCTTCAAGGTCAAAGAAACTAACTATGAGGCACAAACTAAGTGAATAATTCCCCAACGTTTGGACACAAAAAACAAACCTTTCAGTCAAATGACTGAATGAATTGATCTGTATCTTCACCGAAAACTGGTGGAGAAAACACTCATCATACAATAGCCTCTTCAGTTTCTATGTCAACAACAGGCTGGTACAGAGCACATCAAATGCATCTCCAGCAACGTTATAGACTATAGTTCACAGACACATAATAAGCTTTACTGTCCTCTTCTTGCTCTCTCATCATAAAAAAATACACCTCACTGGAAACGGGAGGAACCTTTACAGTTGCGGATGATTCAACCGTCGGCGACCTTTATGCAACGACACTCGCAGAGAGACGGATCATCCTTCTTGCCGCAGCCCCGAAACACAATTATGCCACTTGACCTCCAAGAACAAAGTCACCGCCGGCCTTTATTTATATTAAGTGACTCTTCAGCCAGAAATCTATTGAGCTTTTATAATAATCACACACTCTCTCTCAGAAATGAATGAATTCAAATCTCAGTATCCATTAGTACTTGGCACATATTTGATTGATAAGGAGGGAGATTTCTTAACAAGCTGAACATGATTGCACATTTTTCATATGCACCTACCAACAAAACGTGTCCATCTATAGAATTATCCATCCATGAACGTATTCATTAACCCACTAACCTACAGTATAAATGCTTAATGTGAGAGAGATATTTTGGATTTCCACTGATCCACAGGTTAAGGACCTTAATTGGAGGAGATCTCATCATCAGATGATGGAATCGTAATATATTTTATTGTGTTGATAGACTCTACACAACTAAATAATAAAATCCAAACATGATGTTAAAAGAGGCTTTATCTGGAATTTTCAGTCTCTGGATAATGACTCCATTCGATATCTACACAATCAATACCAATCCTCTAGAGTTGACAGTCACTGACTGGAGCTGATTGCAATGTGAGATGCTCCAACATGGATGTTGTAAATTAGCATTTCATTTATATGAATCAAAATGCATCACATCATGTTTAAATGTCATTATTAAAATGAGAAAAAGAAAATTACAGCTAGGCTTTGAATTTGAAATGACTGTGTAACTGGGGCAGTTATGAGGGGTGTGTGTGTGTGTGTGTGTGTGTGTGTGTGATGATGGGGTGTGACTAAAAAAATGCATATTAAAACAGTGTCTTCACTTCATAAAAAGAACAGGTACATTTAACCAACAGATTATATATACAGCAGAGAATTTACACAACTTCTTCTCATGACCGTTGCTGTTCTTTTACCTTGACAAATTGCGATCAAGTTACACCTAGCAAGAAACTTAAACACCTAGTGTGGCTTAATTACAAGGAGCAGACAGTGCTAGTAGTTTCACTCATTTCTGTCTGTCACCAACAACATTGAAATAACTTTTACACCAGAACCTGAACGCCCCTTGTGACTCTTGTAAGCCATGAATTTTGACATCATCATAAAAAGATCCAGAACATACCCAAGGTTAAATCGTACCACAAAAGAAACCCACTTTGGCTGTGGGAGCGGACACACAACTATCTGGCTGGACATTTTCAAAACCATCTCATAGCTAAGTATGCTCTCTTACTGCCGAATAACTCGGTGAACCGTGAAATGCAATCCATGGGAGAGAAATTTAATTTCCAGATAACAAGAGGACAGAAGGAGCCTCGCATTGAGTTTCTGTCTGCGGATATCAAATCAAGTTGCTTCATTTGAAAAGGACGTGCGTGCACGGCTGAGGGACGGGAGCTCATCGAAGACTATCATTATTTTTACCCAGGGCCAGACCTTCACCGCACTGACCACAACACAATACAACAATAGATTTTTTAAGGTTCAAATTAATTTCGTGGTCTTACTGTATATTGACTTGCTTTTTCCATGCTGGTATAAAAAACGTCAAACAGCTTGCAAGTTTGGAGGCACTTATGCACAGCAGCAAACACCAATAGCTGCACACACTCATCCACCCACACACACAGGTGTGTTACAAAAATAATAAAAACGTTGGAAATCCTGGTTGGCCTGTGCACTACATATGTTTTTTTAACACTTCTTAAGTTTTTTGAACCGTTTTGATTATTTCTAGGGACTCAAACTTGAATACACCCTTTTATCTCTTGCTATCGGAAACATATGGTAAGGTGTGTTTAAGAAACAGTAAAAAGTGACATCCCTGGATTTAGATTTTGTTATTTAGATTAGTCAAGGGTATAAGACATGAACGATGGTTACACAACCGGGATAAGCCACAATATGAAACATATTTGTTTTCCTATAAATTGCTTATTTTTCAGAATTTTCCCATACCACTCAAATACTGGACAGTTTCAACTTTTCATACCTATAAACTAAAATAATCAAATGACAGTAGAGTAAAAAAAAAAGATCACTTTATTTGTAACTGATCACGACTAGCCCAAAAATGTAACCTGAGATGTGTGCCAGAAAAAGAAAGCCTGACTTTGTTGTAACAGGACAAAAGCCCAAAAGATTGTGACTTGTCATTCAGATCAGAATTTATTTCTTAAAAAAATATTTGTCAATGTAATTTATGATCCCCTCATCAAAGGTTAACAGCCTTGATTTGGACGTGAACCATGAGCAGGTGTTTTTCCCCGTATCAAGGGCTAGTCCTGACAAGATAAAAGTATTCAGCATTTCACGTGAAGGTGGAATTAGAAAGAAGTCAGAAATACTTACTTACTTTCTATACCAGTAATATGTTTCTATAATATAATATATAAAAACGGCTGAGACAGAGATATGGTTTTCCCCACTTATGCCTCCTAATCATCTTATGATCTTTCATTTTTATGCTAGAACATTTGCTTGTTAAAAACCACTGTTTTAAGGATGATCAAATGGAAAGACATATTTCTACTTCTGAAAATTACAGAGGGTTTGTTTTTTACATAATTAAAGAGCCCCGTTCATTCCTTAAACGCCAAGCAATTTGGAGCAAATGGAGCATGGTAGACACATAAAAACCCACTTAGTAAGAATTATCTGTGTCATGGGTTCCACTCTGTCTCTCCTATTGACTGACCGTAGTTGAAGATAGAGGAAGGGGCTTTGCTGCCTGCTTAGGTGTCACACACACACACACACACACACACACACACACACACACACACACACACACACACACACACACACACACACACATACACACACACCACACGTTCAAGAAGGACATAGTGTAGAGCTGTCATCATGAGAGAAAAAAGCCCACAGGCAGGAGCTCTCCGAAATATTTAAGCTTGTGTGTGTGTGTGTGTGTGTGTGTGTGTGTGTGTGTGTGTGCGCGTATGTGTGTGTGTGTGTGTGTGTGTGTGTGTGTGGCTTCAGACATCACCAAGTCCACTTCAACTGGAGCAAATATAGCAGCTCAACAACAGTCCTACACACCAAACACCAGCACTAAACCATCATCGTCCTCCTCCAACGCCGCCTCCCTTCACCTCCATGCATGCAGGTTCACGCAGCCAGCACTTACAAACGCACACACATGCATGCATGCACACCCGTGTATCTGCTTGAATTTCGCAGAAAAAGAGAGGACATTAAAAAAGGAACGTTATGCGCGTATTGTGATCGGGCTGTGCAAGGAAAAGGAAAATTAAATAAATAACAGACTCGCCTACTGAAGCTTGTAGTTTGCCATGGTGGTGGACGGTGTTAATGTGACAGCATGCCGAAGCAGGAGGAGGAGTGCAGGCTGAGAAGTGAAACGAGTCTATAAAAAAACAAAACATCCGAACATCCTCGATCAATCGGGGCTTTTCTTTTCTTTTCTTTTTTTGCTGAAGAGCGGAGCTGCTCGTTAATATCGATATCATTAGAAGCTCGTGTTACAAGACGAGTTGTCATAGAGGCAGGCTACCCACCGAGCCGATCATCTCCTTTAAAAAAAACTAAAGCCGCGATTCATCATTTACCTTGTGGGTCCCGTCGGGATAAAGCAAACAAAAAATACACAACAACGAAAAAATAATCCCGTCCGTCCTGGCTTCCCGATGGTCAGTTTTTCTACCCGGTCGAACCGGGGAGCGATCCACGGACCGAGCAGCCCACAGTAGCTGCTGCTGGAGACATGGTGAACAAATCGGTGAGCGGTGACCTACTTCCGAAGTGGCATGCTGGAGATAATATTCATGCGCTGCCTGCGTTCACATTCGCCGTTGCACCGGGACATCCCCGCTCTGTAAACGCGAAAAATCATGCTCAATGTTGCTGTAAATATTCCTGCAGGGTCTAAAGTCTGTCCGCGATGCTTTCTCTTTCCAACCCCCCACCCCCAAACACCTCCCACCCCACTTCAAGGCTTTTTTTAAAGCCCCCTAAAACAAATATGCAAGTGTGTGTTTTTCATTTCATTTTATAAGAATGCACATTTAGCTCTATTTTCAGCCACCAGTGTCCATAACAAAAAAATAAAAATAAATAGGCCTACCCCTACAGGAAAAATGACCAAACTTCCACCAATCTGAGATTTCTATAAAATAAGGTGATCATAAGGACAGATAGCAGAGGAGAAATAACCTAAAGTTTGCCACTAAATAATCCCAAAACATATCTTATCCAGATTTGGTTACTGAGAAAAATCCTGATAATACACAGACAGCTGAATACAAACAAAATAGGCCTATACTGCCAAATAACTCTGCCAAATCTTTATAATTTTAATACTATAATAGGCTTTGAGATAGGATATGTGTTTAAGTATAAACTAACTATAAACCATTAGGCCTATTATAAACTCATGATAATTTAAGTTCCCATAGCAAAAATGAATGAAAGCCAAAAATAGAAGAACATTTCCTTCTTTAACTACACTCAATTAATGCATCCTCTTGCTCTTAATAAGGAGAAACAAAGGGACATAATCAATAAACGTGGATGAATAATATGCAAATAAGTGACTGCAACTAAAGGTCCTGTAGTCCTATTATAGCAAGGTACAACAACTACGTATAGGAAATCATTCTTAACTCACTACACCGAATGTCCTCATCGATGCATGGTAGAAATAACATAAAACGCCATAAGATCATGTTTAACTTACTGTGTACAAAGCACGCTCAAGTCCTAATATGTGCAGTTTGCAGAAGCATAAACACTATTAACCATTTAGCTGAAATGATTGGTCGATCAACAGAAATGTATCCCCAACAATATTGTTTTTCAAATATTAATGAAAGTGTGTTTTGGGTTTTGATCTGTTTGTTGACAAAATAAGACATTTGAAGACCTTTGTTGGGCTCTGCGAACTTGTGATTATTATCTGTTCTTACTATTTATCAATAATTAAAATAACTGTTAGTTGGAGTCCTAGAATAAACACTATAGAATATGATAATCACACAAAGTAAGGTCATTGTAAACCAAATGTGCATGCACACAGAGCCACTACAAAGCAACAGCATTTTTTTCTGTCAGATTAATGAGAAAATAAAAGCACATATACAGTATCCCTCTTAATTAGTCTCATACTGTATCCTCTACTCTTAATGACACGTGGAATCTAATAACAATGATGAATTGTTCATTTATTAGCGTATACTTGTTGAAGAAGCCCAGATAACATTGACCCGTTGCTGCGTGACACACAGAGAAAACACACACTGTCTGTCAGTGATGACCATAATTCACTAAGTGGATGGTTCAAACTTCAATGGCCGCACCACACAGCAGGTAGCAACAAACCGACTGGACAGCCGCCATGATATAGCATTGTAGGCAGAATCCAGCGTAATTGGGATAAATGCTGATTGTCCTCAACAATATTGGCTTCGGCAGTGTGTAATCAACAGCTGTAAACAAGCTGAGTGTATTGAGTTAATGAGGCGTGAGCGCCGGTGGAAGGTGAGGGAGAATAGACAGCTGAGAGCTGACCTGCACTGTTATAAAGACACAGCACACGTAGGAGAGAGCACCGCTACATGCTACTTACAGGAAGCACTTGCTCATTCACTCACTGCTGGTGGTGCTGATACAGACATAAAGCAGGCACCTTAGGGGGCGCCTTTAGTTCAGTTGGTAAGGCGTCCCCCTCCCGGCCCGGGCCCAGCAGCAGACCCGGGTTCATTCCCACCCGCGGTCGTTCTCTGCATGTCACTCCCCTCTCTGCCCCATTTCACCTCTGTCTCTCTGCACTATCAATAAAGCATAAAAATGCCAAAAAAATATCTTTAAAAAAGCAGGCACCTTGACTATTGACAAACTCATGTATTTCTTCCTATTAATCTTTAGCCTCTGGAAACCCAGTCTAAAATAGTCAAAATCAATATATGATATCAAAGATGGGTGTCTCAATAAGCTTTTACAAAAAATCGTATTGAAAATAAATATTGTTAAAGTTAAGTTAAAAAAACAGATTTTTATTGCCAAGACGGTTTGACAGGACTGTGTAGACTTGGCCTTATCAGAAGTCAATTTCAATTTCCAAAAGTCATTATTTTTATAGAATGTTCCGGCAGAGAAATGCCGTGATTGGTTCAAAATACCTATTGTTTCATTAAAAAGTTCACAGCCCGCCTCTTCTTAACCAAATTTCTGTAGTTTAACAAAGGTAATTGATTATATCTTTAATTTGGATTAATACATACCTAACTCCTTTCAGATGCTTACAGTCTTGCAACTAACTCCCCAAAAAACATAGTTAGAAGGATTTTGTGGATTTGGGTTTACAGGGGCTTTTATATTTTGGGTCTCCAGCTCTCTAAATATCTGGCTCAACGATATTCACAAGTAAGCTAACGGCTAACTTTGTCCGTGGGTCGTGGTGCATAAGGATGTGAAAGTAAATACGTAAACCAAAAAGACGCTGAAAAAGGCTTTGAAGCTCCATAAAGCCGAGGGGAACTAGGAGATAATTACTCACAGGTTCATCACTATAAGCGACTCCTTTCACCTTTTACATTTATTTGATCTGGTGTAGATGTAAAAACAGCTGTTATAGCTGCTTTAAAGACTGACCTTTTGGCATAACATGTAAATTATCAATACTTTGATCATTATAGTGTTTTTTTCTTCATTTGAGTGAGTATATCCAGGCTGGCAATGTGAATACCTTGCCTGAAAATCTGACTTTTAATTAAGCCAACTAACATTGAGGCAGCCAAACTGTTTATTCTGTGTTCTGGGCTTATTTTCAAAATAATTTCAACCAAGCCCTTCAAAATAAAATATGTGTAAAAAATATAGCAATAACCTGGATAATCAACACTGGAAGGCAAAGTATCTGGGAGATATCAAGTGAAATACGCTCATTGAAATAAAAACATTTTGTGAGAACAGCTGCTGCGACTCTCATAGATAGATATTTGATAAGTATGGCGCCTCCTTCAAGCAAAGACAGGCTTTAATAAAATCCCATAGGTTGCTTGACAAGGATCCAGTAGTTCAGGTTCATGAAAGGTGTTTTGAATGCACTCTCATTTGCAGGATTAACTGATATGATCAGACGTCATGCAGTGAGTGAGAATGTGTAATATGACTTTAGTCTCAAGAGTGTTTCTTAAGAGCTGTCTGTTCCTCGCTTTCGTTCGCGACCATTTTCACCCCAGATATCTCCAAACTGATCTGCATTAGGCCTTGTACCCCCTACTACACAAGATCTCACCCCAGAAACTCTCCTCTCAGGAGATATTTACTGAAGATGATGAAGATGGAGATTGTTCACTGTGAAGGAGGAGAGATAGCAGCGGGGGAGAGTTAAATAACACTGTAATACTTTATTGATCCCTTTCTTCAGTTTAAAAGTAAGAGCTCGGATTCTGCAACACACCAGCCGCCCTCGAGCAGCCATAGCTTCAGCACATTTCAAACTAAAAGTTGACAAAAATACCTACAGTGTGCACTTGGACTGAAAGACTGTATACTGTATATAATATTGGCGTTAGCTAGCGCTGGCATGTCTAAGCTAGATACTGCTTAGACATTACTGAGTCAGATAATTGACTTGATGGATTCATTGCTCTGCCATTCATGTGTGACTGACACTATGTTAAAGCATATCAAACTTTAACCTGTAACTACACAAAAAAACTCCTGTGTTTATAAACAGTCTATGCTCCGTAAACAAACATGCATGTTTCTAGTCACGGCTGGCCCCCTTTGTTTACATACCATTTAATCAGCCTATAGGCTGTGTATTAACACTAGATTTACAGTATTTGTACAGCTACAGACAGGTAGCGGATCATGAGGAGACATTCAGTGTGAATTTGACCAAAAGGGATTTTGACAATAAGCGTTCTCCAGAATCGCTGACTCCACCTTTAAAAGGTCAATGGAGCTCCAAAGGTTAATACACCAAACCATCCAATCCCTTAACCACCTGTGGATGTGGTGCATTAAGTCTTGTAAAATAAAGCAGCAAGTAGCTGTGTTGCATCACACCTGCTGATAATGGACTGGCCACGCTTACCATTGTGAGGGCCCTGGGAAGTGCTCACAGTCACTGTCAATTTCACATGCAGTAGCAGAGGAAGTGGGGTGTATACAGCTTTTATTTTCACATTAACTGGACATGCGTTTTCAACGTGATGATGACTCTTAGAGTACACACGTAATCCAGTGAGGTAATTCACGAGGATTTATCCCTCGTAACCACTTCAGCACCTTGACATTGTCATACGACAAGGCTGAATCCAGTGTCATGTTCAACAAGGGTTTTCCAGAGTGTGTGTGTGTGTGTGTGTGTGTGTGTGTGTGTGTGTGTGTGTGTGTGTGTGTGTGTGTGTGTGTGTGTGTGTGAGAGAAAAGCAGTTGTGTTAAGCAATGTGGCCCATGACTGGTCCGTTTGTGTATTCATCACTTATCCAGGCAAAATATTGTATGTTTGGACAAAGGAGAATATTGAATTATAAAAAACAAAAAAATAATCATTAATGTTAAAAATTTGAGTATAATTATATACATGTGAACAAACAGGAGGACATGATGGGGAGGTATAGAATAATGTTTAAGGCTTGAAAGAGCAGAAATATAGATTAGGTTGGCGAAAGTCAACATCGTTGTGTAACAAACATAATAGCTAATAAGCGTAAGTGAGCCTACGTAGGATGCAAAAACAACGTCAGAAAAGTACACTAAGTTTGCTGGCACAACCAGAGCTATTTCTCAGCCTCAGCGTGTAGCCTACAGATGTAGATATGACAGTTCAGCACTACAGAGCAGATACAGGACAGGAAGTGTAATTATCTGCCTCTACTGTTCCTCTTCAAAGAGACGGGGCAAGATGCCAGACAGCCTGACTGGCAGAGAGAGAGAGGGAGAGAGAGAGAGAGAGAGAGAGAGAGAGAGAGAGAGAGAGAGAGAGAGAGAAAGAGAGAGAGAGAAAACGCGATGAAGACTGAATTCAAGAAGATCGAAGCAAAATGCCAGAGAGGAGCAGGGTAAAGTGGAGGCTCCCATCTCATCGAGCAGGAGAAAAGTCAAACTAAGTAGAAATCAGCGGGTGCAATTTTTCACATTCACCTCCTTGTTTTTCTTTGCGTGACAGCCCCTCAGAGATACAGACGTTTGACATAGGCTTTTTTCTGAGCACGGGAGAAGAGGAGTTAGAAGAGCGGGTGAGAGACAGCGACGGAGGGGAGGGACGGAGGGAGGGGGGGGTAGAAAGACAAGAGTGATGGATTGAGATAGCACACAGAATGGAGAAGACAGAGAGAGAGATTGTCATCATCATCGTGAACAATGACTCACTGATGGAGGAGTCCTGTCGCTGGATTTCCAAACCCAGCTGAGGAGGGGGCGGCCGCCCGCCCGCCCGCCTGCCCACCTGCCAGTGCCTCAGTCATGCTTTTAGCATCTGCCAAAGTGAAGGACGCTCGGTGCCATGTGCTTTTCACTTAGAGAGCCTGACGGTTTGTCAGTCACAGTGAGGGCTTCTGTTTTGCCTCGGCCAAATAAGGTTTAAAGCAACACCCCTCCCCTCTCCTCCACAGAGACACACACACAGACCAGGCAAACAATCCCAGTTTGTGTGAGAAGTGAGCGAGACCCCAGCTCTAAAGGCTCCACATCCACTGCAGCTGTGGGCCGGCCGACAGCTGACGACGGGTTGTGGATCTCTGTCCTCTTTCTGCTTCACACCCGCAACCACCACCACCAACCCCGCCTCCTCTACTTCTATGTTTCCATGAAACAGACCTGTAATTTTCACAGCTGTGTCTTGGGCATCGTGCCAGGGTGAGTCAGGGAAAGAGAGACTGAGAAAGAGAGAAAGAGAGAGAGAGAGAAAGAGGGGGGTGGGCTGGCTAATGGCTTTTAGAGGAGTGTAGGATGCAGCACAGATTTGCTAATCTGGAGACACTCAAGAATCAAACCAGGGAAATATTAATAGGGCTGAAAAAGAGGAAGATCCAACTGAAAAACTCATTAGCATTATATTATGCAGAAGTACCAAGTTCTGTAAATGACATGGCGGCCAAGAAGGATAGTTCAGGTTTACAACTTGGGTCTCATTTTCATCAAGGAACACACCAACAATCGCTACAACAACATCATATAATCAAAAGATGAAAAAAAGAAAAAGAAAGCGAGTGCACTCGAAAATTACAGGAAATCTGTTTTCACGCACAACTCACTAAGAGCAGTAGGTCAACGTAGAGTCAGTCTGTAAACTGTGAGTAATGCCAGGCAGGGGATTAATGTCTCGTTTCCACCGAGTAAAGCGGGTCGTGTCGGAGCGGCTCAGAGCGGGACAGCTCGCTTTTAAGAATTTGGTGGTGTTTCCACCGCCGACCCTACCCTTACTGTTAGGGCGGGGTTTAGGCTGGACTGCGATAACCGGCACCAGAATATGGGTCAAAGTTACTATCGGGCTGTGGGACAACTGTGATCAAGCCAGCGGTCTCTTGTTTTTGCTTGGTCAAACCAGCCGCTTCTTTATTTATTCCCCCCGTGTTGTGAGCGTATTACGCCGGTAAATGCACAGAGACGGCTCGGTGCAAGCCGACAGAGACAGTGAGCGAACAGTGCTGGCTGCGGCAGCTACGTGACATCGTAGCAGTGGGACACAGTGTAGCCCACTGGAAAAACACCAAGCAATAAACAGTGCTGCGCTCACATTTTTCCTCAAAACACAAGACTCTCTTCACTCTTGCCGAGGTGACTACTCACGGTGGAACTTATTCTTCCGACCAATCAACGGACGGCAGTGTGTAGCTCCACCATTTCGGCACCCTTTTAGGCGGCTGGTACCCCAACGGAGGAGTACGGAAAATGGGAGCGGCTTAGAGCAGTTAGGCTTGCTTAAATCCGTACCCTACCCAACTTTTGGCAAATGGAAAACAAAAATAACCGGAATGGACCGCTCCGACCCGACCTACTCGGTGGAAACAAGGCATTTGTGGTTCGGGATCATATAAATGAAGGATTGTGTAAAAACATGTTCAATAAAGGACTTTATTAGGGCCTTTACCGTGGGTCCTGATTTACCTGATCTTCAGGGGGGCTCACTATACGTGTGAGCTAATACATTACACTCATCATTGCTCCCTGCATGAAAAGGTTGGTTGGTCCTCTCTTTCAATGAGACATGAGAAACATTGTTTTTCATTCATATTTTAAACTCTCATTGATAAACAACCACCTGATATTTCGACAATGCGCTAGGTTGGAATACTGAATCTAATCGTACGAGTTCTAGTGAGCTACTCCTTAAGATTCCCCGAGCTCGCTCAAACCTGCCTTTTCATTTAGTGCTGCAAATTCATTGAACGCCCTGCAAAGCAATTTAAAAATACTCTTCCTACTTTTGGTATATTTAAAACTATGATTTCTGAATTTTACACATCCCACTGAAACGTTTTTAGCTGAGGGCAACCTCAGTGTATCTCCAGTTGAAAAAAAGGTAATTGAATTTATTCTAGTTTTAAGACCTTTATCCAAGGGCGTAGGACTTGTGTCAGGAGTAAGGGGAACACACATTAAGATTAAGAGCTGACATAACTCTTTTTTTGACCAAAAAGTCTGAGACGCATATTGCTAAATGAATGTGGGTTAATACATTGGGAGTGGGGGGAGCACAAGATTCCATTTTTGCCTCTGGGCCCCTCACAGGTTAATCCAGCTTCAATCTCAGCAAATAGCTTGGTGAGAACAATGTTATTATTCCTAATACGAATGACAGACATAACTACAAAAGAATTACCCTTCAAAATTTGATCAGCAAGAGAGCTTTACAATTATAAACAATCTACAACTACAACGTGTCATCATGCTGGAACTTAATCTCCATTTCAGACTCTGCATCTCAGATAAACAAGGTATTCCAGTGATCTGCACCCCTGCACATGGCCATGCAAATCTTGCCCAGATGAAGTCATTTACTACTATTGTTAACCGAAAGCAACCGACTCAAATGTAAGTCTGTTTTTCAAAACGGTACAAAGAAAAAATCACCCACCCAGGGGAGCTTGTACTGAACGGCACCCAAAACAATCAAGCCTGTGATGAGCTTTTTGAGTTCTCGTTAGAAAATATTTGACTTTACTCTGTGGGGCACAACAGTGCGACTATGACAAGTGCTGTGTAAAGAAAAAAAGGGATGTGTCAGTCAGTGTACTTTTCCAAACGAAACCTTGTTAAGCATTCACACTTGGTTTGGTGTTGTCTGCGCTTTCAGGGAATATTTTCCCCACAGATTAATATATTTGTACTTCATTCATTTGCAAAAGGAATGAGTTATAATATCATCAGAATATGATAAATAAGCCACAACGCTCTCTGTCTTTTTTGTTCCACTGCCAACACTGTCTTCTATTAGATTCTGTTCTGTTGTCGGCTGCTCTTTCTTGGGAGCACATGTGGCCTGTATCTGAGCAGGAAGTATTTGTCTCCTTTGGGAGCGTGGGGAGGACACAGTGTGTTTGGGTGACAGGAGGCACGTTCCCCTCCTCCTCCTCCTCCTCCTCCTCTCTACCTCCACACAACAGGACACTTCTTGGGAAATAATGGGATTATGTCCAGGATTGATATCCAGCTTTATGGCTCACGTGTGTGGCCACCGCAGCCTCAATTCAACGTGCTGCTATGACAGGCCTGTCAAAGCAGGCACTGGAGAAAACTGACTGGACACAAATCTACCACGACCTCCAGGACTGAAGCTCTATTGTCAGAGGCTTTTACAAACTCCTTTATACTGAACAACTCACTAGGCGACTTGTGACACGTCATGCAGCATAACCCTGCTGTCCTGTCAAACGGCTGTTTTTACAGCAGGAGATGATCAGCTTTTCATAAGAGTCCACAGTTTTTAATCCAAATAGGATTGTTTTCATTGGCGATTATACTCTTGATTATTTCCTAGGTTAAACAATGAACCATGTCCGAAGAGGTGAAAAATGCCCTGACAACTATGATTGATAGCCCAACAAACAGCGGTGAAATAAGTAACCTTTATGCTTTCGTAGTGTTAGAAGAGTATTTAGTTAAGTGCTAAACATTCCAATACCACTGTGTAGAAAATACTGTGTTACAAGTAAAAGTACATTGTATTGTTGAAACAGGGTCAGGTGAATCAGGCACATCTCAAGTCGAGGACAGAAAACGGCCAGGCGACGCATTTATTCATTTATATGTAACACTTTGTGGTTTGGCATATTTGTACTGGGTTTGTACCCTAATGCTCGAATGTACTTATTGGAAATCGCTCTTGATCAAAGCGTAAGCTAAATGTACTGTACTGTAAATTAAAAAAGGGAAAAAATGGCATGGAGGACACTGATTATCTCGCGTATCTCTAGAAATGAAAGAGTGTTTTCAGCATAGGGGTTACCCCATGACTATTATCTCTTGGGCCAATCAGAGGGCCCTACAGAGAATCCCTATATTCCTTCCAGGAGGATCTCCATCTCCATTGAGTATTCTAAAAAACAAAACATGCTGTCCTCAAAAGAAATGCATCTCATAGCAGCTCAGTGCCTCCCTACATCACGTTTAAACATTTACACAAAGGACACACTTCTTCATTCTGACACCAGAAAACCACCTGACACTGCCGACTAATCAACAAATACTTTTAGACATTCACACACTGGCAAAAGGAACATGCTATTTAATCCTTCTTAAACTGCAGTCGCACACATGTGTTTGCCTTACCATCTGTCCATTTACACACTAAAGAAGACACAGCAGTGTGTGTCTCTATTAAAGGCTGCATATCAATCAATTAAATGTACTTAAAATATCAAAAGTATGCAGGCAGGATGGCCCATGGCAGTTTTTTTATAAGCCTAGTCATCATTCTATTATTGGATTGTTATAACTAAAGCGTTGCTGACATATTACAGAGCAATTTAACTTTACACATCTAGTTGACCAGGAGCTAATTCAAACCCTTTTGAATATTTCTGGGAAGTTAACTGTTACAAAAAAAATACATTGCAATAAATGCTCTTTGCCAATCAGTCAATATCCTTTATTTAACCAGGTTAAATTAAGTGAGATTAAAATCTCTTTTCCAAAAAAAACCCCGGCCAAGAAAGCAGCACTAGTCAGCAAGTCACTATAGCTTTCAAATCAATATAGTGAACAAGCTGAGAAGAAGTGAAGCAAGTATAACCTCTAGTAGCCTAATGTAGGCTTACAAGTAGGCTGCCTCAAGTTAAAGTTCAACTGCGCAAAAGCCAAATATATTCAGTTGGTCAATAGGTTGCAACTGTTGTTTACAAACAGATGAATAGGTAAACGATAAAGATTTAGACGTCAAAAAAGAAACAACCAGTAACCAACCATTACTGGAGTACTGGCAGGCTCAAAGTTAACTGCAGCTATTTAGCAGGAACCCTCTTCCATCTCCTGAAGTGCAGCAGTGAGTGAACCTACTCGAACACAGTCGAGCTTGACTCAAACTTGACTCCAAACAGAAGCTGCTCGTGTGACATTTTCAGCGATCAAGAGCCGGAGTCGATCGAGGCTCTCTCTGCTCGCGACAAAAAGACGACGGCGCCACCTGCACGAGAGAAGGAGAGAAGAGAAGGACGGAAGGCATAGCGTAGCAGATGCACAGCTATCCAAAGGAAAAGTTTCAACACCGTAAGTGAAAGGGAGCTGCGTTATCTGTCCGGAGCTCTTAACCCGAACCACGAGCTCGATTCTGCATGTCCTGCATGACACTTTCAGTTTGGCCAAGAGAGGCGATAAGAGATAGAAAGTCAGTGGAGTCTTACCGCTTTGCAGACCGGAAAAAAATATCTGGGCAGTTTTTACTAATTTGGTAAAGATCACTTCCACAGGGAGACAGAGTGATGCGTCGTCAGGTGTACGCTTCCACCAAGTGAAGGAGGAAAACACACGGGAGGGCGATTCATGTTGAGTTGATCGGACTGAAGCCTTTCTCTCTCCCCTTCTCCTTCTGCTGTAACTCCAAACTGCGCTGCTCCGCGCGCCACGCGTAAAAAAAAACTTCACTATAGTCCACAATCCTGCTTTTACTCGAAGACGAAAAGAGGCGTGCAAAGGGTTCCACGAGCTCCCACAAAACTAGGGCTCACTTCAGCGTGTTTTTACATAACAGCATCATCCGCTTTTTTATGTTGACGCATCATGTAGCGAAAACATGGAGTTTCTTAAAGGGCCACGGACGCGGCCGTCCCACATGTCACCGTCCGTCCCCTCCTCTCCGCCCCAGCAGCCCCCGCTGCGGCCTGACAGATGGCTTTCACCTAGTTAATGTCTTTAAGCCCTGGTCTTTGACACTTGTGTTAACCCCAGCAGCAGCAGCAGCAGCAGCAGCAGTAGTGGTGGTGGTGAGTGGAAGAGTCGGGCTCCTCTGCTAATCGGCACGGAAAGAAGGATCCGTGGCTCATGACCAAAACCTGCTCTGACATGTGACTGCATGGAGCCTCCCAGAGCGCGGATGCACACACTTTGTTATTCTCATTTTCCACGGTGCCATCCCACGTGGGTGGAACATGCATGGGGGGTTGACATTGTGACCTTCTCGTGTAGGCTACATGATGTTGTCAGTTGTTTTATTAATGCTAATAATAATGCTTTTGAG
This sequence comes from Ammodytes marinus, assembly GCF_949987685.1. Taxonomy (NCBI): domain Eukaryota; kingdom Metazoa; phylum Chordata; class Actinopteri; order Uranoscopiformes; family Ammodytidae; genus Ammodytes; species Ammodytes marinus. The sequence goes on along the minus strand of NC_137219.1, from coordinate 13,870,197 downwards.
TTCAGTTATGACATAATAATTTAGGAACAACAACTATGGGGTCCCCAGGTTTGTCGGAAATGCTTTTGTCCTTACTCTCTGTGTGTTTATCCTTTTCTTTGTTGTTTGGTTATTCATCAGTACCTACATGAGATTTGTCCCAGTAGTGTAGGCTAGGCTAGTTAATCAAACTAAACTAAACTTCAGTGGCAAAATGAAGGCAGATTCACTCCAGTAAAGAAAACAACATTCTCTGGCAGACACATTAGGCTACATGTTTCAAATCCACATTGATCTCAAAGACAGCAGGTGCTGATATAACACATTTCCATCATGGTAATCTATTAGCGAATGCTTAGGCATATGGGCTTGTGTCTTTGTAACAAACCACCAGATCTGCATTAACAAGTTGTAAAATGTTAAATACTTTCTCAATGAATGGATTTTATTAATTCATATGTTACACCCGATGTTCCCAAAAGTTATTATAAGCTTCAGTAAATGTTAGTTAATTAGTTAGGATTTGTAGGTTATATTTAGAAAACCTTTATAAAGGGTGCCTCATGAGCAATAAGTAGCCAATATTCACATACAATTCAAACGTGTTAATGGACAATATTTCCAACAAGCCATCACAATGTAGAGATTATACAAACTTCTGAGTTGTGTGGAGCCACATTTCCATGATGCAGGTCTTTTGTCGAGTGTGTTTTCCTACTGTATTTTTAGCTCATTGCTCAGTGTACAGACTGGGAAACCTTCACTTGACAATGAGGTATTCACAGTCTGCACCTCTCCCTCGAAGGGAGGAGTCCTTCCTGTGTAATAAAGAGCCACACAGCTGAAAAAGACACAGCAGGCAGCCTCCTCTGCAGCCTCCCTCACAACAAACACGCCTGGAACGCCCTCAAGTTATTTGACTTCTGCCTCATAATCAATTACTGATCTTTGAAGAATTAACCGGATGGATTGACCTTTTAAAAAGTAGCCCCCATGACAGTTTATGAAACCTTTATTAGAATGGTTTATAATAAAGATTGAACTACTTTGATTATAAGTCAGGCCTATCGTACTTTTTTTAATCAATGGGAATATATCAGCAAAGCTTAACAGAATAATGGATGAACTGGATCTATAACTAGGCTAAACATTCTGATAAAAAAACACACATTTGATCAGCGCTGTTTACACTGACTGCTGTGTGTGCTGTGAATGCACAATCATCTCTGAAGTAAAGCAGCGTCCTTCATCTTGTCATTGTGTGTGGTTTTTCTGGCAGGAGAATGAGACACCTGTCCTCTCAGGACAGGAAGCAGGAAGAAACTGTTTGATTTGATTGTCTTTAAGAACATCGGAGGTCTTCAGAGGTGTGAACTTGTTTAAAAAAGAGTAGAGCAATAGTCCCCTCATCAGTTCTATGTAGTTTGAACTAGAGCTGCAACGATTAATCGACGAATCGATTATTAATCGATTATTAAAATAATCGTCAACAATTTTGATAATCGATTAATCGTTTCAAGTAATTATTTAATACAAAATTTCCAAATTCTCTGATTTCAGCTTCTCAAATGTGAATATTTTCTGGTTTCTTTAATCCTATTATGACAGTAAACTGAAATATCTGTGTGTTTTGGACATAACAATACATTTGAGGACGTCAACATGGGCTTTGGAACATTGATCAACATTTTTCACCATTTTCTGACATTTTACGGACCATAACACTAATCGATTAATAATAATCGATTAATCGAGAAAATAATCGACAGATTAATCGATTATCAAAATAATCGTTAGTTGCAGCCATAGTTTGAACTGTGCACTTCTTTAAGCCACAACCACAAACATCTCAATAAGAACATAAACAAACACGGACAGTACATTCACGCACACGTCCCTTCCTTAAGTACAACTTTGAGGTAAATGTACTCAATTGGCATTCAATACATCTTCTGCCTCCTTACTAGTTTCTTTGCAGACATGAAAAACATGCTACGACGCTTAAGTTCTTCCTAAATATTCCCACACCAATAATAATCATCCACTAATATGACCATAAAACATTTACAGGATTTATCCTGCAGAATATTTTTTTTACTGTGGATACTGGATATTAAGATTGTTTCTACAGTGTGGCATGTATAGCCTTCTTCCACTACTGAATATGTTTCCCAAAAAAACAAAAAAATAGTCACTGTCTTAATCAACTTTAGAAAGTGTGTCTGATCCCATCATAATAATTGATTTTTTTGTTTTTGCAGCTACTGCAGCATGCTCAAGAGATAATAATGTTTAAACCTGACTTGTTTTCTGTACACACACACAGAACTCCCATCATGTATTAATCAAATGCACTGGAATAGTTCAGTCACTGTCTGAACTACAGTCTTTCTTTCTTTTGCCTTGTCTGTTTTAGAAACAAGCACTCTCTGATTACAGTCTTAAGAGCAGACACTGTGTCACTTACATTTCTGCAGCGTGCTGAAAAGCATCTTCACATCTCAAATGCCACTCTTTCATCTCCACAGGTGGGTTAAGAAATAAAGCAACAAACACTGTTAATCCTTCAGCTCTGCACCGAGTGGTTTTTATCAGCAGTGAGCCCGACACACGACAAACGACACGACGGAGACAGTTCTGAGCACTATCAAAGTCCAACCTAACATTCTGCTGCACATCAATCAGACTGAGCCACAGCGGCCCACAGAGATGAAATGACAGCCGATGGATTTGGAGGCAATAAGCTGGTGATCCGTCATCTGAACGGGTGACATTCCAGCAGCTGGTTTCTGAGAGAAGGGATTAGAGAGGTGTAGGAAAACCACTGTAACTGACTTCATAATGGTAATAAGAATTACTTCATTAATGCACTAGTCAGAAATGCAAAGTTTTCACACTACACCATATACACAGGCCCAAAATACACACAAATCAACAATAAATCGAAGCACACAGAATTTCTTAAAATTAAGCCTACTCTGAATTATTATAAATAAATGATCACTTTGAGAAAAAAAACTGGACATAATCGGACATAACATGCAATATTTAAGGAAGCACACAATAAACTTCAGGAATAAAAAAAAGGTTTATTTTTATTTCCTGCAAACAAAACTACATTTCCACACTGTACATCCACATTTTGACACGAGCAGTCCTCTGGAGGGGAGACAAACATCTCATTAGGAGGGTTTCACTCCAGTCGGACTGCAAACACAGAATAAATCAGTGGAATATCTTTGCTCACACAAATGAACAAACATGTTTTTTTTTTAATGCTAGTTATCTACAACAGAATACTCAGACAGCAGCTGGATTTCCACATTTATCAGTTTGCATTGGAAACGTGAAAGGGGAAGTTATAATATACAAAGAAACGCCATATATTTACAAAGAGTTGTTCAAGTAAAATCAAGACAATCTTTGTAACTATGGTGATAAACACTTTTAAAAAAGGTCATTACTGCATGGTTTCAGGCCAAAGTGTCCTGGAGGCCCCCATCTGTAGTCGTGATGGCTGCATTTACAACAGTTTGCCTTTTCTTTCAAGTGATGATGGTACAGTATTCTGAATTCATTCATTCCGATACCAGAAATGGAGTTGGAGTGTTCATCACATCAAGGGGCCTAAATAGTAAATTCACTCTGATACAAAGAAATAAAAAGGTGATTCAAAACACTTTTTTTTTTTATCTCACCTCATAAGAGGAAAATCTGCCGTACTGCACAGTTGTATTGCTTTATTGCCATGTCAGTGGTTATCCAGTCACTTGGACTAAAACTAATTAGCCTAATATGAGAAACTAAATTACATCTATTAACTTATTTAGTTGTACCGGTTGTTAGTCGGCTAATAACGTTACTGTTAACTCTTATTGATTTCATGTTTGTTATATATGTGAATTAAAAAGGCGACAATGATTTTGACACATGTGATAATCCAACAAAAGCAGTAACAGGTCATTCAGTATAAGGCCCTGGGTGTGAGAGTAACTGTGTTCGTCCACGGCAAACCAATCATTGAGTCTGTAACGATTGTCATTCCTCATTTGGGATTACTTGTACATAGAGTTAAAGGCTCGTCCGATAATGAGCCGGCGGATTTCACTTGTGCCCGCACCGATTTCGTACAGCTTGGCATCGCGCAAGTAGCGCCCCATGGGGTAGTCGTTGATGTAGCCATTACCACCTGTAAATAGGTGACACATAAGTTAATATGCAGTCACAGAGAACACACCGTCACTGACATCTGTTACAAGTGCTACTGATAAAACCTGTGTTGTATGGTCATTTTAACAAACCATACTTTCTTAGAAGTCTACTGTTGATATTTTTGACTTCTAAAAAAAAAACTTTGATTTTGCACTACATTAATGTCGACTACAATTTGACTCCATTTGTTTTTAAATTCCGAAAAAGTCAAGTTTGTAAAAAGGAAAAAAAGGAAAGGAAATCATTCACTGTTTATGACTTGACATGGATATCTGAGAGCAGAAATTATTTAATTGCATGTATAGAACGGCACAGAATTATATGATATAGTTTATCATGTGCACTCAGTTTCAACAAAGCTAGCTTCAGTCGAACATGGCAACATACAATATTACAAAATTATATGATATTATTAATAAATTCAAGAGTCGAAACTTTATAAGCACGCAAAGGAAGGTAATTCATTACAAAAACACTGCATGTCGAAATTTACAAAATGCAATTCCACGACTGGGATAAAATTCTTTCAAGGTTTATTTGGCAAGGGAAAAAACCGAGAGTGCGATTCAAGACATTGCAACTCCCGAAAAAAGAAGGTGGAATGGGAGTTCCTCATTTGAGAGATTATTTTTACTCAACCCAAATTAGGCCCTTATTGAATTTATGCAATCACGACTATAATGAAAGATGGAAGGACATTGAAAAGAGTTTAATTAAAGATTCCCCTATTCAGGCAGTCTTGGGAAATAAAGAGTCAGGCCGAATAATGGATACATTGAAAAACCCATGGCTTAAGTTTCAACTTAAAGTTTGGAATACAATCAAGACAGAATATAAATTAATGGATAAATTATGGATAATTAGGTGGAGTGCGTATGACTCTGACTTTAAACCCAATCAATTAGATCTTAGATTTAAAACATGGATAGACAAAGGGATTACAACCTTCTACTCACTTACAAAAAAAGGGCAATTGAAAGATTTCCAAACTCTAAGAAAAGACTTCTCCTTGGAGCAACAAGATTTTTTTTAGGTATTTACAGTTGCGTAACTATTTTGATAAATGTAGAAAAAAAAATCCAATAGATTTGGAAGACCCGGTGCTGAAAGAAATTTTAAGGGCCTATTCAGGTGAATCTAACAAAGGTACAGTTTCTAGATTATATAAAGGTTTCTTGACAAAAAAAACATACTCTACAGAATACATAAAAAATAAATGGGAAAGAGAGGGAAACTTTGAGATGACAATAGAGGAATGGCATAACTACTGTGATTCACAATGGAAATGTACTAGTTCATACACATGGAGGGAGTTCGCATGGAAGTGCTTGGTAAGATTTTTTATTACTCCAAAACTAAAAGCCCATTACTCTGGAGGAGACTCTAAATGCTGGAGAGGCTGTGGAAATCGGGATGCAAACCATTGGCATATATTTTGGGAATGCCCAGGGTTAAAACATTTTTGGTCAGAGGTACATAAAACAATGGAAAAAATATTCCACACGAAAATTCCTAATAACTTTCGAAACATTTATTCTAGGTAAAACTGACTTTTTTATGAGAAATATTGATAAATATTTATTTCAAATAATGATAACAGTAGCTAAGAAAAACATTACTAGACATAGGTTGCATCCCGATCCTCCCACATTAGAAGAATGGTCAGACACAATTAATGACATTTATCTGATGGAAAAAATAACCTTCTCACTTAATTTACAAATGGACAAGTTCACTAAGATATGGGAAAATTGGACTTTGTTCATGAAAAAGACGCAGACAAATTATATAGATCCGATGGATTAAGGGAAGAAAATCTCCCAAACCGAACCCCTACATGTGATGGATTGTTGCCCATTTTATTTGTTTTTGTTTGTATTCTTATTTATGTCTATTATTTCTAGTCTAGAAAAAACATGCTACGTTTTTCTTATTTCTATTTTTCTTATTTATTTGATGTAAAAAATACACCCACTCTAAAAGGTGCTAGGTTATTTTTTATTTTTCTCTTCTCTCTCTTTGATATATTATTATTGTCAATGCATCCCTGTTACATTGTTCTAGAAAAGTAAAAAAAATAAATAAAAAAAAAACAGAAACAGAAAGGGGAGTATTAAAGGGGTAGTTCAGGATTTTAGACATAGGGCCTTATTCCCAAGTTAGCCTTGGTGTTCTTTATCATTGGAGACAGTTTTCAACACATTTAATTCAGTCCTTCTAGTTGCAGAGTGCGCTCGTGCTAAGCTAGCGCACGGCATCGGGGGAATACCTAGCCTGCTACTAAAACAGTCTTACCCACTCCACAGTACACCCGAGGCCAATCAATTATAACGCCAGACTATCGATGTAAATGTCTGTGTTGATAGAATAATTTTAGAAATAAAACCAACCTCGCATCGCATGAATTATCGCATTTTGAGGGACTACTTTCTTAGCAGCAGCGGACTTTTACTTTGCTGTGTAACCAAATCACTACAGCAGAAAGTAAACAGAGCAGCGTGGGACAGAAACTGAAACTGCACTGCCACCAGTCTACCGTCATTCTGTCCCGGTTCTCTGCTGCAGCTCCAGCGGGGGCTGTCTCTACAGACGCTCTTTCTCTTTCTGCCCTTTGAGCATCCCTCTCAATTCTTCATCAGTGTATTCCGGCTCGTACAGGTACGGGCAGCAGCAGGTAAACAAACTATTATAGAGCCTGTAACCTAGGTATTAGTCCGCCGCTGCCGCAGCCTACAAGGAATAAAGTCCCTCAAAATGCAATATGCGAGGTTGGTTTTATTTCTAAAATTATTCTATCAACACAGACATTTACATCGATAGTCTGGCGTTATAATTGATTGGCCTCGGGTGTACTGTGGAGTGGGTAAGACTGTTTTAGTTGCAAGCTAGATATCCCCCCGATGCCGTGCGCTAGCTTAGCACGAGCGCACTCTGCAACTATAAGGACTGAATTAAATGTGTTGAAAACTGTCTCCACTGATAAAGAACACCAAGGCTAACTTGGGAATAAGGCCCTATGTCTAAAATCCTGAACTACCCCTTTAAGGTTTTGCTGGTTACGATCATTGATTGTTTCACTTGTACTGTTTTTTATTTTCTGTAATCAACAACAAGAAATAACTTGTAAACAATGTTTTGATGTATGCAATACTCTATATAAAAAAAAACAAAAAAAAAAAACACTGCATGTCACATGTCTCAGGAACAATCCATGTCTGTCAAACTACTCCAACCTCTCCCCTTTACACCACTCGGCTTCTATCCATCCACATTATATACTGCAATCCGTGTATCTCTCCGTTTTTCTGGAAGTTTCAAATCAGAGCGAAGAGCTGCTCACTCTTACATTGACAAAGCTGGACGTAAAAAATCCCATCAGAGTCTAATCCCCCATCAGTTTTTTGTCCATAAACTAGATTCTAATGACCAAAATAAAAAGGCTCTATATGTCTTCCTGGGTTGATGGAGTCACGACAATCGCCTTAATATGGAAAAGATTACGTTTTCAATCGAACCACTTGGGTTTTCTTGGCACTTACCCAAACACTGAATTCCGTCCAAAGCAACCTGAGTGGCGTTCTCCGCACAATACAGGATCACTCCAGCACAGTCCTGCAACGACGACAAGAGTCGACAGTCATTGTATGCCTTAGGGAAAACTCTAATCAGTTTTATGCAAAGAGTTTGACAAAGGAACGAAACATCTTGTATTCTTCTTTTAATTCCATTGTGTTAACACTGAAGCATTAAATTAGAAGCATTAAATTAAATAATATTTTTACCACAATATTTACCACACATAACCACAACCTATATATTTAAGACTCTACAGCTCAAAACTATTTGAATCATCATCTGAGATTCAAACTTTTTTTTTATAAAAGGAAATATGACCAGCACACATATGCATTGATATATGCATTGATATATGCATTGAACATTCTCGATTGAAAAGTAACGTGCATGGCAACATTGAAATACATTTAAGTAATGGATAATAGTGATTTGAAAACCTCTCACCATTGCACTGTAGTGCCCTTTGTCACAAGCCCTGGCAACGTTGTACACATACTGCCGACAGCAGCTCAGCCTGGTGTACATGTCGGCCATCTTGCCTTGCATTAGCTGCAAAGGATTGGAAATGAAGCATTACTATTACTTATTTGAGGTGGATATTTCACTGGGAATTTTCAAGACGCCAATTAAGTAAAGGCTGAGGGTCAAACCTGAAAGTGTCCGATCTTCTGACCGAAAGCTTCTCTGATGTGCAGGTAAGGAACAGCAAAGTCCACAACTGACTGCATGATGCTGAAAAAAAATGATAACTTATGAGACATTAATAATAGGATATTTAACAACATAATATCCCTTGCAAAATGCCCAAAAATTTGTGAAAATCTTTGTAACTTCCTTAATCGTTAAGCAATTGGAACAAAGCAATGTTTCAATAAGTGTTTCAGTAATAATGATGATAATTCTAGAAATAATATTAGGGTTCATTAAATTGTAAATACCGCACACTTGCACATGGAGATAAATGTTAGCTACACACATGGGCCCTCATTTATCAATCTTGCGTAGACCAGAAAAATGGGTGTACGTACATTTCCACGCAAATCTCGGCATTTATCAATATGGACGTGAGCGTAGGGTACGCTCAAATCCCACGCCAGCTCTCAGCTCGTGTACGCAAATTTGAAAACAGCTTGGACTCGCAGTGCAGGCTGTGCCGGGTAGCCGATGACTTTGTTGGACAATTATTAGAAGATAATACAAATGCAGTGCAAATAAGACCGAAATAAAGATATTAATCACTTAAAAATGAGCAGCTTATGGTGTGCAACTGAGTAGGAGAGCTGATTCAATAGTGCGCACACCGGCCACTTAGGAGGGCTGCATGGGACTGCGTAAGGGCAATTGTCTCCGTCTTGGAGCTGCTGGGGGGACACTGAGGCACGGGGGCTGCATTCATTCAAAATGTTAGCCTAAGTATTAAATATGTAGTAGACATACACTGCTCTTTATGATACAAAAAAATACACGGCACAACATTCAGCTTAACATTTTATTTATTTGACGCACTTTGTAGATGTTAGTTCCTCTTTTAATGTGTCATTAATGCTAAAGCGAGCGATTTATTTCCACCGATAACCGGCACGTTGTTCCTATCTGCTGGTGGAGCAGGACGGTGGGCGCTCTCACAGCTGATCGCTGCCGGGTCGGCTTGTGCAGCTGACGGCCGGGCTGACCACTCGTGCCAAGCGCATGCTGTCATACAGTAAAACGCTAAATGTGTTATTTTTAGTTTTTAAAACCCTTTTGAATAGTGCTATCTAATAGGGCCAATACATTCTAATCATTCAAATCTCTCCAGACCTGTATTTATTTTATGGGGACCATTATCGGACAGTTGGTGCGTCTTTTTCTCCTCCACCACTTATATTATGCCCGCAGCCCCGCACCCCCAGTTGGTTGCATTTCAGAACAGCAACACGCTTTTTTTAGTGGCGATTTTGAGTCAACACCAACGCTGTTGACCGCAGCAGTTATTTCCTTCCTAACTGCTGCCTTCTGTCGTTCTTTGATGCTGCTTGTAGGCTAATGCTCCGAAATGAAACTCTTTTTTTTCTACTTTCGCTGTTATTCTGTCCATTTCTACTTCAGGGAAGTGCCGTATTGACCATATCCATGTCGTAAAACCTCTGGGCGAGGCCTCTAAACTGAGAAAATATAGGGGCGTGATACGCTAGTTTTCATCCGCCGAATTTATCAATAATGGCCTGGCGTACGCTGAGATTGGCGAGATACGCCTGTTTGATAAATCCCACGCGATACCTGGCGTAGGGAGGTATTTGCGCCAGAATCTGCACCAGTTTCCACGCAAAATTGATAAATGAGGGCCATGCAAACTAAATGCGTGTGTTTTGGCTGTAGGCCTGCCGACAAATGTCTTACCAGTGGACTAAGTGTTTACATTAAACCATTTCCTCAGATAAACTGCAGGCAGAGTTTTGAGGCCCAATAATTAAAACCAAACGTCAGGTTCATAAGCGAATAAGCAAATATGAGCGCATATGTGGACAGCACTTCACATTTACGCGAAGCAACTTGGGAACACACAAAAGAACAATGCTAGGCTTATTACATTTGATGAATGTGTTTCATATTGCAGTAAAAACATTGGATACAATCTAAATAAGGTCCCCATTTAATTTATTTTTCATTTCAAGCCTATTTCTATTAGGAACGTACCCAATAGGTCCTGCTGACAGCACCAGCCTCTCCAGATCCAAGCCGCTCATCATCACATAAACACCTTTGTTCAACGGGCCAAGGATGTTTTCCTCTATGAACAAAAATAACAAAATCATTTTAAACAACATAAACTAAAAGTAGTGTTGGCAAGAGAGACTCGGTTCGATTAAAAAAATAAAATCACATGACGCTCGTGCAAAGAAATGAGCCGAAACAAGAAACGATGCATGAATTCTCCCGTGTCACTCATATAAACACACACCTGGGACTTTGCAGTCTTCAAAGATCAGCTCACAGGTGTTGGATCCCCTCATGCCCAGTTTGTCGAGCTTCTGAGCTGTGGAGAATCCTGGCATTCCCTGCAAAGCGCACAGGCAAAGTCGATTCTTTTTCATTTCACATTATTTTGTACCATATTCATTCAGAACGCAAGGCTGATTCACAGAACAGACGACACATGTAAAACCCACAACGTCAAGTAAATCCAGAGGCAGAGAAAAAATGGATCTTCACTTCACCAGATTTACCTTTTCAATAATGAAAGCTGTGATGCCTTTTTGATGGGCCTTGGGATCCGTCTTCGCATAAACAATGAGGACATCTGCATCCGGCCCGTTAGTGATCCAGAACTTGTTGCCGTTCAGAACGTAGTAGTCGCCTGTAGACACAGAGTTACACTGCGGAATTTGGACTTTACAAACACTTGTCTATTTATTTTAAAACCTTGGCTCAATAGGCTCAAATGGAGAAGGTGGGAGTGCAGACATGTAATTGTGTTTTTTTTAAATAGTTGCCTTCCCCGTAATAGAAATTCAGGCCACCATTTTTTCCAGACAATAACTTCTCTCATCCAGCATTCACTCCAGTCACTCTGGTTAGACCAGTTCAAAACACACACCACTACTCTATTATTAACCCCACAGTACTTCACAGTTTCAAAATCACTATTTAAAAAAGGTCACATCCTTGAGCTGATGGCACTGGAAATCTCATTATCACACCTAGTGGTGTTGGTGTATCTGCGAAAGCACTGAACAGCTTTATATCTGTATCTCTACAGGTGGCTTTCAACTGTTCTTTGTTATTTTCAGTTATTTGAAAAACATGAAAGGCAACGATAATGCAGTTCTTCATAGCCTTTTATGTGCCTTGTCTCTTCACATCTTTGTTTCCTCTAAACCAACAATCATTTTTTGGGGGAACCAAAATTGCTAGTACTTATTTATGCACCAAAGTGCAGTTCCAAAACCTTTAAAATGTCTAATCCACCTCTAAAATGCAAATGTATGAATGTTAGTACAGAGTACACTTTATGAATACCTGAGGGAACATTGTCTTGTTAACACTTAGTAGACACCCAATTTCTACAATAGCCTAGTACTACAAATCATGGTTATTTTCATGCTGGTCATAAAAACCATAGTCTGATTGTTGGTCTCAGTCTGCATCAAACCAACCCACAACCAGGTTAACAAAACATTTTCCAGTAAAAATCACAAAATTTTAAAAGATTGATTAATTAACTCTGTGTATTGTGTACAAGAGATGAATAGTTCTTCTGGTCTTTAAACCCTCTGCCAAGGTGCAAACTTAACAGCCTGAATAGTTCTCCACAGCTGGCTAACAATATTTGATGATAATTGGGGAACATACTGTGTACATGCACGAGAATAAATACATGCGAAAACCTGAATGAGTGTTAGTCTTACCTAAGAGTGAAAATCAAGTATGATGACTATATTCAATAATTAAGACAAGAAGCTACCTTGCTTCTTTGCTGTGAGTTTCATGGATACCACATCAGAGCCGGCATTGGGTTCACTCATGGCCAGGGCTCCCACATGCTCTCCTGACAACAACTGGACACATGAAAGACCATGATGACAATGAAGAATTTAATCTAATTTGAGATGTTTTTCAAACAGTTTTTTAACGTAAAGCATGAGCTGTACTTGTCCCGACCTTTGGCATGTACTTCTCTTTCTGTTTCTCGGTGCCGTGGCGCACCATCTGGTTGACACATAGGTTGGAGTGGGCGCCGTAACTGAGAGCGATCGCTGCTGACACTCGGGACATTTCCTCCATCACAAGAACGTGATCCAGGTAGCCCAATCCTACGCCTCCGTCTTCCACTGGAAAGAGATGCAGAGTTTTTAAAACACCTACACAAAAAACAAGTTCCCTATCCAAATTCATAAATGGGTTTCATTCGACAAGTTGACTTGTTTCCTATAGATAACGGTACTTCTACATACAGAGAGACAGTGTTTTTTCCCCCCTGTACACACTGTACCTGGAGCAGTGATTCCAAGGAGTCCCATCTCCCCCATATCTTTCCAAAACTCCTGGTGGAGAGACAGCAGGAAAAAGAAATGATCAAGAAAGAAAAATAAATCCTGCTCTAGGTTTGATTAACATGTGGAAAGACACAAGTCCCATAAGAGATACGGCACACAATGGTGTTCATGTCACTGACCCGCAGTCCTGGAAACTCATTACTCTTGTCGATCTCGTCAGCGTACGGCGCCAGCTTCTCTGCACAGAATTTACGAACCGTGTGCCTGAGCTGTTGGAAAGACACAACACAAAGAATAGACTTTAGTCCATGTCCCTCCTTTGCTTGACTGCGTGGAGGAGCACTGAGACACGGATCGGCTCTATCTGTAAGCAAGTGTGATGCGCTTGAGTAACCGGTAGATTGTGCTGAGGTGTTTTACAGTGAAGCAGGAGTCTATTTATTGCCATTACATGTATATTCCACTTCATAATGCCCCTGATGTAAGGACATCCACTTTCAGCCAATCAAATCCTCTGTATGAACCCCACCCCCTGTCCTCCTCCTCCTCCAGTCTCTCCTATTTGGTACCAAGTACCACTGACATCCTGTCACCTTGCGTTCAATTCATAGATACATATTCATGATTGAAGCATGTTTACATGAGCCTGTCAACCCCCAGATGCCTTTCAAATACGATAATAACAGCTGGTAACCTCAGCAATCATGGCTAAGAGTGGTTAACCAAGCTAGCCAAACGCCGTCTCTAGAGAAATTACAACTTGGTATAGCAGTGAGAGTACAATTGAAATCAATTTAGACTAATATAAGAGGGTTTCGACTCGAGTGAAGACAATCTGTTTTTAAGTTGTTAGCTGCATCTGCTAATATCAAGGTTAGCTAACGTTATGTCATCATGTCATATGCACAAGCTCCTTGCAAAAACGAGCCACAGTCCTCTCTTGTCCGTTAAAATGAACAACTCATACTGTACTTTAGCTCTCTTCTACGGGACTCTTTTATTTTGCAGCCAGCATCTTATTTGCACAGACAGAGGAACTTTGTGTCGCCTATTAGCTCGCCAGTGTTGGTTCACTTCACCTGTATCTGGTCTTCGGTAAGTCCGTTCACCACGTCGTCCACCGGCACGGCTCCACCGGCGCATCCTCTCCTCGCCACAGCGGGCAACGACAACCTGGAGCCGAGGCGGAGGGCGTTTCTGACGGCAAACATGGCGACAGGTTTAACGGGAGAGAGAAATAATAACGCCGAAGTTGACAGCAACTTGATAGACCCCAGGGTTAGCTGTCGTCTCACTCTGCCGCTATTATGTCAGTACCACAAACGTCGTCCAGAGAACATGAACGCCCCCTACTGGACGGGCGTGTACACAACAGTAGCCTACGTCAGTGAACTGCAAAATAAAAAACAGTTCAACAGTTCAAAATCAGCCCAAACATACCAAATATAGCGATAAAATACAATGTGTACAGTACGTTCTCATGATAACACTTAGGCTACATATTTTCAAAATAAAAGTAAAAATTAAATTGCTGGACTTTTACTTGTGTTAAATAATGTTCCTGCGGGCAGCCGATGGCTAGTATGCCACATTAACATGAGTAAACAATCTGAGTCCTCCTAACTGTCAAATTAAGACAAATATTAGTTATATATGCAGTTATATGCGGTAGCCTACTGCATGTCTCTATTTGACTCGTTCCAGTTGGATTAACTATATAGCCTATAGCCTATATGCAACATCAATTATTTTCAATTAAATTATTAGAACAAACCAGTTGACTGATATTGACACCTATCACTTTTAATTTACGGCTGTCATTGTGAATAGAAATCTGTACTTGATTTATTTACTCATATTTAAGTCACACACACACACACACACACACACACACACACACACACACACACACACACACACACACACAAAAACAAACACTAAAACTAATCTCTCGTACGCATCCAGCTATGCAATCCAATCTATTCTTTAATCCATGTTTTTGTAATGTCATACATCCAGAGATTACGTTTGACAGGACACGCCAACCTCAGCCCACAATGGAGAGTAAGAAAATGCCAAGAAGAAGATAGAAGAACTACGACAAACTATGTTTGTGGGGAATTGAGTTGCAGGTTGTTCCCATCTGTACTTTGTATTTATGTATTTGATAACCCAAAGTAAAAGAAAAGAAGTTGAGTGTAATTCCCTGGTAATTTCCACATTTGGTAAACATGTCTGTTACAGAAAGGAAGTAAGACTTTAGACATAAGAGCACAGTGTTGAAAAAAAAAAGCACTTAACTTTGACTGATTTCATTGTAGAATTGTTTAATATAAGTTACTAAAGTAATTCATCTACCTGAGCCTAGTGTATTGCATCACATCCAAAAAAAAATGTTTTGGCGACAAGCTCGGGCTGGACATTCTCCAGACAGACGCAGGGCACCAGCCAGTCGGGGCCCCACTAAGGGAAAGAGCACGTAGTAGGGAACAGAGGAGAAGTGCAAAAGGAGAACATCTAAAGTCAAGCAGCTTTCTCTGTCCCTAATGCTACTGTATTACTATTATTATTTGATTGATTTAACTTTTTATGGACACTTCAATCAAATATTACCTTCCCTTTGTAAAGAAACAAAAAGTGTGAGAAATACAAATCACTTACTGATGATGAGACTGGTAAAGGAACATATCACTATAACAGGCCCGATTACAAATTAACTTTGGAAATAATCCGGAGAATCTGACCCGGAGAATGTCCGGATCTACCCTTTTCACACATGCAGCACACAGCAGGAGATTGCCATGGGGGGGACGGGACACATTCACAGATGTTAGGCTCATCCCCCGCTCCATTCACATTGTAAACTGGAGGTTGGTACTGGGAGTGACGACACCTCTGAGTTGACTGTGTTCTATTAGCACAAGTGGGAAATTATAAGAAACCCCGCCATTAGTGTTCACACATACAACTCAACTGGGTAAAATCAGGATAATTTCAGGGTCACAGTTATATTCTCTATAGGTTTATGTTAATGTTGTGTTTATTGTAGGCACATTTTGACCAGTGCTAATTTCCTTGTATGTGTGAGCGTACCTGCAATAAAACCCAATTCTGATTCTGGTGAATTTGTCATTATGCATTGCATCTCTTGACACATGAGGCCTGCTACTGTCATCCCTCCAGCTGGCAGACTTGCTGCAGCTCCAGTGTCCTCACAGCCACTCAGAACCTGGTGCATTGTGGGACCTGAACCAATGTCCATCACTCATATTCCAGACAATGTGTCCTGGCTATATGACCAATATTATCAAACATAATTGAGTAAGATATGTAATTATTTTCAATTCTGGTCCAAGCATCCTTCCAAAGGCATCTATAGATTTCACATTCACAATCTGGTTTCAAAAACACCTTGCCTGGCCTCAACAAAAAACTATTGTCCTGTCTACAAATATTTACATTAGCCTGTTTCAATATGCTCTAATTAACTCTGTTATTCCTATTCTGTATCCTTTTAAACCACACCCAAGGGTTCACCGGGAGCAGAGCCAAAGCCATCAAGGGCCGATCATCAGCCAACATGGGCAAAGTGAGCAGCTGCACACGAAAACTATCTGTTGGCATGATGGAAGTTACAAGGTGTTGTGGTTTTTACTTGGTTTTAACGTGGTTTTAACATACACTTGATTTACTGGAGCACTCTAGGATCTACAGCTGCCACGTCTCTTGTGTGGACTATAATGGCTGGTGCTATGGTGCACGATTTAGTTTTTTCATTCACGTCCATTTAAGGACATACAACTTTCAAACATATTTTGAACTGTGGGACTTTCACACTTACACAAAACACATGACACACATTATCATACGTGAATATCCAAGATGCAGTTAGTCATCCCAATGTTTTTCTTGCATCTTTAAAGCATTTTAGAAAAGAAGTTCACATCAGAAAAGAACTATGAGCACATATGAGCCCACTGGTTTAGTGTTGCTTTTCAGCAGTTAAAGGAACATGCAAGATCAATCAACTTCATTGTATATATTTCATAGCTGCTGAGTCATCACCAAAATGTCTGCAACCGTGCATTTGTAAGCGATTCATCATCCAGTTTCACAGTCTCCTTCCTCCAAGAGCCGACTGTTTCATGTCAAGACATCAGGAGCTGACAGCAGTGAAGCTCCAGGAGCCTCGCCTCCTGGATAATAATAACACGATAATAAAGACTTTCTGGGTTACACTTTACAATATAATACATTATTGTATTATTAACAGTTAGTTAATGCATAAATGCTTGTCGAGCATTAACTAACTATTAATGCTTGCATTAACTAACATAACGGTTAGTAAGATTATGTTTGTGTGGGTGTGTGTGTGTGTGTGTGTGTGTGTGTGTGTGTGTGTGTGTGTGTGTGTGTGTGTGTGTGTGTGTCTGTGTGTATATGTCTGAATATTTCGATGCAGCAACAACGTCTATAATAAATTGTTCTTAATCGTGGAGCTTGATACGTTTCTTTTGATTTGCCCGTTTAGTTTACGGTCAGGGCGATGTCTTGTATCACTTCGAGAAAGAAGAACGTCTGTAACTATTCAAAAAAACTTAACCTGTCAGCTGCTTTAATTTTTCAAGTCAGGAAGCGAAAAAGCCAATGCGGAAGATAATCAACGTTGTGCATATGTGAGTGCGCCGGCGCGCGCATGTTGGAGCGCGAGCCACGCCACCGCCGGAGGGGTTCCCCTTTCCAATAGAACGCACAGAGCAAGGGAGGCCGACAGAGGCAGTTTAGCGTGTGAAAACTTGCAGGCTACAGCAAACGACGAGGAAGTACCGTAGAGGCTCGGCTCCACAAGTGAAGTCAAACTGCGCTTTCTGAAGTGAAATGTCCAGATTTGCAGGTTTGGAGTGAAGCGGCTTTTTGCGCCTCGCAACGTGCGCTCCCTACGACTGATTTGGCTCTCCAATGCCCAAAGAGGGCAGGAGGAAGACCTCCAAGGACTCGGGGTTGCCAGGGAGCGCGATCAACGAGGGCTCGCGTTTGGAGCGAAGACCAGCTGGGAAGACTCCCCACTTATGCGATGATCTCGTCCACAAAGCTGCCCCGTCGAACGCAACCGGAGCGCCGAGTGTGATGGAGGAGCGCCGGGTGCCACAGGTCACCATCACCCCGGAGGGAGGCGGCTGCTCCCGGGAGATGCAGCAGGAGGACTGGGGCGATGCGGTGGATGGTAGCCTGCGCAGGAAACTCTCCAACTCCTCCATCTCCTCCACGGGCTCCTCCGCTGTGGAGTCCGAGGACGACTTGCTCAGTGACAACGAGAGCAAAGGCATCATCACCTTAGAGCATCTGGTGGAACCTGGAGAGGTGAGTACACAGACACTGCACTCCCCAATTACAGAATACAAAATATCCAAACCACTCTGTATTTAATCTAGCCTACTGTCAATCTTCTGCAAAGCCGGCCCAAGCCTTCAGGGGGCCCTAAGCGAAATATGATTAGGGGGCCCCTCTCCAATGTTAGCGCTGCTGAAGCTATAGATCTTTGTTAAATATCATTCACACACCCAGTGTTTTCCGCTAGTGCCTCCACTGTGCGGCTGTGTGAAAATATTAGACAGCCGAGATTCAGACCCTCCTAGGGGGGTCCGGGGGTTTGCCCCCTGTGAGATTTTTTTTAACCTTTTTAAAGTGAAATGCATGAATCTGGTGCACTTTGAGAGGAAAATTAAGAGGCTAAATCTGAGAAATTTTGTGTGAACAAATAATTTGGAGACACTGGGTCAGATGAGTTAGAAGCTATTGAAGGACACATGGATTTTCCACAAAAATATTAATATAAAATAAAATATTATGGAGGGTCCTGTGGGTTGGGCTTGGAGCTCTTTTTCTTTTACGGGACACATTTCTCTGTAATATAGTGAATGCATTTAAATGCAGTGTGAGGAACGAAGCAGAAGAACTCTGTTGTCCAGCTACTGTATCTTTTTTTTCACAGACAAGGCTGAAATAGGCTATAGACTATACACAGTGCATGGGCAACTGAGGGCAGCCCCATTTCCAATTGTTTTTAAATAAATACACACTGTGCATGGATGTGAACGTGACATGATCAGATAATTTCGGATTTCCTCCCAGATGAACTGATTACATTTTTAGGCTATTAATTATCTAGACCAAAACATTTTATTAATTTTTTTATATGATAACTCACATTTGCATAATATGATGTTAATATCAAACACACCAACTAAAAAAACAAAAAAAAATAAATAAAAATATTTTATTTTTAATTTTAATTTTTTAGGGGCCCCCCCAGGCAGTCGGGGGCCCTAAGCGGCCGCTTAGTTCGCTTATGCCTCGGGCCGGCTCTGAATCTACCCATATGGAGCATATCTAAGACAAAAACGTTTCAAATCGCCATCCCTGCACTCCTGTGTGCCTCTTTGAATATGCATCCCTATAATTACCCAGTTATCAGTAAAGAGCTGATTGTTTGAACAAGAAGAATCAGTGAATGCCAGCAGCAGCACATAAACAGCAGTCACCAAACTACTTCCTCGCAGAAAACCTTTTGGGATCTCTTGGGCTTCAGAGGCAATTACAGCACCAATGTTTATTCCAAGTTTGCTTTGGTCAACTTAAATGCGTCTTATAAGTGAGTTCTGCAGCAAAAAGATAGCTTGAAGGGAAATTGGCCCCTTGAACATTTCTTGTATTTATTTATTGTTTGATGTGTCCGGTCAGAGTCAGGTTTAGGAGGATTAAACAACCTTTGGAGAGGCAGAGAGCACACGATAATGTTCAGGAAATCCAATTGTCTCCTTTCAAATCACATTATCTCTCCTGATGTTTAATGGCTTATCAAAGCCTTTCCCATTTCACCTTAATGATCCCAGACTCTGTGTGAACTCACACCCACATGAAGAAACTGCTGAAAACTTCATTATATGACTATTGTTTAGTTTTTTAATAACACAAACTCCTTCTTTTAGTATCCTCATGGGCATATTTTATATTATTAATGATTTTGTTCTCCACAGGCTACAAAGCACATTAATTATAATTAAAATGTGCGTGAAATGTTAGAACAACACTGTTATGGAATGGATCATGTGTTTTGGAACTGCAAGGTCTGACCTTAAACCCGGTGCGTCCCTCCCTCGGCACACAGACTACAGCAAGGATCGGCCTTTAGTTCAATAGACGATTAGGGTGGAAATGTGTTTGCTTTTGACAGCCTAATGAAGCTTCACTTGAGGCCAAATTTTCTGTCTGTCTTATTAAATACACGTGTGCACTCAAATAGTGCTGCTGCTATTTTACACCTCTCAGTAGCATATTCCCATTTTCTGCATTTCAACAACACACATTTAACTCGATCAGCGTCTCTTTCCAGGGATTTGACCTATCACTGAACAGCATGATCTGCTTTTTGTCTGTACCATCACACCATTAAACCTAAGACTTTCATTCGGTGTGTGTCTCTCTCTACTCTACTCTCCGGCCACCTCCACGGAGCTGACACTTTCTTTCAAACAGACTGAACAAATCGTTTCCCGTTAGGCTTGTGTGTTTTCACATGTGTCGCGAGAGAGAAGCAGCTAGAGAGTGAAGTCAATTTCTACAAATAAAAGTCCATTATCCGGCCTCTTTATCAGCTCTTTAAGACCAAGTAATATGACATGGAAATATTGTTGGCCGTGACACCTCTGAAAATAGACCCTTTTCCTATGCTTCAGCCACTTCAGCCTACAGATCAGCCCACGCACCAAACACACACACATCATTGCGTAATCATGTTTTTCTGTGGTCAGTTGCCAATTTCAGCCGTGGCCTTTGACATTTAACAAAGAACAACCTCAGGAAGTCAAGAACGCTTGTGTGTCAGTACTTAGCCTTCCACTCTTTAATGTGTATGACACATTAATTCTTAGAAGTGCACGGTAAAGTGCTTTTTAAATGGAAATAGAGCAGGCGAGAGAGATGACGGATGAAACAGGCTCATTGCTGTAACAGGGTTAAATTGGCATTTGTATAATTCCTTAGCACTTAAAAACGATAATACAGCCACCCGTGGAAGGCATGAGTTATAATGGTTTCGCCAACAAAGCCTGGCAGAGTGAGTCGCTTCCAGTCGTCTTTGTTTGCAGCGTTGCTATCGGCTACTCTGAAAGAAAAAGCAGCTGATAGAGAAGAAAGCAGAAAGCAAAGTGTGGATGGAAAGCAAACACTGGGCTGACATATTTTTTTTAAACTTCTGCTTTATTACATTCCACAGGGAAATGTTGCACTTTATATCTAAAATATCCTGATAGCCAAAATGACAATTATGATTTGACACGAAAAAACACATGAACAGCTTATATAATATAACAACAAATAGTGAACGCTTAAACTAGCATTTCCCATAATTTTTTAGATTGTGATGCCTGATAAACAAAGTAGTGTGTAGTTGGGTTCTGGCTGTCCATGCATGAGCTATCAGCAGCTCAAGGCCCAAAGAGGTAAAATGATCCAGTATTTCACATACTGTAGAGTGGGTAAAAATAAAAACTAATATTCCTCCAGAAAAGGAAATTGTTTTGGGGTACAATGTTTTTTTATTCTTCTTACCTCTGCCCTTGATTACATAGTCTGACTGTGGAAGCAGGACCTCTAGTT
Source organism: Ammodytes marinus (assembly GCF_949987685.1). Taxonomy (NCBI): domain Eukaryota; kingdom Metazoa; phylum Chordata; class Actinopteri; order Uranoscopiformes; family Ammodytidae; genus Ammodytes; species Ammodytes marinus. The sequence goes on along the minus strand of NC_137219.1, from coordinate 13,848,796 downwards.
TGGGACCAAGTGATCTAAATGGCACATTCAGTACAGTAGCTAAAAGTACAGAAACTCTGTGTTCACCAGTTGAACCTACAACAGTACAATAACACTTGACCAACAATCTAATAATGACATATATCAGTCCAGAGGCTGAAAGACAATACTTTCACTTCATTAATTTAAGCACCTTTAGCTGATAATGCTTTTAGTTATTACAATGTTTTTTTTATTGCTGTATTGGTTCTTCATTGATCTGAATAAATCCTCCACCGCGGGTCATTAAGGCGGCCTTTGATGCACTCTGCTTTTCTTAGAGATAAAGATTAGTATACAGTAAGCAGAGATGTTATTTCAAGTGTGAAAGCAGTGTTATCAGTACACACTCTTGTGGTTGTCCTCCAGGCGAGCTGGGCCGGCGTGGCATGAATAATGTCTCAAAGTCGGACCTTGTGTCAAATATAAATATTGACCATGGAGCTGCAGGGTCCTTGTGTTTACGTAAAAAAAAACACAACTCCAGAGGTCACAGATCTTAGTTTCCGTTCCTTATCCGTGGATGAGACCTTACACCACATGACTCAATTACTTTATTTCTAACTCGCCATGTTGTCCGCCTGCATTGATTGACCCACCCCATGATGTTAAAGGCTCCCAGCGACATAGCAGTCTGACACCTCCACAATGCCTTATTGTCAGTGAACAAGCAGCACTACACGTTTAAGAGTGAACTGTGAGTCCCAATTTCATTTCCTGTTTCAATCTGACCACACAGACAGTAAAAGAGCATCTCCAAAGCCTAAAGTTGGGATCTAAGAACATGCAGTACTTTTCCTTCTGCCTGGGTGTTGTTTATAAGTTTGGGTTGTTCTTCTTATAATTCTGTTATATAATCCTCTTGGTGCCAAGTGTAATATTAGTGATATGGTCAGTTTTTCTGGGAGGTAAGGAATAAAAACAGGCAGTTCTCCATAAGTGTCAGAAGCACTACATCGTCTCTGCGAAATGTGCAAGCTGTTCCTGTATTTTTCACTGTGTGTGTGTGTGTGTGTGTGTGTGTGTGTGTGTGTGTGTGTGTGTGTGCGTGTGTGTGTGCATACTGTTAGAGGAAGAAGGATAATGAGAAAGTGGTGGTCATCTTATTTATTTGCCTTAGCGGGCGGCTTTAATGTGTTGCAAACAGTCGTATGACACCCAAAGAATTCTAAGACATCGCTACAGAGTGAGATGGAGTTGAGAGGCCAGCAGGAAGGACAGGGTCACCCTGGTTCATTTGGTACTAAACCTTCAGATTTTCCCTCTCGAGGTGTGGCAAAAGATGAGGTGATAAAAGAAGCAATTTCATTTTTATTCAGTATGAAATTCCAAACGCTGCTTGGATACAAAAGCAAAATTACCACAAAATGTGAAAAAGTAGATTTAGACCTTGCTCTGTCTCAATCGACGTTGCAATCGCCACACCAAGGCTGGAGATGCTGAATAGAGATGTCGAGCACTGATATGAGTTTCCACCGAAATGGCATTTGACTGACCTAGATCAGAGGTTTCACGTGGTGGAAAAAACCAAAAGCCTGGCATCAGATTAGCTTGGGTAGATTTGCTGATGTGATCCAATTTCTCTTGAGACACATTAGGGTGGTCAGAGGCCCAGCACTTCTTCCTGTCATCACATCATTTAGGAAACAGATAGACCCACACAACTTGACTCATTGCTTAACGCAATTCTATTCTGTTTGCATGTCTTCCAGAGCAAGCCGTGGTGGAAGTTAAAGACCATTGTCCACTGGCCCTTCAGTGCCACGTTAAGGAGAAAACTCAACTGGGTTCAGCTAGCCGGACACAAAGGTACGATCAGTTTAGATTGACACATAGCATTTATGATACACCTATCAGCTCATTCTCACACTCATCAAAGTTAGGGCATGTACAGTATCTTCCATTGTCTGGTGGTGCTCGTGAACATACTCAGAAGTATTGATCTTTATCTCCTCTCAGGTCACTTCAAGGCAGCAGGTGAGGGCACCATCCTGAAAAAGTTCTCAGAAAACGAGATGCACTGTTTCGAGAAGCTGAGAGATGACGCGCTGCTCCCGTTTGTGCCCGGTTACCACGGCGTTGTGGAGAAAGACGGAGAGTCTTTCCTTCATATGACTGACCTGCTGGCCAACTTTGACCTTCCCAATGTCATGGACTGCAAGATTGGCGTGAGGTAAGGAAGTAAGCCCTTCATTCATTTACTTATGACAGATATGTATGCCTTTATTTATCATTTATACTCATATTCTTATTCATACACGTACAGTAACTGTGTTAAAAAGGGGCATCTTGTTGCAGTTAATTTCCTCTGAACTGCCAATATGAAATAACAATGTCAGATCCTTTACTGGTTTGTTTAAACATTCAAAATGATTGTTTAATGCTTGTGATCTTTGGAAATGGATTGAGACATAGATGAGACATGTTCAGACTGGTGACAGTATGAACTGCCTGAAGCATTTTTGCTCTACAAGGGTACACCTGTTGTAACAGCAAGCTAGGCTATATGCTTGGCTTCCTGCCACAGCGGGAGGGGTGCTTCACTGCATCATGTGCACAGGAGGAAATACACAAACACAAACACTATAAATGTTTATGTATATATATACGTATACACAGCATGTATGCATGAGCGCACACAGGAATGTACACTTTCCCCTCTGAGGGCTTTACTTACGGTTTAAAAGGCAAATACACACACACACAAACATACACCCACACCCCCCCCCCCCACACACACACACATACATACACACACACACACACGCACGCACGCACGCACGCACGCACGCACACACACACACACACACACACACACACATACACACACACACACGCACACACTCAGACAAACAAACATGCACCAAACTAAATAGACAAACACACTTCTTAATGTTTATGTTTGTCTGTATTTCTGAGGGTACACACACACACACACACACACACACACACACACACACACACACACACGTTCACACTCTCTCAGGGTGTCCCTGGAGACTCCCCTTTGACAAAAACAATTCTCAACCACAAAGCTGCAAAACCGCCAACTTGCACAAACAAACACTCAGAGACTCACACATTTGAACGTTGCGCGCTGGAGTCTCCTCTCAGCTTCCCTCTTTGGCACAGAGGAAGTGCAGCTCGCAAAACTGAAACTGAAATTCACATCTGTTTGCACATAGCTGTCTGGTATGAATATGTGCAAGAGTGTCTGCTGCTGCTGAGCTCTCTGCCAGCACAGTTCAATACATATTCAGCAGGTTTTCTCTCAGCTGTGCAGTTCAGTAATGGCATTTTTACGCACTGCTCAGCTTTATTGCTTGAGTGAACACCATTGGAAAGAAGCTGATGTCTCGATTTAAGTGCAGCAAAAGAAACATGGGAAGAGTCTTTTTGGCTGCGAAAAGTACCTGTTTAAGGCGTGACACTGCTGGTGAATAGGGAACAATGTTCAACCCTGAGCATACTCAACCCTGTTTGTTTGTACTTGGTGTAGTCTTTTCAGGCACTGCCGACAAGATGGCTTTGTGTTTATGCTAAGTTATGTATGTTTTCTGTGTCTACTATACATTTGTGTGTGCAGAAGCTAACTGATTGCCACGTACTATGTTGACTACGTTCTCTCCAACAAAGTCTCTGAACACATGGATGACATCCTGTTTCGATCTGGTTTTCTTGAAGTCGGTTCGACACGTACCGTCACATTTCTGAAAGAGAACAAAAAGCCTGCAGCATAAACTAAGCAGCATTTGGAGTCATCTTTCAGGCCACCTGATGAATGCAGGTCCAACGTCGCTCTTCTTTTAGCTCTGCTAAAAGAAGAGCAAACTTAGCCACTGGATCACTTACATTACAAAAATAATGATCAGTTTACATTTTTTTCAGAAATGCTTGAATAAATATGCAAATTTGGCAATATCGTACTTATTAACCTTAGTAGCTTAGTTTTCTCTTATCAGTTACTCAAAAATACAGTGTGTCATGAGGCAAAACAATGGGAAACATTCCCCAAGTAAAACAGGATAAGATATAGAAAAACCAATCAAAATCTCCAATCACATCTAATACATTTAGAACTGACTAGCCTATATGATGAAGATCTGAATGCACATAGGTACAATACATGATAAATTGCCATCACACTATTATTATATATAAAAAACAAGGTTTTTGCCTGCCGTGTCTCGCCTTAAGTTATTCCTGAAAAGTTTTGAGATTGTCATCAAAGAATGCAATACACATAACGTTAACATCTACAACTAATTATGTTACATACAGTAAACATAGCACTACTGACCCTGAAGGATTCTGCTTGTTCTCTGGTTTCAGGACCTACTTGGAGGAGGAGCTGGTCCGGGCGCGGGAACGGCCCAAGCCGAGGGAGGATCTGTACAAGAAAATGGTGGAGGTGGACAGCGAGGGGCCGACTCCCCAGGAGCATTCCCAACGGGGCGTAACCAAGCCCCGCTACATGCAGTGGAGGGAGACCATGAGCTCCACCAACACTCTGGGCTTCAGGATAGAAGGAATCAAGGTAAAGGAAGGTGAAGTGGCGTTTAATTATGTGAACGGGAAAACGTGCACATTCTGAGAAGCATTTAGTAAACCTTGAGATAGGTGAATTAAAGCCAGACAATTAAAGTGGCTAGTGGCTCGTTAAGAAGCTAAAGAGTCAGATGTATTTCTTTGGACTTGGTATAGGGACTAAAGCAGAGCTAAAAGAAGAGCGACGTTCATCAGGTGGCCTCAAAGATGACTCCAAATGCTGCTTAGTTTATGCTGCAGGCTTTTTGTTCTCTTTCAGAAATGTGACGGTACGTGTCGAACCGACTTCAAGAAAACCAGATCGAAACAGGATGTCATCCATGTGTTCAGAGACTTTGTTGGAGAGAACGTCGTCAACATAGTACGTGGCAATCAGTTAGCTTCTGCACACACAAATGTATAGTAGACACAGAAAACATACATAACTTAGCATAAACACAAAGCCATCTTGTCGGCAGTGCCTGAAAAGACTACACCAAGTACAAACAAACAGGGTTGAGTATGCTCTTGCATCCGTGTTCTAGTAAGTTCTTGCTTTTGAAAGAGGTTGGAGCCGGCCTTATGATATATGAAAACAGCCTTAAGATGTTTGAAATGCAAAAGAAAACCAAACCACAGAGTCATTGCAACCCCATCGCAGGAAGCAAATATTCACATTGTAATCCTGTTTTTCTATAATGGTGGAATGTGCACAAATACACACATATCCACAAATACACGTGTTCTGATAAAACTATAGCTTCTTCTTAAATTTTTATAAACCTTTATTTAAACAGGTTTTCTTATTAAGACACAGGGTCACATTCCCAAGATGGACCTGGTTATTCTAACTGTTGGATTCAGGATAAAAAATATTTTGAATAACGTCGTAGGCTTCAGGTAAACTTACAAAGTTCACGTTTTTTCCTGAAACATAGAAGTCCTACCTGAGCAGACTGACGGAGGTGCAGCAGGCCCTGAAGACGTCAGAGTTCTTCAAGCAACACGAGGTGATGACTGATCTACAGCTGAGTGACACATTAAGGGAAAAATAAACATAAAGCGCTACAAACTGTTAAGCATAAGTGTTGTAGCAGAACTCTTTACACAGTGTTTCCCAAACTTTTTTGGCGGCCGTAACACGCCTATCAAATAAACTGGAACACACCTTGATCGATATCAACATTTTTTTTTTTCAAAATGTTGTCGACCCACAGTAATGTTTTCAGTTAAGCATTCAATGTTTTGGTGGTTGGTCAAGTTTGCATTTGCACTATCGCTTTGATTGACTGAAGGAGGACCTTTCAACTATTTCATTACTTTAGCCAACTATTTTAACTATTTATCCATTACCTTTATCTATTTGAACTAATAATCCATAATAATCCAATACTTGTTTGCCAAATATCTAAACTATGAATTCATTAATTTAAGATACCTTTTTTAACGATCCATCACTTTTAGCTATTTGAACAATTTATCTAAGCCATTGAGCTATTGATTTGAATTGTCTATTTAGCTAACTATTTTAACCATTTACACATTTCTTACCCATTTCGACCATTTATCGATTATTTTCAACTTAACTTTTATCTTAGCCATTTCAAATGTACATCAATTAGCCTACTTGTTACTAAGCTAACTATGTAAACTATTTATCCCTTACTTTTATCTTAGCTCTTTAAAAAACGATTTCAATTGTTCAGACCTCTCTGTTTGCTTGCTGACTACCGTAGTTCTAACAAACTCTCATTCGCAACATATAGTCACTCAATGTGGAGTTTCCTCTTAATCGAATCAGACATTTTTTCAAACAAGCTTTGCAACTATGTTTCAACGTTCCACGTTGCAACTGCAGAAGCAGCCAATGAGGGGTACATACTGTATATCGCTGGTTGAGAATCCCTGCTGTGTGCAAGCATAAGCATGCATTACTCATTATGCAAGGTTGTTCTTTAAGAAAGCTAATATGAAATCCTTCTTGTGTTTCTAGGTCATTGGCAGCTCTCTGCTCTTTATCCATGACCACACAGGCAAAGCAGAAGTCTGGATTATTGACTTTGGCAAGACCACAGCGTTAGCAGAGGGCCAGACGCTGAAGCACGATATTCCCTGGCAGGAAGGTAACCGGGAGGATGGCTACCTTTGGGGGCTGGAAAACCTCATCCACACACTGGAGGCCGCCGTCTGTATGCAGTGAAAGGCCAAGATACAAACCTTTTATTTGGTTAACAAAGAAAAGAAAAAACTACAAAGAAGATGGCCGTTGACCTTTGATTTGTAGATGGATGAAAGGAACTCAAACTCTTTTAATGGACACCACCATAAAGACGCTTAGAGAGGTTTCACTGTATGTTTATTTGATTTGGGTGTCCAAAATAATACAGAGATGCTACAAGAAATAGTATAATAGGGCAAAGGAGAGTTCTATGAAGCCACTGACAGAAATGACACGATGGACACTTAGCGGAGAAGAACAGAGAGCGTGTCACTAGTTACTGAATGATTGAGCAAATTTACTGACACTAATTCAACTTCCTACAAAATGAACCGAAGTGAAGGTGTAGGGAATTCTGCATTTGAGCTTGAGGGATGGGATGTTATATGAGAAAGAAATTCTCATGAATAAAAACAAGGAGAAGGTGAGCAATCAAAAGTCACAAACACAATCCTCCTTGTTACCACAACACCCTCAACCCTAATGTTATATTTGTAACAATTGTAATTTTTCTTTTAAGGAAAATCCTGTTCAGTATGACCTCACAGCCACATGACTACAACACATAAGACACTGTCAATATAGTCTTGCATACTGTATAACCATTAGAGTTTATTATCTGTGTAATTGTTCTGACAAACTGTCATTGTTAATCAATTTACATTTCTGACATTGGTTGTATTCCTGTAATCAAACTGTAATTTAAACTTTAAAAGAATTCTAAAGAAACTTCCATTTCTTTTGTTGTTGCAAAACATGTTATATATGGATATTGATGCCCCACTGCTTGTTAAAGCACATTATTTTGCCGTTATGCAAACAAGATTAATGAATATGTATCAAATAAAAAAGTGGAAATACTGTTCTTTTATATTTTCAATAGTAAAACATTATTGTGCTATCTTAATATTTTAGACAGTTCTTAATTATTAACCACTTAAATTGTGTACCATTGAAACTCTGTAACTGATCACACAAATACGATCAATATATGTTGATTTATTCAGGGAACAGTGGGGTTAGATGAACGTGTGTATGACAGTATATTGCAAAGAATGCATTTTTGGTTGAGGCATAACATCCTCAGCTACATGAAGAATGCAGAAAAACTTTTCAGTGAGTTTGAAATACCAGGTCATAAAAAATAGACATTGTTAGCTAAACGATCAGTGTTTCTAAATGGCACACATCTCTTGCTAAAAAGATGTGTTTAGAAAACTATGAGCAACCACCATAAGTACTCATATCTGCAGGCCTGAGCATGGGAACACAGTACGCCTACATAATAACCCTTATATAAATGCAATAATTCCTTCAACATGTTGAAAAATAAACTATCTTACCGGATACAACTACCAAATTGGTTAAATAGGAATAACATGGAAACATAAATACTTAATAGAGATTTTTACAATTGAATCTTTGATTAATTGTATGAACTGAGATACCTGCTGCAGCGTGTTTGGTATATCCAAGCTGAATACCTCCCCCTGCTGAGTAAACATAGGAACTACCAGCACTACATCAGCATGCAGTGTAGAGGTATCTTAATGGCAGTGATCAACTACAAATACAGATCCATCATTAACATAAATGAATACATATAAACAATAAAACGGCTACAAATGCAATGGGTTAGTCCAGTGTACGCAAGTGAGTACAAAAATAGCAAATATTTTCACAGCTGCACAGTCACAGTCAAAGTCTACACTCCTGTACGTTCATGAGGCCTCCTGCAGTCCAAGTACATATTGGGACACAAGGAAAGAGAGTCAGGAATAGTCAAAATAATTAAAAGCCAAATCAAGATCTGTATGGTTTGACAGAAAGAAAATGAATTCAGCGCAAGTTCCACTCATGTAAATACAGAACATCCAACTATTTAAAACCCTGAGGGAACAGTTTGACACTTCTGGAAATATGCTTGCTATCTCCTGAGTTGGATCGAAAAATCTAAACCACTCTGTACAGTAAATTTTAAGCCACAGCCAACAGTCGATTAGCTTAGCTTAGTACAGTCATGAAACAAGAAAAAACAGTGAGCCCGGATCTGTCCAAAGGTAAAACTAGCCCCTCCAACGCTAACAAATTAACCCATTATACCTTGGTTTTTATAAGTGTGTAACATGGGTCTTAGTGAGTTTGTGTTTTTGTCTTTAACATGACGTTCTCAGGAAACCAGCCGTGACTCTGTGCCTGGCTGTCTATGAACATCAGACCAAGGTCAAGAATGAATCTTTTAACTCAATAACGATGAGAGAACTTCAAAGACATGTTATGTTATTGCAGTACATTAGGTGTTTTCACATTATTTAGGGTCAAAGAAAATCAGAACCATCAAAGTGTACCATGTTGTACTATACGTTCCTAAATTAGGCACAGACTTAAATTTGAAATCATTAACCCTACTTATTTTGAATAAAAATTAAAAATTAAAAAAAATTATGTAAACACAGGCTTGGAGGTTATCTTCCTCGTGGCACAATATCTTTGGCTGCTTTTGGTCTTACTGTACACCGAATATCACAAATTCCATCAAGTAATTTACAATAATGCAACACATACTACTGCCAAAGCTTTCATGAAAAACTAAAACAAATAGATCAAAAATGATCCAATTACAGTAATTATTTATGGAGACTCCACCAGCAATGTGAACAGGCGTTGGGGCTGTGTGTCATGTCTGTGTTTTTTCCAGCTTCAGTGTTTAGCTACCAGTTTACCAGGTGCCCAGGAAAGACCCCTGAGTCCAGCATTGGCTCTCTGTATCACAGAGAAGAGGAGTGTTTGTGTGTATGTGAGTATTAGTGTGTGTTTTCCAGCATTCAAGGAGCTCTAGTTATTAACGTTGTGGCTCTCAGACCGTGGTAGGGCCCTCGTGGTCATGCTTTGTGTTCCAGAAATCCAGAAACTCTAGTCCCAGCAGGCTGAGAGAAAAAGGGGGCTAAAGAGGTGACATTTCATTTGAATAGTAATCAAAATCCCTGTTACAATCAGCTGTTTTTCCTCAGATAGGGGTTACAGTGAGGTCCTCAGAGAGAGAAAAGCCTGAGTCTCGGTCGCGCGTGGGCTTCTCGGCTTTGGTGTGTCTCCTCACGTCCTCGTGTCCGTAGCTGGCATGGCGCTTCAGCAGCAGCTTGGGCATACAGGCTGAGGCGGCGTGGGGTCTTAAGGCCAGACCCAAGCCGGTCCCTGAAGAGACGCTGGGGGCGGAGCTGGTGTTTGTGATGGCCTCTGCCGGGACTTTGGGCAGAACCAGAGGCAGGCTCTCTGTCTCGTAACTCTGCTCGTCGTAGGCGTAGTTTACGTTGCCACAGGGGAAACTCTGGAGCTTGGCCAGGTCCACACCAGCTTTTGTGGCGGCGCCCCCTGCTGCTGCTGAAGTCTTGTGGGAGGACGACATGCTTGGGGTGGCTTGAGCCTGGCAGGATGGAGATGGAGTCGAGGAGGCGCAGAGGCTGGAAGGTGTGAGATGGGTGCTGCTGCTGCTGCTGCTGCTGCTGCTGCCGTCACTCCGGGCCTCGTTGCTCTCTGAGGTCGGACTGCAGGACTGAGGAACCTGTGTGTTGCAGGCAGACGAGGAGGTGGAGGAGCTCGAGAGCGGCATGGACTGAGTGTGAGCCAGAGTTTTCTTCCCCCTGAAGTTCTCCAGAACCCAGGAGCCGTACGTGGGGTTCCACAGGTTCTTGGTCTTGTTCTTCAGCCGCTGGCTCCCCGAGGAGGAGGAGCCGTTTCTGGAGCATGGTCGGTGGTGTTGAGGGGCCTCTGAGTGGAGCCAGTGACCTCCTCCTCCTACCGCTACCGACAGAGCAGGAGCGGGAACAGGCTCGGCCCAGCACGGCTCCAGGGCCTCGCGGCACGATGTCACCTCGTGGTGGACGGGTTGGGTCCTCTGGAGGAGCAGCCTGGGTTTGGTAGGCTGTGGTGGGAGGAAAGGCGTCGGCAGCAGGCCCAGAGAGGAGAGACCCAGCTGGGAAGGAAGGGAGGAATCCTGGCTAACAGGGTGAGTGAGGCTGCTGGAGGTGTGGTCAGATGGACGGATTATTAAACTACCATTGTCTTCCGCAGTGGGAGTGTATTCCATTGGTAGAGGTGTGTTGATCACATCTGGGTCCTGATATGGAGAAGTGAAGTGGGAAAGGAAGGAAGAAAGGGCACAAAATAAAGGCAGTAAAGGGTAAATCATTATTATATTTATGCAATTTTATAATATGTATGCAGAGTGATGTATGATACAGATATAGCATACCTGAGAGCAGTAGTTAATTCTTTCCAGGATAGTGGAGAAGTTGGGCCGATGCTCGGGACAGTGCTGCCAACACTGGGTCATGATCCGATAGCTGCATAGAAACGGACAAAATTCAATGGATACTGCTTAAGCTGTAGGTTGTATAAACTACATTTGTAAGTGTATTGCTACATAGTATTATCATAACATGATAATATATGTGTTTTTTTGTCACTGCTCATATATCACTTTTAAGAAAAAAAGAAGAAAGTTCAATCAGTTCCACATCATATGAGGTAGATCTGCACTAAATGTAAGAATAGTGTTGTTGCACAAAAAATCTTTTATAAAAGTGGCTATAATGGTAATAAAGTCTCCAAATGGATCTGTGATCGAACTTAACACTCAGAAAAACCTAACCTAAGTTCTATTAAAATCTTCCTTCCGTAAGTTGACATGTCTTTGGATAGGACTCCCTTTCAGTACTCACACAGGCCCCGGGCAGCTCTTGGGTGGATCCATCCTGCCTCCGCTGGTGACAAACTCCAGCACCTCTTGGTTGGTTTTACAGGGATAAGGCATGTAACCCAGAGAGAAGATCTCCCACAGCAGCACTCCAAAGGACCTGCAGGGGGAGAGACAGATCAACAACTGAGTGGAACTGTCATGTGTATCACATGTTGGGTTTGCCTGTTCTTATGTTCCTCAGACTGAGAAGACCAGAATCAATAGCATACAGTGCATTTACCAAAAGAACATTAAAACAACAACAAAAAAGCTTGGGTGAAAAGCAGGTCTTGAAAAAGAAAAAAACTAATTTCACATCCTTTGCTCCCAGACACAAACTGTCTTAAAGCCACTACGAGTAAGTCGGCACGTTGGCGACACCTTTGAACAAAAGCGGTAGTATTATTACGACGCCAGCTGTCGTGAAGCTGTTTTGTAGCTCGTGCAGCGCGTGCAGATTCAAATAATCAGGAAGCAATATGGTGCGTGTCCGTGTGTTGAAAGCAAAGTGTGAGGGCACCGGACTCTTTTCGGCTCCGTGAGTCTATGGGTGACACAGCATCAACTAATGCCAGTAAGTGCTAAACACACCTGATTGCAATGAGTTGATGCATTGTCACCTCTCACGGAGATGAACGAGTCCGTGTCCCCACACAAAGCGAATGAACGAGAGATGGAAGTTAGTTAGTATGGATCACGATGAGGTAATGTGTTTATGTTGTAAATAATGACTATTTCAGATGAATAATGGTCATCTGATGATGCTGGTGAGGCAAAGTAAACTTTGTTTTAGTAGGCTACCGCTCATTCATTTAGGAGTAAACACTGCAGTCCATGCTGCAGTCTAGGTTCGCTGCGTGAAATTGTGTATACGTTGCTTGGCAACGCCCTCCCGCCCAACTATCACTCTCCCTTTTCGCTTTTCTTCATTGCATTTTCTTTTTTTTCTTTTATGGTTCAGCCCCGTTATCAGTCATTATGACGACAAACAACTGTCTCAAACAAGGCTCCCGCTCCCCTTCCCTCACCTGGAGGGATAGACTTCTCAAATTGCGTAACTGCGCCACACTGAAATCTGTGACCAATACGGATATGTGACCATAGAGCATGCACGCGTGAACCGAAAATCGGACTGGGTGTACGACCAGATCAAATGCAGTAATAAAAACTATATAAAAACGTCTTTCTTTGCACTGATGGTCTCGTTTGCTGTTAAAGGTAATTTATGATTATGAGAGGAAACATGAGGCTGTTTAAAAGATATTTAAAAGTTACTCGTTGCCGCTTTAAGTGTGGTTTTCCTTTTCTGCCAAGTCTCTCTCTATAACATTTATATATTATTATATATATATTTATTTATAGAAAGCAAATAATGTTTTCAAATTACATAATTATGGCCTAGTTTATATATTATTTCTTTGTCTGATAATGGTTTGACACATGTTTGGGACTGTGACCATACACCACATTTTTCCCACAGTTCACCGGGGTTGAGTTCTGGTAACTGGATTGAAAGACACTAGTTCTTTGTTCTTCAAAATTGGTCCCTATATCCTGCTGGAAAACTATTCCTCTTCCAAACAACTTTAAGCGAGAAATTTGCCTCTTCAGAGTTTTTACTACACTTCTCTGTGGTCTAATTGTTACTGATCCTCGCAGTTTGGTTCTGAGTTTTATGGACTGGATAAATCAAATCAAATTCGGATTTGGACGATAAAGTTCAGATTTTTTTTATTTTGTTACTTGATCTTTAAACAAACCTTTCTTCCAGTTTTCAAATGAGAGATTCTAATGTTGCTTGACCTCTGCTAAACATGTGACTCTTTTTTTGACATAGGAGAAGTGGTTTGGAAACTGCTCCCCTCCTACTACAGTGATTATTTGCCAGTTGTGTTTGGGGCCGTACAGGGCGTTGAGTTGGCTCTGTGTTTTTGAATACAGATGTTGTTCTATATTTTAAAGATGTCCACTTGAAATATTGCTCTTTAGATAGTTCAATTCTCTGTAGGTCTGGTCTGGTTTTGTTTAGGAGTAGAATGACTTAATTTGGGAAAATGTCTCCAGCTTGTGATTTAAGGCTTTAAAGTAGCCAAGGTTAGGTACTGGGATACTCCTCATTTCTCAGGAGAAACAACATGGCTCTTTCACATAGTAAGATGTAAAAAGAAATGTTCAAATACAGTATTTTCAATGCAACTCTGCTAGCACATCATCTGGTATAAGTTGTATATTGCCAAGAAATGTCTACTAGAACATTTGAATAATGTACTGTGCCACCTACACGAACAGGAAATTTATCATTTATGGAAGACCTACAAATATGTTGGTTCGATGTAAAATTCTCTTTAATAAGAGGTCTCAAACCAAACAATGAGGAAACTTGCTTTGTGGTTCCATATGTTTGCAGCCGTACTGCATATGGGCAAGGCAAGGCAAGGCAAGTTTATTTATATAGCACAATTCAGACACAAGTCCATTCAAAGTGCTTTAAAGGGGCATACAATACATCAAGATTAGACATTAGAAATGTGCATTTAAGAGATAGTTAAAACAAAGAAAATACATCAAGATTCAAGATTTGACAGCGATTTAGACAGTGATGTATTAGTATTCATACCATGTGTCAGTCTTGCAGGTGAAGATTCCTTCCATGAAGGCCTCTGGTGGCATCCATTTGACTGGCAGCATGGCACGACCGCCTTTCCTGTAATAGCTGGCTCTGGGAAAGAAAAAGAAAAGAAAATGGTCCATTTATCATCAGTTTAGGAGAGATTGTAAATACCACAAGGCCATGAACTCTGTAAATATAAGAATGTATGACAACAAGGTAGCTTTTGAACTGGACCCCCATTTACCACATAAACCCAACTCTGCCTCTTGAGACATCATCATAAGTGAACCTCCGTGCTCTGCTATGTGGAAAGCGGATTCAGCATACAGACCTGTATATGTCTCGAGCCATGCCAAAGTCTCCAATTTTGGCCACTCTGTCTGGTCCAGAACAGGTAAGCAGGCAATTCCTAGCAGCAATGTCTCTGAAAGAACACCGAATCTGTTACAAGACGTAGCTTCATGATAGCACCAAACTCTATTTAGGTTTTTATTTGAACTGAGGTCTGAGCAGGATTGATGGGTTTGGATTTGAACCTGTGTATGAAGTGGTTCTCCTCAAGGTAGCGACAGCCGAAGGCGATGTCTCTGGCCATCTGCAGCAGCTCCCGCATGGTGAGAGAAGACGTCTGGCCCTGGGTACAGCACAGCTCAATTTAGTTTATCAAGCAAACACACACACGCACGCTCACACACACACACACACACACACACACACACACACACACACACACACACACACACACACACACACACACACACAGGTGCAGTGCAGACAGACGTACAGCTCGTGGTCTGTTTTTCCTCAGGAAGCTCTTCATGTCTCCCCCGGTCATGAGCTCCAACAGGATGAAACGTGGCAGGATGTTCAGACTGACGCCGATGCAGCGCACAATGTTCTCATGGCTGAACTTGCTGCGTAGACAAAGTAGCAAACAACACTTGATATAATGGACATGATCACAAAGGAAAGAGTGACATTTGGATATCATTGTTGCACCTGAATTAGACATTTTGTTGCTATCGGGCTTGGCTTTTCCACAGTTAGATTTGTACCAATGAAAAGCCTCATGCAGCACACAGGGAAGTCAAAAAGCGTCAATCAAGACCATGTTTCATTTCCTGGTAAAATCTCCTGGGTTTTACTTTGCTCTTACATTCTCCCTTAAATCTACGTTCACAACTCCTCTTCCAAACATTGATTGTGCTCCTAAGTCTGTAGTTGCTAACTCATAACTCTGCATATGTGAGCACTCAGGTCGGCTATATTATTTAGAATGTGCTGGAACTGAACTACGTTTAGAAATGCTTGATCAGGGATTCCGGATCTAAAAACATCTTTAATGAAGCAAAAATCCAAAACAGATGTTTGGGAAGGACACTAATTACTGGTAATAATAACAGAGGTAATAGGTAGAATTAAGGGTTTATAGTTATTTCCACGATATCCTGAGGCCAGGGAGTTATATTGGAGGCGAGTATATGTGCTTTGTTAAAGTAGTGGTTTTGATTTGTAGAGAGTAGTTTCACATCTGGCTCCAGCTGTTATCTCCTTAAACTCAGAGAAACATGTTCATCTTATAAAATAGCCCGTTGCTTGCTAATGATGTGAGCACACTCTGGCTTCACACATGTCAGCCGTGCTATGAGAAGGAGGCAGTGTACAGACGAAATGACGCAGCCAGCAGCCAGCATGGTGACTGTGTGCATGTGCGGTATGGCGCACCTCATAATCAGCGCCTCCATCAGAAAATCCATTTCATCCTGTTCGGAGCAGATTTCTGGAAGAGTCTGTGGAGCAGAAAGAGAATCACAGAAATAGTTTGAGGTGCTGGTGTTCCACTGTCAAGAGGAAAGACATCATTAGATCTAATCACCGCACTATTGAAAAGCAGACAACCCCATGTGGAGCTCACATGGCTTTTTTTCTTCTTCCCCTGACGTAGTTTTTAAGCCAAGTTATCTGGAGGGAGAACTGACTGAAGAAGCTTGCATACTTCTTTTTCACAGTCATCATCTTTTACGGTTTGGGATTTCATCTTTGTACATTTCACATGATGCAGCAGTTAAAGCATATCACCTTCCTCTAAGTAAATGCTTTACAACGAAAACGTTTCTTTTCAAATCCTACATGCGTGTGTGACCTTAACACCCAACAACTAGGTGGGGCGTTTGTCCAGAAGGATTATAATGTAATCAACAGGACTCCTGGTGAGGTGTTGTCGTATAAGATTTATGTACAACTTGTTCTCATGTGCGTAAGAGGGTGTGAGCTGACCTTTATGGCCACCTGCATGGGATTATCATCACCGCTCATCCCCAGGAGTTGTCCTTCGTAGACTTCACCGAAAGCACCGTGGCCGAGAGCCCTGAAAAAAGGTGAAAAATAACACAATTTAAGTGGGAGCACAAGTACAAATGCACTGTGTACTATAACTATTGGCATTACTGACATTTTGACATCCTAGCTGTGTACCTGAGAAGTGTTATGTTCTTGCGGGGTACTTCTTTCAGTTCATTTAGTGAAGCGGACTTCCCTGCAAAGCAGTAGTTGGGGTTGTAGTCCGTCATGATGGTGGAGGAGCGGATCTTGCTCAACTTGTACTCTGGACTCTGCAGGCGCCCCCTCACTGCATGCAGGTCGTTCTTCCTGCGGTACCACACTGAAGACAAAGACCAGACAAAAACAAACTTCTTTTACTCCAAACTCACACAAAAAAAAATCATAAACCTAAGTGGACCCCACAATCGCGTGTAAGTTGTAGAAGCAACCTCCTGACTAACTGTAGGAGCGGTAACACAAGGAGGGGTCAAGTCGCGTCACCCCCTATGACATCATACGTGGAGAGAAATCTGACTTGGGTTTTTTGACATAGGTTTCCAGAAAGGTGGAGGTAGAGAAAAAGAGAGAGGGTTGTTTTTCCTTGTACTTTGGGAGTCTCTTGACACACCAGGGGCCCAGGTTAATGTCGAGAAAAAACATTGAAAAAAGGTACATTTAGCAAAAAGTGACTGAGAAATTTGATTCACAGAAGTTTGTTCATAAAAGAGTACTCCACCGATTTAGACAGAAGACTGGATGCAAGTGGGATGTCCTCTCCTTGGTTACTGCTCCTAGATTGTCTGTGCCAGTGAGTTTGGACTCACCCGCCAAGGAGGCAGCCCACGTCCCCGATACAGGTTGGTAGTCTGCCAGGGAGGGGGGGGAGGCGTTGCGTGCAGGTAAGAGGTGCCGTCGAGCCATCGCCCGGTGCAGATGCTAAGGACTCAGGGGGGGATGGATGGAGGGAGGGGAGGAGGGCTGGGTTGAGGAGGAAAAGGATGGGAAGGGAGGAGGAGCAGGAGTAGGAGATGGGGCGCCCAGGGAACAGACTACCTCCCTGCATGGGGCAGAGCTCAGGTAAGGAGACACCGTTAGGGTGTGTTGTTTTGCAATGGAAAGCAACATTGACATAATTGCACAAACTTCAATGTTTTTGTTTTAGTACTTCATTTATTCACTTGCAAATCCACACAGATCCACACAATGCAGTTAGTGAAGAAGTCAAGACTAAATAGCACATCCATTTGTCCCTATAAAAGAGGTTTAACTGATTATGTTGTGCATAGAAGTCAGCTTAGTTTCCACTTTGATAATCACAGGGGTACGATGTCATGCAGTTACACTCCACAGATTTTTGTTCATTACCGATAATTGTCAAAACAACCATTTTACCTGCAATTAATCTCAGCCTGATTACATAAACTCTGAACACAGCGTGTGTCCATGTTTTGCAATGCCTAATCAAACTCTTTGCAATGCTGTTTCACAAACTAATATTTTCATTTGTTTTACTGGCCTTGTTGCCTTTAACCCCAGCTAACCTGTCTTGTCTGATAATGCAATTCCCATCCTTCTAAAATACAACATATCAAAATGTTTGCCCATTTCCCCATATTTTTCATCTCGAGATAGGACAGAGGTCCCATATTGTCCTGTTTTGATGGTCTATATCAGCAGGAATGACTCATTTACTCATTCATTTTCTCAACTTTCAACATGGTGTTCTTCTGTTCAAATGTGCATTAGCAACAACATCCAACACTAATACAAATGTTGTGAAGGTCTGCCATAACAACACAGGAGGGTCTAATGATGTCGAGCTGATCATTCTGATCTAAAACAAGTCTCTCTATTTCTTTGTAAAGGATGCAGATTTAAATTCACGCCAGAATACAACCTTTGTTTGACAGAGCATAATAACAAACTGATGATCTCTCTATTCTTAAACATTCACCAATAATGTTGTTTATGTACAGATTGTACTGGTAGATATTTGAGAAAAAGGTTAACTTTCATATTAAATCATATTAAATCATGAGGTTTATTATATGCGAAGTAAAGGGCCAAGATTAAGTTAGTGAAGTTTTCAAAATGAAAGGGTAATCATCTTCTGGGGAGTATGAACTCGACATGCAGGTCAACTCTCAGTGCCAACTGGAGGGAGGCATACAGTATATCCATATTGCTCCTATAATCCATCAGTTATTGATATTGTTTGTCACTTTCCTCAGAGTAGGTGTATTTTATGTATCAGTTTAGCCAAAAACCCTAACTGCTCTTGTCATTTGATTTTCTTGTCAGCCAGTGTAAACAGAGCCGAGTGCCGTGCAGATTTCTACAGAGGAGCTTACAAAAAGATTTGAGGTTGTGGAGAGGACACGGATTGAGAAATAGGGTATGTGCTATATTCAAGCACTTTAACGGGGTGGATGAAACATTTCAGGAAACCCTTCCTTGATGGCTGTAGTAGACAGCTTTCACTAAGGTGACAAAGGTGCAAAAAAAAGTGTAACTAGATGTTTAATCCCTCACTGTCCTATATTATTGCAGAATGACTGCATCCATTTTATTTTTATTTTTTTAAATGTGTCTGCGGTTAATTAAATGAGATTTAGTATAGAAGTCATTGAATAGTATATATCCCATAGCAGCTTTCGAGACCAAATCAAATACCAAATGCCACATTAGTAGCATTAGGTAATGTGATAATCATAACTCCTTAAATATAAGACTGCCTATATTTATCCATAGCTTATCACTCTTTTTCCTGGAGCTTAATTGCCACATATTAAAACTACGCAAACTGGTTGTTAATTCCCTAGTTATTCCTATTTGAAGCGGTTTGTTTGTGTAAAAATCAACATGTCTGACTGTCGGATGACAACAAATCTAGTAATTATTATTATTAATTATTCATAAACACATGCCCACCTGCTCCTCTCAAAGATACTATATAATGTAAATGAGAGTGCTTTATGTAAATAGCATTTTGCTGGTTCACAGCTAAAGTCTTTCTGTTTTATCCTTATACTTTTCATAGTGAGTCAATGCCCAAGGGTTAAGATAAACCGTGTTATTGTCGCTGTGTTTTACATTTGACCATATTGTTCAAATCTTAATTTCTATATAATCATGATTTTTTTTCACACAGCGCTTGCCATTTACTGCCATTTAATAATCGCTCATTACTAAGAATCTCCAACTGGGAAACTGCTGAGTTAAATGTCAAACCTTTCCGGTTGTTCTTTTCATAGCCAATGATGTACTTTTATATTGCAGCCATACAGTAAGATGCTTACCGGACTGTACATCCCTCCCGTTTTCATGCTTCCATAAGAGCAATCTGTATGCAATAAATACAACATATAAACAATGTGGCATTTTAGCCCGATCACTTCCATGAGCTCACTTCTCATCTGCGGTCCAATTTTGTTTCACGTTCTTTGCCCCACGAAACAAAAGTCAGGATTGTATTTATATATACACAGCCGGCAAAAGGAGAACGTCACCTGAAATAAGTGCTTGTTATAAAAGTGTGCATGTGTGCTGCTGAGTTCATATTGTGTAATGCAGTATATGTAACTTAGAAACCACATATTTCTCCCACGGCTCCTTAAAATCATCCCACAGTCAGAGGAGGCCATTCAAAAACAACTGCTGTCAGTAACATCTGGAGGCTTCTGTATATGTCTCACAGCCGGTGGAAGGTGGTGGGCACAGACTGCACACAGAACTGGAAGAGTCTCTTACTGAGGATGATGCCGGCGCAGATCAGAGCCAGGCCGCTCGCGATGGTGGAAACCACGACAACCAGGATCAAAGATGTCGACAGATGGCCTTGCGGAGCCGGGCCTTGAGGAGCTGCTGGTAGAAAGTGTGTCGATTAAAAGACTTCAAAAAGGAATGAATGAATCCTTTACACTGGCTTCATGTCAATCAAAGAATCAATTTCAAAAGATTGATGTTGGTTTATAAAGCACTGAATAGTTTGGGGCCAAAATACATTTCTGATCTGCTGATACCGTATGAACTGTCCAGAGCTCTCAGGTCGTCTGGGACAGGTCTACTTACAGTCCCCAGAATTAGGACTAAACAAGGAGAAGCAGCATTAAGTTTTTATGCAACGCATATCTGGAAAAAAGTCCCGGAAAGCTTTAGGTCTGCTGCAACTCTCAGCTCTTTTGAATCAAATCTGAAGACTTTTCTGTTTCCCTTTTAACCTGTAATTTTTATTTTATCTTAATTCAAATTTTTTATTCGCTTTTCTAATGTCTAGTCTTGATGTGTTCTATACTTGATGTATTTTCATTGTTTTTAAATGCAATTTCTAATGTCTAATCTTGATTTATTGTATGCCCCTGTAAAGCAATTTGAATGGCCTTGTGTCTGAATTGGGCTATATAAATACAATTGCCTTGCCTTGCCTTTGACAGCCGAAACATTATTAGCTATTACCCAGGAAGAAAGAGCATTGTTCTTTGGGGGTGATGACATACCTATGGTGCTGATACACGTGACGTTGTCGCTGGCTAGCACTTCGTCGTCATCGCAGAGACAGAGGATGAGGTGACTGTCTTCATCTCGTTTGCAGCTCTGCGTCTGGCAGTGGCTGCAGTTGAGCTGCACCTTGATCTCACACTCGCCGTGGCTCTCCATGGCTACATAAAACAACATATACACATGGACGCAAAGAAAAACAATCACTAGAAATTAAACTGTTGGCTAGGGAGGGAGATTGATACTCCAACAAGGTCTGGCCATTTTGTAAATATTATTTTTTTTTATCAGCAAATCCCATGAAAAGACAAAAGCCAACACTGCTTTGATCTCTGTCACATCGTGTATATCGTCTGTGCAGCCCAAGACGGATGGTTTATGACTTATTCCTCCTTCACAGAGCAACAGGGGAGCAACAGAGCAACAGGGGTGAGACTTATAAAAACAACAGAGCAACAGAGGTGAGACTTATAAAAACACAATGAACCACTAAGTGCCCATGCTCATTATAATTATTGTAGTATGCACTTGAAACAAAATGGTTCTGTAATACATTTCGACAGAATTATGAGCATGTTGGTCTAAATTAGACGTACATACATTATACAGCATTTCTTTTTTAAAAGCTTTTTTTAAAAATAAAAATCAGGAAGTGTTTTGATATATGAAATTTTTTCCATCTTAAATTAATTTTAACTCTGAGCTGTGCCCCTAATAGTTCTCTTTTGTTTCTTGATACATTTCATGCACATAGGGCTTGTGCCATGTGACTTGTGTAGTACCACTTCTTTATTCACTTAAGAGACATTTCTATTAGAGAAAAATTCAATTATAACTTATTTAACATATCTCTTTGTCTGGATGTAGCTTTGAAATGTGTTTCATGTTTTTCTGGGATGTTATTGAAAACGACTGGCAGCGTGGCAACGACAACAACAGCGTCTTTCACATGAGATTGGATGTCGGTCTGTTGGCGCCGTTGGCAACAGGCTACATGAGGCTGTCAGTTAGTGAACTGCCTTCCTGTTTGCTCCCACTAAATAATGTGAATCAGATGGTTGGTGTTTTCACCAAAAGAAAAGAAAAGTTTTCATATTACCACAAAAATACTAAAAATGCAGGATGACTTTTTACTCTACCATATTCTATTCTACTTTACTCTCCCAATTAATACTTATTCTAAATTGACAAAGAAAATCCTAATTCAATGTCCACTTTCTCTCTCATAGTCTTCACTAGGGAATTTACCTTTTCTCCCTTTCCCTAGTCTATTCCTCCTCAATTTTTTTCATCTCAATCAGACTGATCTTGTCTTCTCTCATCATTACGATGTGCTGTCGGTCTCACCTGCCAAAGGCTGAAGGAAAATCTCTCCCATTGGATGAATGAATGACACTCCGTCTTGACCGTCGGCTGTGACCTCATCCGTCAGTGCAGCGTCGCCACCTGTCACACAATGTATGCTGTGAATGTTCCCCTCACTCAGTCTCACGGATAATGGCCTTCAAAATAGTTTATGCTTGTCCGTTTATCAACAACAAAAATCATTCTGTGCTTTACCTAAATGACACAAAAATGTTTCAAAATCGTAATCCTTTAAAATTGATCCTCCACCTGCGAGTTCTGGCAGACTGTTTAGTCACTCAAAGACAAAAGCATAAAAAAACAAGAAAAAGATTTAATTACATCTACGATTGCCATGGCGACAAACTAACATACTATCCAATCAGTTGACCCCACCGTGTGGTTGTCCTTGACATTAAACATAATGTAGCCAAATTGTACACGAATGAGACTAAGAATTGTTCTTAGGCAGAACAGTTTATCAGTTGAAACTGTGAAATTTTACAAGTCGACTCTTGAGAGCAACCAGACAAGCATAAAGTACTTTATAGACTGAAGCACAGATCGAATTAAATCTTTTAAGAAAGACACTTATGCCACACAAACGATGCCTATTTTTCTACAAAGGAGTTTAGAAAAGAGACAGAATAAAAGACGTAAATGTTATTTGAGATTTTTGTTTAGAAATGTTGAAGAAAGGTAGCTTAAGGAAAGATGATGAGAGAATACTGTTACCTCTGTAACCCCCTCCACCGCCTCCGGCTGTGCAGGATCCACCTCCACCTCCAAAACCCCCAAAAGTGGACCAGCTGAGTTTGGACAGGGCCAGGGGACATGAGGACCCCCCCTCAGCACCCTCCACCAGGGACTGTCCAGCTCCAAGATGAGGACTGGGACTGTCTTTCCAGCCTCCACCTCCACCTTCAGACAAAAAAACAGGAAGTGAAACGTTACCATATCACACAGAGAAAAAACTAAGAAGAATAAATCGAAGCTATCTATCTATAAAGCAAGAAACATCTGTCTGTCTGTGTGTCTGTCTGTGACTCGCATATCTCTCTCACTGTTAGTCAGATCAGCCTGAGCTTCCGGATATTGCTTGCGCACGGAACAAAGGTGTGCATCCTTGATTGATTATGAAGTTTTGGACCAAATATGTAGAAGTTATCATATTTATATCGAGCTGGCGGCAAATACAAATGCGCACACTGAAGGCCAAAGTAACGACGGGCATGAAGCGGCATGAAGTAGTCTCCGGCTAAACCCCGCCTCCCTCTGATTTGATTGGCTGCTGCGACCAAAGCTTGAAATGAGTGACGAGAGGGACACACAGCAGACCTGCTTCCTGTACGAGCAATGCACTAGTATGTTGTAAAATCAGAAAGCAGTGGGAAAAAATAAGCATTCACTTATGAGCTTCTTTAGTGCATAGTGTCTTTGTTAGACCTTTCTATGCTCGCAAACACCCATGTCTTAAATTTACGTAATGCAGATTTAGTTTTTTTTCACTGTATTATCATAATCAAAAAATACCCAAAGCATGTTTTAAATTATGTAATTCTTTTCTTGATGGTATCTTTCTCTAGAGCCATGGAGGACATTGCACAACTGTTTTTCCAACGGCTGACTATTTCAACTTATGACTGGTTAACTGATTTTGAATTGATAATGCCAGAGGAGTCTCCTTTCAAGTTGCTCCAAGATTTCTTGTCGAGCATCTCTTGCTGAACGTCGCCAACGGTTTCGGGCCATTCTGCACGTTGAGCTGCACTGGCTCCAGTCGGCTGTTATTGGAGGGCTGTTGATCTGATCTGAGCACGTTTCATTAGCGGCAGAGGCATTAAGTGAGAGAAAGCTTGCCTGACTGGGTGTTCAGCCAGCGAATCAGCTCGAATCAACAGTGCGTTAGGGTGCCATGGAGAGGTCTCAAAAAGGCAGGAACGAGCTCAGTCTTGTTGATGCCAACTCATTTGACAAGCTGGGACGTCCTCCAGCAGGAGATTTTGAGTGAAGCGTGCAGAGACACAAAGCCTAAAAATTAGAGGGAATCTTCATCTTCTTGTGTTTCCTTGTTGCTGTTTGTAGTTAAGCTGGCCTGGCGGCCATGAGAAGGTCACCAGCAAAAGACTTAAGCCCATCCAATTGTTGTGGACGCACTGCTGTCACTGACAGCCACATACTGTTGTAGTTACGTTGTCCCTTTTTCTAAAATATTTACCTTCAAACTTTTCCACAGTGCAGCAATGGAGACAGAGACCCTTTGGCAATTACTAATAATTGTAAAGAGTTGATCAAACATCAGCTGATCAAGGCCTCTGATCTGCACTGATAAGCAGATAAAAGCAGGTTTGAATTAAATCGCACATGTCCGGCAGGAGTTTCTAAGCCTTTTAGAAAAATGTTCTCATCTTTAACACCCACACTGTGATCTATGACAATGACATGCATTTCTGTTGCAGCTGTTTCCTCATCATGTGATGGCAGGATGAATCGTCTCCACACACACACACACACACACACACACACACACACCTTTTGTACACACTACTAGGAGCTACATATTTGCCCGGAGACTCAGATCTTTATCTAAACAACCCTGCAGGGTAAGATGAACCGATAGATGGTCCATGTTGATACTGTAGGTCAGAGGGGATTTACTGAGTATGTTCCAGCAGACCAAACAAAAGACCTCTGCCGTATATCTTGTTTTGAAAGGTCAAGACCTGTCAGTGAACTAAAAATACAAGCTAGATCCCATTATCCACAGGCCAAACACATCCCCGCGGCGGGATGCATGCCACAACGGTTTGGTTCAAGTGTCTCTGCGGGCAGGTTTGAACGCTATCTTAAAGATGAAGGAGAAATGTGCTTCGATATCACAAAGAAATTTGTAGTAATATGTTGAAAAACAAGAGCACATGCTTCTAGTTTTAGAATATTGTCTCAGCGAAAAAGTTAAACTACTGTAGTTGAGATGGGTGTTTTTTTGGAATGTGTGTGTTACTATAATGTAACCCTGCTGTCACTGCTGTTTTTCTCCAGCTTTGAAATAAAATTGTTGCTCCTAACCCATGATGTCCCATCACATTTGTGGGGGTTTTCAAGTTTATAAATATAATCTGAAAAGACAACTTAAATCAGATTTTTGTGATACATTTTTCTTTTCTGACATGTTCAATTAATGCATATCTCAATGCATATTTCAATACATAGCTCACTGAGAGGCCTGCATTTTTTTTAGATTGACCAATGGAATATTTTTTTATGGGCAAGCAAGCAGTACATCTACATTGCTTGTAGTACAACCTATAATATAGTACCTGCAGCGCTAGTCAGTCCGTTGGTACTGGGAGCTATGGTGCTGTTTTCATACTGCTCCAGTGGTATATGATCCAGACTGGACTCAGGGTCCTCCAGGTAGGCATTTCCTCCTCCACCAGCAGCAATCAGCAAGGGAACCAGGTCATCGCCGTCCGTCTGGCAAGACAGCATCACTGTAAATCTCACTCATCCGAGGCACTTTCAACTATGTACACGCTCAGTGGTTTTGACAAGAGTTTTGTCTCAGCTTTAAAGCAAATTGAACATGACCCAGGAACACCCCTTTTCAATACAGATGGGAGATCATAATTAGACGTAACATCATGAGCTATCAAACACACGAACAAAAACGGAAACGCCATACTGAAACGGCACAATGATTCTTCTGTCACCTTAAAGATATAGGTGGCTCCCCCTCCTCCGCCTCCTCCACCGGCCCACTCTTCACTGGCCTCGCCTCTGAGGTTGTTTTCGATCACTGATGACTCTCCCAGGCAGATCTTTTGGGTGTGGGGATTTCTCTACGCCATAAGGGACAGGGAGAGTCGAATTTTATCGAAAGAAGATGTCAAAAAGTACAATAAAAAAAAAATATATATCTAGGCCACTCTCTTGTCTCCCTGCATCAAAGATATCCAAGTTGTAGGATGTATTATACAGCGTCAATGACTCCTTCCCCAGCTTATCCTCACTTTCACCCTACTCACCCCTGGGCATGCGTCTTCTCCCTGGTGGCCCACCAAGATATAAAGTAGGTCTCCTTTCTCCAGGGGAAATATGGCGGATATGAAGACCCCGTGGTTGCGTTTGTTGTGGTTTTTGGCTCCTTTCCCTCCAGCAGCTCCGTAGGCAGAGATCCTGAGGGAGAACGTTGTGCGACAAGGGGGGATTATTTTCTGTAAGAAATAACTTTTTAAGCTCAGGCTCCACAGTGTATTTCAAATGACTGCGTATATAGGTTGACTGTCTGCAACACACTTTGATTAAACAGTCAGCTACAGATGTCTGTCATAACACAGAAAATCAGGAGACACCCGCAGTTATATGAATATTTCCACATTACAAACAGACACTTTAAATCAACTGACACTTTCCCGATGCCTCATTTCATGGCACAAGTGTGATTATGAGAACCCATGATGATTCGTTGTGCCGCAAATACAATGACGTTTCTTGAAGTCTTGATCTGGCAGGACTCAGCATGCAGTCACACTGTTAAACTGTCCCACAGCGGGGAGCGTTAATACATGTGGATGTATAATGTCTCTTCAATGACAAAGCACCTAAAAGAAAACTATGGATAACATTCAAAGATATATTGTTAAAAAGTAACAAGTAAACAATTTTTTTTAACAAACTTTAGGTCAACGGGGAAATGGTGCATTAACTCAGGACTCTTTTCAGCTGCAGATTTCATGTGCAACTACCGTAGGTGGAATTTATTCCGCTAGAACAGTGTATTTGGATTGACTCAAAATATGTCCCTTTGGTGTTTTCATGGGATTTGTTGACTTAGAAATATAGAATATCACTTGATTTACAGCTGAATAACTGACAAGCGTGTTGACTTCCACCTCAAAAGCTCAGGTAGATGAGCAAAACCCTCTCACCCTATCACTTACAGGTATCTGTTGGTAGCAGGTACCCTCCACATTTGGACTCCTTTCAAGGGACCGTCTTTCCCCACAGTCACGCTGACATTTTTGTTCCTGTAGGTACTGTCACACTGGGCCTGGGTCGGCCCGTGGGGACCGCTGGCTCCACATGAGTTAAACCACCAAGTCATCAAAGAAACTTCTAGAAAAAATTAAGACAAAGAACATAAAAGCATGTGTAAATAAGGGAATCTATGTAATGTTTATTAACTTGGGAGATAAACAACTAAAAACATTGGAGAACAGAAACACACATATGGCACACCATCTTTGAGAGCTACTTGAAACAGCATGAGGCACTTGGTCTGTAAACACCAAATACAGAAAGGATTAAAAGCTTCTGCTCCTCTGATATGGTAGATCAAGCATCAAGAGAAATCACTAGTCTATAATCCACCAGCTGTTATGTGCACAGTAAATTATGCAAGCAGAATGGATTTAAATTGACACGGTATACGAGCTGACGGCAGAAGCTGCCAATACCTGAGGCCAAAGGCTCTGCAAGTGGGCTTAAGAAACTCTCCAAGTCCATCATAGGCAGGAGAGAGTTGAGCTCTGAAAAGAGGCAGGGAGACAAGATGGAGAAAGAGAAAAAGAGCATTATGGATGAACATGGAGACATTTCATCAGATACATTTCTAAGCAGGAAAAACACAATTAACACATTTCTGCCTTTGTCCTCTTCAATTCACTAGCGTACAGACAAATTTAATTTGTCCGTGTGTACAGGATGGAGTTGTTTGCACATTGCCCAACTCAAGAGGTCCACTGTGTGGCCTGCCAGCCCCTTCCCTAAAACCAATACAGCATTGTTGACCACACTTAAGCAACCAGAGGAGCCTCTGTGGTTTCATTTCGAAACCTTAAAAGCATGAGAGCCTCTCAAGCATGACAAGATCTCCAGCACAGCAAGAGTTCAGAAATGTGAAACGGAGAAACATGAAACTAAGCTGGGGCCTATTGAAGATACTCTGGGATCCTGAATTGACCCTGATATGTCAGTAAGAAAACGTCAGTCTTGCCCATCTGGTGCTAGGCAACTGTCATACACCACTGTTATCTCTGGGCCTCCCTGGAGGTTGTAAACTATCCTCCACCTAAAACACACCAAGAAGAACAGACTTATCCCTTTAATCCAAGTCAAATTTCACATCTGCGAATCAACTCTAGTACCACCCTAAACAATGAACTTCATCCAAGAGCATTTAAATAGAGCAGGAACAGGTTTTTAAAAAGTCCATTCGCATGATTGTTGAAAAAACAATGTATAATCGGACACTGACACGGGAATGTTGGCACACATACTGCAGCACTGCACTTGCGGCAAAGCACTAAATGTCACCACCAATCACTGAAATGGGGCATCAAACGATGGATTGAGGACCGAGCGAAAGACAGCCACCATCAGTTTGGACGACTCCCTGTACATTTCTGCTGTACATTTTTTTCAACAAAAGTTTGATTTTACTAAGTGTACTGATAATTATAAAATAAATGAGGAGAGACATAGTACAATGCTAATAATACATATGTGTTTTATTAGGCATTGTTAGCTTTCCAGGTTTAATTACCTTAAAGAAACAAAAGTCACATTTGCTTTCACTGTTTCTGACCAAATTGCATCTTGTGTATCTTTGAGGTCTTATAGACAAACCCTAACCCACAACTTTCTTAAATATATATAAATTCTAATTGTGCATTGTCTACATCTGTGTTTGTTCTCTCTCTCTCTCTCTCTCTGGTGCTGCAGTGGGTTGTTGGAGAGAATGATGTTGCGCAAGCTACTTAACATAATGGGCCACACTGCACACCCCCTACACAGCCTACTGCTCAAAAGGCAAGGCAGAGAGAGGCCCCTCCAATGAAGACCGTTACAGGAGGTAATTTCTGCCCATTCAAAATCCATCTACAATGAATATCTCTTGGGGAGAGGTGACGTGTGTCGTTATCTGCATTTGAATATTTTGTCATTTATTGAGTTCCTTTGTGATTTTTGTATTGGTCTGTTTCTCTGAGTGGAATGGAACATTTTGTTTTATTGTCATTTATGTTATCATGTTTTGTAATTTATTCTTGAGGATAAATAAAGTACTTGGTATAAAGTACTTGGTATAATTGTAGCAGCCAAACTTTCATTTTATTACTTATAAATCCAGCCATCCATTTGTACAACACGGGAAATACAGTGATATACTGTATTTCTTCATTTATATTGTTACACAGGCCCACTTTATGAACTAAGGAGGAATAAACAACACAACATTTTTACTCCCCCTGGGAGCATAACTTTTATTTGTATTGGTTTAAATATTCATAAACACAAATATGTGTTGAATCATAAATAAATGGTGGCTTTTCTGATATGATCACCAGCATTTTGTGAACAGCTTACCTGTGTTGAAGCAGGCTGCTCCAATTGCAATGTCATCGAGAGCGACATCAGCATTGGAGCCTTGCTCCCACACAGCCGTCACTTTTACATGGAACCTGAAGCAAAGCACATATACCATTTGTGTTTTGAGAAAGTAATAGTTTGTGTTTTAATGTGAAAAGAAACATGAATTCAATCCCATGTAAAGAAGAATGGAAATATTAGAACCTCATTTACTTACCCATGCTGAAGGCCAGTCAGCTGCAATGCAACATCTTCCCAGTCATCTGTCCACTGACCATTCCTCTCCCATGCCAGTGGTGCAGTGGTGGACCTATTCTCCTCTATAGCCACCATCAATGAACCATTAAAATCCCCATACAGGTACAGAGAGAAACGCATCTGCACCAGAAAAAACAAAAATACAATTTCAGTCAAGGGTAAGAATATTGATAGAAATCTTTTGTTGCAACTTAACATGGAGAAGGGAACAAAAAATGAATCAAATATAATATTATTTCACTGTATTTTTCTAAATAACTGACCTGGCAGGCAGTAGTAGAGACCGGGGGAGGAAATGAGGCGCTCTGAATGGATGCCTCTCGAAGGGAATTGCTCTCCCTTACCTGCAGAAACAGGAAGTGCCCTGGGGGCGCACAATAAATGTAACACGGCAGAACAAGTTCATTAAACAATCTCTTGTAAAAAGATGTATTATAAAAACATCAGATACAGTAATATATACATTGCATCAAGTACATTTTGAACCAGCACATGAGAAAGAATCATCAGAAAAATTATAGCAGTTATTAGCATTGAGTAAAAATAAAATATATCAAGGCATTTTGTCTTTTGTTAGCAGCACAAATATGTAAAATGTTCTGCAGCTGGATTCAAATGAGCTCCGTCTAAGGTCATGTGGTATGACTTCTTATGTCAGTAATTTAATTAAGCCTTTCTGTTATGTGCATGCTTGACACTTTGTGGTGAGTGAGTAGTAAAAAGAAATTAGGATAATTTTTAAATGTTTTACTTCTGCGTCTCCACACACACACACACACACACACACACACACACACACACACACACACACACACACACACACACACACACACACACACTGCCAACCTGGTGTCCTCTGCAAAGTGACACCCTGCATGTCCTCTCTCTCCAGGAGCTCGTCTCCAGCGACTCTTCTCCAGGCCGAGTGCTGGTTGGACACGGACCAGCCACATGCATCCCAGTCAAATGGACAGTAAGATCCAAACGGAAGAGCACCTTCGGAAGAACAAAGCTTATGTTTCACTAAAACAGAGATCACAGCTGTCAAGAAGTCCATCTTTATGCCCAGGATTCCTCTGCTCCCAAAGCAAAAGCTACATTTTGGAGTAAATAAATACTATGAATAATATAAATGTACTGCTATACCTCTTGATGTGGAAAATCCATTTCATTTTAGTCTGTGTGGCACTCCCAACACTTGTGATAATAAGTGTCAATGGCAAAGAATATAAAAAAAGATAGCATCACATAAAAGCAAATCTATAAAGAAATTGTTTTAAGAAGTGATTTAAAAGAAGTCACTGATTTAGCAAGCCTTATCTCTGTGGGCAGGTCGTTCCAAAGCCGAGGCGCCCTGATAGAGAAGACTTGATCACCTCTGGTTTTGAGCCTCAACCTAATAGTATCTGTACTTGATTGCTACATTGTATCTGCAGTTTAAAGTGTCCTGACCTCTCCCACTCTTTGGAGGAAATATGCTCGTTGTTGGCGCCTTAGAGTCAAACGAGGCGATCCATTTCATTCGACCACAATTTCATTTCTTTGCATCCAGGACAAAAAAGCTGGTGCGTTTGGTGTCAAAGCAGAATAGAGAAATAATGCAGAGTACAAGAACAAAAAATGCATCGTCTTATTAAGATGTTGAATCATAATTTCTGGCTTATTTTGTAATGTTCTATAGTTTATCTATACAGAAATAGGTCATGCCCAGTAGGAAATATGCTAATTAACTTACTTTCTTACTTTTTAACTAGCCTGCCGCTCACAACAGTAAAAACAAACTAACACATCTGGGTTTCACTAAATAATATGTTGTTTATTGTTTGTTTAATCTGCAAACATTAATAGTTTAAGGGGGATGAAATATCTGTAATAACTTTGAGACAAACAGCAGGTTATTAGTCGGCCCAGTTCTTCTCTTTACAGCACGTAATCCCTTCAAAGACAACGAGTTCTCGTATTTGCATTTCCATTTGGGTAAACAAACCGAATACAGTATAACATGATTAATGGTGAGCTTTAGAAGTGTTGGTAGGCACATTCATAAACTTTAGTAAGTGCTTGTTTCTTTTGCTAGTTGTTTTTATGTTAAGTAAGCTTACTTGACTCAAGCTCTGTTCTTAATAGACACAAAATAGGAATCGATATTCTGAGCTTTTTTGTTTACAAAAAAGGACTATACCTTTAATCACACCATGCAGTCACGTATTATACAGGCGGATTCCACCTGTTTCCAGTCACCGTGCTAAGCTTAACTAAACACATCGCTATCTTTATTTTCATTCATTTCAACTGAGCTTAAGAAAAAAAAGCTACACGGTAAAAAAAAGAAAGAAAAAAAGCGTCCCTTTTACCAGAGTATTTTATGAGCACTCATGGGGGATTGATTTTACTGGTAGGCAATCGAAAAAATTACTCGACCACTGTAACCCCCTGAGGATCCACAATTCAAAGATTGTAAATAGCCCTGACTTCAGTGATTTCATTACTAACTAAAGCGAGACCTTTTGAGTCTTCTTGTGGCGACATGTTTTTCTTTGCGCTGGATGAGTGATGTTTTCAAAGAGAAGGAGGAAAGCTTATCATACTCAGACTGAAGTGGGAGGACACCAAAGGAGCTGACTGTCTGAAAACACACTTTTTTGCAGCATATCTTTCAAATGTGGGAGTCCATAATACTAATAAATCCAAAGGGAGTGTGTCATAATATAATACATTGTTTAATATCTTAGGTTGAGACATTTTAATGACGTGATTTCATGATGAAAACTTCAAAGGCAATATATCAGTTTTTAGCAGTATAATAGAAGAATTTCACTGGTAGGAAAAAAAAAGTCCCATTCCCTAGTGTGATACTAGTGTCACCTATTGTGGTCAATTTCAGGACTTTCGCCCCGGATAGAGATTTTGTCATACATCCCACGTTGTTCACTGGGGTCATATTAGTCTATAACAGTTGAGATAATCTTCGCTAAATGAAGTGCATCCAAATCGTATCCAGGACCTCTAGGGTTTATATGTAGGCTACGCATATTGAATGAGATATTGCCTCATTTGCATATTTTATAAAAATGTTTAGACAAAGTGTAATACAAAAAGTATTTCTCTTAATATGAAGATTAATCTGGTAAAAAAAAGTATGAGGATATCTATAAAGGAAAAAAAAAGTCCCATTCACAACGTAGTGTGATACTAGTGTAACCTGTTGTGGTCATTTTCAGGACTTTCACCCCGGATAGAGATTTTGTCACACATCCCACGTTGTTCACTGGGGTCATATTAGTCTATAACAGTTGAGATATTCTCTGCTAAATGAAGCGCATACAAAACTTTCCCAGCACCTAGACTATGGCTAATGAGAACCATTATGATACCGATTGTTCGAGGAAAGCAGCTGCACTCAGGCTTCCCACTTCAAATGTCCATATAATAGTTACAGTACTTCCTTCAATTTTAGAATACTGAGTGTAGGCCCTTGACTTGGAATAATGCAGTACCTCTAGTCAAAGGATTAACAATTTATCATGGATTTAAACTTCAATACAGCTAATGCAAATAGGTTAGAGGCTGCCAGTAGCTCAATTCACTCTCCACCCACACATCACACTCACTTATGCACTCACAAATACACATCCTTAGGATATTGTTTCCTTAATCTCAGAAGAAATCCAATGGCAGATCAATTAAACAAAGAACTATTTATATTTTTGTACAAAGGGAAAACCCCTAAAATGGCAGCAGCCTATTCTGTAACATTCGATTTACTAAGAAAAAAACTAAACCTCACCGCATATGAAGCCCTCATCCTCTCCCAAAGGACAGTCAGTGTGGAAGTTGCACACTTGGCTCTGGTCGATGCAGACTCCGGAGTCGTCACAGTGGAAAGATTCCCCACACGCTGCGCTCCGCTCGCCGACCTGGTGCTCTGCATCCAAGTAACCACACAACAGTTACACAATACTCTAATCACTTGTTCTTTTATACCATAGAAAAATAAGCCTAAAACACTTTCTTTAAAAAAAAATGTAATTGATTTTTTATTTTATTTGGGCGATTTCCTTTAAAAATACACTCAATGGCTGCTTTATTACAGGTTGACATCTGCAGTCTTGTTCAATCCAGTACAACTGTTGCCATAAAGTGTATTTTACGGAGCCTATCAGGTTTCTTCAGTCGTGTGCCCTGTATATAACACCATATTTAACAATATAAACAACTTCTACAAATACTTATTAGCATTACAACAAAAACACAGATTGTCTCCAGTTTAAAGAAACTACAGCTGTTTTTTTTCTGTTTGGACACAGATTCTTATCAAAGCGTTTTGTCCACATCAGTAAATCACAACTCCATAGCATAGTACACAATGAACTCACCTAATTCACAGTCTATGAGCTCCAGAGAGTCCAGAGCCACAGCCGCCTCATTTTCCCCCAAACAGGAAGTGTAGAGCAGGGTCACCTGAAAGGGCTCATCCACCTGGCCAATCACAGTCTCCAGAACCACCCACTCATCCCTGCATCAACCAATCAAAGTGAAGTGTTTTTAAATTGCAGGAATTCACACACAAAAAAAAGTTTTCCTATAGAGCTGATAAGCGGAAGTGGCGTACTTCCGGGACATGGGACCTCTCGGCTCGAAAAATTACAATGGTAGTCAATGGAAAGAAATGTATTATTTTCTGGTCCCAGTCATTAAATGCCTTCGATAACACATATGTTTTGTGTGGGTCTAGATGGTATTTTTTCGTGCAAAGAATGGAACAATTGGGGGCGCCTTTAGCTCAGTTGGTAAGGCGTCCCCTCCATGGGCATCGGCCAGCAGCGGACCGGGGTTCGATTCCAGCCCGCGGTCGGTCTCTGCATGTCACTCCCCTCTCTGCCCCATTTCAATTCTGTCTCTACAGTCTACACTATCAATAAAGCATAAAAATGCCAAAAAAAAATATCTTAAAAAAAAAAGAATGGAACAATTTAGCGAGTAGAAGTTGGATACGGTCAGGTTTTGTGCAGAACGCTTTTGTGGACTACAGCTCTTCGCTGCTCTTGACGCTTATGATATACGTCAACACTCGCACTCGCTCAGAAACATGGCTGTGTCTTTAATGCACTTTACCGCCTTCTTTCAAGGACAAGACAAAAGTCTTCAGCATGGTGAAAACTACTACAAAAGTGGACATGTGGAGAGTTTCAATTTCTCGAGTGGGGAGATTGTCGGCGTCGGTGTCCACGCCAGCCAAAAAGATAGGCGTTACAAGGTTTCGGTGAGGCAACAAGACTTGTAATTTTTCTCGTTACATTTTTTCAAAAGCCGTTAGACGAATAATCATACAACATACCGTCAAACTCTTCACATGAAAAATTATAATTTAGACCCATACAAAACATATGTGTAATCCAAGGCATTTAATGACTGGGACCAGAAAATAATTACTTTACATTGACTC
Organism: Ammodytes marinus; assembly: GCF_949987685.1. Taxonomy (NCBI): domain Eukaryota; kingdom Metazoa; phylum Chordata; class Actinopteri; order Uranoscopiformes; family Ammodytidae; genus Ammodytes; species Ammodytes marinus. The sequence continues at coordinate 13,813,449 of NC_137219.1, read as the reverse complement.
CCATTCATTTTTGTTCAGCCGAGAGGTCCCATGCCCCGGAATTCCGCCCCTTCCACTTATCAGCTCTATTAGGACTTAAGTCTTGTATCACATTAATACAGATTTAGTTTAAAATACTTTACATTTGTCTTGCTGATTTATTTTAATTGCCTAGATTCGTTAGCTGCATCTTTCCAGTCATTTGTAAATTGAAAATCTCTAACCATGGCTGAAGGCTCAGCTTGCCTATTGTTTCCCCCACAAAAAAGTTTATTTATTAAGATTTTTTGGTTTAATTGTCTTTCACTAAAAAAATATATTTTATATCATATTTGTTTCTCCACAAAATGTAAGGTAAGGGATTCCAGTATATTATTTCTATATTGTGACATCGCAATTTTGTGAAGCACAATTATTTTGTCCAGGATAATCATGACTATGAATTTTTCATATCATCCAATGCCTAAAGTTGGGGCAAGTGACTACAAGCTTGTATGATACAGCTCATAAGAACATTTCTCGACCACACTACTAGGTCAAAAGCTCCACACAGTACCTTTAATACACAGTATAATCCACAATACAGCAGCTCTGCTCTTTCAATAGCTGGATCACATCTGCCATTATAGAGTACAGCTCCCCAAAAGATGATACCTTTTTTAAATTGTTCCCTTTTCATCTCAGCATGCCTCCTTGAACTCCCAGTGTGGTGGCACCTTCGCTCAGCTCTACTTTACATCCGCCTCTCAAGAGTCCAGTTCTAAAAATACACCCATTCTGACTCAGCCCCAGAAACAATGCACATTGACTCGGTTGGGTGAGTTATTTTGCACTATCAGGGAAAATACAGTTGAATTAAGGTAATCTAGGTGTCATTTTCAGGCCCATAAAGCCTCTGTTTCCCATGTCCATTCAGTTGTTGACAGTACATGTAAAACAGAAAAACACATGCTACATCATCATCATCATCATCTTCAACCGCTTATCCGAAATCGGGTCGCGGGGGCAGCAGCTTGAGCAGGGAGCCCCAAACTTCTCTTTCCCGGGCCACATCAACCAGCTCTGACTGGGGGATCCCGAGGCGTTCCCAGGCCAGCGTGGAGACATAATCTCTCCACCTAGCCCTGGGTCTTCCCCGAGGCCTCCTTCCAGCTGGATGCTCCTGGAACACCTCCCTAGGGAGGCGCCCTGGGGGCATCCTTACCAGATGCCCGAACCACCTCAACTTGCTCCTTTCAATGCAAAGGAGTAGCGGCTCTGCCCTGAGTTCCTCACGAATGACTGAGCTTCTCACCCTATCTCTAAGGGAGACGCCAGCCACCCTCCTGAGAAAGCCCATTTCGGCCGCTTGTACCCACGATCTCGTTCTATGCTACATACTACGGGAAAAGATACATGACGGGTGACGGGAACTGTGCTGTAAATGGAGAGTGCATCCAGAAATAAAATCTGCTGGAGGTTAGTGTGGGATAAGTAGTGGGTTGAATAAATGATACCACTGTCTGTGTGTTTGTGCGTCTCGTAATGGAATTGCTCAGTCCATTACTGCAGTGACACTAACAATACCCAATGTATTGCATATGCCCATCCATTCCTCTTCTGTCCTAACCAATTATATATCACTTCATCCCTAGAGTCTGCTTCTAGAGACGTGAATGCTTTTAGCTACTCTAAAGATGGCCGTACCTTAACCTTAGATCAATAGGAAATATCTATGCCCATCACTTTCTGTCTGTCTCCCAGTCCATCTACAGCCACAGCTCCCAGTATGCAGGCCCCTTCCTCTGTGCAATCTCTCATCCATCCACCAGATGCCCTCAGACTTTCCCTCCCTCCTTTCACAATCAACTGATTGGCTCACCCATTTCCTCACCTGCTTTTCCATTCTGTTATCAGCCTGAGACTGCATACGTATATTGGATTCTTTGGCTGCGTTCAAAATCGCAAACTCTTTCTATTTTCTATTATACATACAACAGCTGATCATAAAAATAATCTAGGTAGCATGCATATTTTAATTTAATCATTTCATAATAACATTGCGCCTTAATCTTGCCCCTTTCTTATAAATCTGTTGCATCACAGTTTTTCTAGGCTCCGTCGAGGTGAGGTCACTGGATTGTGGTTCAGAATTGCCCAAATATGCAAATTTCAACACAAAAAATCTCAATCGGATGTTGAAGGCATTCGGGTATTTTTTTGTTTTTTTGAGCATTTTTCATGCTTTATTGACAGTTTTGAAGAGACAGAGGTGAAATGGGGCAGAGAGGGGAGTGACATGCAGAGAACGACCCGGGCGGGAATCAAACCCTACTGAGCTAAGGGCGCCCCCGTGTTCGGGTATTTTAAAGCAAGCCGAATCTGACCACTAGAATTGGGACATCCTACATTTTTTTGGTAAGTATGGGTATCAGAACACATCCTTCTATTAATTTGTTTTTGTTTCTGTCATCATCCTCGTCATTGTTATTCTGTGTACATGGCTGTTATCACGTAAAACAGTGTATCGTCCAACTTTAACCTGTTTCCTTATGTGTTAAATTTCCACACCTGCCAACAACTAAAATCGGCATTTTTTTTTTTTGTATTGTGACCCACTTGGTCACAATACAGCTTGTCCCTTGAGAACGCTGAGACATTTCTTTTAAATTTTATTATTTATGTATAACTTTTACAGAAGTATAAAGTACAATATTAGTTACTGTGCCTTTGCTCTAGCTGAATGCCTCTGTCACTTTACATTGCTGAGAATCTCAGCTCGTTTTTATTTTTCATTTTATTTTATAGGCTGGACCTTAACTTGACAGGCACTTTAATCAGAAAAAAATGCAAGGCTTTGCTTTTTGACACTAATTAAAAGGACTTGTTGTGCTGCATACATAAATAGACACACAAAACAAACTATTGTGCTGAAGCATGGCATGCCTTCTCTGAGAGTGTTTGCTGACCTGTGCTCATCATGTCGCCTGTGGTTGAGAACCACTGAGTGAACAGCTGAACTTGAGAGAACAGGCTTGATCTGGAGTGTGAGGTTTCCCACCTCTGGAGCAGCCTCATACAGGGCCACCTGCAGCATGCAGTACCTGTTGCTTCCTGGCAAGACCGGGCTGGTTAAGCTGTACTCACATCTCCAAGAAGACTCGGCGGCAGGGGAGGAGCTTAGGAGAAGGAAGTGCCCTAGGATGATAAAACAGAGTAGAATTTTATTGCTTGTCAGTTTTACGACTGCCTAATACTGTTACTCCTGTAAACCATTTGATTCAGACCTGGCATTGTATATAATAATAGGGTATATCAATGCAGATGGAAACACTGATTGAAAAGACCTTTAGGTAAATTAATCTAGTGCAGTTTTTTTAACCACAAATATGTTTCATAAGAGAAAAAAGCACAACATCCTGTAGCACTCATTAAGTTTGTCATCAGTGCGTCTTTACACACTTACCTTCAGAGCTTCCCTCTGAGTGGTCCTCCACAGGCATCATCGCAGTCCAAGAGCTTTTTGGTTGCTGTGGCGACACCACCAACCAGTCACTGTGGTCGGTGTGATTTGATAAAGTCCAGAGACACTGTGTCTCAAAATCACAGGAGGTGACTGAAAGACAGAGAGTGTTTGTTTGGGTAAATATTTGAAGATGTTGTGAATTTACTAAACCCAGGAAACATGTGACCTAATGGGAAAAGTGGTGTTTTTAAGTTTTACGTGATCAATGTTTTGTTGTACAAAAATATGATTATTTAAAAGACTTGAAGAGAGATAACATTTTCAAACCCAACTAGTTTACAGAGGACATGCCGCATTTGTGACCCCCCCCCCCCAAAAAAAAATCTTCCAAAATTGATTTTGTTGTGAAAGTCAGAGGGTGGATCGGCAAAGATGATGTTTTCAGTTTGTTTTCTTGGGATCACGAGAAATGCATTTCATGCACTCAACCCAACAAGCTGTTTTTCTGAAGTTAAGAAATCTCCAAAAAAGTAAATACACAAGACATTTTGCCAAATACTGCAATACCTAAACTAACTGTCTTTCAGTGAATTTTGGGGACTGAACTATGTCAAAATACACATAGTGATAGATGCAGAACAAGATGTTTTTCATTCAAATAACCACTCTAGAAAAAAGTTTTGAACAACAGCAAAGTTGTTGCAGAAATATTTGACAAATAAATAATGGATTAAAAAAAATTCCTGGAGTCACACCTGGATCATAACGTCTGCCGCAGACTAATCACTTCCTTGGCTCATGGTGCAAATTTCCTCTAAATTGAATTAAATCCGAAAGCTGCTAAGCAGCCAAACAGACAGACCCTCTGTACATTTTGGGTGGGTGTGTGTCATGTGATGGTTGTAGAGGAAACTGCCACTACAGCTAACACAGCATATAAATCCCTCTGGGGGTATGGGACTAATTTAATCTTAATTTAATTTTATATCCATTATATTTTCTGTCTGTCATAAAACTACTAAAAATATGCTTCCTTTGAACACAAATGGACTAAAATTGTGTCTGGTTGGCCTTTTAAGGGCCAGTCTTCCTGGTGTCAGTGTGCTGCTTTGCTCTTTCAATGTCCCCATCTAACAAGTCAGTGTTGTTATATGCAGTATCTTTCTTCCACCTCCGTAACATTGCACGCCTCCGACCCACTCTCTCCCCTTCCACTGCAGAAACACTCATTCATGCCTTCGTCACCTCCAGACTGGATTATTGCAACAGCATCCTCTACGGCCTCCCCTCCACCCACCTCCACAAACTCCAATATGTTCAAAACTCTGCTGCCAGATTACTCACCCACACCCGCTCTAGAGAACACATCACTCCCATCCTCAAACAACTTCACTGGCTCCCAATACAGCAACGAATTCATTTCAAGATCCTGCTCATCACCTGCAAAGCCCTCAATAACCATGCCCCCCCCCCCCACCTCACCGACCTCCTTAAACGTCACTCCCCAACTCGCAAACTCAGATCATCTAACACAAACCTTCTGACCCCCATCACAAGATCAAAGCACCGCACCACAGGAGACAGAGCTTTTGCCATTTCTGCCCCAACCCTCTGGAACTCCCTCCCCCCAAACATCCGAAACTCAGACTCTATTAACTCATTCAAAAGCCAACTCAAAACTCACCTCTTCAAGAAAGCATATGACCCCTTACTCCACCCATACCACACCTGACTATTTTGAATTTGTTTTCGTGTTTTTTCTTCTTTTCTTTTATGTATATTCTATGCGATGTAAAGCGTCTTTGAGTGACCTCCAAAAAAGCGCTATATAAAACCTATCAATTATTATTATTATTATTTGTTACACCTAAGGTCAAACTTTCAATTCAACTTCATAATGAAGAGTTTTGTGTTTTGTATAGTTTCTCATAGTGAATAATTGGCAAAAAAAAGTAATTCCTGACTTTCAAGATATCTCATGCTGTGTGGTCACTTCATCAGAGTTTCCTCTCTTAATTGTGCCTTGCAGTCAAGCAGATTGTACTTTAAATCCATGGTTACTGACACAGATGCAGGTAATCATTGCAGGCTATGATAATCGTGACATAAATGATAATCGGATTACTTGTTGCTTTCTGTTTGTGTATGTGCATATGTGCAAAAAAATACACAACTCTTACTTTGGCTGTCATCTTCTGATCCCAAATGACGAGGGAACAGCTGATCTGAGAAGTCCTCCAGAAATCGGTCCAATAGAGCGTCGCACGTACTGCTAACTGAGGAGGGACAGATAGACAGAGGGAGAGAGAGCGAGAGAGAGAGAGAGAGAGAGAGAGAGAGAGAGAGAGAGAGAGAGAGAGAGAGAGTAAGAAACTGTCTGTGTTGGGTTCCTTTGGGCTGAAGACAAAAATATGGTTGTATGGATGGCACTCCAATAAAACAAGGCAATGTTTCAGCCCTGTGGCCTATAATCTGCAGTTTCACTAATGTGAGCTGTGATGAGCTCTATGGAATCTAGCGATGCAAACAAAGTCAAACAAAACAATGTAACTTACTGGTTAGTTTTGAAAACCACCAGTTATTTTTGTTTAGAGAGAAACTTACCATGACTGAAATTACTGCGACGTGTTTACCAGGCCCCCCTGAGATATTGTGCACGAATGTGCATGCAACATTACGTTTTGTGAGCGGTACAAGTTTTTATGAGATTTTTTTCACACAGGGTTTCACCTCTCAGGTTACAGGCTTCTCTCAAGACCTTTGTATTCATGTTTAATCAATTATTCCTTCTATAGATTGTTCAATCTGCTTTAAACTTTTAAATGTTTCTGAAACAGTCTCATTTTCCCTCTGATGATCATAATTTACATGTAACAGCAAGACCATCAGTGCAAAGAATGCTATTTTTGTATAGTTTTTCTTAATGCCTTTGTCATGGCTACACTCACCCAGGAACAACAGCTGGCGTCGTAAAAACACTACAGCTCTTGTTCCTAGGGGGTGCAAGAAGGAAAATAAACTGAAACTTCCTCGGAGCACCTTTAAAGACAACTGCAACTACCTAAAAAAAATATGTATATAATCTCTATTTTGTTAGTTGACAATGTGGAATCATCTATAAAAAGAAGCTAACATTCAACCTGATTTAAGGTTGAGTCAGGAAAGGACGGTTCTCTGTCTAAGTAATAGATCTACGTATATTATGATGCTATATTAATGATTCAGAAATGAACTTCATATCCCAATCTAAAATTATTCTGATAGATTGCTGTATGAACAACAGAGTCCATAAATCCATAAATAGGGCCCCTGTAGACAGGCCAAACGGCCGACAGATGTTGTTTTGTTCTGGAGGACGACTGAGAGGGAGGGCACTTCACACATGACATTCAACATACTAACTAGCATGACTAGAGACAGTAAGGGAGATGATTTGAATGGGTCATAGCAACTTAACCCCTCTAATGCTCTCTGGACAGTGATATTATTGTTCCCTAGAGCCAGTGAGGCAAGGTCCCACAGGTCAAGCAGGACAAATTCAATGATCTAAAGAGTAGTTTATTAAAAGCAGTTAGTTCTGATAATGATGGGGGATGACCTTCATCCACTCAAAAGCCAGCCTAGCTATTCATCTTATGGAGTAAAAATGGACACCGGAAAAATTGGAATAGTCCATAAAAAGCGGGGTTCAAACAAATAAAAAGAGAAAACTGTTATTTTTGGGAATCCCCCTAAATTTCAAATGTCCTTTTGTTGCCTCACACTTGTAATCTCTTTGTAGTGCCCAGTTTGGAGGAACGAGGCATTCTCTTTTAAGAGTGAATGATTTGCCTCATCATTAGCCAGCAGAGCAGCTAATTGTCACTCTAGCATGTCTGCTGTCTGTGGCTTTGAGCGGCGAGTGACTTTGAATGCTGTCAGTTCTGTAGTACACAGAGGCTGTGTCTCAGAGTAGTTTCTTTGGAAAAGGCAGTAAGTATAACAGGTAGAGGTCACAAACAGTTTCCTGAGATGAAAGCTGCTGCGGACTGCAGTTTAGTTAGTTCAAGGTTATGGCTTTGTAGTAGAAGTTTCGGATCCTGAGCAACTCAGGAAAGTCATCTCATCTAATGCTCTCTAACAGAAAGGGCCACTTTGCCACTGATATTACCTGATAACAGGGACCTGTCTCCTATCTTCTACCCTCTCTCAGCTACCGCATGTCCCGCAGTCTCATTTTCCATTTTTCCCCTCTCAGAGGCTTTAGTTCACACTACCGTGAAATTAATGACAACAAAAACACCTGAACCTGCTTTCAATGCTTTTTTGGATAATGTGTGAATACTGGCTGCTAGTCACGGCCACACAACCCTGAAACAGCTCCAGTAGCTCCAGGAGGTCTCACATCAATATTCTAATGAAAAGGCGCCAGCAGTACAGATTCAAACTGTATTCTATAGGGAGATGCCTTTCTCCCCTGAGAATATTGACCTATATACTGTAGAACACACCGAACCAAAAGGCACCCATACTATCTTACTACTTTCTCTGCAATGTTGCATGTGTGTTGGTCCCAGGGAACTGACTTCTCTATAAAGGTGCATGTTTTGTGGTAACAGCATGCAGGTTGTTGGTGAACTGTCTCTATTTACATGCTCTGTACAAATAACTTTTTATGTTCACGAAAACACAACTGAGACACATTGAGTTATTCCTTCATTTATCTTTTGACTGAGAATGTTGTTCAATTAACACTCTCCTACTTCCTTTACAACAGTGCTGCAACCATGGCTGCAACTCACCACTGGACATATTTGATCAAGCTGGCTTGCACCATGTTAAAGCAAAAAGAAACATTTCGAAAAAGTATGTATGTGTAATATATACCAAAAATGTCTAAATGTAATTTATGCAGAGTCATCATCTGCTGAGTGTGAAGCAGCACCTCTCTCCGTATGTTCAACAAGGTCCTGAATTGACCACAATCCAGAGCATCCAACGACAACTTCAAGTGTGAAGACAGATGGAGGTTTAAGAGGACAAGGAGAAACACTCCTAATATATAAGAGGAACTTCAAAGTTAAGGCTTCACAAATTCACCTCATATAATAAAAGTTGTCATTGGTTTATATTAAGGCTGTCAAGCGATTAAAAAAAATTAATCAAATTAATTACAGGCTCTGTGATTAATTAATCAAAATATCTAAATTAATCGCATACTTATATGACACTTGTATGCCTGTTTATAAACAACTGTATAGGCTACCGTTCCTCTCTCTCTCTCTCTCTCTCTCTCTCTCTCTCTCTCTCTCTCTCTCTCTCTCTGAACTACTAACGCCGGAAAAAAACCAAGCAGGCTAAATGACGACTGTCTATCTCCCACAACAGACAGCGCTGCACTGCCACACAGGTGTGCATAGCCTATGCCGACTCATTCAACATCGTCCTACTCATAGCCAAAAATATTGACACACACACACACGCACACAAAGGAGGAAAAAAGACAGGCATATGCTAGGAAGAGTGAGAGGGGGCGCGTGTCCGTTTGCTGAGTAGACGATCGCAGCTAGCAAACAAAATTGAGACACAGAGGAAGATTGAGAGTTGTTTTGAACCTACATTGTTAATTAGGCACCCACTAAATCAATGCACAGACACTGCGGAGAATAACATAAAACGTATTGCTATACCTTCTTGCTTATTTGCCCGGAGCAGCCCATAAAACGTCCATAGAGCCCTCTCTATGCTTCTTTCTTCACTCTTTAATCCCGTGCGGGCCGTGTCCGCAAACTACAGGTGCAGCTCCGCTATCGTCTCACCTCTTTTGCACCGGGTCAAAGGGCAATATAGAAGTGCGATTAATCTGCGTTAATTTTTTTAATCGCGTTAATTTTTCTGTGATTAATTAATCGAAATTAACGCATTAATTTGACAGCCCTAGTTTATATTGTTATTAGTTTATAGTGGTTGGCCTTTTGAACATAGCTGTTGGATGTGTTTGAGCCTTTGAAATAGCTTGTAGGTGGGCAGTTATGAGCACATTCAAGTGTGTCTCATAACTCTCTAATTCAATTATGAGGTTGTTAGAGGCAAAACAAAATAGCAAAACACACTGCAATAAGACAAAACTCTCAACACAAACATCTGCTCTGGAGTCAACTTTTTGCACCGTTCACACGTAACAACATGATCAACACACCGCTTTGGACATAAAACACTCTATGGTCCAGCTCCCTTGAGTAAGTATTCTTTTACAGTAGTGGTGGCTTGATAACCCCCCATTCACAAGCCTGGATATACTGTACCCCCCAGGCTGCCATGCAGACAAGGTTGTAAATAGGGGCATATGTGGCCTTTCTTCACTCATTTCTTCTTTCAAGACCACAAGACAGACAAAGCAAGTTTCCAATGCTTTGAGAGACATACAGTTAGTGAGATGTCGGAAGATTGGCTGGGGAAGCTTCAAACTGAACAATATGCAGTTTACAAAGGATGAGGGGATTTTTTTGTTTGAGAGAAAGATTGAAAGTGACACAGAGGTGATGTTGAACTAACTGTAAATGTACAGTGTTAGCCACTGCTCTCATCTATCGTAGCCATTATAGGAGCTATTGAGGTAAAAGCGGGTACGTACATGGTCAGATGATGCACTTTTATATGCAGCATCATTCATTGACTGTGACCTATAACGGGCAACAGAGGACACAAGCTTAATGCATGTGGGTATAGTTTAACAAATTGTTTAAGACTAGAGTAAGATGAGGCTCCCCGTTCTATGTGCTAAATGTAAAGCTACAGCTACCTGCTGGTTAGCATAAAGTCTGGAACCCGCGAAGCAGCTAGCCTGGCTTTGTTTTCTAAAGTTTACTAAATACCTCTACACACCGTGTCTTGTTATCTGGTCTTCATAGAGTTTCTGATGATTGCCTGGCAACCCTCACTGATGCAAGAAATATTCTGAAACCTATTCCCTCTAAAACCTCAACTTGCTGTTTTTACAATTAACGTTATGTGCCGATCAGAAGAAAGAACCCTTTTGTAATCAATCCTCTAGTTTTAACAAATCCAACGTCTTGTTGACCAATCCATTAAACTTTTACCTGTATTGTGCACAATGCTTTAAAGTAAGATTAAAAAATATGATCTCTCATAAGTTTTGTCTGGGGGGATAAAATGAAATAAAAGATTAAAAAGAAACCCCAGTACTCTCATCTCCACAAAGAAAGCTCTCCCAGTTACAGAGGCTGGATAATCATGATACATAGGAAATTACATCAATAGACAAAAATGGGAGAGCTTCACTTCTTCTTCTACTAGAAAAACAATTTAAAATGTATGCTTCCATGTACTTTCAACAGAAATGTAAGCTGTTGTCTATGTTTGGAAACAAGGCTCAGGTCATCATTTCCACAGTGACCGGCTTTGCCAGTTTACACGGCAACGCTAGAGTAGTCAAAAGATTTCACTCTGGAACCCGGTTTCAAACGTTTTCGTTTTCAGACCCCCAATATGCCATTGTCGTGTGACCATATTGGCCTGAACATAAAATACAATGATCATTTTACAATGTTAACAGCCCCTCAGTCTTCACTTCCTGCGCTTGTTTGTATCTTGTGTGCGATGTTCTACCTCCGACCTGACTTGTTTAACCTGTGCCTGATTATATTGATTCATGTCATAACTTTATCCCTTATAGTTGAACATTTTTGGAAAGCAGAAGGCTCTGTTAATAATCAGTGCATCACACTGCAGTCTCTCAGAGCAAAGTTTCCTAAAACTCAGCCCAGCTCTTTCTTATGTGTGTGATCTCTACCTCGTCAAGGCTTCTCTTCTCACCCTACTCCAGTTTCCTTCCTCAGACAGACTCTCTTTTCTTTAGATTGGAAAAATAAATATTAAGTATTTACTTTTTCTGAAGCTACATTTGATGCCAGGTCCAGCTGCACATTAGTTATTAAATTTTCATTCAAAAAGTACTTTGCAGCAAATCAAATAACCATAGAGTTTCTGGGAATAAAAATACTTCCAGGGAAAACACATTACTCTCAGTTGCTACTTGAATAGTCAATTAGTCTCTGCACATTTTTCACCTCTCAATATGTATGTCTGCTGTGTAATAATATGGTCTGAATCCAATTTCCTCTCTGCTGGATAATAAAGGTCAAAAGAAATTACCTAATTTAATTTTGCATACCACAAGTTATTTGTTTTAAGTGAGTTAGATCTTAATTGATTAAATGAGATGGTATATATGTTACATGAAGACAAAGAGAAAAGTCAACTTAAAGGAAATCAGGTTGAACAGCCAGGTGTACTTTTGAGCTGTTTTTCCATTTTCCATATAGCCTATATTATAGCCTATAATTCACCCTGACCCACTTTGTCTATTTATTCCATGTGTGTACATTTATTTTGCTTATTTCACAAACTATAAGCAGAGCATTGGAAAAAACCTTCGGTCAAGTGAATTATATTAATAGAGTCAAATATATTCCAACCGGGCTATCTCTTCTGTTTATAGGGGAGAACGGGGGAATGTGAGCCATCGGGTAATGTGAGAACCAGCCTAGACACCCCCTGTATCTAGGCAATGGAACACATTTTTGGTCATGTGAGATATATGTTTTCAAGCCCCTCTCATTTCCCCTTGGCCATGAAAGAGAGGACCTCATGGTGATGTTGTAACCATGTTTTTTTGCATGTAAAAGTAAATGTTCTTGCTGTCAACTTAATTGATTGTTGTGCCAAAGCAAATTGATTCAGGTAGAAAAACTTATATCATACATGTTGATGAACTACCAACATATGAAACCATGTGATGATGATAACTGAAGATTAGCCTGATTTGCTGAGAGAGGTAGTTTTTTCTCAAATTGTGGCAGTGGGGTAAAGTGAGACAAACGCTGTCGGGTAAAGTGAGACAGTGTCTGTGCTAGGGGTGGGAATCTCTTGGCACCTCACGATTCGATTCGATTCCGATTCAGAGGTCAACGATTCGATTCAAAATCGATTTTCAATGCATCTCAATGCAAAACATGTTTTATGTACATACCCATGTGTGAATTTCAAAAATATATTTATATGCACATCTGAGTTTGCTACTCGGAGTTTGCTAATCACTTCCTACTTTTGTGATGATCATTAAAGACAATCAACAGATGAATTGCCTTCTCTAATATTGTATTAAGAGAAAAGCTTTTCTTGTCACAAATGACTTTCTATGAACAGTGCAATAATCAATGCAGCTTGCATTTCAACACAATATGGAAGTATGTAAAAACTAAACCGATTCAGTTTTATTTTATTTCTAATCTCGTAAATCATGTTTCTATAGGAATTCTATTCTATTATCTATTATTTTCTATGTCATTTCAACACATTGTACAAAAAGTATGGCTTGGAATTCAGCTCTCTTACAAAAACGTAAACAGAGATAAAGCCGGTGCAGGTCATGGGTTTGCTGCTCTCAGCCCTTTTGAAGCCACTTTGGAAACAACTCGCACATGTGTGGTGTGCATGCGCAATGGCGCAGGAAGTATTAGTATTTACAAAAAAAAAAAAAAAAAAAAAAAAAAAAAACGATTATTAACTTTTCTGAATCGATTCAGAATCGTCCGAGAGAGAATCGATATTAATCGGAAAAAACATTTCCCCACCCCTAGTCTGTGCCCTCTTTTAATGAATCCATTATATTTGAGGTAGCAAGGAGACTAGTTTGAATAAGACAAAAGACAATGTGGGCTGGAGGTGGGGGTTGATGGTTGAAGGGGTGTCAGCAAGGACATGGTTTGGCACATATGTATGTGGGGGACAGGAGAGTGACCTTTAACACTAATAGACTCTAAGTACTATGTCTTTATTCAAAACAAATGCAGAAAAATATTAATCAAAGACTCAAAAGATGGAAAATGACAGCTGGGTCTAGTCCTGTGTTCTGAGTCCCAGGCTGTTCTAGCTGCATGGTTCTGATTGTTCTTTGCTCTGACCCCCAGACACTAGCTGGCTCTAAGGGTCCCGCGTTCTGACCCTCAGACTGTGTTTTAATCTAACTGGTTCTATCTGTCATTTAAATGTTAATTATTGAATACGAATTATATGGTGTATTTGATCAGAGTTACTTTCAAGTGTTTAGAAAATGTTTTTTTTAATCGACCAAACCCCATGATTTTGTTACTCGTCCGACATTAGTTTTGGAATATTTGGTTTTCAAGCTAGCTGTCAGGATTGTAACTGTTACAACATTTGTTGTTATGGTAGTTTCAGAGTGGAAAAAGTAAGTGGATCAGTTTACCCCCTTGATTTCTCTGGTCTGTCTCAGTTTACCCCACAGCTGGGGTAAAATGAGACACAAGACAACTTTTTTTAAAACAATCATATTTTCACTGCCCTTTGTCATGAATAAATTCTGCTAATGCCCTTTTCTAGGAAACATCCTGAATTAATGGGAAATGTGTAAATTTGACTGATAAATAATTTTAGCTCCCTTAGAGGGAAGCAAATGTAAAAAGTGTCTCACATTACCCTGTTCTCCCCTATATTGATAAAAGCACTACAACCTTAAAGATCTCCTATTATACTACTTTTCTGGTCTTCATTTCTTGTTAAAAACTGCTATAGAGCAACCTGACACGAATCACATCACAAAAAACCATGTAGATTTTCGGGACACTCTTCCTCCCACCCTAGCGCGCACAGCAGTAACTCTCTACACTCGGCTTTGTGCTTCTCCGCCCCCTCCCCCCTCCTGCAAACCCCACTCCGTTGTGATTGGTTACCTTCCTTCCGGAACAATTTCAGCGGCGATTTGAGAGCAGGAAGGTGGGGGCATGGCCAGAGCTTGCCTGAGCAGCACGTTACCATACATGGAAAAATCCGGAATCGTGACGACACGATGGCAGGAAATTTGAACCGATTTGAACACGTGATTTCTCGACTGGCTGCCCTAGTGTTTAGCGCTCTGCACAGCCACCCCAGACGGTAAGCAGGGAATACGTCTAAATGCATGTACGTAATTATTTGATACACTAGTATGGTTAAACATGACTATAAATCATTATAACAACGTTTATAGGTCATAAAAGTCGAAAAGTTTAATAGGTCCACTTTAAAGGTGCTGTAAGCGGAATGGTTCTTTTAGCTAACTTCTTGTCAGTTACTGCAGTTAGCAGTCCCCTCGCTCGTCCCTACGTCACCACATTAATGCACTGCGGTCTTCAAGCAGCAAGATATCTAGCGCATCATCTCAGATCCATAAGTGTGATAAAACATGATAAAAACCATCAAAACAGACATTGGGAAGGATTTTTACATGCTCCACCATTGTAGGCGCATACACATTCACCCATCTGTTGCTCTGGCGTGCACCGGCAGTGAGACCGTGGAGTGTATATACTATATATACAGTCATATGAAAAAGTTTGGGAACCCCTCTCAGCCAGCATTATAATTGACTCTGCTTTCACAAAAAAATATATAAAAGTGGTATGTCTTTAATTTACCAGGAACAGCTAAGTACTGGGATGTTTTCCAAACAAAGATTTTTTGAAAAGCAGTATTTGGTTGTATGAAATAAAATAAAATGTGAAAAACTGGCTGTGCAAAAATATGGGTACCCTTGTGGTTTTGTTGATTTTAATGCCTGTAACAGCATGTACAACTGATGACTTTAAACACACAGTTGGTTGGATTATGTTGTTAAGCCTTGAACCTCATATAATTGTCTGTTTAATCATGAGAAAATGTATTTTAGGTGCCTAAATGCAAGTTGCACTTCTCTTTGACTCTCTGCTGAAGTGAAACAGAATGGGATCATCAAAACAGCTCCCAAAAGATCTGAAAAACAAAGATTGTTCATTGTCATGGTTTAGGGGAAGGCTACAAGAAGCTTTTCCAAAGGTTTCAATTGTCAATTTCGACTGTAGGGAACGTTGTCAGGAAATGGAAGGACACAGGCATAGTGGCAGTTAAACCCAGGCATGGCAGACCAAGAAAAAAACAGGAGCGGCATAGGTGGAGGATTGTGAGAATGGTTGCACACAACCCACAGATCACCTCCAAAGACCTGCAAGAACATCTGGCTGCAGATTGTGTATCTGTACATCGTTCAACAATTCAGCGCAATTTGCACCAAAACATCTGCTTTTTATAAAGACCAAATAACTTAATTTTTGTCTCATCACTCCAAAGCATTTTCTTCCAATATGAAGCTGGCTTGTCTAAATGAGCTTTTGCATACTCCATGCAACTGTATCTGTGGCGTGGGCGCAGAAAGGGCTTCCTTCTCATCACCCGGCCATACAGATGTTTTGGTGCAAATTGCACTGAATTGTAGAACCATGTACAGATACACAATCTGCAGCCAGATGTTCTTGCAGGTCTTTGGAGGTGATCTTTGGGTTGTGTGCAACCATTCTCACAATCCGCCGCATATGCCGCTCTTGTACTTTTCTTGGTCTGCTAGACCTGGGTTTAACTGCAACTGTGCCTGTGTCCTTCCATTCCCTGACAACGTTCCTTACAGTGGAAATTGACAATTGAAACCTTTGGGAAAGCTTCTTGTAGCCTTCCCCTAAACCATGACAATGAATAATCTTTGTTTTTAAGATCTTTTGGGAGCTGTTTTGATGATCCCATTCTGTCTCACTTCAGCAGAGAGTCAAAGAGAAGTGCAACTTGCATTTAGGCACCTAAAATACATTTTCTCATGATTAAACAGACAATTCTATGAGGTTAAAGGCTTAACAACATAATCCAACCAACTTTGCGTTTAAAGTCATCAGTTTTACATGCTGTTACAGGCATTAAAATCAACAAAACCACAAGGGTACCCATATTTTTGCACAGCCAGTTTTTCACATTTTATTTTATTTCATACAACCAAATACTGCTTTTCAAAAAATCTTTGTTTGGAAAACATCCCAGTACTTAGCTGTTCCTGGTAAATTAAAGACATACCACTTTTATCTTTTTTTTTGTGAAAGCAGAGTCAATTATAATGCCGGCTGAGAGGGGTTCCCAAACTTTTTCATATGACTGTAAGTGAGACGAGTGTCGGTTTGTAGCGTTCTCTCTTCTGATTGGATAAAAATTTCGGGATACTACAATAAGTTTATTTGCCGATTACGTGCAGCTGACTGAGAGATCGGCTTTATGAAACGCGCACATTATGTAAGTGATCACTGTATGAATAAAGAGCGATTTTACACTTTTATTAATATAAATAAACCGCTTACTTCACCTTTAACCTTCCTCCTGTGTTAACTTTCTGCTACCATCCATGGTGTTAGCGGGTCGGTTTCGACCCGTGTCTGAAATCAGCTGTAAAAAACACTAAAAACAATTATCTATCTGTTAAAACTGGTGTATGGTAAAGGACTGTATAGGTAGTTCACGGACTGCTGGTGTCGCCTTGGTGTGTTGGTAAGAACACCTCTTGAGTCAGAAATGCAGTTTAGGATTTTTACTGGAGGTTTTAGGCAGTACAGATGCAAAGAATGTGGTGAATCGTCATTGACACACACACTTGCATCCATACAATGGTGTTCAGCTACAACTTAACAGGAAAAGGAGTCATTGACAAGCCACGTAACGGGCAAACTTATCCGCGGTCGAAATAATATAAGCGAGTGACAGTTACGAGGGACAGTTATGGGCAAGTGACAGCATGAGTATGAGCTGTCAATCAACGCTGGTCGCACGCGTCACAGTGATCAACGGCTGCGCGCATCACGGCAGCAGAGCATGCACTCTTGAGTTCGGAACAGCCATCGGACTTTCTAACATAGCCGCCCCCACATTTGGTATCAAATGTGTTCTCTGGAAAGGCCGAAAATAATCCATCTGCATCATGGAATGCTTGCTTCGTCATCAGGGATCTCTGGTAGAACGATAAGGCGAACAATGGGCCTGGTGTATACTCTGTCCTTCATCTGTACCTCAGCTGACCGAACATGGCTGTCAGGACCTGGAAACACTTTTATCACCTTCCCAATCTGCCAGAGGGATCGGGGTAGCTGAGGATCCACCATCATGACTACTGATCCAACTGTGATGTCAGAAGCAGGAGTCGTCCATTTGCCTCTCTTCTGTAGGCCAGGTAAGTAGTACTTGATAAAGGCAGTCCAAAACCTATCAGCGAGCACCTGCGAGTGTCTCCACCGCCGACGTCCAAGGAGCTCTGACTGTGGATAGACAACTTGGGGTAATGAGCTGTCAGGCCGCCCCATCAGCAAGTAGTTTGGTGTCACGGGATCCAAATCAGCCACATTTGCCGAAACGTAGCCTAAAGGCTTAGAATTGAGTATGGACTCAATTTCAATGAGGACGGTCCTGAGCACTTCTTCGCTCACCGTCTTGGAGCCGATGGTTGGGTAAAGAGCAGCCTTTACTGAGCGAATTTCTCGTTCCCAGGCACCACCAAAGTGAGGTGCAGCAGGCGGATTAAAGTGGAACGAAATCTGCTGAGCTGCTAGTTGTTGCTGGAGGTCAGCGCTTAGGTCGGAGAATGCTTCCTTTAACTCCTTCTCACCCCCTCGGAAATTGGTTCCTTGATCCGAGTATAACTCTGCTGGTTTGCCACGCCGAGCAATGAATCTCCGGAGAGACATCAGGAAGGAGTCGGTGTCGATCGAAGATAGCACCTCTAGGTGTACCGCTCTTGTAGTGAGGCACTTAAAGATAATGCCCCACCTCTTCTCCGTCCTTCGGCCAATCTTCACCTGGAGTGGGCCAAAGCAATCGATACCACAGGAGTAGAAAGCAGGTTTGAACAACCTGAGCCGAGGTGGTGGTAGGTCGGCCATCTTCTGGCTGGCTGGTTTGGACCTCCATCGACAGCACTCCACGCATCCATGCTGGTGACGTTTCACTGCCTCGCGGCCTCTTAAGATCCATGCGGTACGCCTCAATTCAGCGAATACCCGCTCCGGTCCGGGGTGGCACAGTCTGGAGTCGTACTCCTGGATGAGTAACTTGGTAAAAGGGTGGTTAGGACTTAGCACAATCGGGTGTACGGCCGCCACATCGAGTCCCTCCACTCTACGGAGCCGTCCTCCCACTCTGATGACCTGATGTGTCGTGTCGAACTATTTAACCTTTATTTACCCAGGCAAGCAAATTAAGAACAAAATTCTTATTTTCAAGTGCAGCCTGAAGGGGAAGGGGGAGGGGAGTGCTAAAAGTGAAAACAAGGTTATATATATATTACACTTTTACAAAAATATATAAAATACACTTTAAAAAATTCAATATAATACAATACAATAAAATAAACAGTTAATCAATAGTGTATGACAAGAAGGGCTACTAGCAGGTGCAGGAGTCAACTAAGATTTTATGCAGATTTAGTTTGAAGACAGAGAGAGAGGTGAAGACAGAAAGTTTAAGGGTGTTTTGAAGGGTGTACCAGTCAAAGGCTGCAGCGAACCGGAAGGCACTGCGTCCAAAGACAGTGCGGACAGTGGGGATGGAGAGGTTGATGAAAGCACTGGACCTTAGATTACGGGCAGGGTGGGAGAGGTGTAGAAGAGAAGAGAGGTAGAGAGGTGTTATGCCGAGAATGGATTTGTAGATGAGCAGAAACCAGTGATGGAGCCGTCTGGTGTGAAGGGAAGTCCAGTCTACCAGGTTGTAGAGGTCGCAGTGGTGAGTAGTGAATGGAGCCCCTGTAGCAAAGCGGATGGCAGAATGGTGGAGTGGGTCCAGTTTGCTGAGAGTGGAGTGAGATGCAATTCTGTAGATGGTGTCACCGTAATCAAAAATGGGCAGGATGGTCATTTTGACGAGTGTGTGTTTGGCTGCATGAGTGAAGGAGGCCTTATTGCGGTAAAGGAAGCTCAGACGAGCTTTGACTTTTGATTGTAGGTGCTTGATGTGGGTGGTGAATGAGAGGGATGAGTCCAGCCAGAGGCCAAGGTATTTGTAACAAGAAACAAATTCGAGTTCAGAGCCGTCGGCACAGAGGATTTTTGGGACAGAGGTGGGAGCGTGTTTCCGGTCAAAGATAATGCATTTGGTTTTTTTGGTGTTGAGGAGAAGATGAAGGCTATGGAAATGCTGTTCTACAGAAGTGAGACTGTGTTGTAGTGTGGCCGCCACAGAGGGGAGAGAAGGGCCCTCTGAGTATATGATGGTGTCATCAGCATATAGATGGATCTTGGAGTTGCCTGCATTCCTGGTTATATTGTTAATGTAGATGGAGAATAGTGTTGGGCCTAAAATAGAACCCTGTGGCACCCCTTTGGTGATGGTGAGAGGGGCTGATTTGATGTTATCCGATTTAACTTGCTGGACTCGGTGGATTAAGTAGCTGGCAAACCAATTGCAGGAGTGTGGTGAAAGACCGATGCTGGAAAGCCTCTGTAGGAGGATGGGATGGATGACGGAGTCAAAGGCCTTAGAGAGGTCAATGAAGGCAGCGATGCAGGTCTGCTTGGAGTCCAGAGAGGAAACAATATCATCGAGGACCTTCAGCGTGGCTGTGATGCACCCATGGCCTGGCCGGAACCCAGACTGCAAGTTGGACAGGATGTTGTTGGAGGTTAAGAAGTGGCTAAGCTGTTTATGTACCAGTTTCTCTAAGACCTTAGCCAGGCACGGCAGGATGGAAATAGGCCTATAACAGTTGGGATCAGAGCTGGAACCTCCTTTGAAGAGAGGGAAGACAAGTGCGGATTTCCAGTCTACAGGGAAGATGGACAGTTCCAGAGACATGTTGAAAAGCCGTGTGATGGGGACAGCAATGACAGGAGCAGCAGCTTTTAAAAACATAGGCGCGAGCCCGTCAGAGCCAGCTGACTTGTTGGAGTCCAGTTTGGTGAGATTCTCTAGGACTTCCGCGGTCGTAATGGGTCTGAAGGAGAAAGTGCCAGAGCTGGAGGTTGTAGGTGAAGGTGAAAGTGAAGGAGCAGCAGTGGAGGGCTTAGTAGGGAAAACATGAGCTGAGTTAACAAAATGCTGATTGAAAAGTGAGGCCATATGAGACTTGTCAGTAACAACAATGTCACCAAAGGTCATTGCATTGGGAAGGAACTCAGGCGAAAGGCAAAGGAGACGACTGCTGGATGAAACAGGTTTACCGGTTTGGAGGAGCACATATTCTTCTCTGAAGCTCTCTCGCTGAGCATTCCTGAAGGCGAGCATCTCTGCAGCTTGATATGCACTAGCGGGTGGTGGTCCAGCCGCCCCGTGAAGCTCCCGAGCATGAAACTCAACCAGCTCTTTCCAAGTCCTGAAGGTAGATCCATCCGTTCCCTGGGAATCTGAAGTCGTACCAAGTCCACAGAAGGCAGAACGCTTAAGCTCTGTGGTGTCCTCTGCTTCAGGGCAGTTCGGTGGAGGAAGGACTGGCCACTCCTCAGGAGATAACTGCAGGAACTCTGGTCCTTGACACCATCTGTTAGGTTTCACCAACTCTTGGAGGGTTTTACCCCTAGTCAGGTCGTCTGCTGGATTCCTAGGCGAATCGATGTATCGCCAGGCCTTGAGGTCGGTGAGCTCTTGTATTTCCGTCACCCTGGTGCCTACAAAGACTTTAAAGTGACATGACTCTGAACTAAGCCAGGTTAGGACTGTTGTTGAATCACTCCAGAGCACAAGGTGACGAATCTCAAAGGTGAGCTCAGCTTCCAGTAGCTTTGCCAACCGAGCTCCCGTCACGGCTGCACAAAGCTCCAGTCTGGGCACTGAAAGTTGTTTCCGAGGTGCAACTCTTGAGCGTGCGAGGAGGAAGGCAACATGAACCATACCTCTAGCGCATTCAGAACGCAGGTAGGCCACCGATCCGTAGGCCTTTTCGGAGGCATCACAAAATATGTGTACGTCTCTCTTGGTGTCTGGGTGGTCCATGGTAGCTGTGGTGTAACATCTAGGCAACTGAACTTGAGGCAGGTATTCAAGTTCCCCTTCCCATGTACGCCAGACTCTTAGAAGGTCTTCAGGGAGGTTGGGATCATCCCAGTCCCTCCTTTTGTCCCACAGCCGCTGAACCAGTACCTTCGCTCGTGTGGTGAAAGGAAGTATAAACCCAAGAGGGTCATACTGACTGGCTAACACACGGTAGATGTTACGCATGGTGGTTTCTTTGTAGTTGACAGGTCGGTGCTTGTAGCTGAAGGTGTCAGCATCACAACGCCAGCTCAGTCCTAGCGTTGACTCGTGCGCTTCGGACTTGTCTTGGGCCAGCCACAGTTCCAACTTATCCGACCTGGCATCCGCAGGTAGGTGGCTTATGACTTTGGGCACGTTGCTGGCCCACTGACGTAGTTCAAATCCTCCAGTAGCAAGAAGGCTTCTGAGCTTGTCGACCAGCTGTTTTGCTTCCTGAGAAGATGGCAGGCTCTGTAAGCAGTTGTCAACATAGAAGCACCTTTCTACTGAGGACCGTTCCTCGCTGTCGGTACTGCTGTGGTCGAAGACATGACGCTGTAAGGCGTAGGTCGCACAACAGGGGCTGCATGTGGTTCCGAATGGCAGCACCTGCCATTCGTATACTCGAGGTGTCTCTTCCTTCTGTTGGCTGCGCCAAAGGAATCGCAATAGGGGTTTGTCTTCAGGCAGCAACAGCACCTGGTGAAACATACCTTTTATGTCACCACTTATGCCAACAGTGTGCTCACGGAATCGAAGAAGGACTCCCAGTAAGGAAGGACTCAATGTAGGACCGGGCAGCAGAGACTTGTTAAGGCAAAGGCCTTTATACTGGAAGGAGCAATCGAATACGACTCGGTTCTTTCCGTTGTGATGCACCATATGGTGAGGGATATACCAACAACTATCTTTACCGCGTGTGCTCTCCTGCGCAGGCAACCTTGCCACAGTACCAGCAGCTTCCAGCTTCTTTATCTCCACTTCATAAGCGGCTGAACTCTCTGGATCCTTTAAAAGGCGCCTCTCCAGACTTCTAAGCCTCGGCATAGCAGCATCCATAGGAGCCTGTAAGACAGGTGAGTTCTTCCTCCAGAGCAACGGGGTTGCATATCTGAGAATGCCATTGACATCAACCCTGGTGGTCTTGGCATCGAGCAGATCGATGGCCTGCTGGTCCTCTCTTGAACGCGTCACCTGTTTCTCATTTCTAGCAGGCAAAACATCCAATTGCCAAAGTTTCTCGACGTTTCTCATCAGTTCTACGTCCAGAGGACTGAGAGATGTGAACAAACACTGGACTGATGACTGCAACTCTGCGTGTCTTGCTGGGCCCTGGAGCGTCCAACCAAGCCTGGTCTTAATAGCTGCAGGGCCACCTGGGGGTCCCAGGCGAACTGGCTCGACTGGAGTTATCAGGTGAGTATGGTCTGCCCCAATGAGTAGCATTGGACTGACTCTGTCAAATGGTTGTAGAGGAATGTCCTGGAGGTGCTTGAACTTCGATTTGAGGGTAGCCACTGGATACGTGTGGTCTGCGAGGCTGAGCTGTTTGGCAGTGAAGGCATCACTTATGAGGAAGGCTCTGTTAGGCTGAGTAATGGATGAAACTCGGAAGGTGACAGACATGCCATCCAACGTTTGCACATCCTGGCGAATCGTTCGCAAGGCTAGGTTTTCTGGAGTTCCTTGTAGTCCTAGTTCACGAGCAGCTGCAGAAAGAAGCATTGTGCGTTCCGAGCCGTCATCTAGAACTGCGTAAGTATCCAGTGTCTTGTTCTCGTGCTGCAGGAGGACCCGGACTATTTTCAGGAGGACACGGCTGCAATCTGTTGGTCTGCCTAGGTAAAGGGTATCGTTAGCAGAGCTGACTAGACATGACCCTTCTCTGGCAGGCTTGACGTTGACCTCATGCAGTACCTGGAGATGTTTACCTTGACACTTACTGCAGGGTTTCTTAAGGGTGCACTGTGCTGCCTGATGGTTTCTTCCACACCGCCAGCAGCGTTGGTTTGTTTTTATCCACTGGATAATCTGGTCTTTGCTGAAAGACTTGAAGGTATCACACTGACTCAGGAAGTGCTCTTTGCTTTCGCAATATGGGCAGTAAGCTTGCCTTGTCTTCTTCTTGTCAGGCTCCTTTGGTGCTGGCGCTTCAGGAGGCTTGTCAGAGGTATCCTCTGCACCATGAAGCACTGTGGCTGGACGAGATGGTTTAGTATCGTGCTTTCGATCCATGTTCCTCTTAGCGTCTGAGTTGTGCTCTCGGAAGCTAGATTGGCTTTCGCTATCCTGGCACCATGCCTCATATTGCAGCCATTCTGAGAAGTCTGCCAGGTTTGACCCTGTTCCAGGTCGCCGACACATAGATCTCCGGAACTCAGATCGTAGATCAGAGGGCAACTTACTTAAGAGCCGTTCGACGTGTGACCCGCATTGGAGCTCCACTGCACCTTCATGCCCCAGAGCCTGGAGCATCCCCACTAGGGCTCGCACTTGTAGCGCAAACTTCTGGAAGCCCTGTGAATCTCCCTGTCGAATGTCTGGGGCATTCATCACAGTGGCTATTTTCGTCATGGCTAGCTTCTGAGGTTGGCCAAACTTGTCCGTCAGGGCAGCCATGGTGTCCGTATATGGCATAGGTGAGTTCAGATAGGCATCAGCAACCAGACGAGCCTCATCGAGCTTGAGGTGGTCGAGGAGAACCTGATAGCGGAATAGTTCCGTGGCATCAGGAGGTAGGAGGTTTCCCAAGGCAATCTTTAGACGTGTGAACTCACTAGGGTCTCTTTTGGAGAAATCTGGGATCTTTGGAATGGGACCTCGGTAGGACCGTTCACTCAGGAATGCAGGTGGCCGCTGTGCAGGCGCAGCATACGAGGTGTCAATATGTGGCACATATCGAGGCTGCATACTATATGGCTGGCTGAGGTGGGCTGGCTGCAGTGGCTGTGAAGGTAGCGGTGGGTTCCAGCTAGTAGCAGGCTGTTGTGTATACCCACGTTCAACGTACTGGTTGTCAGCAGCAGGCACCTGATTATGACCTCTTCCGTTGTACTGGAATGTTGGTAACGGAGTATTGGGCTGCACGCCTGAATGTGGTGCAACTGAGGACTGGTTCCTAGGCTGGGCTGATGCCGCTTGAGCTCTTATGACTTGTAACTCACCCATCATCCTGCTCATGGAATCCATCAGGAGCTGCTCTCTGTCGTCTGCTGGCTGAGCAGGTGGGTCTGCAGAGTAGTTGTAGGCTCCATGTGCTTGATCTGGTCTCACATCCCTCTGTAGAAAATAAGGTGCAGTCATCAATGACTGAGGTGCTGAGACAGGTGTGCTAAAACTCTGAGGTGGCAGTTGGGCTGCGACGGAAGGAAGCTGATAGAATGGAGGCACATACTCCCCATCAGTACTTTGGGCAGGCAGGCTGTAAGGTGACGACCACATAGGTGCCTTTGGATGCACCGCTTGTAATCCTGGATGTTCAGACCTCTCCCAGGGTCTGTGGAAAGGTGACTGTAACCTGGGTTCCCTCTCTGATCGCAGCGCCATCTGTGCATCAAAGGCGTACTGCTTGTTACTTTGATATGCATAATACTTGGCTGCATGTGGCTCCTCAGCTATGTTCCATTCATCTAGCAGTACATACTCTGCATGTTGGCTAATAGGGCTGGCTGAGCGAGATGAATGTGGCGTCATCCTCCTCGCTTCATCCACCACCATGGTGTGGCGCCTGTCTTCTAGTCTCTGTGCATGCTGTACTGCATAAGGTTCCTGTGACTGCATTATTTGCTTTCGACCAGCCAGTTGGACATCATAATCCCTCAGATAAGCGGGTGGTTGAGACCAGCGTTTAGGGCGTGTAGAGTCTACCACTTCCTCATCAGGTGGGGGATACTGCATTCTGAAGGGCTTAGGAATCCAAGGTAGCACCACTGATCCGGCTCGAAGGACCAATGTTAAAACTGGTGTATGGTAAAGGACTGTATAGGTAGTTCACGGACTGCTGGTGTCGCCTTGGTGTGTTGGTAAGAACACCTCTTGAGTCAGAAATGCAGTTTAGGATTTTTACTGGAGGTTTTAGGCAGTACAGATGCAAAGAATGTGGTGAATCGTCATTGACACACACACTTGCATCCATACAATGGTGTTCAGCTACAACTTAACAGGAAAAGGAGTCATTGACAAGCCACGTAACGGGCAAACTTATCCGCGGTCGAAATAATATAAGCGAGTGACAGTTACGAGGGACAGTTATGGGCAAGTGACAGCATGAGTATGAGCTGTCAATCAACGCTGGTCGCACGCGTCACAGTGATCAACGGCTGCGCGCATCACGGCAGCAGAGCATGCACTCTTGAGTTCGGAACAGCCATCGGACTTTCTAACACTATCATCCTTTTTGTTTCTCATCTCTTGGTTACCTTGTTAGGCTTCCTTATCCATGAAAATATTGTTTTTAATATTTTTGGTGGAGGAGGCTGGGCCTTTTTTTGTCAGTATGCGCCTCAATTTCAGTTTAAAAAATGGTAAAATGAACCTTAAGAAAATCATATATATAAACATTTGGTTGTTGTGTTACCTGATTATTACTGAGGGGTATGAGAACACATTGCTTAACAAAATGTGTTTTATTTATTTTTTCATATTAATATTATTGACCTTTTTAACATTTATGGTGTTACCGGTCAATTACGACCCATATATATTTATTTCAGAAAAGAGCAAAAAAACTTTTATTTCAGCATTATACAAACACACAATGAAAACCAGAACAAGTCACAACACAAAATATAGATTTGTAAGGTCAAATAAACAACAACCAATCAACAAATCAAACCAATCGAAATCAATTACTAGCTCCAAAACTAGTAAAAAGAAACAGAGTAAAAGTCTCTGTGTGTACATATGTGTGGCAAAGAGCAACACTTTCAGTGTTCTTTGCAGAGATATTTCTTGCAGGTAAAGCACAATCCGTTCATCTTTCTGTCCTTAGTGCTTCGGCAGACCTGACACCTCTTATTTATAGAATCAGGTGGCCATTTTCATCAAAAACATGATCCAGAACTTGGCTCACTGTATATCTCCTCATGTTTGAATGCTGCAAATAGGAGATGTGCACTCTTCAAGTCACAAACTCTATACTGAATTGACCTCACACGTCTGGATATGCCTGTCTGTTTGTTTCGCTTTTATGCAGGTATAAGGGCAAAAAAAGTCAAAATGAGAACCCCCCCAGAGCTCACATGATTGGGAGAGGAGCTAACTGTCATTGTGTTGGCTGAAAGTGCACTTAAGATTTCAGTTTTGGCTCTAGTTATTGTTTTTTACATCCTATTCTATAACCGGGTCGAAAACAACCCTAACACCACCAGTGTTATAATTTCCACCAGAGCATTTTATAATTAAGTGAAACATTTTTTATTTTTTTTATTTTGTTGAAATAGAGGTTCCTGACAAAGTCAAGAAATTTTGAAGCAATAAACAAAATGTAAGTGGTTCTTTTATGCATTTGAAAACCAAAACGGGTCGGTGGCGACCCTAACACGAGAGGAAGGTTAAGCAAGTGCTGCCAGTGCAAATCCGAATATTTTGATGGAAATCTAATTTATCATTATTAATAATAATATAATTTATAATAATCATAATAATCATAATTATAATAAAACTTAACTCAACAGTCTAATAAATGGGCTGATGGTGCTTTTGGCCCCTTTCAAAATCCAAAAAACGTTAAACACGCCGTCATTGCAATTCATATTCCATCTCCCATCTTCCTGCAAAACACATTTGTGCTCTCATCTGCGCTCAAAGGCCTGTCCAAAAGGAGCAAACACTGCTATCATCTCCAGAAAAAAAAACATCTACGAGGCTCAAGATGCAAACACACATATTTGGAAACCATTCATACATACCAGCAAGACTCCGAACCATAACTCTACTCTGTGCTCCAATGTTGTCGTCTCAGAAAACTCAAAAACTCTTTCAAGGCCCTCAAATTAGGGTGGATGTGACCAGAGGCCTCTAATTTAGGCAAATAGAAGAGTAAACATTCTGGCAACTTGGGAACAATTGCTGACAGCTTTCATTACTACCCGAAATGCAATCAAATGCACAGGGTTATGTTCAAAGTTATTTAATCATCAATCAGTTTTTATTTCACCTTCATTGTGTGTTTCTATTTAAATATTGTCTTTCCTCACTGATTTATTATAAGCAAAGCACATAACAAGTAAAATACTTTAAGTGATAAAGTGCGACACAACTCATTATTGCTTTCTGATTGATTTGTCCGGCCCATTGTCTATTTTAGTGTCCTCCAATACCATTAATAAACAGAAGATTGTAAAAATAAAATAAATAAACTTGAAACTAACATTGTCCATGCTTAAGTCAAATGCAATCTCAAAACGTGTAAAGTTGTACAGCTACTGGAGGTCCGGTTCAGGTAAACATAACCAGACTGTCAGTCTAGTTTTGAAGAAATTAAATTGGGACTCCCACCATTAAGTTTGTAAAAGTCAGTCAGTAAAATTAAGCTATAATTATTCACGGCTTGAAAATGTCTTCTTAATGCACTTTTAAAAACACTGTTTGTTCTCAAAACAGTCTCTAGTTCTTATAGACAATGGGAGCCCTAGTTCAGATTGCAATCATTACGGTTTTCAGTAAGGGGATGTAGCAAATTAAAAACAGCCATCCTAAAATGTCTTATCCATGCACTAAGACCATGTTTGTCTGGGAGCGGCAAAGGTATTTGGCTTATCATTACGTACTTGAATTGAATAAGCAGTATGGAGATAAAGTAAATATTTTTTCTTTGATTCACAAATGGATACTACAGCAGTCCAGTAATTCATCATTACCCACTGTCTATTAAGTGAAATCAAGCTGAGCCAGTGAACAGAATGTGAGTTATTTTGTGCTTGTGTGCAAAAGAAAACTATTATTTTTTATCTTCTTCACACCCCTTTCAGCCATTCGGCCCTTTAGGGTATCGGTGAATTGATGCCAAGAGGTTCATTCCTCTTTCGAGAAGAAGCTCCATTATATCAGACTCTTGAAAATAACTTGATTATCACTGTGTATGTCAAATGTGCATATTTGCAGAGACTCTTGAATATCTGTCTGCACCCAGAAGAACTTCTGAAAGAGCCACTCGTGCAGTGAATCAGTCTCTGCATTTCCAAAATAATTAAGGCCCATAACTCAATTTATGATTTAATTGGCTGCAGCTTGGTTTCAATTAGTTGGTATTTTGTGTCGTGCAGTTCCACAGCAGAAAGATTTATTTTAAGGAAAATCACCCCCTGCCTGGAGACACATGTCTGTTCCCCCCTCTTTGACAACCACAATAAAACATAAAATCTTCAACCAACTATTAAAAATATTACTTCATCTTGTAACACACAAATTAATCACAGTGATTCCCAATCAAGTTAGATTAACACTTTTTAAAATGCTCAATTGATTTGTGTGTTACCAATTAAAGTCCCTTTTTGAACTTGGTCCAACAAACCTCTTTTTTCAGTGCAAATTTGAACGATTAAAGGCAGAAAACACATGCAAATAATAAGCCTTTTAAGTCAAGGTGACCTGAGACAATTTAGCTGATGTAGAAACAGAACATGTTACTTTGATGAGAGCTGCATCGACTAAAAGCTTGATGGTGATGGTGATGGTGAAAAGCTTTCAGGTCATTAATGTGATGTGCAGTTTGCGATGCTTTTTTTTTCTTTCATTTTGACGCACTGTATATTCACATTATGAAACGATAGTTACGTATGTAACTACGGTTCTATGAGTTCCGGATGACCGCCAGAGGCGGTGCTTACAGCACTGGATGTTCCATCGCGCGCATGCGCAGGTCGAGATCTTTATACCAACAAAGTCACCTGTGACAACTAGGTGACCCCGGAATGTCTATATATTCCGGAAGTCACCTGAGGATCTGTTCCACTGGATCTTCTCGCGGTGTCTGAGAAGTCTGAGTGACAGAGAACTCTGGCGGTCATCCGGAACTCATAGAACCGTAGTTACATACGTAACTATCGTTCTATTTCGTTCCTACTGACCGCCAGAGGCGGTGCTTACAGCACTGGATGACTTATACCAAAAAGGTCACGAAGAGTACTCACCACTTAAGGGCTTGCAGCCATCAACAAGACAGCCGTCGCCACCGGATGAGGAGCAGCGACATTCACTCTGTAGAACCGCGCAAACGTACATGATGAAGACCATGTAGCCGCGGAGCAGATGTCCTGAAGAGGAACCCCCTTCAAGGCCGCCCATGATGTAGCCATACTCCTGGTAGAGTGGCACTTAACGGCCAAAGGCACAGGGAGCCCCTGTGCTCTATATGCATTCAACACTAGATCCACAATCCAGTGAGAGAGTCTCTGCTTGGACAGGGCAGCCCCTTTCCTGCAGCCCCCGTAACAGACAAAGAGGTTATCTGTCTTACGTAAGCTGGTTGTTGCTTCAACATACGCCCTAAGCGCCCGCACCGGGCACATCGGGTCTGACACTCCCTCTGCACCCCCCGGAGAGCCTGGGGGATTGAAAGCAGCCAACTCAATTGGTTGGTTTGCGTGATGGGGAGACAAACGTTTGGGCAGGAAGGATGGATTCGGCCAGAGCACCACTCCTGACCCATCTGCATGCCAGCGCATACACGCCTGGCTCACTGACAAGGCATGGAGTTCACCGACCCGTTTCGCAGTCGCAATGGCGAGAAGGAAAGCCGTTTTCATAGACAGCCGCGTCAGATCTGCCTGACTTAGCGGCTCAAATGGGGGTAGACATAAGGACCTCAGAACCACTTGCAAGTCCCATTATGGTGCCCTCAGGGGTCGTGGTGGTCGAAGCCTCTGGGCTCCTTTTAGAAACTGCCTGACTAGGTAGTGGGATCCTACCGTCTGGCTATCAACCCTTGCATGTGCAGCCGAGATTGCAGCCACATAAACGCGCAGGGTCGAAGCAGCCCTGTTGTTGTCCAACACAGACTGCAGAAAGTTCAGTATCACCACCACCGAGCAGGTCTCTGGGACCTCGCCCTGTGTCACGCACCACTGTGAAAACAACTTCCACCTGTTTGCATAGAGCAACCTAGTGGAGGGTGCTGTAGCACTAAAAATGGTACGGACCACCGACTGGTCACAAGACGTCAGCAGTGGGTCCTGGCTCTCAGGGGCCACACGCACAGCCGCAGGCGCCCCGGATTTGTGTGCCATATACACTCCAAGCCTCTCCGTTGAGGAGTTTCAGCAATGCTGGGAACCACAGCCTCCCTGGCCAATGTGGGGCCACCAGAAGTAGGCTGTGACCGCCACGCTGGACTCTGTCCAGTGTTGCCAGTATAAGGGGAATTGGAGGAAATGCATAGAGCAGGCTGTCTGGCCAAGCATGAGCCAGAGCGTCCTGTCCTAAGGGGCTGGTCCTCTCCATCAAGGAGAACCAGAGGGGACAGTGGGTCGTCTCTTCGGAAGCAAAGAGATCTACCACTGCCCTGCCATACCTGTCCCAAATCATGCCCACCACCTCCGGATGGAGCATCCACTCACCGGAGGGTGGCCCTTGGCGAGAGAGAAGGTCTGCCGCTATGTTCAGGACACCTGGAACATGGGCAGCCCTCAGGCTCAGGAAATGGGGGAACGCCCATGTAAGGAGCCCCTGCGCGACCCGCAGGTTCCGCCTCGATCTGGTGCCCCCCTGGTGGTTGACGTGGTAGACTGTGGAAATGTTGTCTGTCCGGACGAGAACATGCCGGTTTCTCAGAACTGTAAGGAAGTGCTTTAGCCAAGAACACCGCAAGGAGTTCCAACACATTTATATGCTCCAGCCTTTGCTGGGAATCCCACTGGCCTCTGACAATCCTGTGGCGCCATACTGCGCCCCAGCCGGTAAGGGAGGCGTCTGTCTCTACGACCTCCCGCCAGGAAGCCAACCTCCCTAAGGGCGCCCCCGCAATCAGGTACGCCCTCTCTCTCCAGGGTCGGAGGGCCAAAAGGCACTGCCCAGACACCCTGACCATCTTGTGTCTCTGCCACTTGGGGTCCAAGTGGAGACCATTGGCCCAGATCTGCAGAGGCCGCAACCTGAGAAGGCCTAGCGGGACCACGCCGGATGCCGCGGCCAGTATACCAATCAGTCGCAGGAAGAGGCTGTATTCCAGCAACCTCCCCCGCCTGAAGCGCTGTAGTAGCTGCAGAATGGTAGCGACGCGCTTTGGAGAGAGGCAGGCTCGCATGTCCACCGAGTCAAGCACCAGCCCCAGATAACTCACCACCCGACATGGTGTAAGGTTGCTCTTGGAAAAGTTGACCGTGAGGCCAAGCCGATCCACATGGCTGAGGAGCCTGGCTGTGTCCCTGACTGCCTGCTCCCGAGTTGGGGAAATGATTAGCCAGTCGTCTAGGTACGGCAATATCGCCATACCGCCGGCCTGTAATGGGGACAGGGCTGCTGCCACACACCTTGTAAATATACGTGGGGCCAGAGACAGCCCGAATGGAAGGACCTTGAATTGGTACACCTTGCCCAGAAATGCAAAGCGGAGGAACCGCCTGTGACGCTGTGAAATAGGGACATGAAAGTAGGCGTCCTTCAGGTCTATCGACACGAACCAGTCTTAGAAAACAATAGTCGTAGCATACAATCAGCACCGGGCTTAGTGAAAGCACACAAGCAACGGCGCGACCGAAATAATAACACGGCGACTGTGAAACTAGCCGCCGACTGTACGAGCTCAATAATGCAAGGTGGAAGGTGACAGCTACTGCGGTAGCCGGCGGCCACGCGTAGCCTTCACACTTACTCACCCCTGCCCGGCCGCAGCCGTAGTAGAAACAATTGCCAGTCGCAGCCTTTGGTGGTCGACGTTAGATCGAAGCACCAACCCGTAGGTACAAGCTACTTGCGACAAAGCTATTCGGTATATCTCTCACACACGCTCTGTGTGTGTCCTGCTAATCCGCGAGAAAATAGAAGGAACAGCTCCTCAGGTGACTTCCGGAATATATAGACATTCCGGGGTCACCTAGGTGTCACAGGTGACTTTGTTGGTATAAAGATCTCGACCTGCGCATGCGCGCGATGGAACATCCAGTGCTGTAAGCACCGCCTCTGGCGGTCGGTAGGAACGAAATAGAACAGTATTTTTCTACAATAGTCCAATCTTCACTGCTGCAATAGGAGAATACATTCAATGCTAGCATTGAGTAGCCACCGGTTAACTTTCCTCACATAATAAACAACAGTAACAGTGGTTTGTTGAACCACTTTAGGAGTTATCCTGAAGAAAGCTCTTGTAGCCTAACAAATA
Organism: Ammodytes marinus; assembly: GCF_949987685.1. Classification (NCBI taxonomy): domain Eukaryota; kingdom Metazoa; phylum Chordata; class Actinopteri; order Uranoscopiformes; family Ammodytidae; genus Ammodytes; species Ammodytes marinus. The sequence goes on along the minus strand of NC_137219.1, from coordinate 13,780,864 downwards.
AGGACTGCTCTCTGGCAGGTACATTGGTGGTAACAACAGGAGGAGAAAGCTAGCCTTGCTCTGTCCGAGGTAAAAACCAATCAATATCAATTAACTGTTTATCTTTTATTATACAAACACTTTATACTGTAACTGTTAAATAATTGGCTTCATAGGTGCCAGTAGAGGCAGGCTGTCCTCTATCTCCAGTCTTTGTGGTACGCTAAGTTAGCCAGCTGATTGCAGTAAGTTCGTACTTATCATTTCACAACGTTACTATTTTGGTTAACTCTTACTGCTCCTCTCATTGTTTTTTGCCAGAGAAGGACGCTGTTTTCAGCAAATGAGCACCACATTCCTAATGTACACTAACTACACAGTACCAAATGACAGTCAGATAAAGTAAGTGACTAGTTGGGAATATTTTATTTTATCGGGAGGGCAGGAAAAAACAATTCCATATAAATGCTTATGTTGCTCTCTATCTTGTTGGATGATATCGGCATCTGTTCGCTAACAAAATTACCATACGAAAATAACACACTTTGCTAGGGTTTGAGGACTTGTTCTCCAGATACTAAAATAATTTAGCCTCAAGTTTCCAGTGTATGGATACAAAATACTGATTCAGTCTTCAATGACAAGCTAATTTAGAATCAGCAAACGTTTAATGATTCATAAAGTCTTTGTATTACCAGTGACTGAACTGTGGTTGTCAGTCTGAGTAACATCCTGTGGAGGTATAGAGTCCAACACTTGGTTGGTCATGTGACCTTCTTAGAGATCAGGCAGCCTTGTCAATAGAAAGTCTGACACACCTCCCGCATGAGGTATGTCTAGCAGCATTGGGGTATAAATTAGGCCAGACCGTCAGTCACCAATCGGAGCCACTATTGCCATTACTACTGGACTGGTGAATTTATGAAAAAAAATTACAGTGTGCCAAAGCTATGTTCCCCATAATATGAATAACATGTGTAAAGTAAAGGTCAAATTCAATAAAAAAATTCCTGGTAATAGAACGTTTGATCACACACTTGTGTCCTGTCCTATCCTATCTGTGCTGCAATAAACAAAAATTCCTGGTTGTGATTCCAGATTGTTCAAGAGGCATTTGATGAGTTTGAAAGGAATAGTTCAACATTTTACATTTTTAGCGATTTGCCTCACTCACCGGCTCAATATAAGGCGTCAGAAGACTTCCCTTTATCTGTGCGTGCATTTTTGATGAAGTTATAGGGGCATGCAGTAGGTCGCGATCCGGGTTAACTTAGCTACAGCGCCGGTAGCTAGGGAAGCAATAGCGTGTCTCTGGTGGCACAAAACGTATCCTATGTGCTTGTTGTGACTATTTACCACGTTACGTTGCACTCGTTATTTTTGGCACGTTGTGTCATTTTAGAATGAAACACTCTACATATCAGCAGAGAGAGCTGAGGCGACTGTCTTTACTGGCTCTGCACTCACAGTTGAAGGGAAGGTTCATGTTGCCTTATATTGAGCCAGTGAGTGAGGCCAAATCGCTAAAAATTTAAAATGTTGAACTATTTCTTTAAGAATAATTTGATGACAATCTGAATGCTATCATGGATCGGAATAATTTTGGCTAGAACACTTTCTCAAGGACTTTTTCTTTATTGTCCCTCTGTTCATTAATTCAAAAGCAGACACAGGGAATAGTAGCAGACTGGTTCTGTAGCTGTCCCAGCTGTCCCCTGTTCTCTACCACTAAAATAATCTATGCTGACAATTTAAAGTTCTTGTTAAATCTTCCCTTTCTTCACCTTATACAGAAGCCTGGATGCACCGTCGCTGAACGTACCAATGCGCAAAACATGAACGCCATGTGATGAAACAGCATGTGACTTTGAGTTCAAACACCCTCCTGTTCTGTCAAGTCCTTTTTCGCTTTCTCTGACAGCTTCCTGTTTTTTATACAACAAAGTCAACTCACTCACAAGTTATTTTTTCCCCACACGGACGTCTGGGGCCCATGAAATGCAAAGCAACTTCCTCCAACTCTGTGGCACGTAAGAAATAAACAAGAAACTGTGGAAGACAGATGTTGGCAAATGATCACAAAATGAGATTTAAAAAAAGGTTTTGTTCCTTCTGTGCTTTATCTTTAATCCAGAGTTAGACATACTAATGACAATAAAAAATGTGTTAGGGGCCTCAGCTGTGTCTGTAACTGTGAACTGCTGTACTGTACTTTTTCACATTTACAAACTATTAGAGCACTTTTTCAAAACATTAAATATATGGTAACACTTTACTACAACTACCCGCATTTAACATTTATAATCACTTGATAAAAATGCAATAAATTGTTCTTTATATGCTATATTGTAGTTGTAGACAAATAAAAGTCTTTATTAATGTGTTTGTCAACAGTAATAACTCCTTCTAATGGCGCCCATAACTAGACTGTGCATTAACAGATATGAACATTATAATAAAACACAGTTGTAACAATATCAAATATTTCTTTCTAGGAGAGGTTATCGCTGATAAATGCTGTTTACTGAGGCGTCATTTCCAGGGGGGTTGGGGGATTTGCAACCCCCCCCCCAATAAGGAAAACTAGCTTGAGCAATGCCCCTAAATATCTTATCAATGATGAATGAAAATTAATAACATTCATAAAACCTTTTATACAAAGTTAATGATTATATGCTATTCAACAGAGCTAGTTATGATATGTAGAAAATGTTGTTTTGCTATGTCTCTTTAAATGAATGTGAAACAGCCTATTAGGGCCGAGAGGTCCCCAGACATCCCTAGATAGGGTTAGATCTCAACCCCCCAATGTTAAACCCAAAGTTACTCCATCAATAAACACCTTAGGGATTATATCTGCGAATGACAACATAAGTGTGTTAATGCAGCCAATTTTTTACATTCATTGTAAAATCATCTGTAAATCTGCACATAGGACAAACTAATACCTGCACATTTTAATGTTATCATCCTTTAAAAAACCCTAAAGAACCTTTAAAGGGTTTATCACTATCAGCTATAGAAGTTTGTCACTGTCAAGTTTCCTGTTGCTGCTTTAACATCAAAACAAATGATTACAACAACGAATTCATACCCCCTTCATGTTAAATAATTCTGGAAAACACAGAATGTGTTTACTTCTAAAAAAAATCCCCTCTGGATATTACCACATTCACTCACATTACAGAATGCCTGTTAATCAAAATAACCCCAGAGTCCTTGTTTAAGAGGTAGGCTGTTCACAATACTTTATTTCTTAATTTCCTTTAACCCAGCTTTAATTAACTCATAAATTGGAACAATCTGTGCTTTAACATATTTAAGATTTTAAATCGGGTTTTGTAATTACCTGGTTCCTTGTTGATAGTATTTTACTGGAACACATCCTGTTACATTTGACTCATGCGTGGTCACTTTTGGAGTTGCATCTATCTATCCCGATAATTGTGAAATACACATGTCTGGAGCTTATTATCCGTACATAAGGCATTCCAGAGCAAACAACCTCGGGGTTGTTTATGTTATTGGCCCCGCTGCTTTACGAGCTCACAGGACTCTAAACGAATATCCACTAATGGCTGTCTGTTTTTTGGGTCTCTTTTTCTTTGTGTTTTGGTTTTTACTATTCCGGCTAACCCTTAATAAATAGAGACACGCATTAGAGACCATCCGTTTATTTACTTATTAGATATTTGGGGCATCAAGGAAACTTTATTCATTTTTGATGCCACTCTGTTACTATAGCTGCTAAAAGTAAAAGTGTCACACGCTGCAACTTTTAAATCATGTGCCCATAGCAGTGTCAGTGAACAAATTAATCCTCTTCTTTTTTTCATGGCTTCAGTTTCTCTTCAATGTTGCCACAGAGGGGGGGGGGGGGGGGGGGAGAACATTCTCACTCTTCTTTTGAATCTCTTGCCAATGCTGGGTTTGATTTCATGTTTTATCTTTTTGCTCCTCCCTTACAGTGTCTCTTTTGCTCATTTTTGTATCCATCTCTTTATTTCTCAATTATTTTTGACAAGAGGAAAAAAAGAAAATTCTTTAATCAACATCTGACCAGCTTTGCCTCAACCCATGGTCGCCCTTGAATATGAGAGGTGCACAGCTGGCTGCTCAACATGTCTGTTGTCCAGCCAGCAAAGTGATGCCCCGGAGGCACCGCTTTGATGTGTTGTCTCCCTTTTTTTCTAGACTGCGGAAACATCATCATTGCACTCACCTCAGCAAAATACATACAGACTCTCATTCAGAATCTTTAGCACAAGGACACACGTGTTTAAAAACCACAGTCCAAATAAAATGAGGTCTGTCCTGAATGCCTGCCAGAGAATATCTGATAGGACGCAGACCAAGGAAATTAGAAGTTTTGCTGGGAAGGAAAAAATATGCAGACGCAAAAGAGATTAGGTTTGCACCTCTGAGGAAAAAGGCTGATGTAAGTGATCGTATTCAGACCTAGAAACACATCTGACTCACCGAATCTAGTAAATAAGCACCTCATTCCCCACAATGGTTGACACTTGGACCAATCAACTTAAGCCTTAACCCAACTCAACCTGCTGGGTCAATCTACGGTCAGCCATTCAAGTTGTGCAATTATTTGTTCATGCCTCTTCAACCTCAGGGTTAATAATTTCACACCTTAATTCAGCCGACAGGATTAATCTGACGTAAATCACATTAAACAACATGTTAAGTATCACTCAACTGATAAGCTGACGACGAGGGTGAGCTGCCTGCGCTAACAAGATTCAAACTCTTCCAATGAAGTGCAGATCAAAGCTGTCTTTTATTATACAATCGCAGAGACACATGGGGGCAGAGAAGTGCAAAATAAAAACAAACGTGATTACTGTAGTTTGATTAGTCACACAAAGACGCACGCACTTGCTGTTTGAGAGTCACTGCTGTTTCAATCAAAACTAGAACTGCAAGCAGTTATGAGAGGGCCAAGCCTCCAGTGCACCCTTTACGGTTTGGGCTGTGGACACAGTTTTAGGTGACTACAAATAATAATCCTTACGAAAACAATAGGGTTCCCTGCCCAGCAGGGCTTGGAAACCGTGTAGCTCTGCAAGACGCGGTCCCAGCTCCTGCTCGGGCTTGGCCCCCTAAATAACAAACAAAATCAGCCTAATGTATTTCCTGAACTGCTGGGATAGGCTGATTTGCACATTTTCCTTCATAGTCATACCTTCACAGTTATTACCTAGGCTCAGGATCTTCTGGTTTGAATAGGCAATATTCACTGAAGCAACACCAATCAGTTTATGTAGGTCTAAGTCAAAACCTCACACCGATGTAATTCATCTGTTTTTAGTTATTTGGACAGGAAACAGGGCAGCAAACTGAGAAGCTGCACAGTGGGATAGGACTTTTTGTACGATTTTTTTGTTGCATATTTTGGAGTAGATTCTTTCAAGATAACAAAGCCTATTTTTTATAATATTTTTTGAGGAGTTTAGCAGAGACTCCAATTGATAGAAATGAGTTGCAGTGAAAATAAGCACTTTCTCTTCAAGACTAATGACAAAGCTGCCTTTTGGCCGTGGTGGGCCCCTCTGTGCTATTTTTTTGAAAGAGGCAATCCTGGCAATTTGCAGAGCTGTAAGAGGGTGGGAGAATGGAACAGTCAACTGAGTCTAAAGCAGTGATGTTAATCCCTCTAGTCTTTGTACAGCATTAAGTTGCACAAGATATACAGTATAATAGGCCAGGATATATAGCTCCATAAAGTGATTGCATTGCATTTATTTATTTTTTCCACTAAGAGCGAGAGAAGCATATAATTCGGAAGGTTCCAAGAGGCTGAGTTGAACCACAATATGCTATTAGGAGTGAATAACACTGCCTTCATGTTTATTGAGGAACTGAACCTGAACTAGCAAATATGTGGAATTTATATTAGGCAAAATACATGTATAAGTAAACAAACGAAAAAAGCAAAGAAATTGCTAAATGAGCATTAGTTAGGCGGCCTATCAATTACCCTTATAATCAGTCATCGATTGTGGGCAGGGTTATGATGGAAAACAAATTGTTTTTAACTGTTCTGAATGGTGTCACTGGACCAGTATTGTGCATATTGTCACACCAACGTGTCAGAAATAGTTATGTAACAAATTCAAAAAAGAGAGAGAAATTCCAACCTAACTTTCACAAAAGAAAAGGCCTCCATCTTTATACCTCTCAACTCTGCTTCTGGTCAACTACTGCCTTCACCAACAATATCTGCTGTTCATGTACTAATAATTTAATAATACATATCAACGATACTTGTGGGAAATGCTGTTTGGATAATGTTTACTGGCAACGTATATTCCCATCAAATAAAGTGCAATGTTTTTTACCACCAGAAAATCTTGGGAAGTCATGTAAAGACTGTGGACTAATAGACATGGTGTGTACATAACAACACAACCATGAAAAAGTTACTCATGCTTTAATTACTCGAGGTAGCATTGGTTCAGCTTAAGTGAACGTATCAACATTTTGTAGAGAGGAACATTTTGGTTGATGGTTTCATTAAAAAAAAACATTAACTAATTCGGTCGATTAAATAAATATAAAAAAAAAAGTGAATCTGTGCAGCATTAGATTTCCTTTTTTGTTACTCTAAAATATACATTTTCTGTAGCAAATATGTGGTATATTAAAATCATTTCAAGGGGTCGGTGTTGCTGTATCTGTATCTGTATGCTGGCTGGAGAGACCCGCCCATTGCTTCTCAGCTAGGCTGCATGCTGGACACGACTCAAGGAAAAGAAGGGGAGGGGGGGGGTCTGACATAATACTGTGAATTTTGGCAAAGCTCCCTCTGGGTTTTCTCCTGTCACTGGGATTGACTGCGGTAAGAGCAACGTACAGTGGTCCAGTTCTACGTTGCTGAAGCCAAAGCCAAAGAGACTCACCCCTCTTGTATTTCTCTTATGTAAAAGGTAGTGCTGGTGGAATATCTGTGAAATAACGTTATAATGGACCTACGTGCATAAATGCAACACATACAATCCCACCAGTGTAACATGTGTTATGCCACATTAGAGGGGAGAAAAGCATGTGTGAAACAGAACAAACTACAATTTCCCGAGAGAAAAAACATGTACTCACTGGCATGAAAACTTTGGCAATCAGAATGAATAGGTGATCGAAATCTGGCCATGACATGTAAAAGGTGAACTGATGTGCTCCATGAGAACATTTTAAGCCAGATGATGTCACAGTGATGCTAATAAACCAGCTCTAGCTGGATCCAAAGCAGCTCATCATATAACACTCACTCCATTTATATGACATGAAGCCTTTTCGGAACTGTTAGGCAAGAAGCACTAACATTTTCTGTTGGTATAAGTAATTTGGATTTGATTTCACTGCATAGGCTACTTGAACAATTACACCCTTTAAAAATACAATACTAGTAGCCTTTAAACATAAATAGGTTAAAAATAACATCTGGTGATTAACCTGCTTGAAAAAAAATCATATTTTCTCCTTTATTTTTGTGGTAGGCCAATATAGCAAACACTAAATAAACACAATAGCCTACAGTTTGTGTAATTCCAAACCCCCCTAACTAACTGAGCAGCTGCAGAGCCCGTTTCTTGCCAAGTGTTGTTATCACGCTGCAGTTTAAATGAATGTAAATCAGAGTCCCTCAAGTGTGCCTGAGGAGAGTGTGACAACTTGACTGATGCAGTGTTTTAAAGTGGAATTGAAAACACTCCTGGATTTGTGCGTGGAAAAGTCGCTGCATATTACTTACCATGATATGGCACTGAATGGGAAGACATTTAAATTGCAACAGGCTCAGTCCCTGAATAGTTGGTCAACATAGGCCTTCTCAACTATGAACCATTTGTGACAAAAACAAACATGCCTTGTTTCCATCATATTTTCTATTTCTATATTTCTAACCCTTTTCCCACAATTGTTTGAGGTTTGAATGAAGGGTTACTTTATTTTCTTCTTCTTTTCTAATTACGTGCTCTCGGGGGCCATGGCGGCCTTTTTTTTCTTTTAGCGCCATAAAGCACCTGGCCGGAACTTAAGCGCCACCTACTGTTTATCTTCTGATGATAGCCTAACAGTAGTACTAAAAACCCGCAAAATTAACATTTTATTCCGGTTTCCCTCCCCCCCAGAAAATTATGTTGAAATTTGCGCTTCACTTTGATAGAAACCTTGAGACAAATTGGTTTATTCAATTATTGAACGAAAACTAAAGCAATAAGCCTACGGGACCGAAGTGCGGGAAGTTTTGTTGGGTTTAAACGTTTTCTTGCTTCAGCAAAATACAAATTGAATGAAAAGTGAATTGTCTGTACTTACTTATCAAAACGACGACGAAGAGATGTGCATTGTGGATGTTTAAATAGTCCATGTCTTTCTTCTTTCGTCAGCTCCACAGAGTTCGTATAATTGTCTTTTTCTTTTTTTTTCTTTTTTATTATTATTTTTCTTTTGACACCTTCATGTCCTCCTGAATACGAAACAGACCGTCACAAAGTGGCTCGTGAGGCACACGGTTGACGCGCGCTCCTCCGGACAGTGTAGTTGTTTCTCTAAGTTGCGCACTGATACTCATTCCGGTGATGCTGATGCTGCTGCAGCTTCCAGTGACGACAACCCTTCTCCCTTTACTCCCCCTGCTCTCTCCCTTACCCCCCCCCCCCTCTCTCTCTCTCTCTCTCTCTCTCTCTCTCTCTCTCTCTCTCTCTCTCTCTCTCTCTCTCTCTCTCTCTCTCTCTCTCTCTCACTGTTAGTCACAAGTCAGAGGCTCCTGGTCCTAGAGACAATCATTTCTCAGGCTCGACTGCTGTCAGTATGTGTTTTCTCCAGTTATGGTCTCAGATGATTTTTTAGTTCTTAAAGCAGCTTGTCAATACAAAATTAAGATACATGTTACATACAATAATACAAATAACAAATAATTGTTATACAGTTGGTGGCATTTTTGCACTTGCAGTTGCATTTGTATACAATAAGTCAACCAAAAGTAGCACATTAATATTAAGTTTATAAGATATGTGGTTTTATTCTATTGTGCTGTGCCTCTTTAACATGCGGCCAGGGAAAACAGATGAAAGTTAGCTTTCTGCAGCCCGGGCTTATTCCCATGAATCAATCAGCATTATCCTGTCAAATAAACAGTATAGACTAATGTAAATAATATATAAGTGTGGAAATACTATTTTCAATCCCCTTAAGTCTTATCAGTAAAATGCATTTAAATCTCAAAACTAAAACATTATTTAGAAGAGACACTTTAGAGTGTTAAATTATTAATATACACAACAGCCCTACCTTCTTCATGAAGGACTGTTTGTGTTGTACTGCGTTATACAAAAGAGTGTATCTTGTCCTTTTGTTTACCCCCTTTTATTTAGGGTAATGAGGTTAGGCGTAATTATTATTTAGACATCATTCATGTTCTTTATGAAGGAAAACTCTTCCGTGTTTATTTTTTCTTCCAATTACAACTGCTGCTGCCACATGTTTCTAATCAACTGCTTCAACACTTGTCAACACATGTCACATCTATGTTGAACAGGTCTTCAACCTTTGCTGAAAAAAGATCAAATGAATTGCCGAAGTAAATGATGTGTTGCTCTGATGCATATGGACGTTCAAATGTTTATTTTATATAATCCAATCAAATGTGTTATGTTTTCTTCTCTGTTAAGCTATAAAGTGCCTTCACAGCTGCACGAGAGTGAAAAATTACCAAAAACAAACAAATTTGAAGTGTGCAAAAATCTCTAAACGTTGTACTTGAATACTTGACAATTGCCTATCCATAATTTTTAAATGTTCTTCTCTCAATACAATGACTCATTCATATAGAGCATCTTTGTTTATTCCTCAGATACTGGAACCTCTAATACCTTGCTGATGCAAAACGTGATAACTCTTTATCAAATTAAAACGTGATACATTTCACGTTATCGTGATACTGATCTTTTTTTTAAATGTCCCTAGTAGCATTAATACTACAACAACGTACTTCATAATGAAGATGAAAGGAAAGGTAAAGGTGGCTTCTGTGGAGTGGGAGGAAAATGGCTGCAGGATAGAGGAACATGAAAAGAATCAGAGAAGAAGAATATTCTTTTGAGGGTGTATGCTGCAGCTTTTGTCACTGCGGGTACCAGGACGTATCCCCACAGGGTCATCCTCTCTGAGACTTCAAAGGGGGTCATGAGGGGAAAAATTCACCTTTGTTCAGTAGAGACCACAGGTGTATAGGCTTGTTCAAAAATACAGCTCCTTTATTCACAAAGTGCTGCAGAATCACAGATGCAGCGTCCATCTGATAAAAACAAAAAATGCACAGAAGGTAGAGTGCCAATGGCTTGTGTAAAAGGTTTATCAGGACTTGAAGTGAGGGGGCTTAGTGAGTGTGTAAAACAGCGACCTCTACATCTCTTATCATCAGCCTTTTGACCATAAAGACAAAACTTTCAGCAACATTTCACCTTTTACCGGACAGCAGCATACATTTTAGCATGTCGTCCATGGGATTTTCCTAGATTATCTATTTCAGTGAGAGACACTGCCCTAAAATACAGTAGAATTTCAAGAATATAACTGGACATTCCTAGCCATCAAAATAGCTGGTGAACGAGCAAGTGCTTGTAAAGCAAAGATGAGGCAGCCAATGCCAAACATGACTTATGCGTTTTGACTTAACTGCTGCTTGGCTTAACTTTACTTAACATGAGGAAATGAGTAGAAAATGCTGTAAAGTTAAAGGCCAGAATGATGACCCCTTGGCTCCCTGCTGGAGCCTTCCATAAACTCATTTCCATCAAGAAATCTCCTACCAATAATCTTCTTAACATTTGTGATATGATGAAATGTTATGTTATTCAGAGGAAACGGGACATTTTAATACAGCTAAAATAGAAAAATATTTTCTGTATATATAATATATTTCTTGTGCATTTTACCAGCCTCTTTTCTATGTGTAGGCCTTAGATCTGTGTTTTCTTGGATTGTTTTAGGTTTAGGTACTAGATATTAATTATTATGATCAGTTCCACATATAGATATTAAGGGTCATGGTATCTAATTGTTGCGATCAACAGTTTGTTTGTGTGTGTGTGTGTGTGTGTGTGTGTGTGTGTGTGTGTGTGTGTGTGTGTGTGTGTGTGTGTGTGAGAGAGAGAGAGAGAGAGAGAGCAAGACAGGGGTAGCAGCAGGTTGATTTCAGGTGTCAGATGAGGTGAAAAAAGAAAATTTTGAGGGCCTCTGGTGGATGGAAGAAATGATCATACATATTATTTTGCCACTATCTGCAGAAACACGCTAGTTATGGCTTTTAAATATACACTGACATCCAACTGTGAAGCTTTCAAATAGTATTTGGAAAAAATGTGTCAACTGGAAAAAAATTTCTTTGCCCTCTCACCGGCTACACTTATATGATTGGTTATACATATTACCGATCTGCTGCAACTCCAGTAACCAAACCACATGTTTGGTTGGATGGATGGTTGATGGAGGAGTCTGCCAGCGTTTCACTTTCTACTTCCCCCTTGAACACAAAGCAGATTCCCAAACATGAGGGTGTTACAAGTGTTGCCACCACATCTGTTAAACAACAAAATCTTCTGAGGTTGGTAGCAGGTTTGCCAAAACACTTCAGGAAACGTTGCACAGGATCTTGGCTCTTCTTCTGACTGTCTTCTTTTCAGCACAAATCTGTCAAGGGAGGCGTCCAAAAAATGTCAAATTTCTCTCATGTCCTCTGCTAAAACGAGAAGAAAATAAAAAACCTTTGGCCACTGTGGTTTCTACAGAGGGCAATCAGTGCAAACCACTGATGGTGATTGTGTCTTACATTCTCCAGAGAGGTCTCCACCGAACCGGCTGTCAAAGCCTCAGCCAGCTCTGTCGGATGAATCACCTCAAGTTGTCCCTCTGCTTCATCTGCTGTGGTAAATAAGAGAGAGAATTCCCAATGTTAGAATTACAAGACAGCCTTATGGTTCAGCATCCAGTGTCTCCACGTCTCTACACTTCAATCCAAAAGAAACATAATTGGACAGTCTTTTGCAGCTACAGCCACACAGCAAGGCGATGTGACGACACCGGTGCTGGTGTCGTCACATCTGCAGAATCGCATGTATATTCTTCTCTCTAATATGATATATTTCCAGCTGAATTTGGATATAATGACATGCGTGTTGCCATCTAAGAAGGACGGACGCAGGTTGATTGGATGGAAAAATATGAGTACAGAATCAGGCACCACTCCATAAGCAGGGCAAACATAATGATGGTTAGAAAGTAATAGTCAACATACATTAACACCAGAGGGGTCAACAGGTGGCCCTGTTTCCTGGAGTACAAAATGTAAGCCTAAGATACTGCCCAATGGCTCTGTAATACATATAATATATCGTGTTCTTTAGCCTTATGTATGAAGGAAATAATGCCATGGAGAAAGGTTTAAAATTCGGTATCCAGGCCTCAGTTTTATTTGAGTAAAATGACAAGGCAAGTTGATGTGTTCACATCAAGTTCAGAGAAAAAGTGAGAGAGCCTGGTTACAAATGCTCATGCAGTTATTACAGTAGACGTCTCTTATGATTGGTTGTCTTCTTTCTTGCGTCTTGCGTCCTTGGATGTATTGTATCTATCCTTGGGTTAGTCTCTCCTACATGAAGAATGTCTCCTGTCTATATTCCCTGTCCTGCATTGCATCTATCTGAATAAGGAACATTTAGATCACACCGTTTAATTTGTTGATTGTTAGTTGATTATATCAAATCTATTTTTCTGTCATCTGTTAAAATACCACCTTGCTACTACAATTGAGGTTTGTATTGTTTCTGTGGTAACCTGGCAAACAAAGGAAAAACATACCATACTTTGAATAGCAGAATTGTTTCCCCTTAACCAAAACATCCACTATAATGGAAGCCTCCTTTCCTGACAAGCAAGTATGTGATTTCTGATTGGTCAAAATTAACATGAGCTGTACACTTTGACCAATCAGAGCGAGGCTCCGATTCTCTGTTATTATTGGCTGTTGGGACTGTCCCTTCACTTTGGCACGACTTTGTTGGTATAGAGCTTGTCGGGGAGGGACCAAAGAGAACAAGTGGAGCGGTTGAGGTATTTGAATTCGAATCTCTATCCCAACTGCCATTTTCTCCCCAAATCCTCCACCCCAGCTTTAATGGATCAGAATGCAGTGTAGCTGCAGCTCGCAGGTTATCGCAGGTCTTCCTCATATCTATATCTCTTTTAATCGTTCCTAGGAAACGTATGACATCTTAAGCTTTATGCGGGGTAAAGCAGAGAGGCCAGGAAGAGGTGAAGTGAAATATATTACTTCATCATAGAATAATAGCTGGAATGCAGCTAACATCACAGACAGAATATATCTAATTGTATAGGCTGATGCAGAGGGGAGAATGTACTGTAAAGGGACAACTCCATGAAGCAAACTGGAGAACGAACACTATCCTGAAAACCAAATAACCTGAGTCTCTACATTCATCTGGTTGACAAGACCACAGAGTATTATACAACAGCAGTTCATAATTTTAGAGGTTGGGCTCAATAAGTTAAAGCTACTGTCTAATCTATATTTTTATAATGACAATGGAACAAATGATTAAATTAAAAGTGAAAGTCGGTGTGGGCATAGTGACGACTCCCCCCGACTCTGACCAGCCACTTAATAGTTTTTGTTCCATCTCAGTGATTTCATCACATCAGTGTATTCAGACACTCAAAACGCCCTATGTTCACCAGCTGACTAGAAAGAAACTGAAGAATAGACAAAGTTAGACAAGCTGGTGAATAAAGACAACAAAAGAAACACAGATATTCCCTGCAGGCGTTGGTTGAGACCAAAGCAGAGCTAAAAGGACAGTGAATGCGGGGAATTCATTTGCCATGTGACCAGAAAGACAACTTTTTTTAATGAATGCTAATGTGTAAATATGCAACTGCATTGTACAGAATAATATGTAACAGGCTGGCCGCATCAAACTAAAATGTGATGATGGTGTGTTGACAGCTTGTTTTTGCTGCCCTTAGAGTGGTGAAATAAATCAATGTTTTTGCAGCTTTACTTCAACCTCCTGAAGCGTTTCTTTGTGGACTCATACTGTGTCGACTTACGGAGTGTCTTGAACCTTTTTATGTGTGACAAAGTGCTTTGTTCTATCGAAGCAGCCCAGCTGTCGTCGTCGTCTCTCTCTCACAACGCTCTCCTGACCTTTGTTTGACTATGTATACCATCTCTCAGGATGATCTCAAATCTAATCAAGTAATTCAATTTGAAGAACCTCATTACTTTGAATCGCCCCGCAGAAGTAAGGCTATGTCTCAGGCCTCATAACATGGCATTTCTCCTTCCATGAACTGAGTCTGATTTTTTGGCAGTAGGGAAAGGTGACTGAGGGCGCGATGTAGGGATGGGTGGAGATTTTGAGAAGCCGACAAATTATCATTATTCCTACTGCAAGGAGTAGCCTATGTATGACCCGTTGGACAGCTTACACACGTTTCCGAAACTTTAAGTGCAGACTTTTTTTAAAGGCTTTTCTCTCTTTTAAGCTTCTAATGTTACATTTCTATCGAAGCAGTGTCAGTGGAGGGTCCATTACTTTTGAATCTGCCAATTTGTTGAGCTAGATCGAATGATAACATAATGCAATTGACTTGCTCTGTGTCTTTGCGTGTGTGTATTGGTTTGAGACAAAAGTTGCCATACACCGGCCGTACATGTGGTTTGAAAATGTTTTCTCAGAGTCACATCTGATTAGCCAGAAGAACAGTTATGAGACATGTTGTTCTTGTTATCCGATTTAGCGTTGTTAGGACATCAATTCTGGAAATAATGGCTAGTTTTGTTGGGAAAGAGTATTTAGGCATTACAAAGAATGTATCACTTGCCAACAAAAGAAAACACACTGATTTAAACAGGCACATTTTCATATTGTCTGCATTTGTCTTGGCACAGTTACAGGTGTAATCCACAATCCACATAATAGAAAACTTAACGGGGATATCCAATTTGACACATTATTGATTTGACATTTGCAGTTTGATTTTCCATGCCATCCCCTGCAGGGAGACCAGAGGGCTGGGTGGACATGCAACCACTCTAATCTCTTGATCCTTCTATTGCATGGGGACATCCAAGTGAATGTGCGCTTCAGTGCTTTTAAAAAAATAATTCCAATTTTCATTGGGCTTGAGCCGTTCCAAATGGGTTCTCCTTGGGCTGCTGATCGTGCATATACTGTATATACTATATGGAGTATTTAAGAAGTTATTTGAGCTCAGTTGCTCTGGAAAGGCTGTGGAATGCAGTTCATGATCTTCACAAAATATTATGACCTAAATCTTTTAAATGTCACATAGGCTGAAACCTTTAATCCCTGTGTAAATATATATACTGTATTACAATTGTACAATATAATTGTACATATCTAGATACTGCATTTATGTTTATCTAATAGTGAGATAAAAAGTTATAGGTCAAAATATCTGTGCAGAAGTTCATAAGAATGACCTTTAAACTTCAGTCAATTCTTTATTTATTGATGCAGGTGTTTCCCATCCACTGACTCACCACATTTGATCCCTATAAAAGTTTACAATATTGCCTCTCCTACTTCACCACTTTCTAACTGTATATGCCAAGAGACAGACTGACGGTATTGACTGACGTTGCCATGCAGCGGTGAGCATGTTGTTTACCCCCACAGTCAGCAGGAAACGACTTGCTCTTGATGTCTAATCTAATTAATGTGAGTTACGAAGCTGTCCGCGACTGTCAGCACGCACTTCCATTAATCTTCTGTGGGTTTGTCTCTATGTGTACACGTCAGTCTTGTCAGGATCACATCAGGAAGTGTTTCTGTAAACAAGTCTTCCCATACCTCACATAGTTGTCTAAACAATTCCTCCGCTGTGGTTCGACATGGCAGGTTTGTAGACCTTATGTATGATCCAGTAACTCTACAGAAAGTGGACAAATGAGAACTGAAAGATCTTTTTTCCTCCTGTTCTTTGTCTCTCTTGGTCTCTGTCCCACTGGTCCAGCCCGTTGGACCTGTTGAAGGCACAGTTACAGTTTTTCACAATTGTTTAAACAAATTTTTTGGAACACCAGACACAATGTGCACAATCTGAAACTAATTTACCAACTGCTTAACCAATTCTGCTGAACTCCAAACACATTTCCTGCCTTAGACTCATATTTTCATTCCAAAACACACATTTTTCACAACACTACAAACAATTCTCTATATCTTGCACACTCTTGCTGAATTCTCTCTCATGGTAGTCACACAGAACACACTGCCAATCAAATTTCTAAACTCAAAAGGCTTTTGTGCAGTTAGCTATAGAAGGGTCAGAGATGAGCTCCTGTTTGCTGTGATTTACAGTAGACTGCACATTTTAGTACAAATACAGTTTTTGCCGAATACTGTAAACACTAAAAGTGACTGCTATGACCACAGCATCACAACCTCTAACTTTTGTAACTATGCCCTAAACCAAAGCACCAACCCTACAAACACGATTTATGCTTTGCACTGTGTTTGAAATTCTCCAACACACTTCTTGAAAAAAAATAACTAATTGAATACCAATCAGTCTAACCTTAGCACTACAAATAGACCCCAGGTGAGCTCAGCTCCTTTCTGAGACAGTAAGAGTCAAGGAAAGAGGAGGAGAGAGAGCGACAGGAGGACGAGGACAAAGAAGGCAACAGACAGAGACACATACAACAGGGACACTATAGTGGACCATGTTATAGATCATGGCCTATCAATGAGGGAGCCTGGACAGAGAGTGCAGCCCAACCTGAGTCGCTCCATAATTAGGAGATTTAGACTGGATATCAGGTGATCATTTCCCTATTGCTTCTCAAAAGATGACATTGAGTGTGATGTTGATGAGGCGAAGTGGCCAGACGCAAACAGGAGCCGGAATCCATAAAAGGATTCATAATCCAACCACCCAATTCCTTACAACACTGTTTTTTTTTACCATTGTTCCCTAATTTTACTGTAATTGTTTTTTACTGTACAGTACAGTAGTTTATACTGAAGCACTGAAATGCTTGAACTGCAGTCCTACCTATTCATTGTGTTTGTTTGAAATGGCAAAATAAACTATTCTGCAACATGTGTGTTAGCATTTGACAAAAACCGTAAAGTATTTGTTGTTACTGTAGTAGGTGAAAGTGTATGAACATGCAAAGGCATAATTCTACTGATAAAGCATTCATATAGTGGTTTGCATTTATACTATAGTGTTTTCCATTCTGCACACCAGTGTTCAATGAGTGCTAGAAATGTCTAGTCATATGATGTATGTGTTTGTCATTTGAAAAGAAAACACCATTTAGTGAAGAGTTAACATTGTTTTGAGGGTAAAGTGTGCTTTTGCAAGAGAAGTGAAGGATTTTGCATTTTGTGTTTGAGTTTTGAAATTTGTGTTTAGGGTTTTGAAAAAGTGAGGTAGTCTATCAGAAAATGTGTTTAAGCAATTGTGAAAAACTGTAATACCAGGCGGATCAGGTTCCTTGTAAGCTCAGCAACATCTAATGCAACAAATATCACTTTTCCCCATTGATTTAGTGCACTTCAATTCAAGTGGTGTGTGTGTGTGTGTGTGTGTGTGTGTGTGTGTGTGTGTGTGTGTGTGTGAGAGTGAGTGAGTGAGTGAGTGAGTGAGTGAGTGAGTGAGTGAGTGAGTGAGTGAGTGAGTGAGTGAGTGAGTGAGTGAGTGAGAGAGAGAGAGAGAGAGAGAGAGAGTGTGTGAGTGAGTGAGTGAGTTTTTGCAATTTCCCATGAAAATCAGCTTGTATTCCAAAATTGCAGATCGTAAAAACTTAGACTGAATTAATTTTTTCAAACATAAACCGTGAGGCAAATTTTATAATAGTTGAAAGCACTGTCGAGGATCAGAGCAAAGACTGAATGATCTTCTCACAAATGGAAAATTATTTTACTGTCGAAGATGCTGTCAATATACTGTAAGTATAACAACAAGAGAAGAGCAAATAGGAAGAAAATAAAAGAATAAGAGGGACAAAAAAACAAATAGTGTATTGTCCTTAAATCAACCCTGAAATATGAAAGCCAACGTCATCAATTGAAATAAACAGGAAGGTTGTAATAGAGTATAGCAGAGATATAGCTGAGATTGACATAAAGAAGAGCAGAGGGGGAAAGAAAAAGTGTTTTGTCTGGGACCAAATCAGAGATGAGTAATGAAGGCAGGGACATCAGGGTGTCAGAAAGAGACCATCGGTTACCTTTACTTGGCATAAGTCCTGGAAGCAGAAGGGAACAGCTGGCCTTTAAGAACATCGTGATCAGGTCTGGCAAGCAGAGCCAGCACCTTGAGCCGCTAGCTCTGCCACGCTGCTAATCATCGCTAACAACAACCTTCTGAGAAAGGAGAGCAAGAACTTACAGCTGAGCATGAAATATTTCCTCAAGTCTTTCCAGAGGTTTCATAAAGACAAAAAATAACAAATTTAATGTGTCCACAAGCTGGATCAGTATGAACAAAAAAATTAACTGGCTTCCCTTTTGAGTCATATCTCTACCGTCTGCATATTTGCAGAGATAAAGGCCTTCCTAGAGATTAACTACATTTTCCTGTCTGCCGTTCGGCCAACAACAATCTCAGCTCATATCTCCATTTCTATTAGATATCACAGGAGGTGGTCTTGGCAGGGACACGAGCCACCTAACATTATCCATCACCAAGTGAGTGTGTTGGTTATTACCTGTACTTTGACCACAGGTCTTGGCAGACTGCAATTGTCTTCTTTTCCAGTGTTACATCCACTTCAAAGCTCCACATAATAACAGACACATGTACTGTAGGCACTAACCCCTGAGCTCGCTGATGGCACTCGTGTCCACATACCATTTTAAATATTAAACATGTTGTCCTGGTTATTGCATCTTTTCAGTTTCCAACAATAACATTTCCGCTAAAGTAGTCTTTAAAAAAATGTGTTTAATAAAATGTAACATTTATTTCATCAATTTATGTTCCTATTTATTGTCTCAGCTGGGAACCATGTAGTGCTGCAAGGAAACAGTATTCACAGACTCAAAATGTTAATTAAGACACATAACACAAGATGTCACATGTTGCATAAAATGTTGATCCCAGAGTTTGAGGTTAGCCTAGCTTAGCATAATAACTGGAAGCCAAGTGAAACAACCATGCTGAGTGGACTGATTGATTGTTGTAATTAAGGAATATTTACAGCATCATCCACATGTGCTTCGTGTTCTGGACAGGGGCCAAACTTTCACCGAGGATGCTGGCTGAAATTGGTTACAATAGCCCTGTTATCATTTCAATGAATTATGTTTTTTACAGTGAAACAATTGATCAACTAATCGGTGAGTCAACTGATTTTAAATGACATGTCAACATTGCTGATATATTAGATTGTTCTGCTTGACTTGTCAGACACTTGTCCCAGCAGGAGAAGCACAGGTGTTACCAATAACATTATAATCACAACTATGGCATAGTTAAGACAGCTAAATGGAAACCAGCCAATCATTGTGTTATATACACCTGTGGTTTTGATTCCTTCACATGGCTAAAGGATTATTGTGACGGGCAGTTTCCACTACGTTCTGACATTTTATTGACAGCATTATGGATAGCCCTATTGTCTCATTGATGTTAGTTCAGTCCATCTATATTTTTTCCAACCTCCGGTGAAACTCAGGGCTTCCATTTGGCCTCAATCTTCTGATCGTATACAGTCTCACGGGGCTGAGCAGAGAGGGAAAACAATATTTTGGCCCTGGCTTGTGGAAATAATAGCTTAGACCTTTCGCTACATCTTGCATTTAGTGATGACAGGTTTCCCCTTTTTCCAATTTTATTTTGACTCCATTCCAACTAAACATGTCTAAATAGAGCCACATTGTTCTCTCTCAAACAGTTTAGTTGTTTTATGTGAGCCATATGACTGTAACAAAACCCCTATTTTACACAAAAGATGCACGGACACACACAATTTCCTTCGGATCATGTGTGTAATTACTGTATTACCGACAATGATTGCATACGTCAGTCAAGTGTCACCATGTGTACAGTTCTCCTGATGAATATCAACAATACAGTGGGGGCCGGGCTGCTGTCTCACCTCTGCAAACTGAGATTGGAAGGACAGAATTTACATCATAAGGACATCACTTGATATAAATAAGATATCAATACTCATCATGCTCTGCTCTCTTGTATCTGTCCATTGTTACCATCCTGCTTCGGTGGATCTATTTTACCGCTTCTCAATCATACTTAATAATAGGTGAGATATTTGCTTCTCCCCCTGGGAAATGTATTCAACTTTCTCTGCCCTATTCTTTTAGTGTGTGGTGATATACTAATCATGGGCCTGGTTACAATGCTTATAAGCCGAAAAATTAAATACAGCCAACGACACTGTCTTAAAATTAATGTAAAGGAAGGCATTGAGTGCAAAGAAACTGTAATCCCTGGAGATATGTTGGGAGTTACACAATATGTCCTCTGAGGCAAACTGTGTGATATTGGACTATAAATAAAACTGACTTCACACATTCTCCTGAAATTTCCTTTGTTGGTATTGTACTGTAAGGGCAACCAGTGGTGTTGATAACAGAAATTATCACATATGTGACACCTGCAAGACTGGTTGGTTTGACTGGATGGCTTGTGATTTTAAAACTGAAAGACTGTGCTTCACCTCAACACATTTTCTCCCTGCCAGAGCAAGAGCAAATTGTGGCCTTCACATTCAGGTGTCATAAAAGACTGAATGACCTTTTCCGTGCCTGACACTCACCAACAGCAGGGGAGATGAGCCACAGTCACAGTCCTGTTAACCTTTAAAAAGAACAAGAAGGTTAAAGACTGTTGAAACGATGTTTATATTGCAACTAGACCTGCAAAATGAGGGGAGACGATTGCAGTTTGTGTAGGTAACACTTGTTGTTGTTGCAGAGGTTTTATTTAGCCAACCTAAAACTAGTGCATCCTGTTTACCAGACTAACAAAGTGACAACGTGCTTCATGGTCAATAGAAAACCCATTGCTTTCCACGGCCGGACTTTGACATAATTGCCACAATTAAAAACAGGTCAAATAAAGCTCACTGACCCGATCGAGCCTCTGCAATTTGCAACAGCTAAACAATTAAAACATCAATAGGCATCCGCGCAGGCACACTACTGCTTCATTTAGGTGCAATACAAGACAATATGCTGGTCTCTCACAGAGGCTGTTATAATGATGCATCAAAAACTAATTCATAAATGTTCATAAAAAAATAAAAAAAATATTAAAGAATAAAAAAGCAGGGTTGTAAAGCCAGGCTGTAGGGAATGTATGAAATTGAAGTAAGACAAATTTATTTTTACATAATAAATATCAAATTCATGTAATTTTGGTTATCCTTTTAATGTTTCTATATAGCGCCATTCACAAGTCAATTTTGTCTTATTACATATAATGTGTGCTTGACTTGTATTTATGACTTAGAACTTGGAAAAACTATCTTATTCTCACTGGCTTCAGCTGAACTTTCTGGTAAAAACTAATTACCAAATGTTAACATGCCAACACACTAACATGGTACGCATTATAGCTGCCTAGCATCAGTCTGCATTATTATTCTGAGCATGTTAGCATGCTGACTGTAGCATTTCACTCAAAGCCCCTCTGTGCCAAAGTAGAGCCTCACAGAGATGTTTGCGTGACTCTAGACTCTTCATCTTGTTTTTTATTTAAGTCATAGTGAAACTTGAATTAATCATTGAAATATTTCAACAGCACAATTACTTAAATACAACAATCCAGAAAGGGTCAAATGAACATACCAAGTCTGGAAGGGGAAGACGTCTTTAAAATAATAATAGAAATAAATTATGTTTATAGGCAAGCCGTTTGGTTAAGTAACAGTGCATCAGTGTGATGCAAAACAGACTCAACTAAAAAGACTTTCAGCAGAAAATGTGCACACCATCAATATCCCAACCACTGCATCATAAAAATCGCAGGAAAATAACTTGATGTGAGCCTAATTTTTCCTCACAAGGGACCTGAGGATTTATTAGCAGTCCTAAAACTGTAGATATCCATGTGTTTTAACGAGTGGAAACAAACAGCTGAGAGGAAAAATATATTAGCCCAATAGTTTGGCCACTTTTTTGAAAATAAACGCAGAGATCATGAAATGGGAAGGGATCATCATCGCATCAGCTTTAGAAATTAAATATGTACAAATGGGCACTTTTCGCTTTTTGTTTGCCCTCTTCTGCACATGACACGTTTGCCTGTTCATACTAACCTCTACATGGTCCCACATTTTGGGGAAAATGCATTTATTTGTACTTTTTCCAAATGAAAGTAACATTCACTTCAATCAGAAACAGTGATCGATAAAAACCAACAAAGAAAAAGTGAATAAGCGTTGAGATGTTAGAAAAATATTTCTTGTTCTTTTAACCAGAGTTGAAGAAGGAAAAACAAGTAGAAGATTTATTTCAAAGCTTAAAGGTGTATTATCTAAATTGAGTGAGCAGAAACATGTAGGCCTACATGGAGCTTACTGGTTCTCAAAAAGCGTCCCCAGTAAGACTGAAGTTAAAATGGTGGGACAAAGTGTTATATGGAAACAAATACATTAATTCTGATTGGTTGTCTATGTGTTAGAGGCTGACGTCTTCTTCTTGCTGGTCTTCATAAGATACATCTCATGGTTTACCCTACCCTGCTCAAGAGAGGTGAAGGGAGGGTGCAGGGTCGTTGCTAGGCCGGTTGTCATGTGCTGGCACATCCCACACAAATAGTTCTCCCCTGAATTTTGGCAAGTGATAAAAAGTATCTACTGAAACTGCCTGCCTCTGTATATACAGTGTTTTTATGTGCACTTACAATATGATGATCCTTAAAGCTGGGGTGGAGGATTTGGGGAGAAAATGGCAGTTGGGATAGAGATTCGAATCCAAATACCTCAACCACTCCACTTGTTCTCTTTGGTCCCTCCCTGACACGCTCTACACCAACAAAGTTGTGCCAAAGTGAATAGACAGTCCCAACAGCCAATAAGAACAGAGAATCGGAGCCTCGCTCTGATTGGTCAAAGTGTACAATTTTGACCAATCAGAAATCACATACCCCAGCTTTAAGTGCTCAAGAATGTGAAGTTAATAAACATACAAAATTATACAAAATAAAGTATAAGTGTAATAAGCATAATATGTCAAATTAAAATGATTCTCTCAGAGACATAAAGTTCGGTGTTGAGCTGCAGTGGATGAATACCGATAAAAAAAGTAGGCTGCAAGTCACAACGCCACGTAAATGCTGGTGTGTGTTGCTAATTTAAGTGTTTGCTGACGAGAAAAAGACTTGCTACCTTGGAAGCGTTAACATACCCACCCAGATGAGCAATAGGTGGATGGGGGCGATACTTGTGTAATTTGTTCACTTCCGTTGGGTCTTCTCTGTTAGATAAGAAGATACAGTAGATGCCACTTTCATGTCTGTATGGTAAACATAAAGCAACCACCCCTAAATGATTAGCTTAGCACAGCACACTATTGGAAAAACACCCATCACCACCTAAAAACTGATTAATTACCATGTTACCGTACATTGTGCTTTGATGGAGGGGCTATATGAGTTTTACAGTATAGACATTGAATCGAAATGGGAGCTCTGAATGAGTGACCTGTTCGCCCTTCACCTTGTCGAACTCTCAGTCTTCTTCAGAATTTGGCATTTGAACAGAGCGGAAACAGCAAAAATCTGATTAAAGTGTTCAAAGACGCTGCTGATGCTGCTGCAGCTGCTGATTCTCCTGAGTCAACACAAACTCCTTAGTGTGTGTGTGTGTGTGTGTGTGTGTGCTTGTACAGCGGAGTGACCTGCTTGGTTAGTATATATTCATGCTTCAAATCGTTTTTATCTGGAGCATGTGGTTGGAGCCTATTGTTTGTTTTGTATACACAGAAGAACAAAGAATATTGCATTTCATCCCATGCATCAAATACAATATTACTAATTACAGATTGGTGAATCCTTCCAAACTAGCGACATCATCCGTGACCTCTACTCCTTGTCATACAGCACAGATGTGTGGTTAATGTTAGTTTTGTTTTGAGCACTTAGCTACAGTTTTGCATTTGATGTGGTCAGTGCTGGGAATGTGTGGTCAAACTTGAAGGAATATTGTTTTTCAAATTTTGTTCATATTTGGGATCTGTCATCACATTCTTAAGCCAGTCTTAAGGGTTCATGCTCGCAGGGATAACTTGAGTACATAAAGAACTGTATTTTATAACAGCTAATGTGCATGCTATCTTGTATACAAAACTTTAGATTTTAAAGCCTTTTGCCTCAATGCAAAGGTTGGCCACTCTCTTTTTTTCCATTATTTAAATCGGACAGATATAAAAACCCTGAGGGTACATTATTTGCTTTAATGACCACAAGTACAAGCAATTTTCTAATTCCAAATCAATATTTACTTATTAATGGCAAAAAGCCAAAATTGACAGTGACATTACTGCAACTGTTTGGGAAACAGTTCACGATCAGATAATGCAGTTGGATATAAGGTAACATATGAAGTGCTGAGGCCATAAATGGGTGTAGTCCCAGACCCGTCTCTCTGTGAATAGGGACAAAAGATATATCAACCTTTCTTTCAGCGACCAGTAGCCCCTGAGGTACAAGGGAAATCACTGCAATGAAAGAACAGAAACACTCTTGAATTGGTGTTACATACTGTAACGAGAAACACACACTCCAGTCATCCTTCCAATAGTATTTCTGGTCACATCCACAAACCCAGTGTTCATGGCTACAATAAAAAGTGTCTTTTTGACTGAAGTGGAAATGGTCAAATTCCAGCCAAGAAAGGCAAACTAAGTCTCTTTCAGTTGTGTCCTGCGATGGACATTTATTGTATTTGCACCACCGTAGAGGACTAGAAATAAATACCAGGAAACCTATATGCTGTGTCAACTGTAGCCTGTTAATCTGACAGGACGAGCTTTAGAAACATCCAGCGTATGGTCTGGAGCACGGGGAAGCAATGCTGCGCGGTGTCAGCTTCATGTCAGAAGGGGGACAGAGGGGAGGAATTTGGTACAAGAGGAAATAAAAAATCTCACTCAGCTTTCCCAGAACTTGAGAACCTGCACCCCGAGGGATTCATTAAAATAATACATTTGGCTGTATGTAATACATAGGCCTGACAGTAATCCTACAGCTGCTGTTATTAAGGACTGTGCACTCTCTAAACTGCAGCGTTGACTAATGTGTATCTGGAGGATGATGGAAGAGTACCTTCAGAAGTAAGCACAGTGCCGCGCCTCCTCAGCTTTACTCACATTCTGGATTCTCATTGTTCCGGGATAATTTATCTTTGTTTCTGGCAAAAATATCGTCATTGGAGAGTGAGAAAGCGGTATGTGGCTATTCCTGCTGAGAAGAACTCAAACTAAGTATGCTTGTTGGGCGTGTATAGTTTTGAACAATGTCAGCCATTTACTTGACAACCCATTCATATCTCCTCTTGTCCTTGGCTTACCTGTTTTCTTTTGTTGTTGTTTTTGAAGGTGCTATGAGGAACTTTCAGTTTGTGTTCAGGACAACATCAGCTTGCTAACACGCTCACAATCTCAAAGCAGGCTAACCTTTTTTCCAAATTAGCACTAAACACAATCTGAGACTGGTTTTTGGTCAAAATTAAACCAAAGTCGTGGTCACATTTAAATGATGAAAAGTGAAAAAATATCGATCATCAAAGTTAATACAATTTATCCTGAGAAGAGCATGCAAGCAAAGTTTCATGGCAGTCCAATATTTTTTCAAGATATTTTGGCTCAAAAATCCAGCCAGTAGTTATTGAGATATTTCAGTGTGGACCAAGGTGGCCGACCAATCGACGCTACCACCGGCAATATCAACAGAAAGTCGTGGCAGTTAAGATGAACTTCGAAATACAAAAAAAATATGATAATGGATCGCAATTCCCATGGGAGTGTGAGAGGAAACGGAGCAGCAGCAGCAAATATCCCAGAGGATCTTTCCACACATCTCCTCTACTGTTTACAATTCTCTTTCATGTTACAGGCTTCTGATTCGCCAGCAGCACTCACTTTTTCCATCCACTACATATACACTAATTAGAGGAGAACATGGCGCTTCAATTGACACTTGAATCTGTTCTGGGAATTGTTTACTCTGACTGATGTGAACAGCATTTCTCTGAGAAAAAACTGTGTGAAGCTTATGGACACTACAGGATGGATAAGGTCCTTACAAAGCCAGGATTGTCATGGTCTGCACATGTGGAATGTCAAAACAGTAGCACACACACACACACACACACACACACACACACACACACACACACACACACACACACACACACGGTCACTAGAAATAATGTGGTTCGAGTTGCCAACTGGATGTGAGCGTAAATAACGGCGAGAAAGCCAAAGCAGCAATCAGTCAGAAGGCTTTAAGATGTTCCACATTGACACCAAATTCAATTTCCATAACAAATCACATCAGGCCATGTGACAGTACAAATACCTTGATCAGATGAGAAGGAATTTCAATTCCAGATTTCCCGCTGTCGCGACAGCATGAGCTACATGCAGCCTTCATTTGGCCAGCACAAGACAAAAGTGTACGAAGTCTGCAGTTGCTCAAGGGAACTTAATCAGAGTCCGGTTGATTGCAAAATACGTTTTATCATACAAGGAATTTGCCTTGCTATATTGGTTGCACACAATAAAGATAGAGAAGCTAAGGAAGTACAAATCAAGTACTGCAAAGTCAAAAACACAAATAGAGAAAATTATACAATATACAATGTGCACATATTGGTTTTAATGAGAAAGTGCCAGTTCACAGTATGAAGTATAGATAGAACACATGCTGCGTGCAAAGGGCTGAAAGATGTGCGTGTGATGTAACACAATAAGGTTAGGTGTGGAGACTGTACGCTAACGTAACTTGTAGTGTCTAATGGAGGGGATGCGAGTCAGGGTCCTGGAGGTGTACAGGTCCTGGAGGGATGGTATAGATTGCAATAAATCTTCTTCTTTGCAGAGTTGATGATACACAGCAGTCTGGCCTGGTTTTTGGCAGGGGCAGCAGTGGACTAGATTGTGATGGAGGGGCTTTGGATGGACTCATTGAGTGCAGTGTAGAAGTGTACCATCAATGACTTTGGCAAATTGATCTTCAAGCGGGAGCTGATGTTCAGATCTGTTTCCGTTGGCTCTATAAACTACACTACTTTACAAGAACACTCAGTCAACTGTTCCTTTTGGATGTTTCCAAAAGTCTGCCTCTGTGACCACACACATACCCACCCACACCCACACGATCAATGTATCAATATGAAAGTGCATGTGTGTGTGCGTGTCATATCATACTGAGGGGGTTTAAAAGTATAACTAAACAAAGCTCTTGTATAAAGTCATCACTTTAGCATTGATGGTTTTAATGGGTTTATAAGTACATCCATACAACCACATCCCCTCTCTCGAACACACACACACACACACACACACACACACACACACACACACACACACACACACACACAAAACCAAAGTGCACTTGGGTCTAATTAATTAGTGTGTATTGACTCATTCACTGTGACCTGTATTTTCTCTCGTTGTAGGTTAATGGCCGTAATGGAAAGCTTCATTTACATTTCTGCCCTCCCCATTCATGTGGATGTCAATGTGTGTTTTCAACACTCTGGTGGATTGTGTAAACATGGGTACGTTGTCTGCTGCGGTGCCATCAGTACAGATTTTTGGGGTCAGAACACATCGCTGCCTTGTGAAACGAAAGTGCAGAGTTGTTAACATGATGGAAAGGAGGCTTCAAGGAGCGTATCCCTTATAACACGAGGAAAACTCTGTAAAATCATAAATGATGACTTCTTGAAATCCATAAAACGCTTTACGTGCAAAATAGAGGATTCACAATCAGTATTTTTCTCACTTTATAAGCAACTTGAGAAAACTAACAGAGCTGCACATCAAATCCAATTCCCTAGTTCTGTTTGTACATTTGTTTAGTTTGGCCACAGAGAAAGAAGCTGCAATAGCGTTAAAAACTTAAGTCTATGTTGCCCCATAGTGGGACTAGAATCTGGTTCATATTTTTAAAGTAAAAAGAATTTTGAAAATGTATTGTAAATCTTGTGTAGGGTTGATGACGCAACAGCATTTAAGAAAATTAAATTAACTTAATTCATTCCTCCCTGAGTTCAGTTGAACAATCTATATAAATGAAATATATTAATTTAATATAGGCAACATATTCTTTATTTCTCATTACTGTTTTTTAATGGTTAAAGAATGTGTGTGTCTGTCCAATAAGTTTCCTTTGGCTGAGGAACTGGATTGTTTCAACCAACCTGTATAGACTTTATGGTCTCTGACAATCAAAAGAAGCAAATACCATATACGACTTAGTGAAAAACATTACTAGTGACTACACACTGAGCGACCCCACGAATCCCACAAAATTGTTGACTGTTCTTGTGTTCTCTAACATGGAAGGCT
Organism: Ammodytes marinus; assembly: GCF_949987685.1. Lineage (NCBI taxonomy): Eukaryota > Metazoa > Chordata > Actinopteri > Uranoscopiformes > Ammodytidae > Ammodytes > Ammodytes marinus. The sequence continues at coordinate 13,752,272 of NC_137219.1, read as the reverse complement.
AACGGGAATTTGCACTGTTTCTATCCAGCACTGTTTGCGTTGAAAAGGGCACAAAAGCGGGAAAAAGAGTGAAGAGTTTGAGTAAGATCTTGGATGGGGAGGCGTGGGGTCTATTGGCGAGACAAAATGTGTGAGCAAGCTTTGTAAAATGGTAAAACTATGTGAGAATGACTGCCAATGTCTGGATCTGCTGTCAACTCCAGCTGACCTAGACAGCAAGAGACCCGGTCCAACTTCTTATCAGTCGTCACGCCCCAACCTTATTCACGCTCAATAGTCTTAAACTAGTCTTAACTGGAATTTGGTCTTATCTCCCGAAATGTATAGTTTCTCTCAGTAGCTCATGAGAATTCAAAAGCTTATCTTGATTCATTTGATATATGTACACTGGAATGACGACACCTGCTCAGCTATGGGTCTCTTAACTTTAGCAATGAATTGTAGGTTGATGAATCAGCCAGCATAAGAGCACATTAAGATCATCCATCGGTGAAAGTGTGTTGCGGTGTCCTCCTGTAGCCTTTAAAGGCTTCACGGACGGAGCTCCATGAATGAATGAGGGCATATTGAATCCAAAGGCAAGTCTGTCAAGCCACCCTCATGACCCCTGAAGAGTAATGAATTAAATCTGGGGTGTGGATGGAAGGTTCGGCTCTGTTCGGTGTATCTTACAGAGGTTGTATCAGGACAAATTCTTTGTTGTTTGAGAGTGTGAATCGGGCTGCAAGCATAACGTTCCTAGCAACAATAGTAGCTGAATGAATTGTTGGAAATCTGGGAATGTGGTGATGTAAGACAAGATATATCTCCTGATCACAGAGGCAGTTATCTTGTGATCACGAGATAACGAACTTTAAAAACTGCATGGCTTCTCTGGACTTCTGTAGATGCACATACGTCTTAAATCCAGATCGCTGTGGTGACATGCTCTTCTTTTTCTCTCCATCTGTTGGTGTCATTCTGATTTTTTTTATCTTCACACACACCTATCCAAACACATGCATCACAGACAGCGGAAGTGGATGAATTCCCAGATGGATAGGAGCCTACCCCTTAACAAAGAAAACTCATCTCTTTTAAAAATGAATCACTTGAAAGCAATTCTTTCCCTTTCATGCCAGGACAGGCTCCCCTTGTCAACGTCACAGATCTCAGCCCAGCTCGAAAGGCTAGGCCAATTAGCTGACCGGTTAAATATTTAATACTCTGGTCTCAAAACTACACAGTAAAGAGGGAGACAGTGGACAAGAGAGGGAAGGGAGAGATCGTGCTGAGAACCTGACACAAACAAGATGTGGCATTAAGCTTTGAACACAAACCCAGCAGATGACGTAGTTTGAGGGCAGTAGTGCCATTAAAGGAAACTTTAAAGGAAAATAAAGCATTACATGTTAAATAGTAATGTTTCTGAATAACTTCTATCCTTTCTCCATCTGGATTGCTTTGTACTTTTTAATGAATGGCTCAAAGAACAGGCTATCGTCGGTTTTAGAAGTTTGTAAGACACACACACACACAAAGAAAGCATCCCCACATTGACATTAAAATATTCTTTGTGTTATTTTTCAAACACTGAAACACTCAGTAAGGCTTTGTGGATAAGCACACATCAATTCATAATTTAGTGGGTTGTATTTCAATAGTAATTGGACATACTACACACTCAAATAAACATGCATTCACGCAGACGAATAGGCTACATAAATGCTGAGCTTTTTATGAATGCAAGCTCCGTACACCACAGACATGAAACTGTTTCACACCAGCCGCTTTGAAAAGTCAGATTGGCACTTCTAGCCCCTATGCCTCTTAGTCCATCTTTCTCGTCTTGTTTTTCTATTTGCCATAAGAGTAGCTGTGGCCTGAGGGCAGGCTTTGTTAGTGGGACATCGTGAGAGCATCATGTCTCCCCTCTAATATAATCAGTTTCAGTGAATTACAACAGTGCCTAAGTGCATTAGGACCTGGTGACACTCATTTAGTCCACTTAAGTCTGTGCATGTCTCAGACTTTGGGCAGTTTGGAGAAAGGAGCTGAGAGACAGATGTCTAAACAGCATCTCTTCCTGGCGACACAAGGGAACTACAATGAGAACAAGGATGATAAGCAAGGATATCTTACTCCAAAGCTGTCGAATTCTTCAAAGACGATCTCTTATATCAGGATTCGAGCTACTTTGTTCCGAATATTTAGCTACAAGTATCTGTCTGGAGGGGAGTTTCTAAGGTTCTTCCACACAAATTAAAAATAAGAGTAAACTCAGCTTGTTATATCTATCTCTGTAGAAGGTTTATTTCAAACACCCAATGAAAAAAGACTGTACGATTAAATATTCTTTAGCTGAAGCCAGATAGATTCTTATTATCATTCATAGCTAAGTTGCGCCTATATCAGATATATCTTGCTATTGGCATGTTAAACACAGCGAGCGTGGCCCTCATACCTTTGAAGGAGCCTTTAGAACTAATGACACTGAGCTGCTCACAACATTACGACAGTTATTACTCATCTTCTGCTCTGAATGATGATAAAACTGAGCTCAAGGGGGGGAGGTTTCATAATTTAAACATGTAGACGCAGACAAATTATTATTCTACTTATGCAGCTGGGCAATTTAGTATGCATAACAGTGGTCATAAATAATAGGCACACTGTCTCCGTCTCTCAGTATTTATTGTTAATAACTCAAATACTCAATTGTATGTGTTTTATATTATCATTCTGTTGGACGTGGTCCCTTATTAATAGATGTCTGACGTTACTTCTCTCTTCACTTATTGTAACATTAATAGAATGTTTATTATGCTGACAGCAAGTGATTCACACTACGGGGTGTATGTTAACCTGGATATTTACCGATTTCAATGCTGTCTATACGGCAAATATTTTGAGTGAAGGTACCTTACCAATTGCGATGAAGGCAATATCACATCACATATATCATAAAAAATCAACGTGACGTTCAACGCAATAAACACTTCATCATTCTTGAACCGTCCCTTGTCAGTTTTGAGCTCTTCAGGGATTTTAACAACACAGCAGCACAGGACTGATCAAAGAGTGACACCACTGCTGGCTGGGATCCCTGGGGCTCTTTGGAAAAATTACTCGACCGTCATAAACCCAAACTAGGATTTACACATTCTTGAACATCCTCTTAATTTCCTCTTGTGGAGAAACCACCTGTGGATCTATTTTAGTTTCTGGTATCTGCAGTAGCCAAACATGTTTACTGGATTATCCAACGTTGGTGGAAAAAGCTTAGTTTCATACCTGCAAATAATGTTTTTATTAGAGGAATAATTCCCAACACGAGACATTGAAACCTACCCACTGTGACAAACTTGGCCTCAGTTTATTTTCCAGTTATTAAAACTCAGGTGTGATCTCGGAGTACCTATAACAGGCTGAATTAGTGTCAGCAGTGAAAATGTTGAAATACTATTCTCCAGTGTTCATTATACTACCCTACAAAGCCAAAAAGAAGGGTGAAAAAAATTAATTAGCTGATTTACAGGAAAATTATGCCCTACAGGCTTTTCCGCTGGCTATGGGTAAGGAAGTCAAGAGAAAGGTATTTATAACTGCAAGAGTTTCAACAGTTTGGAACATATGCTAATTGGCTTACTTCCTGAGGTATAGATAAGAAGAATGATAACACTCACATGAAGGTACAGCCAGATAGCTTAGCTTAGAACAAACAAAGTAAACAAGGGAAACCGGCTAGACTCTGTCCCAACTTGTCATTCATTTGAGTACACTTAACACATTAGATGTAATGGCTTTATAGTAATCATAAGAGGTGTTGTGAGGGGATTCAGCTTAAGCTAAGCTAACAGGGTCCGAATTGTAGCTCCATTTTTACTCAACAAGAAAGAATGAGTATAAGCAAGTTTCCCAAAGTGTAAATTTTTTTTCAATGTTTGGGTTTTAAATAAGGATTTTTTTAAAGTTATTAATTTGATCCTAATGAGAGGGTTCATAGAAAAAAATATGTGATAGTCTTATTATCATTAAACATGTTATATAGACCTATTTGGTAACAACAAAAAAGTCGACTAAGTGTTAACCTTCTTGTAAAAGTAATAGGAGCATTTTATAACCTCTATGTGTGGTTTCCTTGTATGTAGATGATTAATTTTTTAATCACATTGGGCAATTTTAACAATCAAGGTAAGTGCAGATCCCTCACTTTTGTAGCTTGGAAAACTCTACACATTTCCCCCATGAATGAGACCAATCACAGACCAGACGTGGAGTGAAGCATGTGACTGGCGTTAGTGACCATAGGAGGTGCCATTGTCTTTCCCTGTCTCATCACATGCCAAGGAGTTTCAGTGGGAAACAATAATCTAAATATATAGACTTCAATAATAAGGTCATGCCGGTTTATCAGAGAGCGAGAGAGTGAGATAAAGTTATGAATGACTAAACAGCAGGACATCAGGCTGTCTAGTGCCAGTCCATGTTCTGACTTGCATGTAAGAAATCTGGACAATTGTCAACCTGAACAAAATGAAAACAAATCTGTTTAATCAGAAGCAGAAGCTCCCAATTGACAACAACGCAGAGACAGGGGCCACCAGCTGTTTCATGAGAAGCTTGTGGATGCTGAGGTGGGGCATTAAAAGTAATAGATTGCTTTATTTTTACACGTAGTGCAGCAAAGAATTTGCTGCCCGTCTGGAGAGCGTGCAGCAGTTTGGTGTTGGACCTCAAAAAGCCTCCTGCACGCTTTGACAAAAAGATGGACTCTTGCTTGATTCAGGGGTCAATACAAAGCCGCCACATGACTCAAGCAAATTAATACAAAGTGAGCAATCATCAAATTGTCTGTTATGAGGCTGATCTCACTCCAAGAACATGCCTCAATCTCACACATAGAAGGTGGAGGATGTGTTGCCTATTGGGTTTATGAGAGATTTGTCATTTCGTTCTGCAATTTGTCTTATACCAGCAGGGAACTTCTTACTTCTGAAACGGCCCCTATTGGGGGAATAGATGAGGTTGTTCTCTTGCAGAAAGGATTCATTATCAAAGGAAAAGAACAATGCCACCACTCCCATTCGCTGTATATTAAAATGCCTGTGAAGCAACAAGAAAAACACCATCCCTGTGTTCCAATCCCCATACTTCCCTACTATTTAGTCTGCCAGAAAAAGATTTAGGATGTCCCAATACATGCATGTCAATTGTAGTATGCTGAAAATACATACCGGTACATGCCCCACTAACTCCAATACCATTTTGGAGTATTCGTCTTTATTCTTGACATTTCTTGACATAATGAAAGTCCTGTGGCCCTCAAATTCTTCTGTACTTTAGTATGTAGTGTAGTAAAAAGAAAAAGTATGTGATTTGGAATGCAGGGCATGTTTTCAAGTGTATCTGGTCCCTCTTTGATTACACACATGAAAAAAATTAATACATTTAAATAATCTACACATTGCTGAATGTCTTTTAAAATCGCCAAAACCTGATTTGAAAGTTTTTTCCATAGACTCTATTCTAGTAAACTAATCTAATTTATTACGCTTTCAGGATATTTATAATAAGTAAAACTAAAAAATCCAGGCCAAATTCAAGTGTAATGTTAAATCGGTTGAGACGGAAGTTAAACTTTATCATTACATGAAATGCAGGTCGACTTACTGAGAACCAACTGGCACATGCACAGAAAACACAATGGTCCCTTTGGGGCATTTTCCAAACCTGATTTCACACTGACAACAGTTTGGGTGGCTTCGATGGAAATGAAATGTGGTCTTTGTTTGAAGGACTTCAAAGTGAGCGCTATTGATCAGTGGCACTGAGTGAACAATGCATTCTGCTTATCTCGACAGCCTCACTCTGAACGGGTTTTTAATTTGTTTAAACCCGCTGAAAACAATACGCATGCTGCACTATTTTAAATCAGACTGTGTGCATTTGCATAATGTGGTGTGACATTGTAAACTCAGCTACACTTTAATACTGTTTCCATGGGGCTATTCTTGAAGTGCTGACCCATAGTGATTAAGGAATACAAACCTTAAGATGACACATAATACAAATAATGTTTTATACACGAAAAATGACAACTTCAGGCTGGTGTGACAGGATAACACCTCTGTTTTACTTGAAGGAAAGGTTTGCACCTCATTTTTATTTTTACTAAATGTACAATATCTAAACCTTAGGATTGACCTGTGCTCCAGTTCAGACAGGTTCCTTAAACCTTAAAAAACAAGTGAACAGACTTTCGTTTCTACCGATGGTTTTAAATTGAAGAAGATTAAAATAAGTCCAAAAAATGATTTGCAAACATTACTTCCATGTTGGCTTGACAAATCTGCCCCAGGTTGGGTTTCCTTACAGAAAAGAGGCCACAGAAGATTTTCTTGTGACCATGGCTCTTCCGAGGCTGATCTTCATGAGACTCTTTTAGTAGTTGAAACAAACGTCTCACTTTTGTCTCCCACCGCCGAGTCCCACACTGTCGCTCCTTCGAACCTTCTGTTTGTGGCTCACTAGTTTTTACCTTTTCCAATTCCTGTTGCCTTCAGTCTCCTTTGCCGTTGCTCTTGTCCTGCAGCCTTAAGACGCTCTCTAAACGCTTGGCCCTGATAGGAGGCAACTCGTCGTACATATCGAAGCCAAACTCCGAGGCCTGTTGTGGCAAACGAAAGAGCAGCAAGTGGCTCTTCAACACCTAAAAATAATAGAAAATAGAACGAAAGACAGTGAAAAGCCGGTTAAGGAGAGCAGGCCAAGCGGTGGTGTGATCCATTGAGTTCCAAACAGGGAATACGTGGAAGGATGGAGTGACATTGACAAATGGGGCAAAAGCTACGCTAGAGGTGAGGGGGAAAGAGTTTGGGACAAACAATAAACACCTCACAGTGTACAAAGATCAGAGAGAGAGAGAGTGAGTGAAATACCTCATCAGTCAGGCAGTAGATTTTCCTCAGCATACTGTGTCGAGCTGCTTCAACCTCCTGTAAGAGAACGAGGGGATTTAAAAGATCAATAGCCTGTGATGTACTGACAAACTCCTCGTTATCAGTATTTACTGAAAACCTGCTCGTTTGAATGTTTTCAGGCTCCACTGCTCTTAATCACATTTTTGTGAAGTAAGTAAAGAGGGAAAGAGTAGTTGAAGACAAAATTAAGTTGCTTAATATGTTCCTTATTGTCTGATGTTAGCCCCAAAACTAAAAGGTCTAATACTATGATTTAGATCGATATTTATGAACATGATTGGAGCTCAGCTGTGACTGCTCAATCCAGAGCACGAGGATTGGTTTTATAGGTTCATATAATCATAAAGATTTCACATCCAGTGAGCTCATTCTTGGCAAAGAAAACATCCATAAATCCACAGTGAAAAAAATCTACTTCTCACTGGTCCTGCCTGCTATTCAATGCAGCTGCAGGATCTTTTGGATTCACTAAATCATAACATATGTGGCAGTTTGCTTTAGGTTTGACAATGGCTGATTTTTTGATAAAAGTAAGATAGAAAAAGCCTCAAAGGGCAATCTTAAATATGATCATCAGATCTTTAAGAGGCAGCAGGACAACAGACGTTCTCAAGAGATGATTTGTGTTTTAAGCCTTTGGGAAGCTGTTTTTATGAATCAAGGAGGTGACGTAAATCACATATTTTCTATCACGTGGAGATGTTTCTGCCGTGCGGTGCTGTACCTGTGCAGCAGCATCCTGAGAGAAGATGAAGGAGTTGACGTGACATAAGGTGACCACATACAGGACGGGACACCAGCGCGGCTTCAGGGTCCCTGTCACCAAAGAGCGGAAGTAGAGATTGAGCAGAGGGAGGGAGTCTTCAGGGGGAGACGTGAAGCGCTCGATGGGGACGGAGAGCTTCAAACCAGAAACACAGACAGAGAGAGATCATTACAGTTTTAGCCTACGATGAATTCAAGTATTTGTTACATGAAAAATGGGACACACAAAAGTTGTTAAATCAACTCAAAAGGGCATCTTTCTTTACACACAACAAGGCAACTGATCCTCAACAGTACCTGTTCCATAGTGACTCCCAGCGACCTTAGCATGCCCACGTGTTCTCCAAACACGGCCAGTCTCATGGTAGTGCTGTACCTCCTCTGCAACGGTAAGAGGACCCAGCTGCCAAACAGCCGGTCTCCAAAGGACACAGCCTCGTAATGGCTCAAGAGAGCAGTATACAAGTCCTGGAAGGAGGCTAGGCCTGGAGGAGGTACGCTAAGGTCCAAACAGTCCAGCCTGGACCGCCTGTCAATGGAAGAGATTATATTCAGCTGGAAATTAGCTACCTTTACCTAGTGTCAGTTTGTTTTTGTCTTAAACAGCAATAGAATGAATATGAAACATTTCAGACCTGGTTAGTAGTCTGAACAGACCCCAGGTCAGTTTCTGAACAGGTCTCTCCAGGAACATGTCACTGGAGCACAGGAACACGCAGGAAAGGCGCGCCAGCTTGGCAACAGGAGGGATCACCTACAAGGTGACAAAATATAATATAATGTTATATTGACGTTGCGCCGTGCCTCCTGCAGCCCTGGGCAGCAACCACCTTCATTAAGACATTTCCTGGGGGAAACAGGGTTCTGAGATAGAGAACATTGGAACCATTAAGCCCTTTTATGCAATGTTATTCCTATATAGTTCACACAGACCTGACTGGACGTGTTTATGTACCTTTAGAGCTTCCTCCCGCCACACCTCCAGCAGCAGCAGCCACTGCAGGCAGTGGGTGACCGACTGTAGCGCCCCCTGTGGGAGCTGCTCCACCGCCAGCCCTCCACCGTCGGACGTGCCTGTCTGCTCGTACAGGCTGATGAGCGGGAGGAAATGCCAGTCTGACGGCAGTGTGGGGCCGGTGAGCTCTGGGAGGAGGTGGGTTTTGGTCCAGGGGTTACGGCCCAGCAGAGCGTCTCGGGACGTCAGCACAGACGGCTCCAGGTGGGCCAGGTGAGTGAGGAAGCAGCCACGGATGGAGGGCAGCTGAACACAGGCTTCTCTCAGCAGAGCGCCCACGGTCTGCAGGGAGGGAGAGGCACGATGCTGCTGTTGGCTCTCCTCTTGGAGTTTCAGCTCTCCCAGCTCCACGGCCTCGGGTCCTCCGCTGTGGCCCTCTCTGGAAAACAACAAAACAAAAATGAAAACTGAGTTATGATTTTAATTTGGGGATTACTAGCAGTTACTTATTCGGCTATGTTTTTTGCTTTTCTGTCCTGTCATTCTGTCCCTTCTTGCTATTTAACCTGACATCCAGCACATGTGTTTTTATTACCGGACTGATGTGTTAAAGTAAAGTGATCTGTTAGAGGAGATCTGGCAGGAGGGATAAGGGAATGGGCTGTCATTTTCAGTAAAAGAAATATGTGAAACATCCCTCTTGATAATCGGTTAATGCGATATATAAAACAAAAATCTGTAAAAGATATATTTCAGGCTTTAGGGTTGAGTTACCGATTAACTGGCAATGAAACCCTAATTATGCTTACTGATGTCGATGTAAACTTACGATATGAAGTCCTTGCTGAAGACGATGGTGGACAGCAGTTGGTGTGCCAGGTATTCACTGCCTGGTAATAACCATGGCAGCAGAACCAGCGCCACCTGGTGGTACAGTGAGGCATTCTTGGCTACTCCTGCCTCGATGGGAACCTGAGAGGAAACAAAAAGAGAAAGAGAATTATAGTGTCACAAATCACACTGACCTGCACCCACAGAAACTCTCCTTTACTATGATTTGGTTTTTCAAGAACACAATAAACCACAGGACAAGATTTGAAATGTGCATGTCTATCTGTTGGAGAAAATAATGAAACATAGCATAAAATATTCCAGGTCAACAGAACATTGTTAATGTAGTTTTGATTGAAAGTCGGAAGCGTACCAGTCTGTGTGCCAGCCGTAGAAGCAGGTAGAGGAGGTGGTGCTCGTGGCGGAGAAGCCAAGCTTTGGTGTGAGATAGGGTGGGCGTGGCCTGACTGCAACAGCTCAGGTAACCAGTCACAGGTTCTGACAGGAGGAGAGCAGTGAACTACAGAGAGGGAGAGAGAAAGGAAAAACACAGGAAAGGGAACTATTGAGATGAACAATAATGTGATTTGGTGTTTGTGTCATCAAAAGTTGGCAGCAAAATATATTCTACTGTGCTCTAGAAGACGGCAAGCAAAGATTACACTGAAGGATTTTAGTCTTCTCTGGGAGAAACTACCTTGCAGCTGAGACCTTTGTGGATTCCTGTGATGGTCTCCAGGAGGAGCCCTAGGCCCGTGAGAAGAGGGAAAGGGGAGGTGGGAACAACCAGCCCCGGGCGGTCCCTCCATCCTGGACAGGCCAAACCAGGGAGGCTAGGAGTGGTCTCTGGGCCCAGGGGACAACTCTGGACATTACACACTACTGATGAAGACCTGGTGTAAAATAATATAATAATTACAGAAATAATGTTGTTAAAAGGTAGAACTGATTAAAAGAACTATTTAAACTCAAACTAAACAAACCAAAATATGACTACATGGTTTACTTTAGATTCTTCATCAGGCCTTGGACCACACCGTGGGACAGCAGGGGGAGGAGGACCTCAGACGTCAGCAGCTCCAGTTCTTGAAGCGTCTCCACCGGCTTGAAACAGTTCTGACGAGGAGAGTCACATTACAAACATTTTAGTTCAACCAAATGTTTGCATTTTACAGTTAATCGCTTATAGTTTGTATAGAAACATAAGAGCTGATAAATAAAACCTATGTGAAGTTCACGGCAAGATGCAGTGCTGTACCTGTCTGGAGAGCTGATGGTAGTAAGCTTCTAGGTAGACCAGGTAGGCTGGTATCACAGCCAGGCTGCTTTCTCTCTGGCCTGGATTATCCAGGCTCTTCATAAAGCCCTTCAAATGTCCCAACAAGGATGCCTGCAACCCTGTGACATGACCCCAGGACACAGGAGGGGGAGGGGGGCAATCTTCTCCCTGAGAGCTGAAGTGAAAACAGAGATGGTGACGAGGATAAAAACATTTTTTTTTTAAAGGGATTGGAGTGTGTTGCGTGATGCTTTCAAGGTGCAGTGTGTAAAGGGACTTTACACTAGCACAGAACAGGCAAACCTAACGGCCTTACGTTTTTTTATATATAATGCTGAAAATTTACCTGTTGGAAGACAAGGAAGAAGTGCTATAGAATAAATAACAAAATACATCTTCACCTCATCATTTGATATTGTGGTAAAGACTTGAGGCAATGGTTGATGATGCCATCTTTAGTTACTAGCTTTCCTTTCCTTGAATGCCGCCGTCGCCTCAGTAAATTCTCCAAACGGGAGGGGTCGAGACTGAGCACTTTGACCACTAAATGAATACAAAATACACCTTAACTACACACTGCATTGATCCCTCATCCATACCTGACCATGCCAGCCTGTAGCTCCTGATGGCAGCCTGCGGTGTGTGTGACTTGTGTGAGCAGAGACAGAAGAGCCAGGACCCGCTGGAGCTGGAGAGGCAACAGAGGGTCAGAGGGGGCCAGGGCTCTGTGAACCGACTGCAACGCCTTGGCTAAGCCTGGATACAGGTCTCTGTGGAAACATTATGACAGTATGGCAATAAAAACCAACCCCATGAGTGAATAACAGGGGAGAGGATGTTTAATGTATAATCAAAACAGCTGTTGTCGTACTATATCATGTTGTCAAGCTACAGTTCAGAATGCTCTACATTTACATAATTGCTCAGCTTTAACCTTACATGTATAAATTGCAGGCCTGCCCGTAGGCGGCTGCTACAGCCCACAGCCTGTAGGCCTCAGTGGTGATCCTGAGGGCCTCGCTCGGCTCCAGCAGCAACTCGCTGGGCTCTGCACTCAGCAGACAAGTCAGACGCTCCCTCACCGCCAGAGAGTTTAACTGTGGAGAGAAATCATTTTTCCTTGATGTTTTGTGCGCAACAAATGACTTAGACATGATCAATAAAGAAGGGTTTCTACACTAGGCTGCAAGCTTTCATATACGCTCAGCAGTATCAGTACAGAGAAGCATCTCTAACTGATTCCTCCAGGTGTCACTTACCAGCCTAGCACAGGCGTGTCTGCCAGAGGTAGCCAACACTCTTGCTAGCTTCATGGCGCAGGCCAGTGGAAGGCCGTAAACAGACTGAGGAACGGGCAAAGACGGCGCTGTCCAGGAAGTGGGAAGGAACTCTGACATCACCATCTCCATCAGGCGAGGACAGTCAAGCACCTGAAGAAAAACAACAGAGATAATAATAACTAACTGTAACCAGCAGCAAGCATGGTAAACAACAGCAACCAGGAAACGATTGGTTCCGAGTATAGATTGGTGAACTGCAGCTGTTATTGTTGCTAACCTGGGTGGCAGATTTGGAGGAGTGCCTCGCGATACGAGTCAGGACCCCGAGAACATCCTGGACCACTCGGGCAGACGGTCGGAACACCTCCAGGATGTAGCGAAGCCTAGGGAGAAGTTTCATCTTTAACAGACCCTGAAACACACACACACAGGAATAACAGAGACAACTTAAAATATCATTAAACAGCCACCTACAGATTTACAGGATATTATAAATCTGACAAACCGAGAGGAAAATGTGAAAATTAATTTTGGATCCTTTACTTTGACAATGTCGTTCCTGGCCACATCATGATCAGTCTTCCTCTCTTCCTTCTCCTTAGCTGTCAACTTCATGTTCTCGGGCAGCCCTTCGTCCTCCTCCTCTTCCTCCTCCTGTGTCGAGGGCAGCAGAGGGAAAGAGGCCAGGCCGCGGTACCAGGAGAAGGTGCAGTCCAGACACTCCTGTGGGGGGGGCAAACAAAGTGGCTATAAAGCGGAAGGACAAGAAGACACAAGATTGAGATACTCTTACAGAAGAAGTGTTACAGACACACAGTGAACTATAGCTCATACAAATATAGTTTTCAGATTTGTTTATGTGCCAACGGTAAATGTTGCTGAGATTTTGCACTGCACTTCCTGAAGTCACAACATAATCAGACATTGGAGATAAAAGGACAGAAGATGGGAGAAAGCAATAGAGACCTTCTTGCCTTAATTGTATTATTTCTGATGACATTTATTTATTTTTCTTTAATTGTGTGTCTTTGCATTTGGAAACATGCCGTTTCATGCTTTAGAGTCCACCATGATGTGGACCATGAAGTGGAACTGTACGAAATGTAGTGCCCTGTCATAGAACTTTATAGGAAGATGCCTTGCCTTGCCACTACCCTGAACCTTGCTTGTTTGTTTTATATTTTATTGTTGTTTCTATGTAATAAGTGGAACATTCAATAAATACATTTGTTAAAAAAAGAAAAGAGCAGCTCTGTAAATAAACAAAGAATGAAGGCTCTAAATGGCTCCCTGAAATGTCGAAGTTGTCTTACTTCATCTTCCGCGCACACAAGCAATGCTTTAAGTGCGTGCACAGCCGCGGACATCACTCCCTCCACGTTATCGTCCAATGCAAAGCGCAGCAGGAAGAGCAGGCCGGCGTCCAGCAGAGTGGACGTCACGCTGCCTTTCAGGACAGACAGGTACTCCCCGGCGCGGGCCTACAGGGTGACATATGAGTGACTTACTATGGACACGGGCTTCTGCAAATACGCGTGACACTGTGTATGTTTGTTGGTTTGCGAACCTTTGATAGGATGTTGGCCAGAGTGCCAAGGGCCAGACTCCTCTGCTGGATGACCTGACTCCGAGACAGCAGGAAGAGTTCCTGCAGGGAGTACCCTGCCAGCTGGAGACAAATCCTCAATGTCAAGAATAAAATAAACATTCATAGCTAGCTACTATTATGTTAAAATTGCTTTGAGAGTCAAACCCAGTTAGCAATCACAAAAGAAAATCATGAAGAACAGACCTGTGTCAATCTATACTTTTTTTTTACAAAAATTTTACTGCATTAAAGATACAATGGGAAATGATATTAATATAAAAATCATCTTTTGTTTGTTTTTTGACTATTTGCCGACTAACCTCAGGCTCCTCTCCGTGGTGGTGCAGGCCTAAGTGGGTGGGCAGATCCTGAGTGGGTGGAACCAAGGTCCCCGCAAAGTCAAACCGAGCATGCATGGCCTATCAGGGAGACACATAACCACAGCAAGTCACAAAGGCTTGAATGCAGAAAAACTTACTAAAATGCTAGGTTTGAGCAGAAATGAATGAAAATGTATAATAAAATGTATCTCCTGACCTTCTTGGTTCCTTTCCTTCTGGGTGCAGGCAGGTCTCTCATCCACTCCAGTTTCTCTGGCTCCAGCTTACTCATGTGGACCCATTCCTTCTGGGGCTTCATCGGCAGGTCCACTTCTGAATTCACACACACAGGAGGGCAAGAGCAAGATTAGTCACCATGTACGATTGCTTGACAAAATTATCCACAATTCCAGCATTCCTGCTTACTCCCGAGCCCTTTAACGTCTTAAAGACAAAATCACATGAATACGTTTTCAGGAGCGGACTAGCTTATTCAAAGTTGCTTATACAAAAACACATTATTACAACATTATTTACATGAACTCACTGCTGACCAATCAGAATAAAAGTTAATGATTGGATCCTTGCAGTATTGTTCAGCAGACTTTGACAACAGCATATGAACTTTTTTCAATTTAACAATATGAAATTGGCAAAGTTAGCCAATTAACTTTAGCCATCAAGATAATAAGACTGGCAGCACGGAGTCAACCGTCATGACAAAAACAAACTGTTGCTATGCTGCTTGTTTTAAAACGTAGCATCTAGTCCATGCTGCAGAGACTGTCTGGATCCGTTCCAAAAACTTCTTTTTTTTTCGCAACAAATCAATGCAGACATAATATTACAGGAGACTTTACAAAATATTATACAAAACCCATCCAGAAAGCTTGTGCTTCTCCAAAGCATTAAAACACAATATAATCATACCCCAGTGAGTGCTGCAGGATCCTATGGCTAAAGATGCTCTGAGGAAATGCTATTTATTCTCAACCCAAAACAAGAGCGCGTGGTTTGTTCTCACAGTATAAAGTAAAGGCAATAAAATACTATTTGTCCAAAATAACATGATGAAAAAAACAGCTCTGTTCATTATGTTTGTCTTTTTTAAGATTATAAATGAGGTGCAAGATCTGTCTTCTTCTGATCCTTTAGCAACACTTTCATCAGGACTGGGAGAATTCTTTGAATGATCTGCAGTAAGTTAATTGCACAGAGTGGCTACTTCTGGCTCGGCCTGCTAATCACACAAAGTGTAGTCAACGTTCAGCTTTAATGTCTGGATTTCAGCCACGCAGCAGACGCATCCCATATTAGTTATGCAATTATGGACTGGATGCTTGGGAGAGAGTGGAGGACAGAGAGGAAAATGGGTGACGTGGCCTAAGGAGGCAAGAAGTAATGTGATATAATAATATATATCATAGCCATCCACATTACGTAAAGGTGGAGTCAGCGTTTTCTGGAGAATGCTTGTTGTCAAAATATGTTTTAGACAAAATCTGTTAATATTTCCTCACAATCTGCTACCTGTCCGTACTGTGTGTGCGCTGAAAGAAAAGCTGGTGTTAATACACAGCCTAGGCTCTGTACACGGGAATGTAAACAAAGGGTATGTAATCAAAGGGGGCCTACCGAAGCTAGCAACATGCCCAATGACTGAGTCTGCACTGTATTAACACTAAATGTATTTTTCAG
This sequence comes from Ammodytes marinus, assembly GCF_949987685.1. Taxonomy (NCBI): domain Eukaryota; kingdom Metazoa; phylum Chordata; class Actinopteri; order Uranoscopiformes; family Ammodytidae; genus Ammodytes; species Ammodytes marinus. The sequence continues at coordinate 13,736,594 of NC_137219.1, read as the reverse complement.
CACACACACACACACACAGTACGGACATGTAGCCAAAAAGTGATTTTGTCAACAAACATTCTCCACGAACCCTGACAACACCTTTAAGTTCTGTTGCTTTGTGTGCAGATCTGCAGCAGCGAAAGCAGTCGGCGGTAGAAGTGATAAGGACGAGTTTTATTTTAAACGTATACCCGTCACAGCAGTTGGTGGCAGTTCCTCCTCCTCTTCCTCCTCCTCCTCTCCGTCCATCTCTACTTCTTGGGGTTTCTGAAGTGGCGCAGCACCACTGGAGGACTCTGACTCTCTGCTCACGTTTTCAAGAGGAGAGTTTCCTTTGCTGCCTTTGCCCTGGAGCACTTTGGATGGGGAGGCAGAGGACGGGCCGCCCTGGGCTTTGCGAGATCTAACAAACTCCACCAGTCTAGGATCTAGGAAGCAGAAATAATCATGTTATATATACGCAGCGGTACAAACAAAAGGGAAGAGGGGGAGGGGAGAAAAAGAAAATGTCATGTTTTCTAAAAACTCAATGAATATCCTTTATTATTCTCAACATATAACAATTAACTATCACGTGGACAACACTAATGCCTACCGAGCTGAGACAAGAGTTTATTCTGCTCCTGTAGTATCTCAGTCCGGGACATGGCCTGGAGCTTGGCCTGGTTCTCCCTGTGGATCCTCATGGTCTCTGCTGAGCTTCCCAGGCCCTCCAGCCCTCCACCAGACACTATCCGTGGACCCGAGGCTAGAGACAGACAAAGAGAGAAGGGAGACACTAAAAATGTGAAGAAGGGGGTTTCCTTTGGTCAAAGAAAAGAGAAAACATTATTTGATTGATGTGTCATTCAGAAGAATATAGCTCAAGCCCTCCTTACACTGACCTGCAGTGTCACAATGATCCGTATCCATGCTAGTCTCCAGAGGCAGCTTCTGCTGTCTGTGTGCAGGCGTCTGAACAACTTGAGGTGTGCAGTGTAAAGGTGGCTTTCCCTCCTTAATTCTCTGGGCTGCAATGTTACGTGCAAAGATACTCTTCTTTCCCCCAGCTGAGGTCAGAGGAAGCTAAGGATGAAAAACTCAGAAAATCAGGATGTATGTAACCTAAAACCAAGTTGTTTTTCAGCTCATTACGTTCATGAATTTACATAGAAGCTATATGTGCATCATGTGTATGTGTGTTCATACATTTTAAAATCACCCCATTTATTTATTTATTTACCTGACTGTCGGGTTCGGAGCGGTGCAACACTTTGGGGAAAGCCATGCCTGTGAATGCCGGTACAGATACTGCCGTAGAGCTGATATCTCTCTCCTTAAAACAAAAGGACAATCTTACAGATCCATTGAGTTCATTTTAAGTGGAGTTAAACTGAGAGAAAATCTGCTTGACTTAATCTAAGTGTCGCTGATTCACTGTCTGTGTCTTTTGTATCTGATTTTCCACTTCTAGTTTGCATACTTGGTGCACACCAGATGCGAGGATGATACATTGTTTTGTTTTTCCACAGGCTCGGTTCTCTTTCACACCTTTAGGTGTGCCCCTGGGCCCCTACTACCATTGTTGTGTTCTGACAAAAACGGGACGCAGCAAACATGGGATCGAACCAAACCCAGCAGGTGTGAAAGCGCCCTTACAGTCTACACTTACAACTATCTTGGAGAGGACAGCGCTGATGTGGGTGTCGTTACTGTCCAGCCTCTCCTCAGCATCCTGATCTTCAAAAGTGACGCGAGCAGCCTTGAATCGGGACTTCTTAGGCGGGGCAGGGGTCAGGGACGGGAGTTCGTCTGGAAGATCTAGAGGTAAACACAACAGTTTCACATTAGAGTTCTGTTAAGACGTGGGCGCCTTTAGCTCAGTTGGTAAGGCATCCCCCTCCCGGGCCGGGCCCAGCAGCAGACCCGGGTTTGATTCCCACCCGCGGACGTTCTCTGCATGTCACTCCCCTCTCTGCCCCATTTCACCTCTGTCTCTCTGCACTGTCAATAAAGCATAGAAAAAAAAATGCCAAAAAATATCTTTAAAAAAAAAAAGAGTTATGTTAAGATCATCTTAGCCTCATGTTGAGCATGGTAAAAAAAAAGAAAAAAAAAGTCAACTGTCAATGAGTAAACATTCTAGATAGATGATAATAACACTAATAAAAAAACAACGGCACCTCTTTTACCTTCTATGGTGACAACATCCTTCTGACTAGCTTCGTTCTCTGCAGTGTGTCCCCCTCCTTCTCCAGCCTCTCCTCTCCTCTTGTCGGGGCGGCGGACCACATTGGCAGCAGACGATGCACCGGAGGTCAGAAACTGCTCCTGCTCCTTCAAGACATCGGCCTCACAGTCGGTAGGCTTAGGACGCCGCAACATTCCTATAAAAGGACACAGATATTAAAGACACTGCCACCCCCTTCCATTTGTGTTAAGCGGCCTTAACCCAACCTGTCATCTCTAAAACACCTAAACATAACTGAATCCTTTGTTGACTCAAGGGGCCCAAAGCTGAAGAGTGCCCACGACGTTAACTGCGTTACGCCTCTGAAAACAGCTTAATGATGAAATGTTACATGAATTGAAACTACTTCAGGCTGTCCTCTGGCTCATCGTGCCAGCCTTAGCTGAAAGATAGGTTTGGGTTTGGCTAATTGTAATTTAAGAAAACATTGTTAATTAAATGCTGTCGTTTGCTTTAGCTAATGGAAGCTGAACTTGGTTAGCACGGCTAATCTAAAGGCTAACCAAAGTTATCTTGTGTGTAAGTAAAAAGGACACAACGCGACTAACTTGAACTAAATAACTTTGTAATTAAATCGTATCTAACGTTAGCCAGATGTTGTTTTCACGTGCAGTGAAGTTTACATCCGACACGCGTCGGGGATGGATGTAACTTAGTTTCCGTCACTTTAACGTTAGCAAGAAACTTAAAATTTCACTCGGTTGAAGCATAAATGTTATGATAATATAATTCACCAATGTGCGTCTGCTTTTGTTGCTTTTAAATGTTGTGTTTTTGTATTTGCTAACCTTCAGTCAGTTGCTGGGTCCGTGGTGCTCAACACTCGGAAGACTATAAGTGTGACACCAAACTCCACCTTCAAAATAAAAGCTCTGCCAGAGCAAAAGAGACAGCGAAGCGTAGGGTCTTTTCTCGGTCGCACCCTTCTCTCTGCCCCAAATATACAAGGTAATTCAGATACATGCACTAATTAGCGGTGCTTTGCGTGAATGTAACGATGCATTTACGTTGATTTGTGTTGGGACCATAGATAGTAAATAAGGTTGGGACGCCGTGGGTTTTGCGCTTCATCTCGCTTTATCCTTCCACGTCCTTCATCAGGACCCTGGACTGCGGGTCTGGATGAGCATGGTCCAGGACCAGGGGTGTTTCATTTTGTTAGGTGATTTTAACTGACAACAGCAAGCTTCCTCGGCTGCATCATGGTCAACGTCTGCTGCCTTTGCTGCGGTGAACTCCCACAACCCCGCCCCCCTCCGTCCGCCGGTCAGTCAGAACCACCGCGGGATCCCCGCTCTGTGCAGCAGCAGCAGCCCGCTGGCTCCGGCCCAGACGGTGTATGGGCTAAACGGGGTTCAGAGGGAACAGAGCGAGTGGATAAAAAGAGAGTGAGAGAGTAAAATCTCTCTGAAATGCGAAAAAGTGCAGGATGCTCTCCTCCGATCAGGATTCTGCGGAGGACACGGCGGCCAGCGCTCCCAATGATGCTGAGGGAGAGGAGCAGGAGGAGGAGGACTCACCGGTGGAGAGTGATGTCCTGGAGGAGGTAGGTTAGACATTGTCTTATTTACTGAGTTAAACAAAAACATGAGGAAATATGTTGATTGCACTTTGTTGTAGTGCAATAACAGGGCAATGTGCAATAGCCTAAATATATTAATACCTGCACTTACTATCCCTTCACCTTACATTTGAATGCGATAGCCTAGAGCAAAGTTCACTTACAGATTATAAGCACCATGTTGTCAAAGTTCAAATGTGTGTTTGTTGGCCTGGTTGTTTTGTTTTGTTCTTATAGTTGTACTCTGTGAAGTAGGCTATGATTTTTATTAAGCAGTCGTGCACTCTGCCGAAGCCAAATGTCCCCACAGGGAAAATAACGTTTAACCTAACCCAAATATCATCCAGAAATAGTACTGATATTTTCTTTCTTTTTTTCTGTTTACATTTTTTTTTTAAGTACACGAAATGCCAAACCATAAATCTTCATGTCCTGCCGCACAGACAATTACATTCGAAGCTGTTTTCTCAACTTATTTTATTTAACAGATTCAAATAAGATAAGAACTGATTAAAACAAAGACATGCATTTTAAATGTTGTGCCATAGGGGCTCTATACTGTAAATTCCACATTGCCATCCCATTCCTCTGTGCAATTACATTGTCACTGCAACCTGCAGCCAAACAGCCTCTCTCTCTCTCTCTCTCTCTCTCTCTCTCTCTCTCTCTCTCTCTCTCTCTCTCTCTCTCTCTCTCTCTCTGTCACTCTCTCTGCTGGCTGAAATGTCAGGATAGTCCATTGCACATAGTTGCAGTAGAATCTGCTGATGTGGAAAAGATACCCAAGCTTTAGATTGTTCCTCAAGTAGAGTTATTTCATCTTTTTTTACAAAGCGTAATTTCCAGTTTCTAGTGGTCTCTCCACTGTGTCCTCTGTCTTTATTGTTGTGAAGTTATTTGCTTCATTCTGGGGGGTTGGCTGTGTGCAGCCAACCATGGATAGACAGTAAAAGAGCATGAGTTGTCCAACCTCCTCCTATCCATTGTCCATTTAACTGCTAATTCCTACTTTATACTCTAGAGGAGATTAGCACCATTGAGTTTCAAGCAACTTGTGTAGTCCTAGTTATCTTCACTCGACAGGAAACTATTATAGTGATATGTTGTTATACCATCTGAGTCAGGTCTTATATTTGTATGAAGGGTATAACCTTGGACTAGTTATAGAAGATGTTTTGCATACAGGAAGTATTTAAAGGGGATTTATTAGTGTGTAAAAAATCCTCCCATAGCGATCTTCAGGTAAATGAGTTAAGGCTCTTCAATGGCTGCAGTCATGAGTCATGCACTACTGAAAGTGAAAGATCTGTCCCTAGCTTCCTAGAACACCAGAATTGGTTTGACTTTGCTCCATAAATATCTGAGGTGGAACTGGCAAAGTGACATCCCCACCCCTGTGTCAGTGCAGTAGTGGACACACTGGCTGTCAACATAAATCCTTTCACTCTGCAAAACCCCAGAGGTAGTCAACAAGAGCACATTGGGGAGGGGGGAGGGTTGTCCCCATATGACACAGTAATAATAATAAAAAGTCATTCAGAACTCTTGACAATAGGGCTGTAGAGGTGCGTTATTGTAGATGACGGGTGAAGCTCCTGAACTACCCTCCCTGCAGCTGCATACATTAAATGCTGCAGTCCTGCTTTAATCTCTTGATGCATAAATTGTTACGCTCTAGACTCTGTTACAGTCAGTAACTGATGAAAGCGCTTTAGGCCACTGTCTTTGCTGAATGGGACCTTTCTACTCGTGGTCAGTATCGCAAATGTGAGCACTTTCTCTTTCTGTTTGTTTGCCCTGAGCCAAGTGTAGAGCAGAGGTGTGTGTGTGTGTGTGTGTGTGTGTGTGTGTGTGTGTGTGTGTGTGTGTGTGTGTGTGTGTGTGTGTGTGTGTTGAATAATTCACTTCTGTAATAACACAGCTGTTGGATAAATGTATAGTGGGGTAAAAAGTTTAAAATCTCTATTTGAAAAGTGAAGTAGCTTATAATGAGCTGCAACTAACAATTATTTTTACACACAATTAATAAATATCTCCTCACAATCAGCCACCTGTCCCTACTGTGTGAGCTGGGGGTGTATTACACATCCTAGGCTTTGTAATCAGGTATGTAAACAAAGGGGCCCACCGTAGCTAGCAACATGCCTGTATACGGAGCATATAGGCTGTGTATTCACACTGGATTGACAGCACACTGGACACACATTACTAAAAAGTAGCAAATCGTTAGGAGATATTCACTGATTTTGCACAAGCATTCTCCAGAATTACTGACTTGACCTTTAACAGAAAAGCAGTAAACAGTTACATTTGAGAAACTGTATCTTAACACTATTTGTTCTTTGTCCTCAATGAGTGACATGTCACTGTGTTTACTTTTTTTTGTAATGTTCTGCCATTTTGAAGATAATTTCAGTTCAAAGCCAAACTAAGCGTTTTTGTAATACTCATGCAGCTTGGGCACGTCACGTGTAACAACAGACCTGACCAATTATTTATCCGGCTGATATTATCCATTGATATCAGTTCATCACTCCTATATAACATTTAGAACTCTAATGCCAGTAGTGTTATCTGCCTCAAACCCCCAGTGTCAGTCAGACTCTGTTTCTAACAGTGAATCTTTAGGGTTTCCTCTACAAGTTCTACATTGTGATATTAATGTGACAACTTTACTAGCACATTTTCCCTCGTGCAATATAAATCAAATTAATTTGTAGAGTAAGATAATATTTTGTCCGACAGCTGCTTTGACTCACAGCCTCCTCCTGGGCGCTTCGTGGCCTCACTGAGCTTTCTCCAGTTTGATTTACTTTGTGCTTAGGTTTGGAAAAGCCTGGCCATTTATACCGCAGCCACATTCATTTGCATTTTCTGCTGCAAGTCATAATGTCACCGCTACAGTATGTTTCAGGGGCTCATTGCTCTAAGTGCCTTTTCCACATTACTCACTCAATCCCTCTCTCTTTCACTCTCTCTGCAGCAGCGTCCAGTCAAGCAGTCCCTTGGTGCCTGTGTCTGCCGGGAGTCCCACTGGCGCTGCCTGCTGCTCTCTCTGCTCATGTACAGCTGCCTGGGCGCGCTGGCCTGGTGCCGGCTGGCCCGGGTCACCAGGATCAGGTTCAACTCGGCCCTCAGCTCCTCCTTATCGGCCTCCTTCACCTCCTCCCTACGCGGGGGGGCAGGGATGGGCGTCGGAGTGCACTCCATGATCTACCACGACAGCCCCTGCTCCGACGGCTACATCTACATCCCTCTGGCCTTACTGCTCATGCTCTACGTCCTGTACATGGTGGAGTGCTGGCGCTGCCGAGCCAGGAGCCAGATGCAGTGCAAGGCAGACCTGGACAGCGTGTATGAGCGCGTGCTGAGGATGCGACAGGCCCAGCCTTGCATTTGGTGGAAGGCCATCAGCTACCACTTTGTCCGACGCACTCGCCAAGTGACCCGATACCGCAACGGGGACGCCTACACCACCACGCAGGTGTACCACGAGCGGGTCAACACCCATGTGGCCGAGGGCGAGTTTGACTACTCCCACTGCGGTATGAAAGATGTCTCGAGTGACCTCAGGGACCTTGAGGGTCACCCGGCTACTCGCCTGCGCTTCACCAAATGCTTCAGTTTCACAGAGGCCGGCCCGGAAAACGATTACCTTAACCAGAGGGCCAGGTTCTTCTCTGAAATCGAGGGCTTGGACGATTACATGGAGGCCCGGGAGGGCATGCAGCTGAAGAACGTGGACTTCAGAGAGAACCTGATCGCCTATGAAGACCCAGAGAGGTTGCCTTGGTACGGTTCCCAGGTGGCCTTCTGGCTGGCGGCCCTGCTCATGCTGTCCTGGCCTCTGAGAGTGCTGATAGAGTACCGCACCGCTTATGTGCACTACCGCATAGAGAAGCTGTTTGGGTTGGAGTACATCTGCAGCAGCCCCTCTCCTCTAGATGAAGACAGGCCTACGGGGAGTCACGCTGGTTGCTCTATACCGAGAGTAGACACGCTGGACAGCACTGAACTGGAGTGGCACATACGCTGCAACCGGCAGCTGATTCCCAGCTACTCGGAGGCCATGCTGATCAACATGAGCACTGCAGACTCTAACTCCTTACAGGACACCGAATGCACCTCGTCCTCAAACTGCTTCCTGCTGGACAGCAGCAGCCAGACGGCTCAGAGCTACGGCGCTCTGCAAAGCCAGGAGGAGCGCGAGAGACACAGCGAGCCCATTGGACGAGGAGGCCGGAGGCGGCCAGTCACCAGCTCCAGCTGCTCCTCCATCTTCTCCTGCCGCCGAGGTGCGCTGGTCCGCTCGCATCTCTCCTCCACCACATCCCACTTCTCCCTCTGCCGCATGTACGGCTCCCACCGCACTGTGGCCCTGTGCAGGAGCCGCAGCAGCAACATGACAGAGGAGCCCTGCTGCATGGAGGAGCAGTGCTGCCGGTCAGACTCCAGCCAGCTGGCGCTAAGCGACAGTCCACCAACCTATAGGGACGCCCGCTTCTTCCCTGTTCTCATCGTGCACAGGTCAGAGGGCTGCAGCGGCGAGGACGGGAGGGAAGTGAGGCGCTATTTCATACGGAGAGGGTCCTCCTGTGTGGAGACGGCTCTGTGACGGACAAAGAGGCCTGCTGATGACTCATGATGGAGTCAAATAAGTAATAATGGAAGGTGCTGCATGACTGTTCACCATTTGCTCCATAGACATTAATGGAGGGTTATGGAGAACATTCCACTGTTGGTATGAAGTAAAAGAAAATTCAGTTAAGACTTTATATTTTTTAGGACGGACACTAAAAGGTCAAACCAGTCATCTTATATGATTAAAGGTGGAGTCAGTGAGTCTAGAGAAGGCTTGTTGTCAAATAAACTTTTTGTCAAAATAAGTGAATACATTGAAGTGATTTTGATAAACAAGCATTCTCCAGAATGGCTGACTCCACCTTTAAAGGTAAATTGTCTGTATGGAACCAACTGCAGATGCATTGGAGCAGTGTTGTACACTCCTTCAGGAGTGTGTACATCGACCAGAATATAAGTGTAACATTTTATTAAATGGTGCATGCACGCCACTGATACATGAAATCTGCAACGCCACAGCATCATTCTGTTTTTATCAGGATTCTGATTTTTCAGAAGTCACCAGAGCAAAATACCAGTTCATACTTTGGCCTTGTCTGTTTTGAATGTGTAAGATGTGAAGAACTAGCCTGGTCCAACCAGACCATCGTACTTAATTTAATTTGACTACTGAAGTGAAATGAAAATTGAGTGGAAGTAGGTAGGCGGGCGGAGCCAGGCTAGTGAAGAACAAAGGCCTACGAGAAAAAAAAGAAAAGTTGCATGTCATTACCAGGGGTGTCGTCTTTTACTGGATTCATAGACAGCATGGTGAAACCAAAGACACTCAGTATTCAGTTTTTTCGTTGTTGTTTTATAAAATAATTTTATAACACTCCTAAACATCTATTGATTAGGGACATGTGAATTGAATGTCAAAATGTAAGCAATAAAAGTGGTTATGGAGGGTTGTTGATTTTTCACAAACATAAGATAAAGAAGGCAGAAAAGAGATTTCACAGTTAAGTTTCTCCAGTGACCCTGTTGATTTGAGGTGACTCTACAGACACTTTCAGAATCACAGCCCACAGGTTCCTCTGCCTTCCTCAAGTCCAACTGCAACTGAGTGTCTAGGCTGTCAGATACACCAACCATCAGCAAATTCGGCCTTTATTTAGGATATTGTTTGAATTGTGATTATAAAGTGTTAACTCATGGTGGATGAAACATTTATATAATTTACTTTAAAAAAATACTCCATTATAAGTAAAATTAGGCTATAGGAGTAGTATAGTATAGGCCTATTACCTTACTGAATAATTAGTAGGCTACTAGTGCGTAGTAATACCGAGCATTGTAATGCTGTAGCCAACGAGGATCTTTTTTTTTATGCTTTACAAGCTACCGAGCAGCAATTTATTTGGAAGACCTAAACCTGCAAAGACACTTGTAGCATAAGCTGTCAAATAAATGTTGCGATGTAAAAAATAAAATAAAAACATATAGGCCCTAGGCTATTCTTTATGCCAATTCAGAAGTAGCTTAAATATTTTGTTCATCCCTCTGGCCACTAGATGCCACAATTGCTAGATACCACAAATTAATTAATTATTTTGATATGCATTGTATTTCTTCATGGGTGCATTCAACTTTTCTTTCAATTTAATATTTCAATGTCTACTTACCCATGCATCTACAGGCAAAGCCTTAAAGTAAACTGATGTAAAACATTACCATGGTGCATGTAGTATTTATCCAGAGCCTCTCACGAGTTGCCATGGAGATACCAGTATATGGGACCTACCCATAGCAGGACCTACATGAGCAAAACATGCTGTAAGGAGGAAGCACTAGTAGCCCAGTAGGTAGAGCTTGTGTAAAGACTTTTTGTCTCATAGGCAGATAGATAGATAGATAGATCGATAGATGGATGCATGGATAAATAGATAGATAGCCTAGATGTAGGCCTATCGTTGGAGTAACAAAATAGTAGGCCTAAAGGAATTGAAACATTTTATAGCATAGGCTATTTATATCGGCTACACATCAAAGAGGAACTGGATGTGTGACAGAGAAGTGGGTCTGTCCCGCTCGGGGCGGGGTTAACTTGCATTTCACTGACGTCACTTCCCACGCGCGCGAGATTATGCTAACTGCAGCTAACGAGCCAACTGACAACCGCGAACTACTACCTCTAACAATTTGCCCAGATATTATCAAGATAACCGCAGGCTGATAAATGCTCGGTGCTCTTACTGTGGACCGTGTGTCGCCTCCTCAGCGGCCGCTCGCTGCTCCGTGGAGAGAAAGCTGCTGTATTGACTTTGTTGACATCCAGGGCGAGCAAGATAAGCCACGGATGTTTGTTGTGTCACTACTAGCCGCAGCGCCTCTTTAACTAGTAGCTAGCGATACTTTTTTCGCGGAAGTTTTCTCTCTGTGGTATGCATTTAAACCCTCGGTTCACTCTGAGCCGGACATCTTTATGTTTTAGTATTTGGTTGCGATGAAGCTGCAGTGTGATGTCGAGGTAGTGAATCGGATGCTCCCCTCGTTCGGAATGAAAAGTCGAGGGAAGGGGGCGAGAGCGGTGCTGTCCATCGGGAAGCAGTTGGATAAGACGAGTCAACGCTTCAACGTCTACTTGATGATCTGCACAGCCAAAGACAGGGCAGGCTCAAAGTACAAGGTCAGTGTTTGTTGTTGTTGTTGTTGTTATTATTACTGTTTATGTACTGTATTAACACACAGTAGTGATGCTGCTGCTGGTTGTGAAAGCTGAAGCCGAGGTCATGATTTTTTTAATAATACTACCAATGCACTTTATTTCTATAGTGCCTTTCAAACCCAGAGTTAGAAGGTGCTTCAATGAGATAATATTGTGAAACGTGTGTAAGGGATAGAACAATCATAATAATCATTTTAAAACAACAACAATATCATACACACTGAATATACAATGATAGCCTACACAATATTAAAGACATCACAAGCCATGTAATGTTTTCCATCTAAGACAGATTGCAAGATGCTTCAAAGTATATTGCTATTTGGGTTTTTAACCTCATCAAACAATACAAAGATACAATAACATAATTCAGGCAGGGGACTGGACACTATCCAAGCATGAACTTTAGCCAAACCAAGATTGCATTTGCCTTAATCAGCCCTCTGGTTGCTGTAAGAGCAAAGTTTGTATATATAGAAGGATAAGAAAAGTAACAACAACGCATTGTGACATGAAACCTACAGGATGCATATAGTTACTGACCTAGTTTCAGACATATACACAATAACATCATCTCAATTGATAAATAACATGTATTATCCCTCTCCTCTCTTTCAGTAAATGCACCGTTATTGTGACCATTGCTCTTGTTGTTTGACTCTTAAAACTAAAAATTTAAAAAAAAGCTTTGTTTTGATACAGAAAAGCCAGTACGTACGTTTGTTCACTGTGATTTAACGGTTTGAGGCGTTTGGACTGGAAACCCTGGAAGTACTGTTATCATAGTCATACAATGTGTTATGGCTCTGTTATGATGCATGTTGAGGCTAAAATGCTGACAGTATTCCTGTCTACATGTGTCTACAGAGTGAATCACAGCTGGCTGAATAATGATGTGTTGTGAAATGTATTTTTCCATCACTCACTGACATTTGCCCCTTTCTCTTGCAGCTAAAAAACAACATAGAGAAGTTCTTCACTTGGTTTGTGGAGGAAGGGAAGGCCACCGTGAGATTAAAGGAACCTGCTGTTGACATTTGTTTGAGCAAGGTATGACGTCGAAACAAAGTGTAATGACGGTAAAGTTCTTGAAACGCAAATAACTGGCTGCTGTCTTCCCCACAGAACAAGTTTATGATGAAGCAACTTCAGCCTTATTTTCTAAGAAAATTTTCCAGACAAGAGTCAAGCTATGTCCACTCATCTGTCATTTCTGAAACCAGACAGACAGACACATACGCTTGTTGTGACAGCAGCCATTGCCCAGATAGACACCATAGCAGCCTCACATTGTTTCCAGCTGCTGTAAAAGCCCTCCTGGCTGTTATGAAGCAGCGGTGACCCTTCACCTAAATTCTAAACATTGAAGTAGACTGCACTCACACACCCACAAACAGATGGATGGACACCATATTAGGCAGGATAAACGGGAGCTCCGAACAGAGACGGTGACAATAAAACAATTATAAATAAACACCAGAAACTATAGCCCAAAAATTACCATACATTTAAATGTGTCTTTGGGTGTTTTTTGATGTTGGTTTATTATTGGACTGTCTTCGATATTCATAAAAATTACTTGAACAAGTTCATCAGGTTAATTCCAAAGGAAGTGTGTCAAATTATACCAGGCCAGTGAAATTAGGTTATTTAAGGAATCCCGGTCATGCACTGCCTGCCACCTGGGCGGTTGCTGTGAGTCTTGTCACCATATTAATCTAGGGATCTATTTGCAGGCGGACGTAAACAGCTTGAAGAGCTTCCTCTCAGCCGCTCGCTTGGCAGACAGGGGAAGTGAACTGAGCAGCCTTCCTCTGTCCACACTCACACCTGTTCGCGCCAGAGACGTGGAGCAGCCCAAGAAGAAGCTCACCATCGTCTCCAAGAAGGACTACCCCCTCACCTCCAACTTCCCCTACTCTCTGGAGCAGCTGCAGGTCTCCTACTGCAAACTGTCACGGGTGGACATGCGGATGCTGTCCCTTAAAGGTGAACTATGCTGTTTCAGAGGAGGGGGATTTGTTTACATTTGCAGAGCTTGCAGTTAGTTTACAAAACATATTTTACTCTACATGTAAATCTTAGTATTGAATAATTCTATCATTAATCAAAACAAAATAATTTTAAGGAACCTGAAACCAAACGTAAGACTAGAATATGTTTGTAAACCAAACTGTGGGCCCTGCGGCTGGTAACAAAAACAGTGAAACAGTAACTTCTCAGGTAGCTTTCTAACTTCTAACTGAGAATATCCCTTAGGAAATGTTCACTTCTCTAACACCCAAAGTTACATAGTGCACCTTTCAAAGGTAGAGCCGGGAGGCGTGGTTGTTGGCTACATACTCGAAATTGTATGTTGGCCCTTTTTACTTTTATTGTCAAGTTCACAGAACTTTTTTTTTAATGTGATTTCATTTTAGAGAATGAAAGCTAAGATGCAGACCAGAAAGATAGGGAAATAGAAAGGGGTATGACAGGAAACAAAGGTTGCTGATTGGAATCGAATCAGATATGTCGTGTTTACATGGCAATGCGCAATAACCACTCGGCCACCAAAGCCCTTTGACAGAGCATTGTTAGGTTCAAAGTTTCACATGTAGGTCAGCTCAGTTATCAGGAGTTCTACTCACAGCCTGTGAAAAATAGTGTCATCATGTCTTGTGACTCCGGAGATTTTTCAGGGTTTAAAAAAACAACCCTGATGAGTACAAAATGTATAGGATGAAAAAAATGTCAGGTTATCTCATCTTCTGCTGCTTCGATTTTAAATGTCTTTTCTTTTTGTCTCTTGCAAGTCACCCACTTGATCTTAGTGCTGGAGGACCATTTTTTAAGCAGTGGTATTTTTGTTTTTGTTTTTTCAGCTCTCCACAAGCTAGACCTCAGTCACAACCACATCAAGAAGCTCCCCGCCACCATCGGTGACCTCAGCTGCCTGTCGGAGCTCATCCTCCACAACAACCACCTGGAGTCCTTCAGCGAGGCTCTGTGCCTGTCCACCCTGCAGCGGACCCTCCAGGTGCTGGATCTCAGCCAGAATCGACTGCGCTCCCTCCCCGCTCAGTTCTGCCAGCTCAGAGAACTGGTCAACCTCAAACTGGACGACAACGAGTTTGTCTGTTTGCCGTTCCACATCGGCCGACTCTCCAAGTTGAGGTTCCTGTCGGCGGCGCACAACCAGCTGGCAATGTTGCCCAGCGACTTCCGCAAGCTGAGTCTGGAGAACCTGGACCTGTTTGGAAATCCCTTTGTCCAACCTAACTCTCTGGACCACACGATGAAACTAACATTCCCCCTGACGCTTCAAGAGATGGCATGCAGAGCTGTGGCCAACCTCAGGTTAGAACTGAACATGCTCATTTTATCAGTGCAGCTCAAAAAATTAGAATATCTATGATACTTGCCAGAAGGTCGACGTTTCTGTATAATAAATCATTTTGTGATAATCTAATATTTTAAGACACTGGATTTTTTATTCCATGAGCTGTAAACCGTAATCAAAATTAAATTAAAACAAAAGAAAGGCCTGATCTAAAATATATGAAAGTTTCACTTTGTCTAATAACTTTTCCACAATAGTAAAATGTTCTGTATATTTTCACCGTGGTCTTCTAACTCTGGTCTGTCTTGATTGCCATCACAGGGTACCATACGGACCTCACCTCATCCCTGCCCACTTGTGTCGGGACCTGGAAGTGGCCAAGACCTGCGACTGCGGCCGCGTCTGCATCAGCTTCTACATCAAGACGGCGGTGAGCATGAACCTGCACCAGGTCTCTCACACGGTGGTGTTGGTGGACGACATGGGGGGCACAGACGCTCCCGTGCAGCAGCACTTCTGCTCCCTCACCTGCTACTCTGAATTCTTAGACAACTCCCTCCAGAGAGGAATCAGATGAGGGAGCGCGGGAGCATTTCTCATCATCACCAACAGCTAGACGTTGCTGTGGATTTTGAAACGAAGACGACAAAGAGGCTCAGTGATGCAGTTTAAGCCTTTAAACGAACGGAGGAAATTGACTCTGTTAAGCTTTGTTTTTTAAAAGTGCTTCAGGCTGCCTGTTTTACACTTACATTCGACTTCTAATGCACTTCTCACACATCCAAAATGGGCTAAGAGATGCACACAAATACCTTTGTACCTGCTCCAACCGTCACTGAGGGGCACTGACTTGTGATATCAGTGGGCAGCAACACTGACAGTATGACAGCTCTGCTGTGGGTCGGTGTCATACATCATAGTACCTGTTGTTCCTGCCTCTTAGAGCAAACTGACCTACATCTGACCAGGCAGAGGAGTAAAGAAATTAGATGATTTTTTTTACCCAGTGCCTCAGGGTCCATAAGCATTGGCTATAGGGAGTTGGTTTTTATCGTGATAATGACCCACAAATTTTATAAACTGTATATGTGTGTAAAAAAATAAATAAAAAGAGTATTCATTATGTTGTCCTAAAGTAGTTTATTCTGGGACATGGAAATGATTAACGTTGATTTTTTTTTTTTTTGTGTCCAGTTACAAATAAATACATTTATTTAACTGATTTAACTATGATACCATACAATAAAACCTTTCTCTGAACCGCCCCCCAGCACACAGTCCTCAGTCCAGCTCAAACATCAGAGAGTTTTGGAAGACGAACCCAGCAGTTGTGGTGTGACTGCTGATGACCGTTTCGTTTCCATCTTCATCTACTTCCCTCAACAGCACAGGCGGTGGCTTGACCCCGCGCTCCCACTCCAAGGAGCACGGGGCCAGTTCCTCAGAGCAGACTGGTACCCCATTGTCTGAACCTCCGCCGCTCGTCCCGTCCACCTTCTCTGTTGCAGTCGTCCCACCGCTCTCCTCAGTCGCAGGGGAAGGGTTGGATAGTATGGATGACGCAGCAGCTGCAGAAGCGGCCTGGTATTCTTCATTTGATCCGTCATGTAGAAACGCAGAACCTGGTTCCACCTGAAAAAAAAAGACACTTATTAGTTTGATCACACACACACACTGACTTGTAAAGTCTCTCCAACACCACTGTCAGGATTTAGCTCACATTCTCAAGCTCCTTGCTGATTTCCGACGTCTTCATTTCCGTTGGTGACTCCACACCAGACTCCAGCTTCACTTCTCCCTCTTTTACTTCGCAACTTTCATGTTCAGCAGCAATGATTAAAACGGGCGGCTGGTTTCCTTGTTGGGGTGAAGCCCCACGTGAGACAGCAAAAGACTCCAGACATTGGTCGACAACAGTGTCCCGCTTAAAACCTGTTGCGTCTATATCGTTTGTCTCTTCAGCTCCGTCGCATCCGTCTTCACTTAATTTGTCATGTGCACTGATCCCTGCATCTCCACAGAGGTTCAATCTACCAACTTCTTTTTCATCTCCTTGCTCTTGTCCTTTCACTTTCTCCTCCTTCGAACTGATTTCCTCTTCTTCACCGTCGCTATTTCCCCCTTTCCTCTTCTGCTTCCTCCATTCTTCCTGCCCGGCGTCCACTAGCTTTTCCGCTCCCACTGCATCTTCCTCGCCCTCCATCCCATGATCCTCTCCTTCTCCCTCTTCTCCAACTTTCTCTACTGTCATCTGCTGCTTCAAATCATTCTCATAAACACCTCTTTGCCCCTCTTCCTCACTTTTCTCTCCATCCGTCTCCTTTTTGTCCACCTCTCTATCCCCCTCCTGTGTCACTCCATCACCCTCGCCAGTCGGAGCAAAATCATAGTCAAAGGCTTCATTGGAAGGAAGTACGGGCAGTGTAACGGTGAGCTGTCCTCTCTGTTTGTTGAACTTGGCCTCTCCTTTATCTTGGTCCACTGGGTAGGCTAAGGGCAGCTCCAGTCTGTAGTCGGGTGTCTTGGACTCCAGCAGTAGCCTCCTCTCTGTAACCTCCAGGTTGGCCCCCGTGACGGCCTTCAGAAGTGGCAGGTCGATGGTGACCACTATCTCCTTGGGTCGGGGGCTTTGTGCTGAGTCTCTAGAATCCCTGAAGTCCTGCAGATCAATGAAAGATCTGTATTTGACCGTGTGGCGCGGCTGGGTCGGCTCTTTGGTTTCCTCTTGGGGCTGGATCCGGAGGCTTTCAGGAGCAGAATCTTGGTTCGTTTTTTGTTTCGATTCTTTAGGCTTGCTCTGCGACGAGAATGCGGTCGTTCTCTTGCTGTTGTTGGGGTATGGGAACGCAAGAGGGTCTGCGAGCTTCTCCGAGGGCTCCTTGGTTTGAAATCCGGGTATGGGTTTCCTGATGACACAAGGCTGCGGGGTGCCTTTGTATTTTGTGCTGATCTCCCTCATGTTGTTTTTGTCCAGAGTCACTTTAAAGGTCTTCTGGATCCCCTCCATGGCCGTGCTGTCCACCATATCCATGAATCTTTGGTTTTTGCTTGCAATGTGGAGCGTGTCTGGGTGGAAAATCACATCATAGATGACGATCCTGTTCCCCTTCGGGTCTGTGTCCTGTCTCCCTGGGTGCAGACTGTGAGGCAGGGACCAACACTGACCTCTGCGGCCGACTTCCGAGGTCCCCCATTTACATTCAGGCTTGCCAACTTTCGTATTGGTGCAGATGTTGATGAAACACTTGTTCTTGCCGTTCTCACTCGTCCTGAGGGCCCTGAACGGCTCCGGGTGTATGAACTCGATGGTGTTGCCTCTCTCCTGCTCTAAAAGTTTGATCTCCTCTTCATACCTTTTCTTATTTTCCGGGTCTGATAATTCCTGGGCGTAATCGCGAAACATTTCCCTGAATTTCTCGTCTTTGAAAGCTTGGGTCAACCTGTCGATTTCGTCCACTGTCATGTTTAGGTCTTTCAGCTTATCCCCGACCTCCATGTCGAAGATTACGAGGATATTATGTTCAGTTAGCGGACGCAACCTGAAATGCGACTATCTTGTGATAAACGTCCAAACTGACTGTCCACACACGAAGTTACTTACATTTAGTAAGGGTTACAAGCTGTCCTGAACGAAACAAAGCCGAGTTTTGTGTCGTTTTATGTTCGTTTACGTGTTTTTGGGCTCGTGTTAGACCCCAAACTAGCAGCAACCCGGTGCAGTTGTGTTGATGTAACCATAGCAACGAGGGTACATTTTTTGGGTGGGGAATTTCTGATTTTACGACGTTTTTTTCTTGTTTGTTTTTTTACACAGGGCGTATTGTTTTCGGTTGTTTATTTGTTTTTACATTCGGGTATTTTTTTCTATTGTTTATTTTGTTATTGTTTTATTTTACACAGGTAAGCCTACTTGTATTTTTTCTTTCTTTTTTTTTTACACGAGGGTGATTTGGTTTTGTTAAGTTTTAGTTTTTTTTTAGGGGTAGGCAAATTGGTGGAACAAGGAAACAGTTTTTATTGAATAGCCCAAATGTTAAAGGAAGAAAGAAAACATATGACCACACCTAATAACATTTGAAGAAATAGGCCTAATTCTTTAAATGTTATTAAATCTAGCCTACTTTACGTCCAAATGTGTTTTCCTTTCTAAATAGGCCATCATCAGAACAGACCTCCTTTTTTACATTTTCTTTTTTACACGAGGCTTAAATTGTTTGAAAAAGTAATAGGTTGGCCTATAGCCTATTGTCAAAGGGCACAAAACAACAATACAAAACCCAGTAGACTACCATTGCTTGCTATTAGCACCAACAGTTAAAACTATAGGCCCTTCTGGACTGGTAAACATGTCAAAAGGCTATTTAGTTCTCCAGTAGGTAGGCCACACTAATGTGTAAATGGTGAAATTAGGCTACATCAATCCATCACTAGGTGTCGCCATAGACCACAGTTCAGGTGGCACTCAGCCAGAGCGTATGTCGGTCAGTAAGGCAGAGGGGCGGGTATGCAGGGAAGAGGAGTGATTGGTCGCGCCCCCAACAGTTCGTATTTCTCACTGTCTGATTGGAAGGGCTTTGCTGGTATGAGACCACTGCATATGAATGTGTGGGAGAGAGAGGATGGAGGCAGCACAAAGGACCACTCTAGGTCCATCCGCCTCTCGCTTCTTTCAATTGTTTACTTTATAAAATTTCCACTTGAATCCTCCAAATGTTTTCTGTTAAAAATGTATTTTTGAACCAGAACTGCCTCCTTTCATTTGTGACCGCCAACCACAAGAACAGGACATGTCTGTTAAATTCATACCAGACCGATGAGAGATTTTTGAATGAATGAATAAAAGTCATTGGTCCATCGTGCAAGAATGACAGACTCACCACCTCCCTACTTATTATTGTGACAGAGATTAATGGGCTCAGATGAGCAGTTCATAAACACAAGGCAAACAAATCTGTTTTGTCTGCGCCGACTCAAGTACTCTGAGCTAAGAAACAGGACACAATGTCCCCATATGCTCTCACCAGAAGAACACACACAAAAAAACCTCTAGTACACCAAGAGGACGTTGGAGGTATTGGTGGGGGAGTCACAGTGTGACGCACGCAGGATGTGGGCAGGAACCATTCACTGCATTTCTGCTTGAGACAACCGGGAAGGATTGCTGACTACATAGATTCCACATTTGGTTGTTTTTATTCCTGGAATTAGGTATTGGAAAGGTCACAAAATGCACCAGAGAATGACTCATTTGATCTGTTGTTTATTACAAATATGTATTAAATAATATGAAAAGTTAGACAGGGAGATAACATCAAGGTATAACCATAGTAATGATTAATATTCATATTTATATATTTTTTTATGTTAACATTTCCCCAAATATGACCAATGCATTTCATAGTACAACAAAGAATACATTCACATAGACACAAACTGCTGATACTGTTGATCAAAAGTGTAGCAGGGATAGAGGGTGAAATGTTTAAGATAAACTTCATACAAAGGCTTTGGCAAGAGTGCATACATGTTATCAGTTACATCATAGTAAACAAAATAATCCTTTAGAGGAAGGAAATACGTGTACAAATGAGCAGTAGAAGAAAGAAAAAAAAGAGTCCAGTGCATGTTTTTTTCTTGAATTCCCATGAGTGAAATAGCAGCAGCCTTGTGTGCTTGGCTGCTCCCGGTGTCCCTGTGGTATCTTGGGAGTGGGTAAGATGGCAGTGTTCATTGTCTACTTTGAGCCGGCAGGCACCAGCATGCTTAGTGTTGCCAGGCCAGGTTTTGCGGGAGGTGTTTTGCCAGTAGCAATTTTGTTGAGGCTCCGAACATCAGCCTGCCAGGAGGGAACTTTCTTTGTGGTCATGTGGCGGCGGGCGTGTTTGGTGAGGTGATCGCTGCGCATGAATCGTCGGTCGCACACGGGACACACAAACTTTTTCTCGCCGGTGTGTGTGCGCCGGTGACGCGACAGCTCGTCGGAGCGGGCGAACCGCTTGTCACAGCCGTCCCAGCTGCAGCTGAAAGGCTTCTCACCTGTGGGAGGGAGGGAAACAGAAAAACAAGAAGTCAGCGAGTGAGTCACATGGCAGGCATAATACACTTCAGATGACACCATGCAAAATAACAATGAGCTCATCCACTTCCCATCGAGAAAAACAACATGTTTTTTAACACACAGGAGGAAACAATCATATGTGGTCACATTTCATTGCACATCCTCACGAAGTATCACCCACACTAAATACTTTGCTGCACAGTAAAAACCCCTCACCTGTGTGTGTTCTTAGGTGAGCCTTGAGGTGTGAGCTCTTAAAGTAAGTCTTCCTGCAGCCTGGAAAGTTGCACACATAGTTCCTCCTGCGGGAAAAGTCCATCTTTGTGGCCACTGGAGCACCGCTGGGCCCCGCTGGCACGTAGACAGGGGCCGGGGCCAGAGGTAGCAGCTTGGTGTTGCCCAGAGTCATGACAGTCTGAGAGCAGTGAGAGGCCTGAGAGACGGAGGACTGGGGGAGAACCAGCATCACTGTGCCCTGAATGAGGGACTGTTGGACATGTGAGCCGTGCTGGGGGAGAATGGACGTGGCGGTGGTTGTGTGGGTTCGAATACCAGTATTGGATGTCTGAACCGTACTGGGGATGAAGGCTGAGATGATCCCCGATTGGCTGCTGACTGGGAACATCTGGCAGAAGATTTGAGGGGCGGCGACCGAGGGCGGGGACAGGGTTGTGGGAGCAGGGGGAGTGTGTGGGCTGTTTTGCAGTCGGTTATTGACAGGAGTGGGGGCGGAGACACTGTCCAAACAGGCTCTTGAGGCGGATAATGTGAACGTGAGAGGAGCTGGAGGTGAGTTTATCTGCTCAGTCTTTGTAATGCCTAGCTGCCGCTGCGTCTGTTGTCGGTGTAGTTGCTGCAGGCAGACCATTGCAGCCGTCACTGTGTCTCTAGTTTTCTCTGGATGGGGGGCCACTGGAATGTGCTGGTGGTGGTGACAGGGGGTGCGGTCTGCCGTGTGGCGAATGACGCTGGTCGCCATGGCTCTGCAGGGCTGTGGGAGAGGGGGGAGGGAGGGGGTCTTTTCAACAACGGGCGTCAGGACAGGTTGATGGGGCCCAGATCCGCAGTGTTGCGTGGACGCCGAGCTTGACTGAAGCACAGCGCTGGAGGCTAAAGTCTCAACAAAGCTGGGGCTGTGAGGGGGAGTCATACACTGGATGGAGAAAACAGAGAAGAAGAACATTAGGAGAATTAAACCAAAACCATTGTAAAAACATGGAATGTTATGTAGTGTTACAAAGGAAGTACTACTGGTGGCAAACAGGTACATACATGAATAATGATCATCTTGAGCTATGAACTGTGATTCTTATTTTATTTTACGAGGCTGTGTCTGAAGACACACAACCTGGCCTCAGTCTCATGTCATAAACCCCGGCCCCACAGTTATCTCCACACATTCACATCAAAAGGCTGCGGCAAACCTAGACTCTCAGGACTATGTTTACTAATCAAACATCGGTTATCTCGATGGTTTCACGGCTCTGTGTGATTTCAGTGCTTGCTCCTGGCTCAAACTATTACTAGGAAGGGGCAGCAGGACTCTGTTATGTTTCATTCAAGGGTTTGCAGCTGCACAGCACGATAAGTAACTTACCAGGGAGGAGAGGGACACAAAGTCCTTCTGCGGTTCTGGAACTTCTGGCGCCAAGAGGGAGTCACAGGAGTCCGACGCTGGGGTGAGGGGTCTGGGCTTGCAGGGGATTGGCCTGTTGCTGCCGAGGAAGTTGCCCTGGCCCCAAGAGCTCATACACACCAGCGCTTCAGCTGCCTCCAGGTCAGTGTACTCCAGGCCAGAGGTTCCGCTAGAGGAAGAGTACTCACTGTCATGCCTCCTTCTCTTCGCGTAGGACCCACAATCATCCATGTAGTCGGCCTAAAGGGAACAATAGATGAACATCAGACAAAGGAAGCGGCATGAAAGTACTGCAGCAGTGCCACATCATTGGGTCATGGAGTTTTTTTTCTACTGCTGTTGATTTAACTTTGACTAAGGTCAGATTATGTCACTATTGCAAACGAAGGAAACCTTTCTATTCTGAACCAGAATTGAGAGGAGGACAATTTATTTCCAGTTATCATCTGCTATGTCACAGTTCCAGGGCCAAACTGCAAGATGCTGCCAATAAGGGAGAAGGGGTGTTGGTGGTGGTGACTACACCCCAGCCCAGCATGCACTGCATTTGGCTCCGAGCCATAAAACCTCCCATTGCCTAATATAGACCAAACAGTGACGTGCTGCCGAGATGAGCCATGTGAAATCCCCATAAAGCGGGCTTGCATCAGGAAGTAGGCTTAATACGTTACAACTTTATATAAAACAGTTTTACCAGTAAACAAAACATTTCACTGATCCTTCACAAGCACTAAAGCAGGTTCAACAATCAGTGACATGCTTCCGTACATTAACAATTTACATTATCATCGATACCTAAATTGGGCTAGTTCCCCTTAAATAGGCTACTGAATAAATGTGTAGGCTAATTAATAATACGCTTTTAAGTTTTAATTGTATATAGCCTATTTGATTTGGCATCAGAGGGATGCTGACACAATAATAGCCCATGAGTAAAATTGTTAGTAGCCTACATTTTAAATGTAGTTGACAACTCAGCTTGATTGCTGAAATATCAAATCACTCATAGGTAAACAAGTGCATATTGTGGACTGTAAAATAATGTCGCGCCTAAACTGAATAAACAGTTTAAAGAAATTGTCTTACCCGGTTTATCTCCATTGCTGTAAAATGTCGCGATGGCATGGAATGAAATGTCAAAATATCACTTTTCTGTAATAAAAGCCAGTATAGAACAAAGAGACGGCAGTTGCCAGTGCTGCTGCCTGTACCGGGGTAGGGTTCAGGTCGTTTTTTTCTCTGACTGGCTCCCTTTTCTCTCAGCTGTGTGTGTAAAACATGGGGAGGAGAATTAAAAAAAAAAGAAAAACAAAACTCACAACACACACCGGCGGGTGGCAACACTTGACCAATCACAATTTAGTGTGTGCAGAGCGTCAGCCAATGGGAGAGCAGGGACCGCGTGTACAGTGCATGCTCGCTGGACGGTTGGAGGAAATGGGGTGCGTGGCCGTTGGTGGGCGGGCCTGTGAGAGTCAACAGTGTCAGGGTAAACCCGATGAACTGCCGCTAAACTAGGCAAAAGGTCGGCCCAGTCTATGCTGAGTTCACGGGGCGTGGGTGTAAACTGCTGAAAACGACCTGACGGCTCGATGCAGCATTGTATAAGTCGTCAACAAAAGAAAAGTAGCCTTTTTCAGAAACATATCCTGAAACTATGCAGCTTTTTGATCAAGCCTTATTAATAAAAACTCACGAAATCAGATGGCCCCCTTGTGCATTGTTAAGGTTCAAATGTATCAGTTAGCCAGCATACAATTATGTAGTCTGATTTTTTTAAATTGCAACAGTGAGACTATATACGCCTGTTTTTTGTATTCTGTCGACGTGGATTTGACAGCTAATATCTACGCTTATCCTATTCAGATCTATAGTGCCATATTTTATAGTAATTTCATCTTCAATGTCCTCATTGTTCAATATTTTTGTATACGATTTCAAAGAAACAAATCTATGAACACCGGGGATTGCATTGCAAGCTGTTTTATTGTTGCAATTGTGGTGCACTTATACATAGGTTTGTGTGTAATTTGATCCCCTGCAGCTCATATTGTTATACTCAACTATATTTTTGCATATTGTGAAATAAAGGGATGAATACAACTTGTTTATGGTGTTAAAGTCATAAGGCAAAAGGCAATGTCTCTCAAAATGCAAAATACCTATTGAGGAAATAGATTAAGTAGGCTAAGTAAATAAATGTTACGAAACTGTTTTAAGCTATTAGAAATTGAGAAATTCCTCTTGACTTGATTGCATAGGCCTATAAAGCCTTGTTGCTAATGGATAATGTCCATCCAAAGAAAGAAAAAAACATTACCATTAGTACCACTTTTCCCACAATACTTGAATGCAACACCAGTGCCAGATGAAGCAGGGTGTCTGTCTTGTTTTTTTGGAGCTGTTTGTGCAGCTTTTTCTAGGAAAAGCACATAAACAACTGCTTTCTTGTCATCATCACTGTAACATAGATACTAAGTCACTAAGTCAGTAAAAGGCTTTGTTTCATCCATGTTGCCATTATAGCCATTAATCATGTTAACCGTGTAACACTTTATTATTAGGCTATTAATGCTAAGTAGATATTTCAATATGTGGTTTCACAGTAAAGTAGGTCACTGATGAGAGGCCACATATTTAACTGTATAAATAATACATTAATAAGGCAACAATGCAACTCCACTTTTGGTCATGATGTGTTGTCTGTGGGTGTAGCCACTGTTTAAGGAATTCCCTGGCGGAGAAGACCGATTTTATGGACTACATTAATGTTCCAATTTATCCTAAATTTGCATACAAATGAAGCCTTAAAAGGGAGGATTTTTTTATTATCATTCAAGTCTACGGATGCCCAGCACTGGAAACATATGTCCTGGTTATAGAGAAAAGGATATTGTGCTTTGTCCTGACACTATATTCTTTAAACTTTATGTATATATTAATGTATGTTGGGCTGTTTTTTCCTATGGCCTGCTGTCTGATTATTTCTATGAGATCATTCTCACAAGTACATGTCAGAGAATCCAAATGGGTCTTGACCTATGTATGCCGTTACATCACCAACTGCATTTGGACAAAGAAAAATAGTGTCTGAAGTCCCAGCAAATGGCAATGTAATGTTTTAGGAAATGTTACCAATTCAATATAGACAAGATCCTTTGAGAAAAAAACAAAATAGGCCCAGTTTCACTTTTATGAGCATCAGACCCAGGATAGTGTATCAGGGGTGTCCAAACTTTTTTCACTGAGGGCCACATACAGAAAAATCTACGAAGGGCCGGGCCACTTTGCAAAAATAACACATTTATCAGGACATGTAGCTGCTCTGATGTTTAGTTTCATAGTGTCTTCGTAAATTGTAATCCTTCTTCACGGCAACAATTTACTTGCACATTAAACAGATACATTCCTCCTCTTGTTAAATGCCATTGATACACCCAGTTTTCTGCTTTTGCGTCCCATGTCCAGCTGGGTGAAAATAGTAGCCAGCCGAGATCCCGCCCCTCCAAGGAGGGTCCGGGGGTATGCCCCCCCCGGGAGATTTTTTTAAGTTTTTAAAGTGAAATGCATGAATCTGGTGCACTTTGAGAGGGAAATTAAGAGGCTAAATATGAGGAATTTTGTGTGAAAAAAATGGAGACAGTCAGTGCGTTTCCATGGCACAACTAGATTGGATTATCACATATATCGAACAAGACACTCGAACGGACCGTGTCACTTGTCTGAGTATACATGGCCTTTCAGAAATCGGATAAATGTCCGATGCATGGCTGTCTCCACTATGCTAGGTGGCGCTGTAGCCCTTTCAACCATGCTTTCAATAAGTGGTTTTAGAGCCACGTCCGGTTCCCTTCCGCCAAAAACCCATGGTGTAGCCTATCACGCGCAGGCACACAAGCACAGAACGAGAAGTCCGATATGCGATATCCGATCCCTGTATACATGCAGAGAGAAAGCCGACAATGAACGAATTATCTAGGTGTTCTTATCCGACTTCTCTTGTCCGTTATTGTGCCGATTTGTGTCCGAAGTAGATCGGATAAAGGTGTTTACATGCAGTTTAAAAGTCCTGTTGAGGTCTTATTCGTTTAGTTATCCGATTATGAGTCTGCATGTAAACGCACTGACTGTGTCAGATGAATGACACATGGATTTTCTATAATAATATCAATTTAAAATAAAATATTATGCAGGCCTCTGGGATGGCTCTTTTTCTTTTATGAGACATATTTCTCTGTAATATAATTTAAATTATTTAAAAGTTAAAAGGACCATATTACATTATATTTTTTAAATGTGCCACGGGCCAATCAATCAGTTTTGACACCCCTGCACCAGTGGGTTAACTAAGAAATGCAAAAAAATAAAAAAAATTCAAAGGGCCATATTACATTATATTATTAAAATCGGCCGCGGGCCAATAAAAAGCGGGCCGCGGGCCGTAGTTTGGACACCCCTGGTGTATATGCTTTAAAAAAAATGTATTACTCCTTTACCTTTTGTTAAATTGTTAATTTGTTAGTGCAGCAGGTGTGTGCCCAGCCCTGGCAGCGCCTGTCTGTTATTGAGAAGCTGTTCCTGTATGACTCACATAAGCATGACCTCAGGGAGTTATGAGGGCATCGTGGCATCATGGCTGCAGCAGCAGTTGGGGAAGAGTGAGGAGCTACAGGGACAACGTGTCGAACGCCGGCATGACAGGCAGCGTTTGTGATATAAGTGGGGCAGGCCGCTTCAACTTAGTTAGGGAATCTGGAGGAAAGGTTGCGCTGGCCCTATCTGGGCCTCGACATGCACATCTCCCCTGTCCGGGCAACTCCTCCCCAACTCAAAAACTCCAGGAGCGAACTCGAAAAAGGGGGAGTCGCCCCAGCAGGGTTAAATATACCACCCAGGGGCTATATTTCACTGCCTCCCCCAAGCTCTGACAGGCTGCCACAAGCAGTGTCATATAAAAGAGTGAAGACACATTTTAGACAGACTGCCATAACAGGTTGACATGATTAAAACACTCTTGATAATTTTATTGTTATTTTGTTTTAATATCAATTTGAAAATATCCCTCAAGATCGCAGTGACATAAAGCCTTGGATTGCTAATTCAGCACACTCTTAATATAACTTAATATCACTTATTAGTAATTCATTGTGTACCACCTGAACAGACAGTGAAGAATGCAAATTCCATGTCATACATGCAAAGACTTGACAAAAACGTTCTAAAAAAAACTTTGGTTTGTTTTTTTGGTAAATCAAACCAACATTGAAAGCTAAAAGCTACAGAAATTATTTTACATAGTTAAAGAAACTTAGCCTACATCCAGAACATTACAGGGGCTATTCATGTCATTATTAAGTCGGTTAACTTAAACGATTTCACAAGGTTTTTACTAACATAATAGTCAGATTTATCAGCAAACAGGAGAGAAACAAATGAAGGCCTTAGTGCAACACAAAAAAAGGTCTATAGGTACCTATATAACCTACTAAAGCTAGGAGGTAACAGGTTTACATTTTATTTTGATGGAATGGAGACCCACAATGCCCAGGTCGAAAAGAAGTATACTTAAGTAGATCTTTTCCCAAACAAACTTATTGCATTTTGCGTGCTCTAATACTAAGTGCATACTAAGTGTGTTATTTTGGAACAACTTTAAGTATGATAAGTGCTATTTTAGATATGCAAAAGTTCAACTTTAAATGAACAGAAATACAATTAAGTGTACTTAGTTGTGTTAAATTGGAACATACCCAGGGGGCAAAGTGATTTTATGGACATGGAGCGTTGTAAAAGGTTGTTCACCAAAAATGACATCTAGGACCTTCCACGATCATAACCTGGGTGGACAACCTTGTCAACAAGCTGCTGGAAAGCTACAGCGGGCCGACATAGCAAATCAGAACCACTGTGGGGGTGAATGGGGATGGGCTAATGGGGAATTTTTTGAACTTGTAGATATCATTATGAAACTTTGCCAGTTGATTATTGTCATTAAAACAAAAACTTTTTGCATTACAGTATTTTCGAATTTTTTTAAATAAATATGAAAAATCATCAATATCTTACTAATGATGCGTAAATGTGCATATCTGCAAAGCCCCAAAATCTAGATGTTGAAAGAAAACAAAGTCAATTTGTTTTTAAATTTTTAAAACAAAACAAGTGTCCAACTGCCTGAAGCCTTTCCTAATCACAGTTCAAATTTGATCAAAAACCCATAGAAAATTATTTTTTTACACAGTTACATTTCATGTGCTATGGACCAAAAGTGTCCTTTTGGAGTCTCCAGCTGGTATTTTAGGAAACGGCTAGATATTCCCTTGGAAAAAACAGTGTAAAAAATTCATTTTCTATGGGTTATTGATCAAATTTTAACTGTGATTAGGAAAAGCTTCAGGCAGTTGGACACTTGTTTTGTTTTAAAAATTTAAAAACAAATTTACTTTTGGGGCTTTGCAGATATGCAAATGTACGCATCATTACTAAGATATTGATGATTTTTCATATTTATTCAAACTTTTTGGAAAATACTGTAATACAAAAAGTTGTTGTTTTAATGTCAGTAATCAACTTGCAAAGTTTCATAATGATATCTATACGTTTAAAAAATTCCCTATTAGCCCATCCCCATTCACTTAAACAGTGGTTCTGATTTGCTCTATGTCGGCCCCCTGTAGCTTTCCAGCAGCTAGTTGACCAGGTTGTCCACCCAGGTTGGGATCCTGGAAGGTCCTGGATATCATTTCTGGTGAACAACCTTTTACAACGCTCCATGTCTGTTTTTCCAAAAAAAGGGGTTTTGCTCCCTAGGTAACAACTATAAGTGATCTTTATTGCAATTTAGTGTATTACTTTAAACTATATTTAAAATACCCTTTCAGTCACATTTGAAGTGCTCTCTGTGTAGATCTTTAATTTAATTTAAATTTGCTCTTTTTTCACGATATTATTATAAGTATACTTGAAGAGCCACTAAAAGTATAATAAAACATACAGTAAAACATACTTTAACACAACTTAATATAGAATATAGCTCATTAATAATGCAAGTTAAATAATGCATTTTAAATATATTACGCTGTAAAAAAAATATTTAAAAGCCAACACACACAGAGAACACCATTTTACTGACTTTAATGTAGAGATCGTTATTAAACAGACAAAAATATTTCCAGAGTAATAATAATACATTTTATCTAAAGGCGCCTTTCACTGCACTCAAAGACACCATACAGACATTAAAAACTTTTAAAAAGCAGTAGTGAGCAATATAAAATAAAAGCAACAATAAAAACAACAGAGAGAAGCAGAGCAATTTACATCAAATGAAATAGGCAGTTTTAAACAGATGTGTTTTGAGTTGTGACTTGAAATGGGGGAATGAACCAATGTTTCTGAGTTGGGGTGGTAGTAAATTCCAGAGACGGGGAGCAGAGCGGCTGAATGCTCTGCTCCCCATGGAGGTGAGATGGGCAGAGTGGACAAACAGGTGTATGGAGGAAGATGATCTGAGGGAACAGGAGCCAGTGGGAATCTGGAGGAGATCCGACAAATATGGGGATGGCCTTGTATGTATTCAGTAGGATTTTGAATTGGATACGGATCTGGACCGGGAGCCAGTGGAGCTGTTGGAGGACACGAGTGATGTGGTGGATGGAGGGGGTTCGAGTTATGATGCGGGCAGCTGAATTCTGAACCAGTTGAAGTTTATGGAAGGATTTGTGAGGTAGGCCGAGGAGGAGAGAGTTGCAATAATCCGGACGGGAAGTGACGAGACTGTGGACAAGGATGGTGGCAGTGTGGGGGGAAAGGGAGGGGTGGAGGCAAGAGTACAGCAAGTACAGTATTATATCTTGACCAAAATTAAATGCAAATATTCTGGTATGGCAGAGTATATTTAAAGAAGCAAAATGTACAGAAATTAATATCCCATTATATAAAGCACAACAAGAATGATTCTCTTAGAGGCATGCTCCGCATTGAAATGTCCTGCACAATAATAAAATGCTTTTTTCACAAACTAAAACACAAACTGAAATTAAACATTACATTCTCCCATCTTCATCTTTCCAGTGGAGTGGTTTCCTTTGAGTAGGCCTGGTCTGCAAATTCTTCTGCAAATGAGGGCTTGCACTTCCAGTGTTGTTTGGAAACTTCTTGATCACGGTGTCATTGAAAGGGACAACAAGTTAATACAGTTAGCAAAAAAGCTTTAATTGTCATCTTTTCGGTTTCCATTTTGATCCTCTTGTTCATCCATGCTATATAGCTACACCTGTAAAAACCTATGGTTAGCTGTAATGGGGCGACTGTGGCTCAGGTGGTAGAGCGGGTCGGCTGATGATCAAAGGGTTGGAGGTTCGATCCCCGCCCTGCCACCTGTGTCATGGTTGTTGTGTCCTTGGGAAAGACACTTCACCCACCTTGCCTCGTGTGAATGTCGATAGTTAGCCTACTATCGGTGTATGAATGTGTGTGCGAATGGTAACGTGGGAAAGGAAAACAGGTCTCCCTTGAAAAAGAGTCTTCGGTCTCAATGGGATTTACCTGTATAAATAAAGGCTAAAAAAAAAAAAAAAGTAATGTGCATGATTAAATATGCACTCACTATTTAAAAACCTTATTTTTTTCTTACTAGAATATAATTGAATGTTGTGGATGAATTGAGAATTAGTTATTTCAGTGATGAATGCATTCTAACATGTTGTTACTGGGTTATTTCACAATGTGGACATGTGACCCTGCCTAGCTAGCTGAGCTTAGCCATGCTATAGAGACAGTGCATAAAATAGGCCACGCCCATCGTGGGGGAAAACATTGAACAGCGTTCCGTTCACTTTGTATTGAAGGAGACCTGTCTTCTGCAAACAAACTTAATTAAAACTTAATCAAACATCCATTTAACGAAAAAACGTTACTTTCTTGAAAGCCACGACTCTTGTCTGTCTATACGAGCTGTTTTTGTGAAAAATAATTGAGTAATTTTCAATATTGAGGTGTTTTTGTCCGGTCGGACCCATCGTGGGGGAAACCGTTGAACACCGTTACGTTCACTTTGTATAGAAGGAGACCCGTCTTCTGCAAACACACGTAATTAAAACTTATTCAAACATCCATTTAACACAAACACGTTACTTTCTTTAAAGCCACTACTCTTGTCTGTCCATACGAGCTGTTTTTGTGAAAAATGATTGAGTAATTTTAGATATTGAGGTGTTTTTTCCCGTCCGACCTGGCTAGCCTACAGCAGAAGGCTAACATTAGCCTAGCATAAAGCATACATTAGTTAAGAGTTTTGTCTCGATATGGAAAATTACTCAATCAATTTTCACAAAAACAGCTCGTATAGACAGACAAGAGTCGTGGCTTTAGAGTATGTAACGTGTATTTGTGAAAGGCATGTCGTATTACGTTTTTATTAAGTTTGTTTGCCGAATACGAGTGTCATTCAATAGAAAGTGAACGGAGCGCTGTGAATTGTTTTCCCCCACGATGGGCGTGGCCTCTGATTATGTCGCGATTATGACGCGTTCCGCACTGTCTCTATAACGTTCTTGCTAACGGTTAGAATTCCACACCAACATTATCCAGCTCGCAAAATATTTTATAAACTCGGGGGATGCCCATATAATAGTAGATTAACCAACTGTGTTGTCTGCCGAAAAATTTCACTAACCGTCAAGAAGAAGTAGTTTGGTTGGCACTGCAGTATTTTCGTTTATCCATGTCAGATTCGGCTTGGCAGACAAACACTGGCCCTCTTCACGGTGAAGTTCATCACGGTTGCTGACCGGAGCTGACTGATATTCCGCTCTTCTTTGTTCCCCTTTTATTATTTCTGAGCAGTCCACCTGCCGATGTCCGAATCATAAAGCAAAGCAAACCTTGGAAAATATTATTCAAAAGCCTTTTCTTTCAGCCCTATCTGTCTCTATCGTATGTCTCTATCTGCAACGGAATTCTTCGCAACGTTCATGTGTCAGGTTCATGGGCCAGTACGCACATACACATTTGATTCGGAAACGTGGACTGTGATTGGTCGAATTAAATGCACTGCGATGACTGTCTGTCTTTTTTTTTGGTTCGGTGAAGATCTCACCATGTCACCTGTGGAAGTGCACCGCTGCTATTCGTTCAGAACAGAACCTACCTGTAAAATGCTGAAGCCATTTAAAACAATGTTTACACGTTAGATTAAAGGGGGTACGTTTAAAAAATATGCCTATTTGGTTTAGTGTTGTAATGAACTATTGAGATTTTTTTGTAATAAGTAGGCCTACACTATAATGTACAGTGCTACATAAAATAAATTTTATAAGTACAAAAAAATCAGATTTTTTTTATTAAAAGTTACATTGGTATACTCTGAGATTTAATTAAATGTATAATACATTAGGAGTGCTCTTTGTTAAACTACACCTGCGCGGATTATAGCTACCTACAGTATATAGTATAATGACGTTTAAATTAATTAATATGCTTTAATAAAAATATAGCTACTTAAAATGTATAAGAAAAACATGCTTCAAAAATCCTACTTCTGATAAGAAGACTGAAGCACTTACTTACTGTACATTACATAATAATATAATTTGGTACCAATTAAAGCAAACATGCTATAAGTAGCCTATACATTTATAACACTTGAAGTGGAATTATTTTTAAATGTACTTAAACAAAGCACTATAAAATAGCACTATAAATAAGCATAAAATAAATATGTTTTGGGTAAGTACACTAAAATGTTCAAAATAATATGCTTACATTTTAGTATATTTTTTAGAAGCATAATTTAGCATATATTTAATACACTAGTAATCAAAGTATACTTTTGACTAGTATGTTAAAGTGCAAGAAAGGGTATCTTTAATGCATTTCAAGTAAGTACTTTATAAATACCAATGTACTTCAAACATACTATTTGAACTTCCAGTAATTTTTTTATGCAATTAAGTATACTTCTTTTTGACCTGGGTGGGTAAGATGTTATATTAACATTTTGCCCTTATGCTCATGCTTGAATCTGACTTTCTTGTTCTTTACATGGTTTGGTGATAATATTTTATGCTAATGTTGTCCAAATATCCAGAATACTTTGTGAGCTCAGTTGAACTTGGGGAAAATACTGTCAGTCAGTTGTTCCCCTGGCCCCGTCATTGCAAATTGGCATTTTGGTGAAAGGACACAGCAGGTAAATAAATCCCAGGCTGTGTGAAAAAAACACTAAAGAATCCTTCATCCTTCCTTCCTTGTTTTCTTTATCTTACTACTGAAAAAATGCAATACAGAAGAACAAAACCAATCACAGAGTCTCACATGACCATGTTCTGCAAAAATGTATGGGGAGTTTACTGCCTGCATGTTCTGCACCGTGCATGTTAGCTCTCCAACATCAGTTTGTGATTGTGTGCTTGAATGGTTGAATAACCGGCAAAAGCCTTGAAAAGAACATTGTAAGTGCTATATAAATGTAGCCATTTAACAATGATTTACTTCCCTGATTTTTTGTACATTGGTAAGCTATTTTGGCCGTCAATGTATTATTAACGCACAAGGGGGGAAAAGATTCAAAGGGCCATGTGCATTCTATTTGTAAGTGACACATAACTGGATTCAAATGATTATTTCATCCTTCATTTCAACAAATCCATGTTTGATTAGCTTTAAAATGTGCAAAATGGCCATCAAAGTAATCACAAATCCTTGCATTGCACATCATCTCCTACATTTTCAGTCATGTACAGTATGTGTACTACAAAATTGCACTAATAAGAAAAATAAGAGAGTTAAAGACGATAATTTTGCACCCAAAATAACCCACAATTCAATGACATGGCTACAAAACAGAGAACCTTGGATTCCTGAACATTGACCATTTTTGACATTGCATTGTGTTTATGTGAATTTCCTTGAAATTCTGTAGCCTACTTTGTTAGTGATAAGTTTGATAGTTGCTAAGCTAAAAAAAAAATAATGATATGGATACAAAAGCCATAAAATGTGAAAGGGAAATCTCTCAGTTAATGTCTATATGCTATTCCATTGTTCTATCAGCTGTTATGGAGCACAGTGATTCAAATATTTGTTGGGTTTAATTCAATTCGAAATCCTTTATTATTATGTATTGCTGGAAAGGAGCTTACACACATTTTCCTCAATGAGATATACATTTGTGATGAATTTGTGTATGTTTGTGTTATAAATACTGAGTAATGCCTGACAACAAACCAAAGATTACCTGTTGTATGATTGTAAGCCATCTCTTATTGTCAATTGTGCTCTGCTTTGTGTACCACACAACACACGTGGCCCCACCCCCTCTCCTCCTACACACTAGAATGGAGCCACAATAGGAATTCCTCTACAAGCGCTATAGCTCCTGATTGGTCAGAATGGGATTCTGAAGCCAATCTGTTGCTATGAAACACTGACTCGTGTACTGCCAGCTCGCTGTCTGTTGTCCTGGTAACATGAGGAATAGCAGGCAAGGTTTGAGGGCTCCCTGGAGAAGCTCCCCTGGAGACAGTCTGCGCTTGTGTGGTGCCTAATGATGCAGGCTTGGAAAATTGTGATATTATTCACTGATACACTTTGAAAAGATTTCTTTGTCCGGCTGCTAGGCAAATACAATTGTTCTTCAATTGCTCACAGTCTATGAAAGAAGGTGTGTGGCTTTTAACAGACCTACAGTAGTATTTTGAACAGTTTTTGTGGTTGATTTTATCTCAATGGATGATTAGGTGTTCAAGTAATAAACTTGAAATGGAGCAAGACCTTCAAGAAATAATTGTATTAGAATCATTCATAATTTAGCATTTTATAACTTTGTCAACATGAGTATTTACAACTCTCAATATTTCATCATAAAAAAAACAAAAGAGTTAAAGCTCCCATATTATACACTTTTCGGTACTATTATACACCATATTATATGGTCTTAGTGGTCCCTAATACGTTTTTCTTTAATTGTTTGCTGAAAAAAACTTTCAGATAATTTATTGTACTATGCTGATGTTCAGCTAATCTCACAATGGCCTATTTTTTAAAAAGAGCTGCAGCTCCCCTCGTAAATATACAATCTTTGAGCTGCCCCCGCCCCCTGTCCGGAAGCGAAGCCAGATACGCCTCGCCCTCTGTCTGTCAGGGCCGTGGACCAATAAGAAATAGGGGTGTGGGCTGCACAGTGGAAGCTTCTGGCTTTCCAGTTTGTGAGGTCAGAAACTGGGAGAATTCTGACTGGAGTATATTGAGGTGGAGGGGTGGGGGGTTTCAGAAAAGGGGAGAGTGAGAAAAGGAGAGATTGTTATTTTTTTTGATATTTTGGCAGTCTCTAGGCACACCGTGGACGCATGGATATGTTGGAACACATTTAAAAAGTGCATTTAGCATAATATGGGACCTTTAAATTCAGAAACAATTTTTTTTATTTTGTATTATGTTGTTGATGACCTTGTTGTTGTCGATCTTGTTGTTTGTTTTTAGTTTTTTTTGGGATTTTCCAATTTCAATTGGAATTTTTTTCGATGTGCTTTTGGATGAGCGGAGTTTCCGGAGTACCTCTTGTTTTAGTTTTGTTAGCTTTTACATTTTTTTATTTTTTATGTTAGGGGAGAGTGGCCTAAATTGTGCCGGTGGGGAAGTTGTGCCACCCCTTGTTTCTAGAAAACCATAGAAGAAATTGGAAATGTGACCACATATTTAAGAAGAGCCATCCATTTAACTCATCCTGTAAAGAAGGGAGAAACATGGAATAAGATATAGGCACATTTAACCTCAAAAAACAGTTTTTGCCTTTCAATGTAAAATTTCCATGATCAAGGTTTTTTGATTATTGTGTCTGAACAATTATAAACACGTTTGAAAACATTTGACACATGTTTTAGTGCTTTAGTATGCTACACTTTGTGTCTATATAGTGAGCACAATGTCAGCCCTAAACTGCTGCATCATGCTTATTATCCAAAATTCTGGGGTTGGGGTGATTTGTGCCAGAGGGCCTGGGGTGAGTTATAAGTAAGTAAGTAAGTAAGTAAAATGTATTTATAAAAGCACATTTATAACAGTTTGCACTGTCCAAAGTGCTGAACATAGTGCATTCAGTAGGTAGAAAATGAAGGTAAAATAACAATAACCAAAAGACATAAAGCCCATACATCCATATATAAACAAAGATAGTAGTGCAGAGGTAAGATAGTTGATTGGGAGGAAAAGCCAGGGTGTACAGATGGGTTTTGATCCTTGATGTAAAGGCAGAAATGGAGGGGGAATCGCATATGCCAGGTGCAGGGCTGTACAGTGCGACAGTTTTGATCGCATTTGCTACTGAAATTGATCACGTGCGATGATGAATACGAATCCAGTCGCACCAGTGCTAATGAGCAGATGCTGTCTGTTTGAGACACAGAGGAGCGCTGCACAACACTGCTTAGAGGGCTCTACATTAAAACTCTCCAAATGCGGGTGAATGTAGTCTTAGGCGAGTAAGTTATTAAGTCTACCCTCCACTTTGGCTGGTGAAAGATGTGTGCTCAGGATCTGTGCTTGTGCGGCGAGATTATAGCGTCTAACTTCACCAACGGTTAAAAACAGGAAGGAGACGGCTCCCTTTACATTAAGGCAGTCAAGTTAGCGCGTGTGCAAACAGAACATTTCCTGTGCGCCTTCACAATAAACGTCGGTTACTAGCCAAATGCGAGTTGACTTTTATTTTGAAGCAGGTAAGAACAGGAAGTTAGGCCGCTTCACAGCCCTGCAGTCAACAGCAGTAACTATCTATGATAGTAACTGACAAAGATTGACACAACCTATTTAACTTGGCCTAAATTGTATAAATATGTTGACTAATTTATTTAATAGGCTATATGTTAAATGTTTTAAAGTTTGGTTTTCATTAAAAGAATGAAATGTTCTAAAAATGTTTGTTATTATTAGCCTAATATAATAATGATATGTTTATAAAAATATATAGGTATAGACATTATTTTTATAGTTCTATGGGGGGAATAATTCTGAATCAGCAAAAAAATTGCCATTGGCAGGTTAGACTCTTTTGTCTAAATTGCAATCAGTGCACCCCTATTCATTTTTCTACAATTACTACTGCACACTAGGATATCATATTCATTGAGAATCTCAAATAAAACCAAGATGACATGCTCAAAGGTAATTAGAGCAAAATGCAAGGGTTAGGGTCATGCAAGTTTTCGATCATACTTTGTGTGCTACCAAATCTATTTTTGTGCTACTGAATTTTTTTGCTTGCTAGCACCAGTGCTACCACCTAAAAAAATAAGCGTACAGCCCTGGCCAGGTGGCAGTTGGTTCTACAAGGGCGGAGCAGCTAGTGCAAAGTAAATTTCTGAGAGTTGTGCCATTGGCATGGCTGTATACGCTGGTCACCAAAAAGAAAGTGATTGTCTACAGCAGCTCAGAAGAGAGTGACATCTCCATTCCACTTAACAACACCACTGATGAGAGTTCAGATGGCCAGAAAGATGATGATGGTGACTTTGTCATTGTGAGCATTGCAGGCAAAACCACCTAGATCTGCTAGGCCTTGTTTAAGAAAAGTGTCTTCAATTTTTGTAAAACATTTACTTTAGATACACCTTAAATAAGTGATTGTCTAATGGATTTGTCTTGCATTACAGTTTATGAGATAAATATCAATGGCACAATTTACCCCATGGTATTCTCTCCAACGGCACAACTTACACCACACCGGGGGCAAGTTGTGCCACAAGACAACTTTTTTTCCGAAAGCTATATTTCTTCAACAGTTTATTCCAGATCCAAAGTTTTTATTGCCAGGGATGCACAACACCCTGAAATCTATGTACATATGAGAGTTGGGTTGGAGACTTTACTGTCAAGGCCTTACTTTAAATCTTATCCCTCTTCATTAACATTTTACAGTAAGTCTTGAGAAAAAAAATGTATACAAAATTTGTGATGCAGATGATGATTTTTGGAGAAAATCTCAATCTCGAAAAACCCATCTCTCATCACATAATGACACGGTTAGAGGCCAAAGTGGTGCTGCATGTAACCTCAGATAAATCACAGACAGACATACAGTATGTATTGGGTTAAGATTCCAAGATAGTCTCTGAACTGAGCAAGAAATGGTGTCTACCCAAAGAAATCAACAAAATATCCAAAAAAGAAGTAAAAAAGAAGTAAAATGGTTGGCAAGCAAAGTGCAAAACCATTGCATTGAGATTATGATCTCTATCTTAAAAATGTCAAACAGGTTTTGAAACTCACTGGATAATGTTAGCTGCATTCATATGGGAAAACGTTTTCTAATGGTGTATTGTCCACTCAGTAATTTTTGTAATTGCGATCATCAAAGCACTATAAACATGTATGAAATGGGGTAGAATATGCACATAATTGAAGCTTCCTGCCATAGATCAACTTAATATGTATATTCATGCATTTCAGATAAGATTCATGGCAAAGTACCTGTACAACATCATTCTCATGGGGTTTGTGGTCTGAAATCGACACAAAGGGGTATGTAGAAATTCAAAGTTTTGACAGTATTATTCTGTAGCTTCACAATCACCACTCACTCAATCGCTACTCAATTCCAATTAGTTACTGTAACGTGTTAATACACTTTCAATAGGAAAAAATGAATGAGGAAAAAGATAATCCACGTCCTCACTCGGAGACACCTTTACTTAGGACAGGCGCTGCATATTGTTACCAACTGAAGGTTGAAATAAAAACAAATTCAGGAATAAACCTTGGGAAAGAATGGGGAGGATGAGAGAGGAAGTAAAAGAAAAAGGGACACACCAGATGGCCTGGCATTAAAGGGAGACAGTCAGCATGGAAACGCTGGCGTGGCTGGCTGGTTAAATTATAACTTAATGAGTCCTCGGGCCTTTCTGTACCTGCACGCCTGAACCTTTAGTGTGTCATCATTTACAGGGCTGTAAATGATGACACACTTAAAGGAATGTAAGTCATCAACTTTTTTCTTCTTGAGCAAACTGTAATATGTGAACGATTTAGAGATACAAGTGCACGTCAAAGACAACAAAACATCTTTAAAATGCATCACAAACAATATCAAATACCCTGGTAGGTGATCTAATTTACCTTGATAGGTTATTTCATACAAAGATGTTAAAATATGGAAATGTAGCGAGTGCTACTTGCTCTGTGAGTGTAATAGTGGCAGATACGCTTCAAGCTAAATAATGACATCAGCACGCCAACAGGCTTTAAATAATTGTTGGTGTTTACCATTTTCACCTTAGCGAGCTAATATTTGCTGATTGGACAAGCCGAGTAGAGTTGAGTGTCCCATGAATGGAACATGAATGTCTTTATCCACATTTATGGCAATCCATCCAACAATTGTCTAGCAGTTGCAGTCAAAGCCACACCTCAACCTCATGGTGGCGCTAGAGTAAAAGTCAGTATAGGATCTATCCTATAGGAGGGGGTTAAATGTCTGTTTTCAGATTTCATGGCAGTCCATCTAATAGGGTTTGGGATATTTCTGCACCAAAGTGGTAGACAGGTAGCCTGGAAATCCAAACCTATATGCGGCAGGTCTGGATTTCCAGGCTAGTAGACAGGATGATTGGCCTTACTATACAGACTACCCAATAACCAACAGCTTGAGATACGTAAAAACGAGAGCCTACATTAATCAATGGGTCTATGTAGAAATATGGTGGCCAGGTTTTCCAAAAGAGCAGCTTCTCTGCACCAGGCTGTCCTGTCATGCCTGTTTCCTGTCCACAGGGTAACGGTTTAGTGCCAAGACATCTGTTCCTTTGGGCAGACACAGGCAACACTGGCAAGGGCAGAGTTAATCTCTGCTCAACACATCAACCACCCACAAACCCAACATTACTTCAAACCTTTGAATATCTATAGATTACCAACCTATTGAATAACTATATCTCAGACATCCAGACATGGAGAGCTTTTATTGGGCACTTTGTGCATCAAATCCTTTACAAAAAAAAATAATAATAATAATAACTTGTTTGACCCTTGACATGTAATGTTATAACTTCATATAAAAAGGAAAGCAAAACTTATATTATTAGGAATAATAGAAATTTGAATATATATGGTAGAAAAACAAAAAACAAACAAACAATGACCCAAATCCATGTTCTTAATAAATATACACACAACAAGTACTGTGATACAAAAGACGGTACCATGTTGGTCCTTTCGGATATATACAAAAAAAAAATGTCAGTTAATACGTACATGTATAACTGTTGCTATGGCAATAGAGGATAATTGGTTTCTAAATGTGTCTTTACCTAAACATCATATCGCACTTCCAGAACAGCCTGCGTGGACTACACTGGACAATCATTGACCTTTTTCATCAACATGCAAAAAACAGTCCTGCATTGGGAGGATAACTTTGTTTTAGCACTGTTATCGATATAGTGAGCAACTATTTAATACTTACAAAGAGGCGATTATTTAAATTGAATTGAGGAAAAAAAACATTGTATAGGCATTTAACTCACAAGCAACATTAATCTTATGCTTAAAATATGTACAACATTCTACCCTAATAGTATGTTGGTTGAAGAACGTTTTTTTTTTACACTAAATACTGCCATGTTGTTTGGTATTAATACACTGGACCCCTGAGGGGCTCCATCAAAAATGAGCTATCTTCATCTTGTGCGCTTAATACCCAACTTTACAGATTTGTAATCATCAGCGCTATGGCTTTAGGAAAGGACAGACGAGCTGTTTCTCCGCACAGGGTTCAAACATATGAGAAACACTGCTGCTTGCATAGCGTGAGGTATAGCAGCACCAATAACGCTCTGCATGAAAAAAAATAGGCACTAACAATTTGAGGTGCAACTTACTGAATACGAATCAAAAGGTGTCATAACAAGTAGCCCCGTCCTCACTTGTTGATGATTCCTATGCAAAAGGAGTTCTAAAAATGAATCAAACTTACATATCTAATCGACATTGTTAGTCTATGAAGAGCTTTTTAAAATACCTCTTTTAAAATCTGTTCCACATTTAAAACAGCACAAAGACAACATGATTTGAGTTTCAGATCAAATCAATAATCGCTGCGTAGCTAGACGTGTAAACCGCTACTCCTGACAGTGCCGTTTCACCCATCCTCCGGGTTTGATGTCGCCTCCTCGCCGTGTCCAGTCAGATTTCAGTGAGGGTGAGTTTGTACATGCCGCCCTGCTCCTCCATGGTGATCTGGAAGGTGTCTTCGTTGGAGTAGTGTTTGATAATGTTGTCGTCCATGTGGACCAGGATCCTATTAGTGGAAAGATATGTCTGTTAGTAAACCATTTCATCCTCAAAAAATGTTTTATCCTGACCTTGCATATTTGAAAGAAAAAAAAATTAGTTCACTAAAGTCAATTCTGTTTGGTGTTCGTGTAAAGTAAGAGTGTGGTTTTTCTGTTTTTTCTCCCACTAACTGGAATATGACATAAATCTGCCGTGATTCATGAATTTGAGCGAAGCCACAAGTTTGACTGAAACTAAATTGAAATGTATCTGGTAGTATACCACTGACTCGTACTCACCCTTTCTTGCACTTCTTATAGACCTTCCCCACCTTATCGAAC
Organism: Ammodytes marinus; assembly: GCF_949987685.1. Classification (NCBI taxonomy): domain Eukaryota; kingdom Metazoa; phylum Chordata; class Actinopteri; order Uranoscopiformes; family Ammodytidae; genus Ammodytes; species Ammodytes marinus. The sequence continues at coordinate 13,694,910 of NC_137219.1, read as the reverse complement.
GGTAACTCATACTTCTCCGAAATCTGGTTGAGAAAAACAAAAAAACAAATCAATGTTAAATTGTTCAATGATTGAAACAAAACCTGGTTCACCTGCTGTAGCCTGTCAACTCCACCGTTGGTACTCCGTAATTACTCTATGCGACTTGACCCTTGTGCTCCCTCCTTAAAGTAACCTTACACCTGCCTCTTCCTGTTCTTGTGTTTCCCTTTGAATTTCACACACAATTTTCCCACATTCTCCTCTTCTTCTCTCTCCCCAGGACGCCTTCACTTCCTCTTTTCCACAACTTTTTTTCCCACCCCTCCCCTCCATTAACCCTCTCGTCCCTCTCGTCCCCATTGTGTCCCTTGTAACCCCTACACACCCGTCTCTCTTTCTGTACCCACTATGTGTTCTTATTCTTACCTACATCATCCCTGCGTGCCCCTTCACAGCTTATTTAACCTGCCATAGTGGCTTAAATGCACATGGAGAGAAACTAGGGTCTCGAACACAGACTAGACCACCAATATGAAACACAAAAACGCAATACTAGCCAAAGACGTGAGGACAACTTACAGCTTCCACTAGGCCTTTCAGTGTTGGATTCTTCAGCATGAGGGCATCAAACACCTCCTCTGTCTCCTTGCGCACGTAGAGTAGAACTGTGTGGGGGTAGGGTGGGGAGAAACAAAATGTGTCAAAGAAAAGCATGCACATGGTTAGGACTGGAAAACAACCCCAAAATCTGACTGGCAGGCCTCAAGTGTGCATTTGCGTCAGACTGGTGTGGTTCACTTGTGTTGGTGGGAGGATTTGTGGCTTCACAGCATTAATGTCCCGATTTCCAATCAAGCACATGGACATGTATGCTTCATAAATTAGTCAGTTTTCATGATGTATACCCTGCAGGCCATTTTAACAAAATACTTTCCGTGCATGACTGCACGGGCACAAATCCAGAGTTAAAGTAGTGGCACTGGGCCCAGACAAAGCATACCTAGAGAGTAGACACCGACCCTCCTCTCATTCACATACACTCAAAATAGACCACGTTCTGAATGGATTTTGTCATATTGTTTTCCAGCGTGCCACAAGACCTTGTGACATTTGTGGCCTCTAATTACAAACAAATACTCCTTCTGTTTTTTTAAGAGAAGCATCTACTTAAAGAGTTAGTTTGAGCTGCATCTGTATAGGAAGCCAGATCAAATAAGAAAGAAGTGAAACACTATTGTTTAGGTGAGGTGACTGTATGTCTGGTTTCATAATGCAACATTTTGCATTATGAAATGCATTTTGGTGGTCCGGAGCTGCCATGGATAAAAACACATCATTACAATGACGCAGATGATCAACACATGATAGGCAGTTCTTTCTTTCACTAAGACGTCAACACCATCCTTTGCAAAACCAATTCAATCAATCAATCAATATCCTTTATTTAACCAGGTAAAATTCAATTGCGAAAGATGACAACTTTCTAACTGGAAAAAAAACCTGATGTGTTGTAGAAAAGTTAGAAAACTTTGCCTAAACCTTTAGCTGAATTAAAATTTTAGCTGGAGTAAATTTAAGATGACAAATCTGCATTTTGCTTTTGGCTGAATCATGTTTAGTTTTACATTTAGAATTCAATCCATGAATTCCCTGATTGCATGTTGCAGAACCAAGTCAATCTTAAACCAAGTGATTAAAACCTTGTTTGCTTGTGAGCTTAAAGTACACATAAGCAGAATTGAGAGATAAATCTGAAAATAAAAAACATTATTTTGTGCAACAGAAATATCTGATTAACCCTACATTTTTCTCAGAATCTGTGTGAAGGGTTTAAAATGATTGATTGTTCCTCTTCTAGCTTTGACATAACTTATTGGCCTATCTTAGTATGGAAAACTGCGTGTATACACCTATGAATAGGATGTAGGGTAAAGGGCACAAGCTTGTTTGCATGTGTGTGTGCACGTAGTGATCCGAGGTATGTTGTTAGGTCAGTGAAGGCTTGGACGCGTGTGTGTGTTTTGAAAGACCTGGAATTATATCACATGGTCCAGAGAGTGTTTGACTGTGCCGACTACAGCAAACACACACATTGTGCATGTACACCCAATTTTACACAATTATTTATCCCCTGAGAGGAGCATCTTTCAGAGGCCCCTGATGAGCATGTGAACATTATGAAAACACACACACACACACACACACACACACACACACACACACACACACACGCACACACGCACACACACACACGTAGTACCTTTCTTTGTGTCCTCCCCCCTCGCCATCTTGTTTGGGGGCGCAGCGAACTCATCATCATTGAAGGGTAATCTCTTCATGCCTGAGCTGCAGTGGAAACACACACAAATCACTGCTTAAATGGCCTTAACAACCAACTAACAGGCCATAAAACACACTTGAGCACACAGAACCCACAGGCATTTCCTAGGAACAACATATGTATCCCTTTATGGCTTTGACTGGGAAGGTACCAAAGGTTGTGTCGGTTCAAAACTATGAAAAAGCAATTATGAACTCACCTATCCTCTCCATCTTCTGCCTGGAACGTTTGCTGGAGAGACAGAAATGTAGGAATGAACTCATTAATACAAGTAAAAAATTCAAAACTACATACAGTGTTATGAGATTACTTTGAACATGAAATAGTATCAGTGATAGATGTCGTAGAATGTGGTACCCAATATGTATGGCAATAGCCAACCTTAAGTATGATTTTAATGTATATTTTACAATGAAAGTACAGCTCCAAACGTACAACTTTGAAACATGCTGCAGTACTATTGCTGTCGGCAGCTAAAAGCCAAGTCCAAAATGTTTCCTCTGTTGACTCATTTATATTTCCTTTATCACTGACACACACCAGCTCTTGTTCCTTACAGTATTTGATCAAATAAATAGGAACATTTATCTAAATCAACTCTACTTGTGCATATCCCTCAAGATCAAACAAAGCAGAATACAAATAGTATAAAATGGTAATGCAGTCATATAATAAGTTGCATTTGCTTTGTTGGAGCCGCATTCAAACAATTCATTATTTCAAATGATGTTGTTTTAATTCTTATAAAGCAGCTGTTTTTGGAGGCTTTTGCCCTGTGACTGAATTGATTTCAGATGTTGCTCTTAATAGAATTCTATTCTGAGGGGGAACCCGCTAAACCCAGAGTTTATCAGAAACAGATAGCAGGCTTCAGACAGGTTCAATGTCATCTGCAATGCCAAGAATAACCTCTGTCCCTTCCTCGGGCCTCACTGGTAGCAAAGTGAACTCAATGAGAGTGAAAGAAAGGGAGAAAAAGATAAGCTTTTTTGTCCTTTGTACTCAGCTGGAACTGCTCATTTTTGACCAGTAGGGGACACTCCAAGTTCACAAGTAGACCAATTTTAAAATGCATTCAAATAATGTTTCCCAAAGGGTAGTTTTCATGTCACAGAAATCATGAAAAGGGCTTTAAAACAACAACAAATTATTATGGGCACACACACACACACACACACACACACACACACACACACACACACACACACACACACACACACACACACACACACACACACACACACACACACACACACACACACACACACACACACACACACACACACACACACACACACACACACACACACACACACCTCTGTGAGTATCCTGTGATGTGTTTGCCCTGACTGGAGGAAGCAAAGCTCAGCTTAAACCATAGCTTAAAGCATGCTGCTACAGACTGCCACATGCAGCATCTGCACCAAAGTCTTCTCTCTATGTTGAAAATCTACCTTCTTATTTAGTACAAACACAATGAGGAAGCAGCACAAGTAGTATATTCTGCACCCCGCAGTTTGTTTTTGAGTCACCGGTAAATGATTCATCCTGTGAGTCAGCGTTCTGAAATACAGCCATCAATATGTAGGAATCCTATCAGAGCTTGAAACTAGAACTAGCTGTTCCTGCCAACTAGCTAGCGGGCAGGTCACCTCGACCCAGCTTGCTGATGAGTGGGTGTGAGCTGAACAAAACAAAAACAGTTTGTGGACCACCATACATGCTACCAGAGGGTGCACGAATCAATAACAATGTTCCCTGGTGAGAAGTGAGACACAAGACCATGTGAGTCCAAGCTGTCCTAAACAGTGCTGGTGATGTGCAGAGTTGTATGTCTGTATTGTGGCACTCACATGGCGCTGGAAGGTGGAGAAGTGAATGTCGGGGATGAAAAGGACAGGCTGGGTCTCGAAGTCGGTCATCATCTTGAAGATGGTGACATCGTTGCGTTTCTGGAGGATGGACACTTTGACATCCGCAACTAGGAGGCAAAGGCACAGGAGTTATAAGGACGTCTTCTTTATATCTGCAATCTGCACCAATACATTTTTAATGGCAATACATTTTTTAGGTAAACACAACATTGGCATACTATCATCTCAAAGTTGTTCCAAGAAAACAACTGCGAGTCAAGTTACCTATTGACACATCCAGCAAACACAGAGAATCATGAAATATTTATTTAGACTTGTGTGTCTGGGGCATTGCGCAAATGCAAGATAGTAATATTCACTCTATTTTTAGCTCTGTTTTGGTTTTCCATGACTCCTGAAAGAAATATCTGGCTCTTTAGCTGCTTAATGCAATACACTTTGATCACTTTGCCTGCGGCTCACTTTCCTTTTTTTGCTGTTTGGGGCTGGGCAGGCAGCTCGCAGTGTCTTTTTATATTATCAGAGCTTTGTTTTTGTGCTGGAATCACATGGGCCGGGGTTAGGAAGGACAGTTTCAGAAGTATATATTCTTTCTGTGCATTTGTGCCTTAACTTGTCATCTTGACTTCTAAATGGTTTTTGTCATTTGTCATGAAGGGTATAACAAACTTAATCCCTGTGCACGAACACCGTTAAACTCTGGGATGTGTAGGGAGTATAAAGGGAAAAGAACCTGGATTAAAATAACGGTAGTTTCCGTTATGTCTCTTATGGCTCTTGCATATTATACAAGTTGAGTGACTCACAGGCCAGGCCGGGGTTGAGCTCGGCGACCTTCCCTTTCCGGCGGGACTGCTTCCTCTCCTCGTCACGGATCTTCCTCTCGGCTCCCTTGTCGCAGAAGACTTTGATCTGGCAGAAGGAGCGGTGGATTGGCTTGTTGCTGCGGTTGTTGTAGCTGTAAGTGTCTATCTGCAGGTTCAGGGGGAGACCCTTCACGCCCTTCTGAGAGGAGAAGTCTGTGCTCAGGCAGTTGACAGAGATGAAGATCTGAGGAGGACAGGCGGATAGACAAGAACGATGAATGAGATAAAGTAGATGGAGACAGTTGTCCAATACCATCTGGACAAAAGTTGGTCAAATGTCACAAGTCAACATGAAATCAAGTGCTGGCTTTGTCAGTTGAAGTCAACATTAGTGATGATCTAACTCTTTATAATTGCTGCCGCTGATTCATAAAGAGAAGGAGGTCTTCCGGTCTGCCACACACACTGCATTCAGTGTTCTAGGTCGCCCTCTATTGGCCATTGTCAGTATCACACAGACAAGCTCATATTATTCTGAAGTGAAGTCTTTGTCCTCCCAGCGCTTGTATTGAAAACAGGTTATCATTGTGTCAACAACACACACTATCAAAACAGAGTGTTTAGGAACACAGTAATACAAAAAGATACGGGGGCTAAGCAGCAGATATCACTGATATTATCAACATTATTTTAAAAGGCAAAAACAAAATATATCTTTGTGAATGTTGTTGTGCATCTGAGCGTAAAGACAGAGCAATAAAAACCCTGTAAGTCCGTCTATTTTCGGTGAATACACTGAACATGTTTCATCTATAGTAACAAAACTTTATCTATACATTACAGCGAGAAGCTCAGAAGACAGATTATATACTGCTTTCAAGCACTATCTCAGTAATGTCTGTATGTGACTGTAAGACTTTTATTTTCAAAAGAGATGTCATCCAAAGACCTTTTTAAAGATTTTTATGAGGATAAAAGTAAATTGCACGAGAGCAGGTAAGCAGGGAGGGGCTGCCTTTCTGCAACTACATATATGCTGTAAGGCAGTCACCCAGGGGGCAAGACAAACAGACATGCATACACCTGCTGACACAGGCACAAACACAGACACAGACACAGACACACACACACACACACACACACACACACACACACACACACACACACACTGTATATATATATATATATATTCATCTGTTGCAAAACAGATCGATGCACTCAATCATCTGTACACACACACACACACACACACACACACACACACACACACACACGGATGAACATCCTATGGACACAGGCCTCTAGTCATGAGACAGTTAGACCCACATCCTGGTGTGTGTCCGTGTGTGACTTTATTTTTGTTGTCTATTTGTTCGTTTTTCAGTCGTCATCCCCCTCTGGCTGACATTGGACAGGTGCCACAAAGCGACATGAGGGTCAACAGAAAATAAAGAAGGGAAGAAAGGACAGGAGCTCCTCCTTTCTGTCATCTCTCCTCTACCTGTTGAACAGGATTTTAATTGTTAACGGCCCCCCTCCTGCTGAGTTTCCTCATTCCTACCTTCTTTGTCGCTTAGGTTTGGCGTGCAGAAAATATCTTACCACGCAGCGTCACAATTGGGGAGACAGGCAGGTTGGGCTGACTTGTATGAGCGGCCGCAACTCTGCGTCTCTATGCAACAGGACTAAACACACTGAGAGGAGGTGACAGCATCCTCACTCTTCCGTCTACGCCCCCATTTTCTTTGACAACTGTTTTTTTTTTTAGGATCACATTGACAAAGCGGCTGATGATCACTGACAAACGGGTGTCAACATATGTAAATACAACTTGTGGTCTGTGAAAAGAAACCCACAAAGGAAAGAGAAGTCTATTTAAGGCTTAAGTGTGTGTTGTTGTGAAAAGTTCAAGACTCACATTGAGAGTTCAAGTCAAGGAATGTGTATGTAAACCCATGGTAAACAGGTGCCTTCGTATCGGCACATTTAATTGTTTCTTCGTGTGCTTCTCTTATAATCTTACCTTGGCTTCCTCGTTGGTGTCCCAGGTGAAGGAGATGGCGTTATAGGAGATCTCCTCGATGTTTCCAATGGTATTGAAGCTCTCCTTGTAGTCGGCTGCAACGACAAACAAATGTTCAGTGTCTCAGTTTAGAAGCAGCCGGAGGGGGTGTACGAAGAGCTAAATATCTGAGGTGTTTTAACTGCATATCTTTTTTCGTCATTTCAGTCGGAAAGAAAAGCTACAAAGAAAACTTAATTTTCATTCCCCAAGTTACTGGATGAAGGGCTGAGGTTTGACAGGCTACAGTTGATCCCTAGCCACTCAAAACTAAACCGTCACAACCAAACAACCACGCCTTTTCCTGTCAGCTATCCATAAGCTGCTCTCTCAACCAGCCACTTAACGGTGCAGACACAAGGGGATTAATACTCCCGCTTTGTGTTGAAACCAGGATGAATCATTATGAAATCAGATGTTAGACTTGAGTGTGTTTGAAGCTATTTTTGCTCTTCTACCAGCATCATTTTTTTAAGTGACTGTAACTGTAACTGGGACAGGTAAATAAAAAGGAAAATACTTCTTACCTATGTCCAAACACCTCTGTTTGGCGGTGTGCTGCCTGGAGTGCCAGTATTTCCAGTGTTTCAGCTGATCATCTCTGCACTTCTCCTCTCCAAACACCACCATCACTACACTCTGACAAATGACCAACACACACACACAGTGACAACTTAACACATTGTAACAGTAATTAGCATGTGTTTACAGTCAATGCTCCTAAATTGTTACTTCTTTTTCTGGTTTATTTTCGTCTTGGTTTCTTACCCTGACTTTGGTGATGGGTTGCTGCATGCCTTTGTTGTCGACCTCCCTGAGGGTGATGGGGTAAAACTGGCCCTTGTTGAGGTACGTCATCGTCCCGTCTCCCGTCTTCTGACGCAGGGACTTGGATGCCTCAAGGGTGTACTCGAAATTATTCCTACAAACACAGTGATAATAATGGCAGGACTCATCAGGACACATCCAGAATGGAAAGATCAAGAAACTGGAGAACGGTGCAACAATATCGTTCAGGAATGGATAATAAAGCGTTAACGGGGCATGCTTCATTGAGCCGCAGCAGCAGCTACGCCGTGACCTAAAATCAGTGCGCTGTCAGATAACGCAGGTGTGTGTGTGTGTGTGTGTGCCAACTCTAGCCCTTTCACACACAGGGGAGTCTGGTGTCTCCCCTGTGGCCGACCATGAATGAGGCCATTCTGCTGTGTTGTGTCAAAAGCTGAATGGCGGTGGAAGTCGGACGGTGGGGCAGGCGGCGGCGCAAACTTACCCTGGCACGTTGTCAAAGCGAGGGTACTCCTCAGGCGTCATGGAGGTCATACGTAGCTGCATGTCCCCAGGGAAGGCAAACGTCTGCAGCAGCACAAAAGAAAAAAGGTGTCAAGCAGGGCACATATGATTAGACAGCAACTTTGATTTGAATAGCGTCTCCCTATAATTCACCAGAGGAATAATCAGTATTGAATTGAAGTGCCCCTCTGGGATTTCCTCCCTTTCTTCTACCACTTCTAATACTTTATTTACCTTTTTATAAATGTGTCCTTCCTATTAATCCACACTTTTATTTTTTATTCTTCATTTAACCAATCCCTCCTCCCCCCTCCTGTAAAGGGATTTTGTTGGATTCATTGAAGGTAAATCCCCTCCAGGTTAAATAGAGAAAGAGCAGAGAGAAAGGGCTTTGGCTATTGTCGGAGAAAAGTACAGCACTTTATTGTGTTGGTGAGACAATGGCATAATAACACACTGGCTGCTATTTTGGCCTGTTAAAAAAAAGAACAGGGAAGGCTGAGCCCACCACTGGCTCCATGGGATCAAGTGAATATCCTATTGTCTGATGGGAGAGATCTGAGAGAGGAGAGGAAAGCTAAGGAGGAGGAGGAGAGGGGGGGGTGTATTGTAGGAAGAACGTTGGCAGGGCTTATAGAAAGACTGGATTCGAACCACACACACACACACACACACACACACCCACACACACACACACACACACACACACACACACACACACACACACACACACACACACACACACACACACACACACACACACACACACACACACACACATACACACCTCCTGGGAACCATCCTTGTAACTTTCGGAGAAGGTGGAGTCTGGGGGCGTGCGGGACTGGGTGCTGGGGCTGTACTGGACCGCGTTGTGGGGGGCGAGCTGCCGGTCGAAGATGCTCACGTGGCCGTCGGTTTCGTTGCAGTTGTTGGGTATGGTCACAGAGAAGCCGTGGCTGGGGCCCTCGGTCTTGACGGTGGCGTAGTTTGGCACGGCGGCGATGGACACTGTGACGGTTGTGTCTAAGAAGAAGAAAGATCAGCAAAACAAAGACATTTAGATTATTTTTATTTTTTTCCCAGCCAATTATGTCTGCTTATGTTATACCGGACGGGAACTGACCTGGTGAGGTGAACTGGGGCCTCTTGTCCTGTGACAGCTGGAGAATATTGAAGGGCCCCTTGACGACCTGGATCCTGCTCTCCATACCGCCCTCCTGGAGTGGAACTATGGAGTGTCCTGGCTGGAGATGGTGCCTACAGCAAAGATAAACATGCATAATATTTAGAACTGGATTTGAAGTGTTATCCGCCATATTTTCCTTTGTTTTGTACTACCATAATCATGAAATATTAGGCATCTAAACACTTCTGCACAACCGACTTACCTTTTGGGGTCAGGTAAAGAGATTGATTACCCTCTGATAATGGATACATATACACAATTATCCAAGATTCAGGTATAACACACCATCTTAAAAGGAATTAAAAGCCTCTCCAGCTAAATTAGTTTACGGTTCCAGGATTGGGAAACAAGGCATTCTTTCAACAAAGATTTGTGTTACTGAATTAATGTGATGCATTCAGCTCCATGCTATCCGAAATATACACAGATAATGCAGAGGATATCAGAGAGCTTCAATCTCACAATTCCCCTTCATGCTGTGGCTCCCCCCCTTGTGCTTTTATTGTTTAAATTAGGCGAGAGCTGGTGCTTACCTTTTGTTGGGATCCACATCAGAGACCATGGTCTCTTGCTTGCTCTGGGTTATTGTTCTCTTCTCCCTAGGCACCTGTATGGGAGGGTAAACACAGCCGCTCAGCGTCTGACCACATCACATCCAACATCCACGGTCATCCTGTTGTCTATACGAGTGGACTGGATCAGTTACATGACATAAGCTCTGCCTCACAGATGTTGCTTAATGTTCCGCATGTCAGTATGGGGAAAGATCATATAGGTAAAGTATTCGGTAACTAATCCCCACTGACATAAGGTTCTGCAGTTTATATTAAAAGAGTTCAGACAGTTGAAAAAAAATGTTTGTGCTTGGTCAAGGAAGTCATTTCTGGGAAAGGTTTCTTCCCTTTGTACCTTATAGTAATCGTAGAGCAGGCTGAGAGCTGCAGCGCTGTCCTCGTCTCCGTTGATGCTCATCATGGCCTTGGTAGCGGCCGTCAGTGGGTTCTCCAGGAAAGACTTCCAGGCTTCATCTTCATTGGTCGTGTTGAAGGAGCGACGCTGGCCGCCGTAGCCCGGCTCATTCTGGAGAACCAGGACCGCACGCTTACTGTGAGAGGACAGTGTGTCAGTTTAGTAACTGTGTACAAACCCATTATTCCAACCACAAAAAACTGCTTAGGTGTTGTCATTTATAAAACTCTTCATCACATGACCTTTCAGAAAACGGCAACAGGTGAAAGGATTACTTGTCATATATCATATGTGTCACTTATATAGACTCTAGTATGAATACCTCCCTCTCGTGGATTCAAAAGATTGATACTCCTTTCTGACTTACTTCCTACTTAGTTCACGGAGCCAAGACCTACAATCACGGCCTCGTTCAAAACAGACAAACAGGTTATAAGAGCGCCAGATCAACCGCATAGATGTTCTTTATGTGTGAGACCTGTTGTTCAAGCTTTTCCACGATTGTGCAACAAATCTCAGCCATCGAAAACCACAGAGGAAAATGTGCTCTACAGGCTTGTCAAGGTGTGACGACACCGACGCCGGCTCTGCGAACTCTCATTGGCTGAGAAGGTGACCGCAGGTGACGCGTCTGACCCTGCTGCATTCCTGTGTTTAATCAGCGAGGTGCTGCTGTCACTGTACGGGCAACCTGTTTGTGAAATGTTTTTTTTTAGTGTGTGTGTGTGTGTGTGCACAGTTCTTTCCCCTCTTCTTCCTCTTCAATCTTGTGAGGCCCTCAGAGGCACTGCTTTGTAGACAGGGCTGAGTTGGACGATTACGGAGAAGACACCAGCTTGTATTTCTTTGTGTCTTGCCTAACATGCTAATTTGAGTATATCGGGATATTAAATGGAAAAGTTTCAAACATCTCAACACTTGGTGGCTATTTACAGTAGACTACATTTGAATGTTTGCTCAGCTCATATTTACTCAGACATGCTTAGCCTAATGACTAGAGAAAAGCTAAGGGACAGGAGAAGCTCTTTGTTATCAAAGGTTCATCTCCTTGTAAAACGTTATACATCTTCAATCATCAAATCCAAATCCATGTGCTGCTTTTCTGCTACAACAGAGCGCTTATGACAAAGTGTAATAGCACTGGTTTAGTTTCCACGTTGAGTATCTACAACAAATACAGCTTTTTTCCCCCTCCCTCCCTCTCAATGGTCAAAGCAAAGTGACAATTAGTAATCCTAGATGTAATTGTGCTATTCATAAAAAAGGCAACCTGATCAGATTTGGCTGTAAAAACGATGTGAGGAAATGTAATCCATGACTAAAACAAAAAGAAAAGATTTGTTTTTCCAGAAAGGGGAGATTAAAATTAGAATTCACTTGCATGAGATAAATTCAGCAATGAAGCATACATTCAGACAGATCCGATCCGTCACTTTTAATGCGCAATTGAATGAAGACATACTTTTGTGTGTGTCTGAGGTTGTCTCTTAAAATAAAGAAAAGTATATCCTCATATAGCCCCGTGCTTGCTTACATTGTCTGTGTAAGTAGTAGCGCCGGGCCAACGCCTAACAGGTGTACAATTTCACTCTTCTAAAAAGTCTCCTTGTCGTTAGCCTCGTAAAAAAAAAAAAAGTTGAATATAAATTGAAGTTAACACCTACGGCAGAAATAGGCTATACATCCCACTAAACATGACTGTCTGTAAACGCATCAGCAGAGACCGTTTTATTTAGCTGACACTAGCTTCCCCCGCTGTGCATCATGTTTATTCACGAACAAACACGGTTAAGACCCATCAACATTGCAGTTGGAGCTTGAAGCAAAATCAAACACTAAACCGCCCATTGCCATCACGGGACGACGGGGTTCTATTCTAACAGGCGCCTGTAGCTCGCACGACAGGTGGAGGAGAAGCACCTGTACAGGCATGAACGTGACAGGTGAAATGAGCGGAGATTTAAGCCATGGGAAACCGTGAGATGCAGTCGCGCTCAGCCCGCTTGGCAACCACTATCAAGAGTCAACATATCCATGAAAAAATACACCATTTTAGCCTAATCATTAAGTAGCCTAATTCTAAAATGTTACACAAATATCAGAAACATTAAAATAAATAGCTAAATAATTGGACCGCAGTGTGACCTCTGCTTTAAAAGAAAATATCAGCCTGTGCAATAAACTGAACAGAAAAAAAGTATTGCCTAAAATAAGATTTTAAAAATCCCCAAAATATTTAGAGTCATATTAGCAAGCTTGAAGAGGACACCTGACAGCTGTGCAGGCTTAAAGTGGAGAGCCAGGACAACTTACTTGTCATGCTCCTGTGACATCTCGGTCGGTCGAACTGGACTTTCTAGTTGGTACTGAAAATCCGATCCGTCTTCTTTGCCTGTGGAAAACTCCTCCGCTAACGCAGGATGAGGGCCGCGGCAACAAACAAGGTGTCCCCGTACTGAGCGAACGGGTTTTGTAGGCTTTTCTCGCTTTTTTGGGGCAATGCTGAGAAATCGAGGCCGGTTTTACCTGTGACAGGCCTGCGGATTGGATTACAGGTGGACGGCGGGGCGGGGCCGCGCTGTCACTTTCCTTCTCCGAGGCGCTGATTGGCTCACGCGATGGCCTATACCTGCAGCCGCGGCGGGACCTAACAGGTGAACTATGGGAGAAAGAACAAAACAGGGGGTTTGGCAGCTGTGATTTCATCTAGTGGGTTATCGATTTGGTTCGGAGCAAAACACATAGTATTTAATAGGCCTACTTAACACACAGAAAAGGAAATTAAAGCATGAAATTACTTTAAAAAGATATAGGCCTGTCTAGGCTATAAAAGATGCATCAATATTACATTTAAATTACTCTGCTTTCCTTGGTGCAAATGAATTGCATTGACACAACCCACTGATGTGATGCTAATTTCAAAACTGTAGGATTTCTGCTGCATTATGGGCAATAATGGCTTTTGTATTTTGGAGGAATTTCTTTATGTCCAATAGGCTACCTCATGTTTTTGTGTCCAGAATTCAATTAAAAAAATGGAATTGTTAAAAAAAACTCATAGGTATTGTTTTATTTACTGATACTATACCATGGCTCTTTAGTCCCCTAATATAAAATGTATAGTACAGTATAGAGTTTTTGAAAAGCACTATATAAGTTGAATGTATTTTATTTTTATTACGTACCTCATTGCAATCATATTTAATAATAAAGGTGTCATATGATCATTAAACTAGTTTGACTTGATGTAGTTATTCATAATGGACATTATTTTTATATCCTTCTGACAGGCCTCCAATGTGAAAGATAAGGGACCAAAAACACAGTCTTTGGATTGCAAAAGTATATTATAAAGTAATCAAAAGCTTCTATGAGGCTTCAGCAGTCTGACTTAGACAAATCAAGTATTTCTACAGTTAGGCCTACTTCTTTTTCTTTTCCAAATTCCAAGACAGTCTTGAAATAGTGTGTATCTATTCTTTAATTGGATCAGTTCTGTCCAAGCCCATACTCAGTGTGCTTTGAAGGTTTGGTATCAGCATCTATCCAATATCGCCTGATGAATATCCTGTGATACGGTTGAAACAGAGAGTTTTACACTCAACGAATCTTGGAATGAGATTGTTTTTCTCAACAACTAATTCCATTCATAGTTTTAAAAGATGTTTGGAGGCTTCAATTATAAAAAAAAAAGAAATGCACATCCATGTTGCTGGTGCTGAAAAAGAATGAAAAATAGTTCAATGCTTCAATGCAGGTGAGGCTTCAATAATGTTTTCATGAGAATCAACTATTAAATATACTGTATATTATTAAAGGTGAAGTGAGCGATATATTTATGTTAATATACGTGTTAAATCGCTCTTTATTCATAACCTGGTGCTATCAGACCATCGTACTTCATTTCATTTGTACAGAAGGTCTGGAACTGCTCTATTTGGCAAACGTTCACTCACTTAGAGGCAGGTGTCTGTTGAAGTTTAAAACTATTGGATCTGCCCAGTGCCACTCTGGATCAGCCAACCAATCGCATGGGCGCAGCATTCAACTGAAACTGGAGTGCGACTTCAACGTCATCGTTCTCAGCCACTCGCTCTGTTCGCTGATTGGACGGCCAAACATTTTCCTGAGCTCAAACACGTGAATTCACCGCAGCCCCAGACTGACTACTGAAGGGAAAATTAAATTTGGGCGGAAGTAGGTAGGCGGGCGGAGCCAGGCTACTTTATTCATACAGAGATCACTTATATAGTGTGCCCGTTTCATAACTCCGATCTCTCAGTCACCCGCTCTGCATGTAATCGGCAAATACATTTTTCTGGGATCCCGAAACTGGTATCCAATCAGAAGAGAGAACGCTACAAACCTGCCGGTGCACACGCAGAGCGACAGATAAGTTAATGTTTATGCGCCTACAATGGCGGAGCAGGTAAAAATCCTTCCCAATGTCTGTTGTGTTGGTTTTTATCATGTTTTATCGCACTTACGGATTTGAGAAAATGCTAGATAACTCGCTGCTTGAAGACCGCAGTGCATTAATGTGGTGACGTAGGGACGAGGGAGGGGACTGCTAACTGCAGTCACTGACAGGAAGTTAGCTAAAAGAACCATTTCACTCACAGCACCTTTAATATCCTGAAGTACTACTGTACACCTTTGAGCATTTCGGAGCCTGAACATTTTTATAAAACAAATCGATCTCAATGAATAAAATAATTAAAGTCATAATATCTTTATGTAAAATAAACGTCAACAAGACATTAAACCCTGAAATATTCTTCTTAATTTACACATGCAAATGTTTCCCACCGCCGGCTGTGAGTCACTTTTCCATCCTGACAAACTGTACGCTATGCAAACTTTTCTCAAGAGCTTCTGAAGAAACAGTCTCACCGGTGTCACTGTCACTGGATGATGACACAAGATTGTTTACATTCTCTTGGAAGACAGATCGCAATCAGCCTGCACAACTGGCAACAGTATAGACAATCAAAACAATTAGAGAATCTTAAAATGTAATATTTCTAGGAATATAAATCTATCTATCGATCAATCAATCAATCAATCAATCAAACAATCAACAAATCTATTTATCTATCTATCTATCTAGCTTTCTATCGGTCATATAAATGTTGAGCCGCTCTGACACACTGTTTTTTGCATCGCCTTGGCCCTTTATAATCCAATACAACTAGCTGTGGGCCACTTGTGATTAAGTAAACACAAATGTAGGATAACACCCTTAAAACCCGAAAGCTCCAGATGAAAAGAAACACCTTGAGTGAAAACAAACTGCCTTGTCAGTGGAAGAGGGGGCTTAAGAGATGCTATCAGCTATATTCAAAGTTTCTCCCCACACATATGCTGACAGAAACTAACAGTATACCCACCACCCCCCCCCCCATCCCCCCCCCCCCCCCCCCTCTCTCTCTCTCTCTCTCTCTCTCTCTCTCTCTCTCTCTCTCCCTCTCTCTCAGACACAACCTCCTGCTCCTGGTTCCTGGTTAACTGTTTATTTATCCCACTGGAAAGACACCTGCTTCTCCTGGAGCTTGTTTGTGTTTGCACTGAGGACATAGGATAATACAGTGAGGGACTGTTAGAGGTGTGTGTGTGTGTGTGTGTGTGTGTGTGTGTGTGTGTGTGTGTGTGTGTGTGTGTGTGTGTGTGTGTGTGTGTGTGTGTGTGTGTGTGTGTGAGCATGAGCGTGAGGGGTGGAGGAGGCTGGGAACAAGTGCCTGGGCTGCCGATGGTGGGTCTGACTAGATGTTGACTCGGCAAAGAGCAGCCAAACCATGAGGGGGAGAAACAGAAAACACAAACAAATGAAAAAACAGTACGGATCAAAGTAGCGTGGAATCAAACCTGGGAAAATAACTGATAAGTTTCTGTACATATGCAGATTCTTCAATTATTGTGCTAATGCAACAATGCAAACATACTCAATTAAAAGGTAAAAGTCCTGCATTCAACCATACATTCAACCCAGTTTTCTAAGGCACCACCTCCGAACTGGTAGGAAAAGGGGTGTACAGTAAGATTGGAGTCTTTTTACTTCACGTCCTGATCTGCTTTTCTGTCTTGTGGTGTGCCCAAGGGTTCAGTTCTGGGTCCTATCTTGTTTGCTTTATATAGATATTACAAAGTTCTGAAGATGTATCTTATTAAGCACTTAACAAAATATTTATGTAGCACATTTCCTTTTCAGTTTTGGGAAAAATAGACAACACTTTACAATCAGTTCTAAAAATAACTGGAAACAAATGCAAATATCTAAGAACAGGTGTAATATGATCACTGCTATTCAAGTGACCAATTATACATCTCATATCTGTCTCTTTATATGACTGCCTAAATGATAATAAAATTAGATGGCTAACTGTTCCTTGATGCCAACAAAACAGAGGTTATCTGTGCACTTGCCGGTCTCGTTCTGTAGCAGTTTGACTAGGCACCATCTCTTGATCACTATGTGAATGTATGCATTATTTATTATTCATGCTTTTTATTTCATCATGAGTATTGTAATTCCCTCTCCACTTGTCTTATGTTGAAAATGAATTAACACTTCAACAAGTGGCATCTTACTGAAGATACTGAAAAACAGGAATTAAATCCCCCGAAACACCTCTTAATATAAAGACGCCCTTTAGTTTAATAATTCCTAACATTAAGAGAGAATGGCATCTTGATATCTTTACTTTGCTTCAAAGCAAAAGAAGAACTCTTTTTTCCTTTACTTGGAATGGAACCTGCACTCAGGCGAGGCCTGCTGTAGTCACTGATGTTCAATAGCCCCAAGGCAAAGGGTTGATCTCACGACTGCTTGCAACCGACAGAGAAATACAATACAGCCAGAAAAGAGAAGACAATTGGACATCTGACCATGTCGTGCTTTTTCTACTGTGCACCCCGGATGCACATGGAGCCGATCCCAACGACTCAAACCCTCCAGGACGCTTTGTGTCAACTTTGTCAGTTTACTTAGTGGGATGCACCCCCCTCGCTTCATCTCTCTCCTCCCTCTTTCCCACCTAACTCATCCTAGAAAACAGTTGGATTTTTAACACCATCCCGCCATACTCCAGGCACCTAACCGGGATGGAAATAAGATGCAAATCCGTCTCACTTCTCTAACATGTTAGCACTTGTCTGAGCCCAGAGTGCTTGTAACTGTATTGTTGGTCTATTGAGTCACACTGGACCGCTCTCTTGCCTGGGTTTGAAGTTTGGGAGCTCACAGTGAAGCTTGCTGTTGTTGGGTAAACAGGTGGAGAGTCTGTATGTGAACAATGACACAGTGTTGTAATGCGTTGGGAGATTCTTATCATGTTGTTGGTCGTTATCTTACTGAAAGTTAACAGACACTTTTAAGGACTGAACTGATGTGAGATGTTTAGAACAACCATGGACAGATTAGTCTGATCCATAAATAGTGTTTAATTGCTATACTGTCTGATTTAAGTGTCCACCGTTTAACTGATTACTTGTGTTTTTTTTTTTTTTTAATTTCAACCACATCAGTTGGGACTGCCTTGCCTTGTCATTCCTTGTCATCATTTTTGATATAAGAGGTTTTAATTGGAGGATATTTCAGTGTGTCAGTGTTTCAGCTTCTCGAGGCAGCTCAAACGCTGCAATGTTTTTCAGTGTTTTGCTGAGGCCAGGTTAGATGGTATCACACTGATGACACTAAAAACAGTCCCAGACACTGAGGGCACGGTAGACCCACATGCTACACCGCAACTCCTTAAACATACACATACACACACACACACACGCACACAAACACACACACACTGAGAAGGTAACAGGTCAGTACTTTTTCCAGGTGTTATGGGATGCTGGGATTCTTAACAGAGTGTTTGTGTTTTGCTTCACAACATTGCTGATGTTTTAGCCCTGAGCTGTGGATCTCTGACCATTCAGAACAAAGAAAGGGGCCGTTATTGTACACGGACGCTGCAAAGAACTGAAACAAGTAGTCTATTGATCGGATATTACAGAAGATTAATCTCCAACTATTTTGATAATGGTTTTTTTTCGTCTATTTTTGGATATAGTAAATCATTTGTATCACAGTTATAACATGTCAGATAAATTAGTTCAATCAGATCAGTATCCTTTACAGATTTTATTCATATTTCCCTCTTTAGTTTATCTAATTAATTATAGTTTAAAATGTCAAACCACTAAAAAACACTATTCACAAAATATTTACTCACTGTGGCAAATACACAGTGGGGGATTTTTTAAGGAAAAATGTAAACAATTTCCACGTTGACAGAAAAACAAGATTAAATCAATTAATAAATAGATTAGCAATCTTTCACCACTTGCAAGGTTTACATTTATGAAAGTGTTTACTCTCTATGTACTTTTTTCCTCTTTAAGTGTGAGATTTTTTCCCCTGTCCCTTAAAAGGTGTCTTTTTTTTAACGCAGCACCAGTGTTTGGGTTGTCAAAGAGTTTAGAAATTAAATAATAAAAAACACTCCGGACTCTGATGGGATATCTAGCAACTCTTTATTTTGTGTAATTTTAACACAGTTGTAACCCTGAAGATTTAAACATCATATCAAAATATTTAATACATCCAGTCCAAGGTAATAACCTGAACAAACACCCTCCAGGATGGGTTTATAGCCTATTGGATTACGTAAAAAAACAAACAAAAAAAACCCCGCATCATAATTCATCTCCTCAACATGGCCACCAGACTGTTAACGACATGAATGTTTACTTCTTCTTCGCAAAACTTTATTTTCCTAACGATCACTTAGAGGTGAGATGAACATGTGGGAACCGTTAGTGTGGTACTCATCTGCCTGATAGACAGAAAACACTCACAGTAACCTGAGCACTATGTTGTTTGAGCCCTTCTGCAGGCCCAGACACTTACAGTATGTCCCCCAGATTACACCACAAAACAAATTCTATTCCAGTGAATTAGAGGAACTTGTGTGCATTCTTAACCTTCCCCATTCACCTTCTCTCTCTCTGCTTTCGTCTCTATTTTGATATGTTTAATCCTAGAGTGACACAAAACTAACTGTTTAGTATTTACTGTCAGCTACAAGTGTGAGTTCTTTTTTTCTAAGCAGGCCGGCTCTGTGTTGGCTGAGGAATGCAGGCAAACAGAACACACAACATTCTTGCGTGATCACAGACGCATTTACGTGCTATTTTAAGACCAACATCTATGGGAAATGTTGTCACTTTCTTTAACAATGCACATAAAGACACACAATTTAATGAGCAAAGCTGACAAAAGCCAAAAGATGCAATGGCAAAAGGTGTTCAAGTTTATCTGCAGAAAATACCAAAAACAGCTAAGTTCACAGCATGATCTTAAGTTTAAGATGATATCTGATGCAAAGCTGTTTTACTTTTGTTGGACTTAGCACTCATTGTCAGTATCTTAGTGAAGAGGTGTGGTTGTGAAATCAGCCTCAGCTGCTGATCTCAACAGCTTTATTTCTTCAACCTTCTCATCAGGCCTCAGATTAAAGCGATGGTTTGTCTGCTGCTTGATGGTCTGGATGGTGACAAGCTTTTTACTGGTCTAATACTATAACATTTGCAGACCCCCTGAGTTGTATATACATATTTTTTTCCTGCTTTCTTTTGTTGATAATTGTTCATCCTCACCCATCCAGAGGTCTTGTCACTTGACAGGTAACA
Organism: Ammodytes marinus; assembly: GCF_949987685.1. Classification (NCBI taxonomy): domain Eukaryota; kingdom Metazoa; phylum Chordata; class Actinopteri; order Uranoscopiformes; family Ammodytidae; genus Ammodytes; species Ammodytes marinus. The sequence goes on along the minus strand of NC_137219.1, from coordinate 13,674,710 downwards.
ATATGCACCCTATTTTTCAGGTCATATGGAATCTCCATAGAGCAGCGAAAGGTTCACAGAACTGGTGAGGTGACTTGTGACTGAAGGCAGTTATTGTTAAGGAAAGTGTGGGATGGGAGACTGCCAAACAAGCTCTGCAGCTTTTCACCTGGTTCAGCCTCCCATTCTGCCCAGTCCAGTTTAGTTTCTGTCGTGATTGATTCTAACTCGCCCACATACACCGCAATCACAGCCTCCTCACACTATAAACTATTGCACGGGAGAGAAGTATTCACGCCTTTTACTTTAGAATAAAGAAGCAATGATACAGTGTAAAAATATAAGAATTTAACAGACACAAGATTTGTAACAGATTATGTAAACAATATTCAAAATGAAACTTACTTTCTTTTACTACTTTTACACTATTATATATATATATACTGTATATATATATATAAAGACTATTGTATTATCAGCGTAGCCTATTATTGGTCTAATATTGTTCATACTTTAACATAATTAGATTTTTAATATTTTAGCTGTTCAAAGTAAACATTATAAATTTTACAAATAATTGTTTTATAAAGTTATTTATTTATATATGTGTAGAAATATGATTGAGTCATGCAAAACCTATTTTCTTTAACTATTTTTAGATTTGAATTGAAATCAAATTCTTTTTATAAAAGCTTTACAAAGGAATTTATGCAACGAGAAACGCCAATAAGGCAGTTTGCTAAATGACTCAAAAAGCAGATTTTGTGCACTGACAAATTAAATACATTTTAATTGTTAATTTATTAAGTAACATTTTAGCATACAAAATATTTCTCTGAAATGAAGTACAAGTTTAAAGAAGAAGGAAAATGAGTGAGTGCAAGTACCTCAATAATGTACTTGAATACATGAACTTAGTTACTTCCCAATACTGGAAATCCAGTGTAAGTAGCCTACTCTTTAGAAGTGTGAAGTGTGTCCAACTGCAGAGTACGTTATTTTTCATTTTACATTTACATAACAGAATCTGCGTTTTTAAATGTTTTTCAATCCTGACACTTTCTGATTATTTTTAGGTTAATGTGACAAATATAGAATATTAGAGATGTCCAGTGAGGTCTCAGACTTTTGGATCCCCAGAGTGTCACAACAACAAGACGAAGTATATAATGAAATTTCTATCTGCTTGACTGCAAAGATACAAATGTGCAGGGCAGGGCAAAAGATGATTCAAGGCATTTGTCAATTTCCATCAGTAAAATAGCTATAGCTGTTAAATAAATGTGGAGGATCGGAAATGTAGTGAAGTGGAAGCAGAAAGTGATACGGATATACAGTATTAGAGAAGGACTTTAGAACTTCCTTTCAACCACATAAACATGTTCACCTCAATAAGAAAAGTATTCATATACTTTTGCAGAGTGATCATCTTTGTGTGTGCAGCTAAGCGTATACGTTCACTCTTGTCTCTCGCCCATACTTAGGAGAAAGGAATCCTTTCCTAGCAGATGTGCTGCTAAACCTGAAATGTGTCTTCAAGAGGAAGCAGGAAACAAATGCAGGATCTTAAATGTTGCTGTTAGATAAATGTGCTTCGTTATAAGAAGCACAGTCATTTGAAAGTCTAATCTCTCCAAGATATATGATGCTTTTACTTTCACTGTCAAAATGAATCTTGAACCTCGAACCTTGAACCGAATTTAATTAGAAGTGACATTGTCCTTAGATGAGTGTCTTTAGATTACCAATTTCTCTAGTAATACAAATATGAGAACAGAACAGCGAAGAAAACAAATGATATACAGTAAGAGAATACACAGACACAGGCGTCTTTCCATGTCTTCAGAGGACATTACATAGACCTGCATTTACATATACGTACATTTCCTGGAGACTTATCCTATAACCAATTCTTTAAACAAGCCTGCGCCTTAGAATTTATATTATAGGGACTTGCATTTTGTCACCAAAATGGAGAAGAGTCCCCCGCAATGTGACTGTGAAAACTGCTTGATGTCATCACAACATGAGTAATACAGGTGCAAACACAAACAGTCCCAGACTTTGGATTTCTCTGTGTCGATACAGTCAGCACGTTCTCAGAGGACATGCATGAACCTGCAGGAGTTTCTGTTGTCTTCAAGCCAACCGTTGCTGCTTGGCGATTACTGCCATCTTCATAGTGTGAGGGAGCTGCTGCAGTGAAACCCCAGTTGTCCCCTGCATGCACCTGTTTAACCTGTAACATGCAGGAAACAGTCTGCAATGTAGCGCAACTCTTAACAACCCCCACCTCATCCTGCATATGGCAAAACTGAATGGGAAGGTTTTCGGGAAATTCTTGAGAAAAAAATGGTTGGAGGCAAGTCACAGCAAAAAACAAAAAGTCACACAGAGAGCAGGAGAGTTTCACTTGAACGAGGGCCAAACCTCTAAGCCCGAGGGGGGGTGAGAAACAAGGATGACTGACTATACCTAAATATTACTTTTAGAATAAAAATGATAAAGATGCTTAGTGCTAATAAACTAAAATATGAAATATATTAGGAGAGATCCTCATCAGTAAGAATGACAACAAAATGAAATATAATCTCACATTTTATCAAATTGATTCCAGAATTTGCGTTTGACTCCTTTCTAATTGATTAACAAATATAAATCAATGAATAAAGCTTTCAGCCTTGCTCCAACTCATTTTCATTCTCTTGCGCCATCGATCGATGTTTGTTAAGACACTGAGAGCTTCTTGTTGTTGGGAAACTTTATTTCACAGTAACATCATTTCCTCATCATTTTATAGAAAGTTTCCAGGAAAGAAGAACTGGTAATCTAAAGGTGAAGACAGGTCTTTCAGGAAGAGATAAGTGCATTTGGTTGAGCTATGTAAGCTGCAATGCAGAAAGACTCATGTTAGATAAATCTTGCACAAAATATAATGGAATAGATAATATTTTAACTAAAACATGTTGATATGTGTGGGGGTGGGGGGGGGGGGGCTGACCCTTGACTGTGTATTTTTTTAAACTTGCATTTTGCCATTAAAAATATTATTTATTCTAAAATATATACAGTATATATATCTAACTTAATTGTACCTGAAGAGTTTTTATCTTTTTCTTTTGCAGGTCTTTACTTTTCTTTTGTCTGTCACAACATCCCGACATCTCTGTTGTTCATGCAACATGAGCAAAAGTCAGAAGGAGTGTGAAACCGCTGCTAAAACAACTTCTTTACATGGACGTCTTTGCTTTTGTTCAACTGATCCTCAGACCAGTCAGACCAGCCAGCAACACCTCTGTCCTTGGGTCCATCCCAGGGTGGAGCAGATAAATCAGTGCGGTTGACAAGTTGGGTTAGGCCAACCGTCGCTCTTTGTTTTGTGTTTTAATTTGAGGTTTCGCTCCGTATGCTTAAGATTCGTGCCCAGAAATGTAAACTATAAGCATGTACGTTCTCACAGAAAACCTGGAGTTTTTGTCAAACGTTTGTTCACTTTGAATGATATAGATTTATGTTGATTCAACCTATTGTGTCTGTTGTAGTTGCCACATACATAAACTGATCTGGAGACGATTGTTTCTCATTTTAAAGAGCTTAGACTTAAACTGCTGGGTGATGAGAACGCAGAGCCAAGACACCTGGCTATGATGACCTGAGAAGCTTTGTGGATGGAGATTGGATATATGCAGGGCCACACCCACCACTGAGGACACTGACCATACATAATCATAGTTTGGTGGGTGTGAGATTGAGAAACCTGTTATGTTACCATGTGAAAAATTCTATTTTTATTTGAGGAAATACACCAGGATCATGACCACTGCATATTAAATTGTATTTTGAAATATGTACAGATAGATCCTGTGGTGTAAAGTGTCTGCAGATAAAGGTCAGATGTCTGATTAATACAATCAAATTAATATTGCACTTGTTTCATAACATGTGATTTGAATACAATATGTGTGGACATAATCAAACAGTTCAAATTGTTTTATTTTAACAATCAAACCAGGCCTAAACAAAAGCCTCTTCTAGGATTTCCCTCTGTATTTCTGATTGCTTATTCAAAAATCCCAATTTGAGAGACATTTACTGATATGTTGTTGTGTTAGTGTTGGGCCCTGAAAGTTTTTGAAATATTTTAATAATTCAAATCTTATTCTAACAGCTAGCTAGCCGATGTAGTGGAGCCAGCGCACAGCTGATGCACAGCATTGTTCAACTATTGTAATAGTACTGCAGCTTATCAACTTAAACCAAAACACAGTGGATTTCAATGGTCCGGAGAAGGGAAGAAAAACAAACAGATGATTTGTTTTACAATAGGCATTGAAAAGGACATTGTCAATAACAAGAGTAAATGATGATGAACTAAAAGTTTCAACAGGAAATCAGTGTGAAGGCACAGAAGGTTGTTAGAGCATTTATCATCTCATAAAGAAGCTAAAAGTGTTGATTGTGTTTTCATGATGAGCCACTTTGGAGTCACCTAATGGTCACTCCCAGGAAGCAACACCGGCAGGTAAGCTAGAGGCCAGCAGAGGGCGCTGGAAGATAACGTTTATGGGAGAATCAGCAGTCACCATTCCAACCCACTTCCCTCTACTCTCTCTTTTTCAAGAAACAGGTTGTATAACATTGATCTTTTTCAAACATTTGTTCCAACACGTTGTCGTTTTTTTTTGCTCTGCCCTCGGGGCAAGAACCTGCATCCGCCCGGACTCACACAGCACACAACTACACACAACTACACAGGGGCTTTATATAGCCTATAGTCTCAGCTCTTCTTTGACCCCTCTATGTTTATGCAAATGTAGTAGGACAGTGTATAGAAGCTCTTGTATATGGAAATTAATAGTGTGCTGTAACTGACACTGCAGATAAAAGACAATGTTTAATATGAGGCCTCTTAGCTGGGAGGCCTCTTCTGAGGATAATAGTAGCACATGCTGCTCCGTGTCTGACTCTTTGTCTCTCGCCTTTTCTCTTCTCCTGTCTCTCCCTCTCTCTCATGAATATTTCACCATTTTCATTCCCCCATTGAGTCTTGCACACAGGCTGTATATAAAAGGCCCTTGCTAGATGCTCACTCTCCCTCCTCTCTCATCTTGCTCGCCTCTCCTCTCATTTTCTTTTCTGGTTCTTTTTTTACTCTGATGAGAGTGAGGATGGGGATTGGATGGTAATGATCTGTTTAGGCACCATAGTCGAAGCAAATAAACTGCATTTATTACCAGAGATAAGACCTGTGAACAGAAGCACTCGCAGGGTTAATGAGCTACCTGAAACACCCAGGAGGTTGTGGTAGCCGAATTGTTCCCCATGGCTTGACAAAGACTTGGACAGGCTGGGCATTTCATCAGTGATCAGGTTTATTCAGAAGATTCCAGACAGGACGAGGATGTGAGGTGCATGGTAGCAGCAGGTTGAGAGGCAGCAAGCCCTCCTCAAAGTTACAGAACAGCGTTTCATCACAACAAGTCCCAATAACAAGTCCTTTTCTAGGTGTTTTCGTGTCTTACCAGTGACCCCAACCTTAAATATGTCTGCTCATCAACCTCTATTTCCACCACAAGGTCTCACCGGAGTCATCATTTGTTTCCTGGTGTATGTTTTCCCCTCTGTGCCTGTAACTTGACACCTCGATCTGATGTCTAAAAATTTTATTATTTCTCCCAACAACTAAGGAGCTATTTACAGTAAGGGAGGAATCCAAATATGCAAGTGAAACATGGCAGATGAGGCATCATTTTGAAAAAAAGTAAACAGCAGACAGAGAAGGAGACGAGACAAGGAGGATGAACAGATACTTGGCTCCACACTGGAGAGCAAACAGGAAACAGGATACCAAGACGGGAAGTGCAGCAACGACATCGTCATCCCTCCCCCTGCTGTTCCCCTCCTCCTCACTGCTCACTCACTCACTCACTCACACAGATGTTCATGTACTCCCTCTTCTTCCCTCCCAATCCTCCGCACTTGCAAAATGTTGGTGTGCTACTGGTCACCATGGAAACCCCTGCGTAAAAATGTATTCAGCAGAAGCACGGCAGGAAAAAAAAGAAAGAAGAAGAAGCTGGGAATATCACACCCACAACAGGCGAAAAAAAGAGAGGACCGCATTCATCACTCAGATGAGGACAGTGCCGGGGTGTTGATGCGGTCCACTTTGCTGCTCAGACAACAACAATATCTCTGGTTGTTTCTTGTGTTGCAACAGTGTGACATGGATAGGCTTATGTGACACAATTTGAGAAACAAAGGCTAAAACAGTCAATAAAGATAAGAACATTTTGAACAGATCTGTATAGCCTACACACAATACACTCACACACCTATAGTATTTGTCAATGCACACACATTCATCCACACCCATACTGTATGTTCATTGCGCCCCTTCAGATGAAAAAAAGTTATAGGTGCCCCCATGGAAGAAAGAAATGTACATTTTTGCCATAAGGTCTAACCAGAGGGGCACCTGAGCCACTCAAATGCCCTCAGTATGACCTTAGGCCAAGAGTTTAACTCCCATTAGATGGCTAATAGTAACAATATTCCGAACGAAAAGGGCAGGGGTGATTGCCCCCCCCCCCCCTCCAAACCAACCATGCACGCCTCTGTTAAATTAACACAGTACAAGTAATAAATTAATTAATTAATTAATGGTACTTCTTATATGTCTTTGTCTCCTTCTCCATTTAGAAAACCTTATGGGGTCAAGACTCCTTATTTGTCTTGAAATTACCAATAATTCTGATTATTTTTTGAATAATTTTTTGAACAAGCCTTCCTGATTGAAATATTAAATGCTAGTTCACATTTGTCTACTAATGGAAAACCTCCCCACACTCACACACCTTCCTGTCTTGGTTACTGTCTGGTTTCTCTCATTGTGTCTGCTGGTGCACACTGCGGTCCAGTTATCAGCCCAGTTAACGCCCTGGGACAGCTGTCATGATGGAATGTAAACAGCACAGATGGAGTCACATCAAGACTCTTGAAATAGCGAGAAAAAAAATCCCCACTGTTAACACTGTAAAAGCCACAATGAAGCCACAGACCCGCCCTCTGTCATTCTTCCTTTGTGTGTGTAGGCCTACTGTATATATAAATAAATATATATGTGTATATATATATATATATATATATATATATATATATATATATATATATATATATATATATATACTGTAAATATATGTATACAGTATGTGTGTGTGTGTGTGTGTGTGTGTGTGTTTGAGTGCGTGTGTGTGTGTGTGCGTGTGTGTGTGTGTGTGTGTGTGTGTGTGTGTGTGTGTGTGTGTGTGGGGCACCAGGTGTCCGCCAGATTACTGACCAGTCGGCGGTGACACACTCTGCCTGGCATCCCTCTTTAAATCCTGTCTGTCTCTGTCTGTGTCTGACTCTCATCTGTATTGCACCACATGGCCATCACTGGCCAGAGATCACACTGGGATGCCAGTGAGCGTGTCAATCTGTTTTTATTCTTTCTTCTTTACTGCCCTTGGTCTCCATGGCAACAGTCAGAGTCAGGGAGTGGGAGGGAGGAAGGGAGGAAGGGAGGGAGAGAAAAAAGACGCAGAGAGAGAGAGAGAGGGGCAGGTTGTTTGGCAGACAGGATGCAGACCATTTAAGGCTCTGAGTGGGGCTGGATTTCATAAGGAAATGTGGAGATTAGCTTTATGGGCTACACTCTCCCTGGCTACTACACTCTTAGGTACACCTGACTAAAACAACAGCCCTGCGACAAATAATCCTGCATCATGGAGGTTGCTAAGAGAGGCGTAGATTAAACTAGTGTAGCTGTGGCACGTTTTTGAATTGCATTGCATTATGCAGAGAGGTGTTTCCATTATAAGCCTAAAACAGTGATGGGATTGGGCTGGAAAAAATATTAGAAATAGCTCTCAGTATAGTTTTAAATAGTTTCAACAACAACTGAAAATGATGACTTCCATTTGAGCTAAATGCTAGGATGTTAGTACCACGACACAAATACAGTGATTCTGGAATAATGTTTTAACATCTTGCCCCATCTCAGTTTAGTGTTGTTGTATTTGCTGATAAACTCCACCATAAACAGTTTTAAATAATTATAATAAAGCAGGTCTTAAATGTTCAAAGTTAATAATTGGTTTCAGAATAACCAGTGTGTATGAACATCTTTGTATTACATTGTCCGTTATTCTTATGGTATGTGCTTTAGCTGCACAGATGAGTTTAAATGTCATGCCAGTAATAAGAAAAATCTGAGATTGGAGTTGAAATGTGGGCCATAACTGAGAACACACACCCCAAGGGTTATTCCCACAATAGGCTCTGTGTTTAAGCTGCTAAACTAAATTCCTTTTCCTTTTTTTTAATACAGCTATCTATTTTGAGTGGGATAAGCTGCTGAGTGAAAAAAATGCCTATACACACATACATTGCATACACATACAGTATGCATACACATTATTGTTAATCTTAAGAGGTTTAGAATGCAGCACTTTTATTGTAATGGAGTATTTTTACAGCGTGGTATTTGTACCTTTACTGAATTGAAGCATTTTAATTCTTCTTCCACCACTGCAGAGGAGCTGTTTTACAAAAAGCTCTCTGCTGCTGCATCATCACCACAGAGCAGGGTCACCTTGGGTAAGAAGGAGAGGAGAGGAGAGGAGAGGAGAGGAGAGGAGAGGAGAGGAGAGGAGAGGAGAGGAGAGGAGAGGAGAGGAGAGGAGAGGAGAGGAGAGGAGAGGAGAGGAGAGGAGAGGAGAAAATAGAAACGAGAGCAGAGTGTTCGTCATCATCAGAGCAGAACGTGACCCGAGGCCTGTTCACAGATTGAAGCCCCTCTCTCTCCCTCGCTCTCTCTCTTTCTCTCTCTCTCTTGCTCTCGCTCTCTCTCCTCTGCTGTCTGTGCTTCTCAGCCTTTTATCCAGATTACCTCCGTGGAACAAAGCTGTTGTGTCAACAGTTTTGAGCCCATGGAAGAAAGTAATTCATCACAAGTGTAAAAGCTGGAGACCAAGCAGATCTCCATCTGTGCTTGCCTGATGGTCTTGCATAATTAGCTCAAACAACTACAGTCAGAAGTAAAAAAAAAAAAATGTAATCCACTGATAGTCCTGGCCTATACAGTCATGTACTCTGTAAATATGTCTTTAAAAAAGGAAAATTATTAAAGAAAAAAATTGAAGAAACATGCATTTACAAAGCTCAAAATATCTTATCAGATTTTCCATAAATCACTTCCTGTTGAAGCATTGTTTACAGCCGACAGTGTGGCAGTACTTCCTCCAGGGATATCCTCTGTGTGTTTATGGCCACAGGATATTTGTGATACCAGTTTTGGCTCCATGCTCGCTCTAAATATAGCATTTAACATAGTAAATTAATAGAATCAGTGAATGAAAAGTATTATTAAGCCCTCTTCTTCTTTATCAGCCATTATGTAATGTGTAATGATACGGGGGAAAATTCTTTCAATTCTATTGTATGGAGCCATTGGTTTTTTTCCTAAAGATAATGGAAAGCGTGGGCAGGCAGCTCGCATTGCTATGGTGACAAGGCCACAGCAGGAGGTAAGAGAAGCAAAAGATTAGGAATCTGTAACATGAGCTAATGACGCTAGAATGATAATAAAAAAAACCTTGTTCGAAAATCAAAGCATACACATGGAAATAAAGGAAAATAAGAGCCAGTCATATCATCTCTGATGGAAGTGTTAGGCTATGTTGTAGAGGAAATGTCATCAGCTCAATGGTATCTACAACAAACACTTGAGCTGAAGGGCCTTGGTATGGTGGAGGCCTGTGTTGCATTCAAATACATTTCTGTGCAAACAAAAACTCACAGTGAGCCGCCAAGTTAAATAAACTGTTTGACATTTAGGGAAACACATTTCTTTGCGTTCTTGTTGGGAGTAAGATGACAAGATTGATAACTCTCATACGCTACATATGATGCTATAAAGCCAGTCAAGCTGTGTTTCTGTGTCCAGTACATACTCAAGGTGAAATGTTATTGTTGATATACTCTTTGGTGTATCTTTCTACTCCTTTTTGGGATAATTATTCCCATAGAATGCTGCGTCTCATGTATTTTGGTACAAAGCTGAATCCCCCCCTCACTCATCCTGATTCTCTCTCTGCCTGTATGTCTGTCTGTCTGTCTTTCTCTCTCTCTCTCTCTCTCTCTCTCTCGCTATTGGGGCTGCAGTCTGACATGGCTAGCTGTTGCTAAGTTTATCTCTGTGCCTATGTGTGCCCCAGAGGCATGCAGAGGCAACCCAGAAAAGACAGAGTGCACTGTCAGTTGGAATGATCAGGGGAGGGAGGAGGGGAGGAACGCTCACGATGGCCTGCTCTGGTTTACACGAGCTGCAGCAGCCTACTGCAGAGCGAGGCTGTGCAGTAGGCTGTGGGCAAATCATGTGCAATGTGCGAGCGAGTGGTTTTGTGAACGGGTGGGTGTGCGTGAGAGACCATGAGCATCACAGTGTACAGTATAGCATCAAAATATTGGCTGCACAATGTAAGAGGGGGTGTCATTTGTATTCATTACTAATGAGCTCAGTAGCCCTGCTCCCAGTCACATTTATGCTGCTGTTTGCCTGCAAAGCTCTGGAACTGACACAGCCACTTAATAATTAACAACAAACCCCTTCCAAACTATTCCATGTGGCCTTATTATACCATGGATACAGAAGCACTGAACTGTGTAAATGTTTGGTTGATATTTCTTTACCATTGCTACAGCTTGGCAGGTCATACTATAATAATACTCCCCTTATGTAGTTTCCTCCATGAAACTGTTTTAAGACTTGACTTTTGGTTTGCACAACAAACCAAACGTGACCTGAGATAAACATGTGAACACCTTCAGCGAGCACCAGCAGAGAATTTATGTTCCAGAACAAATTCACCACACCTCTGACTGACGCACTGGAATATAGTCCAATCGTATCCGGTCGATACATTGATCCAAAACGAGGCATGCTCGTGAATGATTGAGTTTGTGACCTCTGTGCAGCGAGCTGACATCATCACTCTGGGTCCGGAGCCAAACGACCGGCTGCACTGGAAAAGCCCCTCGGGCCACAACAGATCTCAGCTCTGCTGGTGGTGTGCTGCACCAGGTCGAGCTGAACGCTTGATATGATGTAGCTGCTCACAGACAGGGGACCTTTGGCCTGTAGATGTATTGCTGCACTTTGGCACGGCGTAGCTCTTTTGAAAAGGGACTGTGAAACGTGTTTCCTCTTATTACATAATAAGCAAAGAAAGTCTTCTGCAATTGAAAGCTGTTTTAGGTTGAGGATTTTCCCCCCTGTTTGATGTTTGTTTCGCAGTCTAAAAAGTGTGTCAAACGGTTTAGGATGTAGGTATTTTGTGTTCACATGTTACATTTGCTTGTTTTCTAAAATAAAGATCTGTGAGGGGAACAATCTTATGAGGTTTAAATGTGTGTGTGTATATATATATATATGTATATATATATATACTGTACACAGTATATACACTTTTCAAACTTTCAGAGTATATTGATTTCCTGTGTTATTGGGGCTGCTTCTGCGGTGCATTACTTGTGTTCCGCCTTTTGTAAATGTCTGTCTGCTGTCTGACTTGTGTCTGTCTCTTCCTCTCTGCGAAACAATAAAATAATCTAATTTACTGTAATCTAATCTAATCTACAAATGGCTAATGTGATCATCCACCCTGGTTAATTACAAAAGTGAATATATTCCATGAATATCTTTCTAAAAAGCTTCACGGTCATCTATTAAATCGAATTGCCAACTTTGATTTAGCCTCAGGAGCTCTCTCTCTTTGGGCATGTTGAAGCACAGTAATCGCAGTGTCTATTTGCCCACTGGCCCAGTGGTTGAGCCCTGCCCTGTGATGACTCATAAAATAGTAAAGACAACATTTAAAAAAAGAGGACATCCCTGCAGACTTCTGCCCTTTGCAATTATGCCCAGCTGTTGGTCAAACTGTTGCCATTTTATTTTGTCACTAGCACACCCCCTGTATTCATTAGCCAGTACGCTGCTCATCTGCACTGCAGTCACAGCAGGGACACGCCCGGTCACACATTATAGAGCGTGACAGCGAAGGATACAGCAGCATGCCACTCACTTCACCTTTGAGAAAAACCACAGGGAGTGGCCGACGTATCATAAAACCAGCCTTTGTAACTTTCCATTTCAGTTTACCTCACCGCAGAGGAGGAAGGGAGAGGCTGCTGAGAAAGCCAGACTATGCTTAACCAACAGATAAAATGTATTGTTTTTGTTGCAAATAATCACGTACACCTTCTTAATTATCAACTTGAAGGACCAGTGTAATGGTATATTCTAGTTACTATAAATTATGTTTGCTTCAATTTCAATGCATTCTGCACAGTTTTATAGATACTTTGAAGTATCTTAAGATTCCAGTTATTTATTGTTTTCCGTTGATTTGGGCTTGGTTCATGTAACACAGTGAAAATTCAAGTCATCATTAATATTGAAATAAAAGTTACCCTATTGCTGTGAGGTAACGCAGTGCAGACTATTTCTATCGATCTGTGCTTTAACTGTTTTGTTATGCAACAGCAATCTAACATTGACAAAAACAAAGCCAGGCCTGATCTTCACTGTGATGAACGACAATACTCAAGCATTATATATTGCATGTTGTACAGACGTGAATGTAAACCAATTGATGTCTGGAGTGGCAGAAGTAATGCATCCCAATCACTAAAACACAGCAAAATAGTCAGTTGTAATGTACAATATTGGGGATTTATATTGTGGCATAAATGTGCCAACGAAACAACATGCAGATATGGTCATTTCAGAACAAAAACACATATTCCTGGTTTTAAGTTGCTCTGGGATAATGCAGAACCATATCTCTTCAGGGGATTAAAACCCATCATGAGTGTGTGTGTGAGTGTGTGTGTGTGTGTGTGTGTGTGTGTGTGTGTGTGTGTGTGTGTGTGTGTGTGCACAGAAGATGCTTTTACCACAAAATGCACTCCCACCAGCACACCGCCGCTATACTCCCCCTCAGGAGACACATGTCCTTGTATTGCATGCACTTCCTGGGTAGGAATCAGCACACACACACACTCCCTTTTTTTATGGTCTGCTCTACCTTCATTCTTGGCTGCATTCCTGGGCAGAGCTGGCACTGCGTCTCATCTCTGCAGGTTGACACAGGAGCCCACCGGTCCTCCTGTCTGATCTCCTGACAAACATGCACAGTGTTGGTATTTGGGTGTGTACCTTTCAAACGCAGAGCAACAATGCTTACTATGCAGATCTGTTCTTCCCAATGGTAATAGTTAATGTAATGTGTGTTCGTGGAGAGAGAGAGAGAGAGAGAGAGAGAGAGAGAGAGAGAGAGAGAGAGAGAGAGAGAGGGGTATGTAAGAGGGAATGCAAATGAAACAGTGAGACAGTTGGCGAATGAGAGAGAAACAGTAGCACTTCACCCTACTGTTATCAGTGTTTAATTTGGCTGAGCCTCAGCTACTGCAGAACCCTAAGTGGGAGTTTTACGTAAAAGCACACTTATTGTGTAACACCCTTTCCCTCCTCCACACCATCACCAAACTGTACATCCGGGTGGAATCTCAACAGCTTTTATATTTTCCTCAGCTTTTGTTTGTTTATGCTGTTTTAATGATTTGCCCTACTACAGTAATACATAGTGTCATCATTTATTTCAAACTCAAAGAAGTGATTTAACTAAGTGTTTTTTTTTGTTTTTTTTGCTTAGAGAAACCTGCTGCCCTGCTTTGAAGATTTAAAACACATGAGTCATCTGGCACTGTTCAGACAAGTGTTAATGATCAGGGCGTTTGAAAAAGTGTCAACCGTGTGAGAAGTCCTCAGTTGACTGTCAATTTGCAATCTAATAAGACTTGGTACTGTGCCAAACAGATTTGTGGCCCTGCTTTCATCTTTAGGACGAACTGGAGTTACATTTCATGCTTACATATAATAACAATAAAAAAAGACTCTTGTCATTCACTCCTGATTTATCTCTCTCTCTCTCTCTCTCTCTCTCTCTCTCTCTCTCTCTCTCTCTCTCTCTCTCTCTCCTTTTTCAGGAGTAGGATGTTTTGAAAATGTATTTTTTTTTTAATTGCAACAAATGCATCAATATAGTACCTGGTTTAGATGTACAGTTGCAATGTATTTCTTTGTAGCCTGGATATTATATTTATATACAGAATTGTTCACTAAACCTTTTATTATTTATCAAACCAGATTATACAGAAAAGTACCGTTTGTCGAAGTCTAGGATTCCAACTGCAATATGTGTTCATCTAAGATCAAACATAACATGAGTGTTCAATAAAGCTGCTTCACATGAGGCTAGTGACTTACAGCATATGCTGTTTCCCTACAAAGCAATTATACTCCCAGACCAGACTCATTGATTTGCTGTGTTGATCTGCTTTTTGTTGACCTTGACAATAGTTCTCTATAGTGCTGAGTTGAGATTGGCTACCCCTGTATTTCTAACTTCAAGCTCAAATCAAGACAGTGACAAATCAGCCTCAGCATGTTACGGTAAGTTTATTAGTCGACATTGACCTCTTACTGTTTTAGACCAGGCCAATCACTACCCATTGTGGCTGTGACTGAGACTGATTACACCACAGAAATCCTCAATAATTGACTGCATGTTGTCCTAACGTTTCATCCGCTCCAGCAGGGAAACTCAATAGCATTGGTTGCAAAGATATACCCCTTTATTGAACCACATTCTACATTTCTGTTCTGTCTTTCTCTTTCTCTCAAGCCGCCTACACCCCCTTCAGCTAGTGTTTTGTGGCCAATACTGAGCAACCCAACAGAGAGGCACAAAATCCTGCCTCGCTCAGGGCTCTGCTGCAGCCAACTGCCACTCCACTCTGCAGTGAGGTGGAAAGGATGCTGGGAGCCGCAGCTTTTGAGGCTGGAAGTGCTGCAGTGTGTGTGTGTGTGTGTGTGTGTGTGTGTGTGTGTGTGTGTGTGTGTGTGTGTGTGTGTGTGTGTGTGTGTGTGTGTGTGTGTGTTGCTCGAAGAGAGACGGAGAGACGGTTGAAAGAACAGGACGCAAAGAGGAAATTTAAGGGGGAAGAAAACGGGCACAGCTCTGAACAAGCAGCACGATTTCCTGCAAGTGATGAGCCATATTGCATACGTGTGTCTGAACATGTCTGACTGTCCAGCATCCCTGGAAAGGCTGACTCAGTTCATTCAACAGAAAACACATAGTGAGTGAATACAATGGGAGAGATGGGAGGGAACACTGGCAATGAGCAGACTCCATACATTATGGAAGCAATGTAGGTGAGAGAGTTGCTCAAAACCAGGATTCAATCTGAAGGGTATACTGCATCTGGAATGACCTCAATAGACCTTCAAATCTTTACATAAGAACCCCCCGAAAAACGGTTTTCTTCTCCACTTGATCCAAAGCACAGAGCTCAGGATTACATACAGAAAAAAACATGTATGATTTTCAACAAAATCTGCCACAAATGTTCAAGATATTATCTCAGAAGCAGCTTCAGAGATAATGTAGTCATGGACCAATAAGTTAAGAACGTATGTGTGCATTGCATTTAACCATTGGATAACCCAAATACATTATTTCCAAAGGAGAAACTTTTGTTTTTTCTGCAGCCAGAATCTCTACTGTGCTTTATATTTTATGGGCTTTCCATTCATTTCCCCATATTAAATGTCATTGCCTTAATGGTCATTGCTATGATAAAGAATGCACACACATGTGGTGCTATAGCTGCCACATTTATATGTGGATTGTATCCTGAAGTCGGTTTGGAATAGCATGCGCCAAATCTTGTTTTGTGAAGAAAGACATTCGCTACTGAACAACATGAAGGTCCACCCTACCCTTTGGGCATCTGTGATTACTGTGTGATCAGTCGCAGGGTGCCACTAACATAAGATGCATTTGCCTCCCTAAATTGCAAGATTCTGCACAGACAAACTGTAAATTGTAAACATTTTATTTGAAGGAGAGTAGTAGAGGAGACAGCTGGTAAATAAATGCAGCTCTGGTCAGCACTTACGTATGCCCAAGACCAATTTCCTTTGGGACAATAAAGTTTATCTCATCTTATCGTATCTTATCTTATCTTACCTTATACGTCTTCAACTCCCTGTGATGAAGGTCATGCCATACAGCAATGGATGCACTGTACTTTCTTTGATGGTGAATCTACATCCATGTGCACTCCTGAGAAAAGGTGATGTATTATTCATATAAGCAAAGAATTCATGAGTGAATGCAGCCTGCATACCAAGCCTACTGACAAACAGACACACACACACACACACACACACACACACACACACACACACACACACACACACACACACACACACACAAACACAGCAGTTTGTGAAGCGCATTTTCCACACAGGCCTCAGCACATAACCTTGCTTTGAGAAGCATTGGATGCAAATGTGCACAAGATGATTTCCAGTGTGAGGAAAACGGCAGTTCGGTACGTCTAACACGCTTTACAAGATACAAGGAAAAAGCACTCTGACATGACAGAAATGCACGGGGAGAGTCTAAATCCTACTTGATAACTCAGTGACATTTTCTGTTGGACTTAATTAGAGCCTGGACCCTTTTAAAATCCAGGTGTGCACGTGCTTGCATCTGATCACGTATGTTTCTGTGTTTGAGACGTAAGGGACCAAAGAAAGTGTTTTAATTACCTCTAATTAGAGACAAGAGATGGGATGTGTAGCACATAAGGCATAACCACTGCGCAGTGTGGAGCTGAGACCACCTTCTCCTCTTAAATTTAGCAGTCACGAGCCGCTAAAAAAAACCTGAGGTCTACAATACAGAGAAGAAAAAAACAAGAAGTTTCACCTATACAATTGTTACTGACTTATTCCAAGACTCACAATTAAACTCACTATTAAAGAGAAGGTGTGGGGGTGCCCTTAGCTCAGTTGATAGGGCGCCCTCCCCCCCCCCCAGCAGCAGACCCGGGTTTGATTCCCGCCCACGGTCGTTCTCTGCATGTCACTCCCATCTCTGCCCCATTTCACCTCTGTCTCTCTGCACTATCAATAAAGCATAAAAATGCCCAAAAAATATCTTAAAAAAAAAGAGAAGGTGTATGCGTCTTAAACACAGAACAATAATCTACTGAGGCTAAGAAAACTGCTTAATCTCTTTAATATTCAATTGTTTTCTGTATATCTACACGCACACACACACACACACACACACACACACACACACACACTGACACACACATTGAAAATATGTTTTGAAAACTTACAAAGTCTATGGTCTGTAATAGGCCTATCTGACATATCTCGTTGATTAATGATCTTTATCTCTTATGTAAATGAGGCTACGCATCTCCTTTTTTATAAATAACCAAACCCATTGTTCACATTTAAATAACCTAAAACAAAAATGTACAGTACAGATCTGAATGGCCGACAATGATAATTAAATTTTTTATTCAAATTAAGAACAGGTAAGACTGTAAAGGAAAGTAAAACTCAAAGTATCTTATTGTTAATGGAGAGTTGTTTATTTTGGCCTGTATGTTGATTTATTCAGCTGTTTAAGTGGAGATGTCTAACTGTAAAAACTGGCGAGACGTAACATCTTTGTTGCTATTTTGAAAAACCTCCAATAAAAAAAACAGGGTAGGCCTAGCCTATGCTGCCTTTAACATAAATGCCGCAGGTTACACGGACCGGTGAAAACCTTCTTCTGTTATTGAATATCAGCCAGATAGTAAGTTGGCCTACACAATTTGGGCATACAAATGTTATACAATAGCCTACTATAATGCAAACAAGACTTTGCCCTTGGACTGCGGAGAGGTATTTTGCGCGGAAGATCCATTATTTGTGGGCAACTTAATTATTATGCACGAAGTCATGAACCTCATGTGTGGGTGTCAGTGTTATTGTATTATGCTAGGTATGGGCCGCAGACTGTGACGGCTTTCATTCCTCTACAGTTGTGCGCCGCACTTGATTCTCGTGAAAGAACTGCCCACTAGAATTATCATTTTATCATTCAGGCTGTGCTGTCACCATGAAGAGGGCCAAAGAAATTATTTAATGGTAATATAAAAACATTGTTCGTTTCTCTGTGTGCGCGCGCACGCAAACATAGTTGTATCCGTGTTGCATGCACGCATGCGCGAGTTTGTTCGAACGCGCATCTGCAAATGTAACGGAGATCAAAGGAAAGCTTTTGATGACGTTGATGTTAATTGTTTTGATGCATACAATTCCATACGTCATCTTCCTCTCTTATGTTTGATCTGTTTCTAAAATCAATTTAAATTTTCATTATTGACAAGTGAGTCCCAGACTACAGTCAAAAACCACAATGAGGATCTACAAACCGAAAAATATTCAGTAAGCATCAAAAAAAACTAAGGCATATCAACCTCAGAAGAGATGTCAGAAATCGTACAAACCAAAACCAAGATGGACAACACCAGCTTCATCACAGCGGAAACTGTTCTGCCCGTTGTAAAGAGACATTTTGCAAAAATCTCTGGAGCACAGTGGTGCATGATAAGAGGGGGGATGTGGGATTCAGCCACAGAAGCTACCCTGGCTGATTTGTTCACTGATATCGTACAGACGCTCACTGCATGTGTCTTGAAAATTATCTTACCATTGTTTCAGGAGCAGATTTTCAGAAGTAAATCTCCGGCTGATATAAAGCAGGCTTTGGTGGACTATAACACTCGTCTCGGAGACTCCCTCCCGGAAAGTTTTGCTGATGCTCTTAATGTGCCACAGGAAACATTTTACAGTTCAGAACAGCTGACAGCGCTGGTTGAGAGTGAGGTTACACAGAAGGTACACGCTAGTGTAACTGTGGCCATGAGCAGCACTGTTTTGCCAGCAGGACCAGCCGTTTATGACAGTGGCTTGTTGTCAAACATAGCACCTCTTCCTCAAATGGTGTTGCATGCTGGCACATGTCTGAAAAGATATTTAACTAGACTGAACTTTCAGTGCATGGGATGTTGTTGGCAGCCAACATCTATCGAGTTCATCAGCCAGAAAAGCCCTGAATCTACCTCATACATCCTGGAAAAAGAAGAACCACAGAGTTTCCGTGTGAGTTTCAAACAGGAGTCAAAGTCCTCTCAATTTATAACCAGTTATAATGCTTCTGAAGACATACCAGGATCTATTCCAGAGTCTACCAAACCCGAACCTAAGCCTTGCAGTGACACCAGCAGGATAACTATGATCAGCATGACAAAGCAGCTGTCATCTGAAGTAGATTTTGAGACCATCAAACAAGATGTTGACAGCTTGTTTAATAAAGTAAACCTGCCAGGGAAAATGACAGTAAATTCCACAAAAATACTGGAAAACATCATATCCAAAGGTGATCTCAAAAAGTTTTCAAAGGAACTGACTGATAAAATGTACGGTCATCTGATGATTAGCCACACATACCTACCTCCTGTGGCTCAGTTGGGAAAAAGTGACCAAAATTCCCCCGAAGTATTGTATGTCATGACGGAGGACGCAGTTGGAAAGTTCTTGCAGGACATGCTACTCTGGTTGGAGAAAAAGCCATTAGATACAACAAACCACAATGAAGTGTCCGGTGCACTAGCTGACATCGAAGCCCTGATCACAGAAATGCTGCCCCAACCAGAAGAACAAGTCATCGAGTCCCCTGAGGCCAGTGACAAGAAGGCCCCAACACGCTCTAATTCAAGCCAGCTATCATTTGCTAATGATGTTGCATTGCCTGCATCCCTCTGCGGTGAGGTTGATTGTAACAGCTTGAATATCAGGGCCCATGTTGACAGTCGGCTTTTGATCTCACGTCATATCAAAGCGTCTCCAGAAAGACTCACTCCAGATATAACCTCTGCGCCTACAGCAGTCTCTTTCTTCTGTCCTCCTGCACCTCACCCCAGTCAGGTGCTAACTGAAACCGCAGAGAAGGTGACCAACGATCTCATCATTGCACTGCTCATGAAGCTGATTAGAAGAGCCCCCCGGCAAACCAGGAAGACCCTGCGGAAAGATGACGTCAACGCCATCATCAAGCGTCTGTCAGGCAAAGTCCTGAATGAGATCACCATCTCTGAGCCTGATGTCACAACAATCAAGAACATCATAAAAAAACTCAGCAAAGCTGTGATTGAAGACCTTGACCAGGAGTTTGGCCAAAATAACGTACTGGAAGAAGCAATGGAGCTAAACAATACAGTTTTTGATGATGCTGTTCTGGAGTATCTGAAAATCCACCTGAATGCCCTCCATGGTCAACCCCAAAAGAAATCAGGAGTTGCCAGGTTATTTTCAGCAGTGGGAGAAGCCTTATCCAACCCCATGTGCCAATAACTAAATTGACTTCTTTCCCCACATCAACCCCCACCCCCCACACACACTTCCCATCACATTTATCATAACATCAGAAACCAAAAAATGCATTAGAAATGATGTGTCGGTGTTGGGTTAACTCCGGGTGCGTGGGTCCCACATTTAACATCAAACATAATGTGAAAGAAATATAAAAGAATAGTTAGAAATTGGAAAGTCAAAAAATAGAAATAAAAAATGTCATTGAAAATTGTGTTTTGATTTTGTTTGTGTTTTCCTCTGAGGTCAGGTGTTGAAAAAAATGAAGCTTTGTTTATAAGAGAGTCAAAATTCAATAAAAACTCTGTGAATGGAACTTATTCTATTAACTTGCAGATTCATTGACAACATCTGCCTAAAGTTAGATATGCACAAACATTAATCATTTAAATACATCATAGCCCTGGCAACAGGCTTATACCATTTTTATATAGGCCTACCACATTTATTTGAATACCTAAGAAATGTTCGGAAAAATATTTTGCAATGGATTACAGATGTTCACAGTAGGTATCCATCACAATGACTGAGGTATTTTCTGTTAAAACACATCCTTGTTAAGAGCAAAAAATTAACACTAAAAGAACAACAGATACAGACGGTTAGTCATAGTGAAATCATTAACCACGAAACCGGAGGGCCGAGGCAAAGTATCAAGTTTTAGTTCGGTTTTGTTTGGTAAAACTTCAGGTTCACATCAGGTGCACATCTGGATAATTTTAAATGTAGCCTAATTTGTGAAGGAATTTCAATCTTTAGTAACAGATGAAACAAAAACCTTTGCTTTCGGTCTCAGGTCAAATTTAAGTCTTACATTTGGCAGAAGTCAGTGGGTATGGGTGAGGTTTAAGTCTCTCTGCGAAACAACTCTTACAGTACATTTTTGACCACATATTTTGGCTTCTCCACATAAACTATCCGATGTAACAGAGAAACACTAACCTGGGCTGTATAACTTGTCAGGCTGCTGGCTGATATCCACACAAGCAGCTCAAAACTAGAGTTGACCCCATGGGATTTCCCAACCTATTAACCATTACTATTTATAGCCATCTGGCCTACTGTGGACAAGAGACTGAGCACGCAATATCAAATGACAGAATAAGATGTGTCTTACTTTTTAGCCTATGGAGTGTAAGGTGGTGATTTCAAATTAATCTTTAAAGTTGGATGAGAAGACTTCTTTGTGTTCGTCTTTCACTGTAAATGCACAAACAGTTTTGTTGTGTGGTTAGGTATGGCCATGTACAGGACGTGAACTTCAGTGTGCTTTCCTGTTGAGAGCATATAGCTGTCATATCCTGACCTGAACTGCTGCCTGTTAGGGTCTTTTTGCACTCTGCATTACATGGTCAGGTGCTTTGTGCTCATTTCAGGAATGTGAATGACATTTCTGCAAACATTTTAATTAGCAAAAGAGGGATTTGCACCTGTTATATTATTAAGTTAAGCACATTCCGATAGAGTACAGTATATGAAATATGTTTTGCTATTTTTCAACAAATAGCGTCATGTGAAAATCACATTCAGAGTAAGGAAGTAAACATACACCTGTATTAAAGTCTAGATGATGAAACCTTAGAATGCTAGAATGCTTAGTTTATTCAGTAAATTTTTTTCCTTAAATCAATTGTGACTCCTCACTGCCAACATGTCCCAAGAATGCATCGGACAGCTTGCTTCACCGTCACAGAGTCAGTGCAAGAGCAGGCCTGCAGTCAGACGTGAAGGGGAAAGAAAACAAGAAGTAAATTACTAAATAGAACAACACATTTCGTGCTCCTTCACAATGAGTCCTTGTTAGCCTGTGGCCTGGGACAGTGACTGCAAAATGAAAACAAACCATTTACACACATAAAAGGAGAAAAAAAAGCATTATTCAAAGCAACCTGAAAAAGTTTTATCACAATGAAATCCTGTCTGTCCTCTTTCTGTCTGTCTGTTCTTGTGTCATCCAACTGAGGCTTGGAATACAGATACAGTGAGCTTGATCTTAAGGAATGGTAAATAATGCATAATGGATCTTGGGGATGTATGACTAAGCACACTGAATGTGGGAGTCACAAGCTGCTCACAGAAGAAAACTAAGACTTTATAGTTGTTTGTACTGCATGTCAACCCCATACAGTATGTACAATATATCCATTCATCTGGAACAGGGTTGACATTGTTCATACCATTTGGTTCGCTGGTTTCTCACGTAATCATTTTGTTTTAGTCACAGTATAGATCAAAGCAACTGAATGAGAGATGTTGCCAGGTAGACAAGTTTCTACTGAGACTGACAACGCCTAGGGGTTTTCTACACATTACATAAACACACGCCTTTTTTTATGACGTTGGGGGATCGTCACTCTGCCTTCTCTGTGAGTAGAGCGTGGGGGGCATCACAAAGGTCAGAGTGACAAGATTTTAATTGTATAAGAGACGGAATAGGCTTACAAAAGGCCTTTGAAAAGGGTGACTGATTTGAGCAGAAACTCCCCCTGATATTTTCCCAGAAACACTTCCTATCTGATGTTTGCACCATGACCAACAGGTCTCAGGTGGTGAGAATAGGGGAGCGCACATCATCCTCTCTGATCTTGAACACAGGCTCGCCGCAGGGTTGTGTGCTCAGTCCAGCCCTCTACACCCTCTTAACCCACGACTGTTCTGCCTTAGCCTATAAGTCATTTGACAGTTAGCTACTCTTAATTATATGAATCCAGTGTTATATTAGTAGACGTCTTACAATAGCTTCGGTCTGACTTTTCAACAATCACATCTTTTTCAGATTTGTAGTCTCATTCGTCATGTTTTAACCAATATTGTTGATTCCCTGTTACGATGGCTTCCAGCAAAAACTCAACTTCTATTAGCCTACAAGAGATAAGATGAGAATTTGTGGGGGCGCCCTTAGCTCAGTAGGTAGGGCGTCCCCCCCCCCTCCCCCCGGGCCGAGCCCGCAGCAGCAGACCCGGGTTCGATTCCTGCCCGCGGTCGATCCCTGCATGTCACTCCCCTCTCTGCCCCATTTCACCTCTGTCTCTTCACACTGTCAAATAAAGCATGAAAAATGCAAAAAAAAAAGAAAAAAAAGATGAGAATTTGTGTAGGCCTTCATTTTTTTATAGGCTATTGATAACATTTAATGTTATCAAACACAAAGCTGACATTTTGACACAGTCCGTGTTTGAGACAGGGCTCTCAAAATCATAAAGCCTAACAAAGCAAATCTTTGCCTGATTTGAGCAGTTGGTAGGCTTATCCAGCCGTGTTTATCGGGAGATCTGAATTTAGCCAAAATCTATATCATTTAATGTGTGGCAAGCATAATAATAAACTTAAACTACAGTAGGCCTAGCCTGGCTCCGCCCGCCCGCCTACTTCCGGCCAAATTTAATTTTCCCTTCAGTAGTCAAATGAAATGAAGTACGATGGTCTGGTAGCACCAGGCTACAGTAGGCCTATGTCCTGAAAACAATCTTCTTCGACTAGCCTTCCGGTAATGTAAACACAATTTCCAAATGCATCAAGACATAGGCCTATATCTTGTTGTTGTCCCTTGAGAACACAAGTGTGAAATGTTCTATGCCATTTCTCCGCACATTTGTCTCCAGTTGTTATGAGCAATCTCTACATTTTAAGTGACACTGTCACGTCTTGCAAGGTATCTCAGTGATGGGCTGTGCTATCCCACTGTGTGTAGGGGATGAAAATGGCCTCTGTACATCCTGGGAAGGATCAGTGTCCATTCTGGAAATCCCCCCACCCCACACCCCACCGGAATACCTGAAACCCTTTTTGTCCGTCAGTGAGCAGACAAGACTTGGACTTGCTGGTAGGCTAGGCTATATGCAGTTTTGATAAACTGCATGCCTAAATTATTTGTCAAAGTGTCTGAGCAACAGGCCTACATTTGTCTGACTCATATCTGGTAGGCAAAATGTCATGCACAGCACAGCTTACAGTAAGATTAAAATCAATGTAGGCCTACCCTTCTCAGTCACAAATTGACTAGACTTTTGTGTTTGGTTCTCATTAACAGACATCTGAACGATTTTGTTTGGCTAATTAGGCTACCACCTTTAAAACATGGGCAATGTATTCACGTAGTGATAATGTAACAATTCAGAGACAGTAGGCTAGCCTAGAGGGAATGATTGTGCAACTGTGACTCACTGTCTGATGTGTTAGCCTAGTGTTTGGTGCTTAATGGTTTTTGGACAACAATGGCACAGCTAAGCCTACATGATGACGGGTCAGTTCATTGTTGGTGTTGTCATGGTATTTTATGATAATAAGAATAATATGATATAAAGTATCACTATAATCCTTGAATTATATATCTAAAAAGATACTGTCTAACCAAAGGGAATGGGTGCCACACCCGCCTACAGCGTGTGAAAGCAGGGAGCGATTGGATGAGCATCACCATGGCAATGCGATGACGTCTTCGTCCCTTGCTCTAATTGGAGGAAACCCCGTGGCCCCAACCGCTGCAGCGTCCCGGTCTGCCAAACTACACCTGAAGGCTCGCCTCTTTCCCCCGCGCTACACTACTACTGGCTCACACTGCGAAACCTTCCTGTCAATCAAGTCAGACAAAGATTTATGATTGGATAGTGGTCCACCAAATGAACCGCCCTTTTTTAGCAGGTTCAGTTGAATTTTCGCTGCTACTGCCGTTCTTTGCCTTTCTGACCAACCTCTCATATCGGATCAATTTGTGGAGCAAATTTGGACCTCAGTAGGTCAGAAACGATGAGTATTTTTTAATTCGTTTACCTCCTCTGAATACAAGCTAGATGGTCGTTTGCGAAATTGACGAATTGTGGTTCGTTGGGTGTTTTGTCTGAGTAACGCTACCGTGACATATATTTTTTATTGAAAGGAGTGGCCGATGTAGCTAACGCCAGCTAGCCTTTGCTAATGTGCCTGCTAGCTGCTGCAGACAGCTTTGTGGCGGGTTGAGTGGCGACACGGGCTTTACAGCAGATCTCTGCTTCGGATGACTGCAGCAAACCTTAGCCCTTTGACCGTTTTACTGTTGTTTTACACAGCAAGTTATCAGAAAGTATGCACGTTAATGAGGGTGAAAGTGGGTTGGTAATTTTGTAATTAAATGTGTATGGAAACATATTTTCTTCCGTTTAAGGTATTTCAATTACTGCAGTTACTTGGTCGTGTAATTATGGCGAACTGTGGGTAATTTTGACCTCTTGTTACTAAGGTTTAGTTTGATAGATAACTAATTCTTATTAACATCCTTTTTTGCAGCTTGAAACGTTACTGTGGGGAATAACGCCGTCGATCCCTTGCTACACCCATT
Source organism: Ammodytes marinus (assembly GCF_949987685.1). Taxonomy (NCBI): domain Eukaryota; kingdom Metazoa; phylum Chordata; class Actinopteri; order Uranoscopiformes; family Ammodytidae; genus Ammodytes; species Ammodytes marinus. The sequence goes on along the minus strand of NC_137219.1, from coordinate 13,649,022 downwards.
CTTCAACCTAACAGTCCTTGACTGTCACATACCCCCGGATTTCTAAGTCCTCTGAAAAAAATACAAACTATGGAAAGAACGGATCTTATTCAGAAGGCCAAGTTGGCGGAGCAGGCTGAGCGCTACGACGACATGGCAGAGAGCATGAAGGAGGTTACAGAGAAGGGAGACGAGCTGTCAAACGAGGAGAGGAACCTGCTGTCCGTCGCCTACAAAAACGTGGTTGGGGCGAGGCGGTCCGCATGGAGGGTGCTGTCCAGCATCGCAGTGAAGTCCGAGGGTTGCGAGAAGAAGCAGCAGCTGGTCAAGGAGTATCGAGAGAAGGTGGAGAAGGAGCTGCGAGATATCTGCAACAACGTCTTGGTACGTTTTTGCAGTGATTTCTATGTCTGACTGTAGCATGGATCCATTTAACCTCAGTACTCTGAAACTAGGGCGAGATTTGGTTTAAATATATTTAGCTAGGTTCAATCGATGATTGCTACAACTGCAGTGTGGTTTCATGAAGCCCCCCGTCCTCTCTCACACGCAGAACCCACGCGAACAGACCCACTCTTGCACCTGAGGCAAGTAGTGAAATGAATAGTTGGTATAGCATAGTTATTTAGTGATAGACTGAAATGGACTGGGGAAAAAACACATTTGCTCTACTGAAAGGTTAGCATGACTGCATTGCGTCTTTTACAACTGTCACCAGTACTAGCAACTCAATGTGACAGATGATTATTTTAGTACAATGATGTGTGTCAAATGGCATCTGTCCCGTTTCCTGTGAGCACCTCTGTTGTATTAATATGGCCTCTAAAGCCAGAACGGACAAGGAAGTATTATGTAGTCCTCCCACAGTTCCTCCCTTTTGGGAATCTGGATTTAGAACAATGGGCTTGAAACCTTGTGAGGGCGTGAACTGACAAAGGGTCATAGTGACTACACCAGCAAGGTGTGTCTGAATGGGTGGAGAACTCGGGGCACAAACAGGGAAGATATTCTGTATACTAACTCTATGTTCTGTAAAGCTGTCCTGTATGCATGCTCTCCCATCTGGCAAATTGCAGCCTAATGTGGTTAGCCAAGTGCAAGAATTTACATTCTTAAACGACTCATACTCTCCCTTAAACCATGTTTGTGCAGATCACCATAAATGACACCCTCCTGCAGAGCCAGCTATTAAAACCAGTGAGACTGTGCTTGACAGTCAAAGCAAATGCATCAGACATTACTCTTAACATTTCAAGGCTTAGCTTTACTACAATACTGAGGGGCAGAATGCTTTCACCTCTTGTTTAATCTAATGCAACAGAACAGATTGATGTTTTACATTATTTCTAGCCTGGATTAGAGATCCGGGTGAAAGCTAAACTGTAAGATTGTGATATTTTCCCTGATCTTCTGTGTTTAAAATGCACTGAAAAGTGTCATTAATTTTCAACCTCCTTTACAATGATGTGTTCTTGAGAAAATGCACTTCCATGGCTGTTACTCAGCTTTCAGTATATCTACTACTAGTGAGTGTTTACTAAGGGTGTGCCGTCCATCATGCCTTAACTTGTCTGCAGAAGCCTGACAGGTTAGTTGTGCACCCTAAAAGGCAGAAGTGCAGAGACCGCAATAAACAAGTTAGCTTCTTGTGTGCCCCTCTGTCTTGATTTCCTGTACAGTAGACTGTGAAACCAGACTTGCATCTCAGCTGAAAGCTCTTCTCAGTTGGGAGGCTTGGAGATGTTTGGTTTCCATTTCCACACAGGATGTAAATGTAGGGCTTGTAGACCAGACACTGTGCCAGCTGAGCAGATTCATGCTATTCACTCTTCTTCAGAACATGACACTGTAGATTTTATATTGACATCTTCAGCTTGAAAACAATTAAAATATTTGAATCCAGTTATTCCAACTGAATTTACATCATATGCTGGTATGTTAATGGTTGCACATTTCAAAATCAAACTCCTGTCAAAGACAATTATTAATTTCAAAGTTATTATCGTGTCTGATTATCATATTCCCAGATAAAAACAAAACAAGAACGGCATCACAGCCAATTGCAGTGTCACCTTTTGAATTGATAATAAAGGGCATGTCCATGCTTAGACAACAAATCTATACATTACTTGGTCTGACATGAAAGGACCCTTGCACACATAAGCAGCCATGCTTAAATCCATTCTGGTGACTGAAATCAGAGCTTTGTGTGAGAGCAGTGAGAGTGAAGCTACTCATCTTGTCTATTGTGCAGAGCATGCAGTGGAAGAGGAATGCTTAGCACTTGAGACATGCGCGTGTTTCGGCTGAGCCAATCTTTGTGTCGGTAAATGACTGGGGAGTGGCTGCCGGGGTGGGTTTGGCTCAGGCAAGGGCGGCTTCCTTCTCCAAGTGTTTGGAAGGGAAAGTAAGTTCCTTTTTTTTCAGAAGCATTCTGTGTAATTACATTTGCTTAAGCTGAAGGCAGAGAAGATTTATTCTTAAATTATCTAAATATTGCCCCTCACTCAAGACCTTAATTAGGGTTGAGGTGTTGGCTAGCATTTTCATTCTAAGTGAACAGTGAATCTGATCTCTAAATCAGTTAATTGGAGTACAAGCCATGGTTTTACTGACGCAGATTAGCCCTGGTAATCTTACCATGACCACTGAAAGACGGATGACTTGGCCTTGACTGTAGTCACACAATGTAATTTCCTACACTTGTTTTATATTGTTGCTACATTACCACTGACTTCACCACTGTTACAATATTTCTAGAATTCTTTTGATGTTTAAATAAACTAATTTGGTTTAAGAAGAGTGGTTGCCAAAAGCTGCAGTTTTAATGGGAAAGCAATGATTCAATTTTGTGAACATTTAAATCTGCAAGTTGTTAAATATTTACATATGGGGGTGATCTAATTGAGGTAAAATTAGCAAGCCGTAATAAACTCATCACTGAAAATTTGAGCTACATTTTCTTCTAGATGTAAGCTTTGATCTTATTTCTGTGTTATCTAGACTATTTGTCTTATCAGTAGGGAAGCCCATAAAAAGTATTGTGAAATTCGGCAATAAGACACCACAGATTTCTATGCAGTGCTGCTGACAGGAGGAGAGAGTGCTTTTCGAAAGAGTTTGGAATCTGGGGCAAAAGACAGTTGGTGACACACTAGAGGCCTGGCCTGGTTGTAGACAATTTTGGAGCAACTTAAAGCTGAATCTGACTGAAAGCAACATTTTTCTTCTCTATTGCACTTGGTTAGTATGCACTTGACTCCTGATGGAGCAATACCATGCCAATTAATCATCAAGCTGAGCAGCTATGCATAGCAAAGGGAGTAGTGCTCTCTGCTGGATGGAGGCTAATGTGACATTTATGATGGGTGAGCGAGCCCCACCTATGTCATGCAATTTGGACACGTTTGTTCTCACACTTTAATATGTCCCCATTTTGGCATATTGAATATTTTGTCAATAAAGTATCACTTCTGATTTAGTTACATCATCCTTATAAATGTGTCTCCTCAGATGTCGGTGTTCTTGCGTTTAGCTTGATTTGTTCTGAAGAGTCTTATTGTCCATTATTTATTAAATTACTTTATCTTTCTTTACAGGAACTGCTGGACAAACATTTAATTAAAAACTCCACAAATCCTGAGAGCAAAGTCTTCTATCTAAAGATGAAGGGGGACTACTTCAGATACCTTGCTGAAGTTGCCGCTGGAGACGACAGAACGAGTGAGTTCACAGTTGTTTTTATTCTATTGAGAAAGGCATTTCTTCCTTTAATTTTTTTTTAAATTCTTCAGTAACTGTTTATTTTTGTTTTTTAATTACTTCGCTCTTCTGTATGTATGTTGTAGTTGGGAGTCTTTAAAGTTGTCCAGTTGTTTTTTTATTCATGTAAAAGCTCAAATAAGCCACTCCCATCCTTGTATATAAACCTGGGCCTCTTCACACTGCAAATAGGAATGTGTCGGATTTTGTCTTGGAGCTAAGAGCCTGGAAATGACGTCAAGTAGGGCAATGTGTCACGATCGTGTGACCACAGGGCCCCATTTCATAGGAGGGTATTAAGGGAGTGGGTGGCAGCTAAATGAGAGGGCCTCCCATGTTTCCCACAGGGAAAATGTATAGTGACAAAGTTTCTTCCCCCACCCGCCCTGCCCTCACTGTTCTACCATTAGCATTGTGTGGTCCAGAATGATCCACTAAACTAAAGGGAATTTGTGAGATGATACAAAGAACATTTCTGTTTAATCAGTTACATGGTCATGTCTGCTAATACTTGGATTGTTTGTGAGCTGTTATACCAGAGTCTTTGTTTCAGTTAATGGGCAATATGTTACTGTCATCAAAATACCTGTGAAGGAAGCAAACACATTCTGAAACACTAAATGAACATTACATTATCACATTGCTTCAAAATATTTTGAAATTGCATAGTGTCAATTTATCAAAAGTGTTGTAATTACCTGACAGAGCTGGATAACGTAGTTTATAGCTACATTTACTATTTAGTGCATTTTCAGATGTTGATAATACTGATTTTGTGCTTTGGTTAGTAATAATGGCAGCAGGACATTGTATGTGGGACTGACTGTGGAAATTACAGTTTTTCATGTTCATGGGAATGAACAAGATTTTCACCATTTTTAAATTGTTTTCAATATGATTCAGGATTCTGAACATTTTTGTAACATTAAACATATTAAATGATATTGCTTCAAATGGACTTGTATTGCAACCTTGACAAATACATACATTGACTCTGATATTCGGTTTGATTCCTTCTGCTTTCTACAGAGACCATTGAAAACTCACAGCAAGCATACCAGGAAGCGTTTGACATCAGCAAGACTGAGATGGACCCCACACACCCTATCCGCTTGGGCTTGGCACTTAACTTCTCCGTCTTCTTCTACGAGATCCTCAACGCCCCCGGAAAAGCCTGTGAACTGGCTAAAGTGGTCAGCACACTTTCTAACAAAACCTTCAATGTCTCATCTCCACAGTTGTACTATGTCTCAAGTGTAAACATATTCCTTTTTTTCCTCCTCCTTTGCTCACAGGCATTCGATGAGGCCATTGCTGAGCTCGACCAGCTAAATGAGGAGTCCTACAAAGACAGCACTCTCATCATGCAGCTCCTCAGAGACAACCTGACAGTAAGTGTTCTGCTCTCACACATTATGTCCACTATAGCAACGGTGTTAAAGTTGCCTCGTTGGCTTCAGATAAACTAATTTGTTGAAATAACCACACTTTTGGGCCAGGTCAATGACTTACTTTCGTAGTAAGGGGAGATGATTGCTCCCACTTCCAGACAGTCTCTCCTCAAAGGTGTTTATTAGGGTTCATACGGTAATGAAATCCCAGATTCATTGTGCACCTTTTCATTCCAAAGGGTTTACGAAAGCATTTTACTCATTCCATTGATTGGAAATTATCTTCGCAAACAACATAATTTTAAGATTAAAGACCATCTGTTTTTGTTAAATTAAAATACTAGTCAGTAAAACTAGCCTGAACTATCTGTACAGGTTTTGAGAGACCTTTCTAAAAAGATTCCAATGTGTAATCATTTCCAATTAGTCTCACTACAAAGTACTGAAAAGCTGTGTGTGAATGGGAACTCTTATTGTTTTTTCTAAGTTTGTTTGCACAAATGAAAGATCTTGCTTTAACAACCATTTGGGCATTGTGCGTATACTGGTCATTTTAAATAAACCCTTACTGCTTCAAAATTCGTTAAAAGGTGAAGGAGAATGTATATTTGATAGTATTTTTAACAAATACCTGTTTTCTCCTCAGTTATGGACATCAGACAACGCTGCTGAGGAGGGTGATGCTGGAGAACCAGTAGAGGGCGGCGAGACTGAGAACTAAAGAAGAAAAAAAAAGCCCTCAATGTTGGGGTCATCTCCAAAAACAACAAAAGGAAAAAAAAAAAAAAACTTTTTACACATCCTTCATTCCTTATTGCTCCACTCAAACATTCTACCAATGAAACCCATTGCTGAAAGAGTTGTGTAAGGAAAATAAATAAATAATCATGCTTTTCACAATGTAGATTTGGACACTGGTGAAAAGAGAAACCCTCCATTCCTTTGATTTTTGTTCGTCCTGGCCTTCCCATTCGTGCAGTTTCAGCTGTTAGAAAAGTGATGGATAGCTTGACATGATATCAGAATCCTAGCTCAATTTAGAGGCAGAAAAAAATTCAGTGCCATTGTTAAACAACTGGAAGCCTAAATCCCATTGATTGAGAAATTTGGATCCCCCCTCCCCTCAGTAAGAAATGAAAATAAAGTAGTCCCCCCCACACATCTTTTTATTTGTAGTGTGTCTGTCTTTATACAGTTATGTGGTACGGTTAAAGCAGCTGAAGTCCAACTTCAAACAGATTCAGTTTTCATACTGCAGGGAAAGCTAGTGCACTTTACATGCTGGCAACAAATACTATAATGCAGCCAAGTAGTGCCAATTGGTTCAATCCTCACTTTCTGCCCTGGTCATGATGCCACTCTTTCACTAAAGCATGCCTGTTATAGGGGGGTGGGGGGGAGGCTTGTATGACCAAACGCAGGGACCTTTTCAATGGGAAGAAGACAATTCTGTCATGCATGTCTCTTGATATTACACTGGAATGGGAACAAATTGCTGTAACACACACAAGTCCAAGTGTCAAGTTTAGTCATTTCCAATGCAGGTTTGTACACATCCTACATGAGGGTGATTTGTTAGTCTGTCCAGTGATTGTCATTAGAGATTTGGACCACTATTGTTTTGCTATTCATTCAATTGTAGTCCCTAAAAGCCTTGTGGAACTGTTTGAAACCCTATGTATCAGCTATGTTAAAATGAATAAAACATTTTATAAACCAAATCTGAGTTTGTTTGTTTGTTTTCTTTTTAATTTGCTGTAGAATGCATTTGTTTGTTTTCAAAACACTACCCTTGACTTGCTTATTCAATTGTTCTGACAACTTTTGACCGGAATGAGATTTAAATTGTTGAATCAGATTTCAACTGTTTTTTTCTAAGATCATGCCAATGTTTATGGTTTTTCTGTTTTATTTTTGTTTGAATCTAACATTTTACTAATTGCCTTCCTCAAACTGAATTGAAAGTTGACAGGGAGCAGTGTTGACGGATGATAGGAGCACCAATTCAGTTATGTAAAGGTGCAGGGTGTAATATGACGTCATCAAGAAAGTTCTACAAAGTTCTAGAATACAACACTCCCTGGGTAACCCCAACCCTTTTGAATAATAACAAGCTACAGTGGCCTTCAAGGACAAGAATTTTAAAACAATGCACCTGATGACATTCCAACTATGACACTTTCAAGATGGCGGCACTAGGCCTTGGTCCGAAATATGGACATATGAGACCCTTTCTAAGGGAAAAAAATAATAATTCAAAAAAAATGTTCAGCTATTATGCACTAAATTAAATGTACTTATGGATATTATAATTACGTTCTACAAAATCTGCAAGGAAATAAAACCCAAAATTCAACACACTGCAGGTTTAAGGAAAAGAGAAGGGAAAAAATTACTAATATGGAAGATCTGATGTTGATTGAGTCATTATCTTTGTGCAATACATAAATGTCATACATCAGTATTGGAAATAGACATTTTACCCAGATCAAAGTGGAATTAGTACATTTATTGAAGTACTGTACACTCATCTACTGCTTGAGTATTGCTATTATGTTACTTTATACTAAATTTAATAGGAACATATTGTACTATATTTGCTTACTATTTGCTTGTTTACTTTATTTGACAGCCATAGTAACTAGTTAACAGATTTAAGTTATGCATAAAAGCAGATCAAATAAAAACATTTGTTACATACTAAACTGCCAATCAGGATATAAAGTATTTCAACTTTTCTTTACTAGTTACATAAAACACATCTTAAACGTTAATACATTAGATAAGTAATATTATATTAATATTTGGATAAAGCATCTTCTCACAGACAATGAGTACTTTTTTATCAAGTAGGCTACTCTGAATCTCTGCTGATAACATTACCTACTTTCACCTTCCTACTAAATGGAAAATATTCATAAAAGACTATATAAAAAGGTAACAACTTACATACAACAACACCAACAAATTACATGTATAACATCAAAAGAAAAACAAGATTCACACAAACAAATGAATAAAATCACAGAGGAAGAGACAAAACGAAAACAAAACATCAGTCAGCCAATTATTTAAAGTAAACAACGCTAATAGTAGCATATCATCACCTATGTTGCCCCAACTAACCTAACATTAACCAGAAATGACCAGTGCATAGCCAGGGAGTACTTATTTTACTAAAGTAGGCCTATCATAAATACTTCTGCCACCTTCTTCAGCATAATGTGGAAATGTTTACTTATTAGGGGAGTTGGAAACTGCTACAAAGTATCTCTATGTTGTGGTAATTAGACGTTATGTTTTATTCATAGCTAATATACATGATCCACCTGTCCTGTGTCACTTCAGTCCATAGATAGTATATAAAAGCTTCAGCCCCATGGACCAGTCAGTCCCATAGACAGTCCATGCTAAAAAGGGATGTTGCACTTCCGGGTAGCTCAGCTAGCCGTCCACAGGAAACCAACTGAACTTGTGATAATGACAGCTCTTACACGGCTACACTGAGCTGCCCAAAAATGAGGGACATAACAAAAACACTGCTATTTGTCTTGCTGGCTCCTTGTTGGGTCAGCGGCGCGGTGAAGTCGAGAGTTACTACTGAGGAGAAACGCGAGGAAAACCCCGAGTTTGGTGAGTTACTTAGCAAGCTAGCAGGCTAACGTTAGCTTTAATGTTGATGCTAACTTTTAGGAGTAACGACGAGCGTATAAAATGATTACTGTGACTTAAAACTGCTTATTTGTCTGTTTTATAGGCCTATGCATGTGTCTATTTATAACATTTTTAAAATGTTGTGGTAAACACACTTCATTATCAGGCTAGGATGCAAAAGTGTAAGAGGTGACTGGTGTTGATACCAAACAAACAAACAATAACAATTTGTACTTTGTTGTGTGTGTCTGACCATCTTCGCATCTCCTTGTCTTTTAGATGAACTGAACTCCATCCTGTCAGACTATGAGGTGCTGCCGGTGTCAGGCCTCCAGTTGCATTCTGTGAGGAAGAGGGACGTCCACACCCAGTCCCAACTGGAGCGCCTGGTGAGCTTCAGAGCGCTGCACAGGTAGATTTCCGCTACACTACACCCTCATGTCCGACACAAGCCTTTTCAGTGTTTTTTTCTTTTCTTTTTTTCTCATTAATGGTGCAAGATAAGTTCACGTGTTTTCAAGTCTGTAATCATTCTTGTGGACAATACTAGTTTAGAAGAGAGAACCCTCCTGAGTGGATCTGCAATGTAAGGCAAGACTCACATTCACAACAATACACAGCCTGTTTGATGGTTTGGATGCCTTGTTCAAAGATCATGCTTCAGGCATTATCTCTCTCTACCCATCCTTCAGAAATGCAACTTCAATGAATAAGATAAATACTTTTAAGATAGGGGAGAGAAAAAAGAGAGAAAGCGGTGAGCACTGAGTATAAAAGGATCATTTTACTTGGTCTGTATTACATTGTGGTAACTTTGCCAATAGAACAATGCAGATAAAACTGTCAGAAACACAGGTAGGGGCCACACAGCAGATCTTATGTTCGACTGAATAGTAAAAATGCTATTGCCGAAGGCAACATGATCTGAATCTGATCAGCATTGGAAATATCTTACATGTTTGATTTTCAGGGGATAATCTCTTCATACTGATGAAGTCAGAATCTGTTATTTGTGGGTATGTCTCAACATAAGTTTTTTTGTTTCCCTAGAAAACAGAGGAATTTATCCACTAACTGCTCTCAAATATGTCTTAAATTGCTGAAAGAGTTATTTTAGCATCAGCTGATCTTTCTCATGCAATTTTCTACTTGACCAGGATTGGGTCATTTGAGCACCATCATTTACAAGCTAAGAAGGGATCGATTCAAAGCCTGTGTGAACAGGACATACTATTAACCACTGTCTGTAACCAATAACTCCAATAAAGTAATGTATTGAGATGGAAAACATTTAATTGATCAGACTGAAACACTTGATCAATGCCCCTCTCAACTTGTTGTTGTTTGTGGCTCTAAACCAAGGCTATTCCATGTGTCTTCTCACAATTTAGAAAGCCGCCATGTTATCGTGTTTGGGTTAATGCAGATAAACTCTTTTCAGAAATTTCAAGCTCTACTTGACCACCAACACGGACCTTTTCACTGAAAACTTCAAAGCTGTGTTTGTGGATGAACATGGGAGAGAGGAGAACTACGATGTCCAGCTTCAGAACTTTTTCACTGGACATCTCGTTGGTGAGTGAATGACTTGACTATTATTATATTATAATGACACAGGATCAGGGATCCACTGATATTTTTTAATTTTTTATATCTAAGATATTTTTTTTGTTCTGCTTTTTGGTAGAGGAGTAATGGGCAAATAGACCTTCATCTGAAATTCTAACTAGGTAGTTTACCCCTTTCTTCCAAATATGAAGTGAAATATTTGTCTGTTGGCTCCGGTAAGTTGACACAGGCTGGCACGATAGTAGGTTAATGTATCTCTGCACCTTAACTTAGTAGATTGCTGACATTTTGACTGCCTGTGTCCCTCCTTTTAATAAAAGTAACCTTATTTGTTTTGTGTTTTACAGGAGAGGAGAATTCCCGTGTGCAGGCTCACATAGAAGGAGATGAGTTCTCTGCTCACATTCTCACAGACGAAGCAGAGTACAACATAGAGGTTAGAAGTGGCTGTAAAATCATTGTTTCTGTGCAGAACCCCTTTTAACTTGCCCCGAAATATTAACTGAACACAGTGTGCTACAGTGCAGTGCTCTAAATCTAGGAAGTTTCTCGGTGTGGGCAACTTTTTCTAGATATTGCTTCTCTGCAATAAAAAAAAAAATAACTGGGCGCAAATATGTGGTTGGTGTTGATGTACTAGCGATTGCCTTTCATAGAATAACCCAGGTTTTCTGTCTCTGGCAATATTATCAAAGCTTACTCTGTGTGGTTTGTGGGTTCTGATTCACTAGTTCAATCTCAACTTGTAGCTGATGTAAGGGAATCTAAAAGAAAATGGAGAGTTCGATAGTTAATGCCTTTATATAACAGTTAAGAGTCATGTGGAGGATCGTTTGCACCAAAGCATTTCTATAGTCATCTATAGTGTAGGGATTTAAAAGCAACTCATAAATTGCATTTTGTCAAGTATTAGACAGTGACGCATTTTGCTCTGCTGTCCAGCAAATTGGTTCTGAATTTAAACAATTCCATTGAAGGTATAGTACTTTGAGACTTATCTTAATTTTCTTGTTTTAGATCCGGTTTGGTTAATCAGTGTAGAAGCTTTTAGCTTAATCATTGCTCTACTGCAGAGTTAGAATACATTAAATGTCTTGCCACTCTCGGTGACATCGCATTCTTTTAAAGTGTTCTACGCCACTGCCTTTCCTATCTGTCTTTATTCACACCGTCATTCCTTGCCTAAATAAGCGGCCGTTATATTTTCTTCCTCTCTCTCTCTCTGTGGCTCTTATTTTTATTCTCCTAAACATTCTCTTCCTCCTTGTGACTCCTCTGTTTGTTCTCTAATGCACCCCCTCTCTTTCTCCGGCCCATCCAGCCCCTGTGGAGGTTCACAGATTCCCCGACCAATGGCAGGTTGCTGGTTTATCGCTCGGAAGACATTAAAAACCTGAGCCGCATCGCCTCTCCCAAAGTGTGTGGTTACGTCCACGCAGAGGCCAAGGACCTGCTGCCGCGCACCGCCAGGGGGGACTGGAACCTGCGGGAGGAGGCGGACCAAGGAAATGGTGAGCATGGCTATGCGTTTACTTCACTACGGGAATGTAGTGCATTCATATCTTTCTGCCTGTGTAGTGGAAATGTGTAGGAGGAGAACGAAGTATATCGGGGGCTGGAGACCTCAAACGGGGGTGCAGCAGCCCAGGCTCTGAGCTCTTGTTGTGGATGGTAAAGAGTAGGAGGATAACAAATGTTTAAGGGTGGAGAGAAGGAAGGAGGAGGCTGTAGTAGTCAGACAAAGGAGGTGGGTGTTGGATAGAACAGTCACTTTAATAAAAGGCCTTTTAACTATAAATGTGATGCGCACACACACTGCTGACAAGTGGTTATTATGTAACAACCAAATGTTTTTTTTGGTTCTTTTGTGCTGCTTTGACAATGTAAAGCATGTAGCAGTGATAATATGCGCAGAGAAGACATCTAAATCACCTCTCCCTGGCTGCTGGTTGAAAAGCACTCACTGAGGATATAAGTTGAGGTGACGGTTCTTATTGAGGAGGCATTAAAATTCATGAAGGCTCTGCCGCCCAATGAGATGAATCTGGTCTCCCACGGCTCGTTGTGGAAGCCAGGGCAGCACACACCCACACTTCTATACAGTGCATAGCCAAGTGTATGATGTAATGCTCAGATATGAGACCTTCCTGTTGTCCTTATCTGTTTATTTTTCAACTGACTGTTAGAGTTTAGCTATGAGATTTTCCATGATGGGTTTCTTTGGCAGTGAGATAAAACGGATGGCTACCTCAGTTTTTTAAAATATTTGACAATTTGTTGCTATTTATAAACTGCTAAATGCTACATTTTAAGACATCACTGGGGACAACTATATTAGTAGCATTTTATAGACCAGCGGTTTAGGATCTAGAGTGTTTGTGAGGGAAAACACATGACCAGGGGAAGCAATTTGAAGGGCTATAAAGTTAAATGAACCGGAAAATAACTTTGTATAACTGCACAATCACCACAGTGGGAGGAATATTTGTCTTTTTGCTTCTAAAACTATTGTAGTTTGAGTTAGAACGTTATATTCAAATTAAAACAGTAAGGTTCTCCTTTAACATGTTAACATTTCAGTGAACTTGAACTTGGTTTGTTTTATTCATAGTTCTGGGGAGCCACTTGCCCAAGGGCTAGGGTTAGAATCACGGATGAAGCCGTAAACATTAGTTACATCTCTGTATTGCAAAAGATAAGTCTTCAATTGATTCTCTGCACTTGGAAGAGTCAAGTTATGTTGTAACAGATTCAACACAAAATGTTTTTAAAAGAAGTGAAAACCCCCCCAAACTTCTGCCCTAGCTGGATAATTGAACCTTGTACGCTCTATTGTGAAGTCAACTTTAGTTTACTGTGGTTGCTCCTCCAGCAGTCAGAATATACACTTATCACTATTAGTATATATATTAATATAATTATTGTTATGGACTCTACTGTAAAGTAAACTGATTTAATTTTGGCTTTAAGGACAGAGCCAGAGCTTTTATAAGTTCACTGGCAAACAAAAAGAAGACGTGCTGCTAAATGTGAAAATGAGGGCAATTAGCAATGGGATACTGGAGCATGACCTCATTGTTAGACATCTTGAAGAATTGATGTAGCTTTCTTTATGTAAGCGTACCTTACTGTCTGTTTCAATATTCATTTCGCCACTTCACCTGCTGCATCTTCCTCGTAGGTTACCACCACAGAGAGAAGAGACAGGCTCATGATCACAAAAAGAACACCTGTCCCCTGTTGCTGGTTGCAGATTACCGCTTCTTTAAACACATGGGCCGCGGACAAGAGAGCGTCACCCTCAACTACCTGGTCTGTTTTTATGATGCTGTGTACAAAACATAAGTCACTGCAGAAAGTATTTCTTTGTTTTTACATCAAATTAACACATCTGTAATCTATATATAATATTTGTAATATATCTGGGGTAGTCTTTGTAGTATTGTTTATTGCTGTACATTAATCATTCTTGCTGTACAACAGTTTTTTTTGTTCTTTTTCTCCTTCTAGATTGAGCTGATCGATCGAGTCGATGACATTTATAGGAACACAACGTGGGACGATGAATTCACAGGCTACGGGCTCCAGATCCGTCAGGTGAATGTTGCAGTCTGACTTCTGAAACAATTTGTGCTCTTTCTTTAAACACTGCTCCCAACAGCATGGTTTTAGTCTTGTTTCCACTGAGTGGTTTGGAATGGCACAGCACGCATTTATTTTAGTTTCAATTGTCAAAAGTTGGGAAGGGTACCAAAATAAGCGACGGCGCCATACCTATTTTTGTCACCCTTTAGTTGGGGTACCAAGCGGTACCAAAGGATCCCAAAAGGCTGGAGCTACACACTGCAGTCCCTTGATTGGTCTACAGAGTCCCCATCTCTGTGCAAGAGATAAACTGCTTGTACTGTGTTGTCACCTCGGCAAGAATGAAGAGTCTTGTGTTTTGAGAGAAATGCAGCTTTATTTTGTTTGGGCTATACTATCCCGCTGCTACAATGTCACGATAGTTAAGTAGCTTCCGTTTAATGGCTCTGACCCAATGACTGTCTCAAATCTGACCGCGGCTATCGTGTTCCAGAATAAGCCACACCTACCAACTATGGGTACTGTTGGCAGTGGAAACACAAGCCAGATGCTGCCGTGCAGAAGCCAACTGTACTGCTCAGTGAAAACAAGGCATTTGTTTTACATGGAGTCCCAACCGGAAGTGAAGCTTAGAATAAACGCTGACATCAGTGTAAACTGCCCTTTAAAGAGGAACTGAAAGCTTTTGTTCAAGCCTCGTGGGGTCGTTGAATTTGTTCCACATTCTGTTGGGAATGAATGGAGACACTGTTTGTCGCACCATGAGTCTTGCGATTTCTCATTGACAGGATATGCATTCATTTAGCTGCTTAGTTTTTTTTCAATGTTCTATTTAGATATATTTAAGATATTGAAAAGAAAAATAGATCTGATTGACAATGTTTTAAGTGACATTGATTTAGAGAGTTGTTAATTGCTTAAAGGCATACTTCACCGGTTTGAATATGAAGGTGTATTGAATTCTGAGATCCTATGTAGTATAAATGTGCGAAAAAAATAGAAATCGGTTCATCCTAGCCTGAGAAAAGGCAGAAAGAGTGTTTTTTTTAACCCTATATTTCTCTTTCTCGTGACATCACAGAAAGAGAAATATAGGGTTAAAAAAAAACTTACTTTGTAAATATTACTGTGATGTCTTTTACTGTGACATCACAGTAATATTTACAAAGTACGTTTTTTAAATTCAATACACCTTCATATTCAAACCGGTGAAGTAGGCCTTTAATATATATTATATTTGATGATTTGTTCACCCTACTGGTTTCTCTTCTCAGATCATTATCAATAAGGAGCCTACAAAGCCTCCCCCCGTCCGCGCTGGCCCCGTCTGGGTCCACTATAACATGGAGAATAGTCCTACCACAAGGGAAGTCTGGGACGTGAAGAAACTCCTGGAGGTAGGAGAGATTAACCGAGAGATGTACAGATGTACAGAAAAACATTTCTTCAGTATGAACACAAAAATCTTTTAGAACAACAGTTGGCTGATGAGTAACAAGAAATGCCAGTGCAAGAATATTAAAGATTGGTTCAATTATTTAATATCAAATCTAATGAATCATTATAAAACGTCTTTGTTCTGTGTTTATGTAATGCTAATTTATTGGAACAGATTGGCTCCAGTCCAACTGAATTCTACCAACAGCATGTGATTATCATCAGTGAATCAGGCTCCCTTACTGAAAAATACTTGCCATAACACTACAGTTTATCCTCATGGTGTCAGAGCTCTGATTTAGATTATGATAAATTATGGTTTTACAATTGGTTGTGTTTTTTTTAAGTCACCAAACTGTTTTAAAAGGGATCATTCTACAGTGTTACAAAACTGATTGATTCTAATTCTGACAAATGTTGGTAGAAAACTCTTCTCCTTGTGTCCCTCAGCAATTCAGCTTTGACATAGCCGACAACGCCTCAGCTGCGTGCCTGGCCCACCTTTTCACCTACCAGGATTTCGATGAGGGCACACTGGGGCTGGCCTACGTGGCCCCCTCCAAACCTCAGGCCCTGGGTGGCCTCTGCCCAAAACGTAAGGAAATGGCTTTGTTTTGATAAGCTAAGCATTAAAGAGTTATCTCCCTGTTGGGTTATTATGTGTCATTTAAAGGACGTCTGTTGGAAAATCCATGAGAAACTGTTACATTCATGTGTATTGAAAGTACTGTATGAAGCTGTTTGAACATATTGGACAGAATTGCTTAAAAAAAAAATAACATGGAAGTGCAGAAAAAACTGTAAATATTTGTAAAGCCAAAGCCATACTAACATCTTTCTTTGATTGTGTCGTCCTGTAGCATATTACCCATCTCTCTCTGCGAAGAAGCCCAGTTACCTCAACACAGGCCTGACCAGCACCAAGAACTTTGGCAAAACCATCCTGACAAAGGTCGGTTTTCTACCCCAATTTTCAATCTTCATCTTTGACTAAACAAGTCACCGTATGCACTCAGTTTAATCAAGTAGGTTACGTTACATGGAAACGTTTTAAGGATCTAAGTGGACCATACACACCTTTTTGTGTGGGTGTTGTGAGTTATGAAGCTAACCCGGCTGCATTTTGACACCTAAATTCCAAACTGTGCAGAGGTGCAAGAAAGTTACTGTCACCCAAGTTTCAAAACATGAATGTGAGCTAGGTTTTGGGAGAGTATCTCTGTAGCCTCTATGATACTGTACACGTTTCTTTGTCAGTGAAATCAGTGCTATAAGTTGTTGTAGTAAAGACATTGTGCCCGTCAGTCATTTATTCCTTCAAACTACTTAATGTTTATGCAATTTGTTCTTTATTGATACATGGACACAACATTAAACTATGTGTTTTTATATTCATTTAAACCTGGTGTCCAATCAGGAGGCAGATCTGGTGACCACTCATGAGCTAGGCCATAACTTTGGAGCAGAGCACGATCCCGATAACATAGCACACTGTGCCCCCACTGACGACCAGGGGGGGAAGTTTGTCATGTACCCTATTGCTGTGAGCGGAGACCATTACAACAACAAGGTACCTTCCCACAAAGTGACCAATTTTAAATTGTGTAATTCAACTTTAACTTGCATAACTATCCAGTAACTGCTTTGGTGTATGGCACACTAGCTGACAGTTTTTGAGGACACTGAGTAAATGAAAATTAAGATATGAAGTGTGAAAGCCATTTGTAAATAAGTTGCTTATTCTACAGAGGGTTGGATAAATGTGAGTCACACTTGTTCCTGTGAAATCTAATGACAGACTGTAATTGTTCTGTGCCACCTCCGCCATTGGCTTTAACAGCTATTATACACATGACTTTTGCTGCAGTTTATGGTGAAAAGTACTTTCAGCCCTTTATCTGTTGTGACTTGTTCTGCAAAGGTCAAACCTGCAAGGCTTAAAATCCCATCAGTATGCATCAATGCAAATGTGTACATAGGCTATGGAACTCTGTACTATTTTAGCTTCATAGCAGTCCTTAGCCACACTGTCTTTCACGGTTGAGAATAAAGCAGCACTCCTAGTTAATAACTAACCCCCGTATACTTCTCCATCCCCCCTAAAGCGTTTCTCCAACTGCAGCAAGATCTCCGTTGGAAAGACGTTACGTTTTAAGGCTCCCGAGTGCTTCAAGGAGAGGAACAGTAAGGTATGCGGCAACTCCAGAGTGGAGGCTGGGGAGGAGTGTGACCCCGGGCTACTCAACCTCAATGACGACCCCTGCTGCACATCCGACTGCCATTTCAAAAGCAGTGCACAGTGCAGGTATGAGATCCAAGACACGGGTAAACTGTACCTAAGCCTAAATGCACACTAAAAACTATTTATTGATTGAACTGCAGATTGTCCTCTCTGTGGTATTAGTCACAACATGCACTCACACGTCTCTGTTCTCTCCACAGCGACAGAAACAGCCCTTGCTGTAGGAATTGCATGTTTGAGCAGGCAGGAAAAAGGTGCCAGGAACCCATTAGCGCAACCTGTAAAGGCTTGTCCTCCTGCACAGGTTAGCTGCCTCCTGCTGGCCTAACACGAGAACTGCAGCGTTAACTGAAAGTCTGAATTATAAATTTTGAACACTGAAAACCGAAATCTCTCCACTCTTTCCTACACGTTAGGCAACAGCAGTCAGTGTCCACCTCCTGAAAACGCTGTGGAAAACACGGTGTGTGTCGACAATGGCCGGTGTCTCAATGGAGAGTGCAACCCTTTCTGTGAGGCCATGCAGAACCTACAGTCCTGCGCCTGCAACGGTAAGAGCAAACCTTTTGTCACACGGTCAAGGGAGAAATAACTGATGAAAGCTTTAAGCGGATTGTCTCGCTTACATTATGGAACATGCCAGTCTGAGCTAATTATGTATGTACTAGAGAGATTAGATTACATATTTTTTGTGGTATTCAGGAACATGTTGTCAATAATACACTAAGGTAATCTCCCGGGAAGAAAATATGGGTTTTTGTGTTCAATTTAGCCAATTTTCATATTTGCACTCAAACTAAGTTTTATCCTAACACAAGTGTTTCTTTACTTTCTGGAACATTTACATTAGATATCGGATTTTTTCCAGATCGTAGTGGATTTTTAGAAGATTTTAAGAAATTGTCTGAATGAACGAGGTGATCCTGAACAATTCCTGTAATCTATATTCTGTAAAATAAAGTTAATGTGTGCACCGCCTCTGTTGATGTTGTTTGCAGAGACTGAGGACTCCTGTAAAGTGTGCTGCAGAGGAAAAGATGGCACCTGCACTCCCTTCACCCAAACCAACGGCAGTTTACTTTATCTTCGCAAAGGAAAACCCTGCACTGTGGGCTACTGTGACGAGGGCGTGAGTCACCAAATCTGTTATATTTGTGCACCGTTTGACAGACAGCCGATCCTCCCAACATGTTTAGTATTCTAGTTTTTCCTAAGTTCCTAACTGTCTCAAGAAATGGTATGAATTTCCCATTTTGTACGATGATTTAGGAGAAATGTCTCTGGTTGAAATAGGGCAAGTGCATTAAGCAGGTGCAGGACGTGATCGAGAGGTTGTGGGATTTTATCGACAAGCTGGACATAAACACGTTTGGTAAGTTAGTTTCAACCGGCCACTTTCTTATCCAATCAACCCACATGATGATGTGAAGTTGGGATTTTGTTTTGTTTTTGCTGAAGGCTATAGTCCGGTACAGACCTGACCCTTTTGTCGCTCTCCTTAACTTTTTTTTTTTTTCCTCAACGCCACCTCCATCAGGGAAGTTCCTGTCTGACAACATCGTGGGCTCTGTCGTGGTGTTTTCCCTGGTTTTCTGGATCCCTCTCAGTATCCTGGTACACTGTGTGGTAAGACACTTCAGGAAATCAATTTACACTGCTTCCATCTGTATTTAGTCTGCCATTAATAATAAGTAATGTGTGTTTTTTTTTCTTTTCTGCAGGACAAACGTCTTGACCAGCAATATGAGGAGGACACAAAGACTTTCTACTACCCTCCAAGTGTAAGTTTCTCATCTTTCTAAAAACCCATATATGATCCTGTGCACTAGCCTTGCTTCAACATTAACCATACTAACGCTCTCTTTTTCTTGAACATACTGACAACTTTAATGAGGGAGGGAGACGACAAGCATTGAGGTTGATTGTGCAGGTCAAATTGTTCCATCAACATTTAAACTAGATGTGACAATCCAGCAAAACATCCTGCTCACAGGAACATCAATAGGATTTAAATACAGACAGTAAAACCAAATGTATCTCGGCTTTGTTTGACAGTGGTTGCAAAAAAGCTGAAATGTAAAAATAGCATTATAACTGGCTTTTAATATATCTGTAACTTTGTTAATTGCCTCTGATGAGAGGTTCAATTCAAGTCAGCGTGTGCGCGGATTTAAGTCTTAAAAATGCAGATGAGCTGAGCTTTTGAGTAGATAAAAGTAAAGGGTCTCTCTTTACAAAAAAAAAATCAAGTTGGATTTTCACATTTGATTCTCAAGAAAGTTTGATACTAGTGAGTAAAAAATTGGAGGTCAACTTTTGTTATTTGCCATATTTATTTCATTATGTGCTACTTCAAAACGTTTATACCCAAAATCCTAATAATTACTTATCTAACATCATCCCCAAGACAGTCCTGAAAAATTTGGTGCTAATATGGTCCACAGTTTTGAACATGCAGGCAAAACGGCAGGACACAAATTGATTTAGAATCTTAGAAAGCTTCTGACTGGAACTATTGGTCAGCTCATTTGTCAGTAAGGGGGCCTCAGTGTCAATGCCAGATTCAAGCTCCGACTGACCTGTTCGTCACTCTTTGCCTTGGCCCTTTCCATTCTCATTGGAACTGCAGCAGATGGTGGAAGTTTGTAGTAGAGCTCCCGCCATAGGTGAGTGCGTGTGCCTCCATGGTTTGGTGTTGCGATACGTTCTCATTGAGTCCATGTTGGTGCATGGTCGGTGGCCCAAGTTTGGGATACTCCTGCAGTCGCTTACTCCTTGACGTAATCACTGATCTGGTTGCAAATTTGCAGACCTCAAACAAAGGTGAGACATTCCTCTAAGAGGCGCAAACTAAAGCTAATCATTTAATGTGACTAAACAGCTTTAAGTGTGTCCCTCATATATGAGATTTATCTGATCAGAAATTACCTCAAGAACGCAAGATTGCATTTTAGGAGTATTCAAACAGAGAGAGAGACGGAGGAGGAATGAACAGGTTGCACCTTGTTGTTGTTTGTGAAATCGGATGCAGTGTGTGTCAACGTTTTCAGTTTGCATCTGCTGCTGTTCAAAGCCACAACATGAGGAGGGTATTGTCCTGTAGGTGATTGTTCTTTTTTATTTACCTTTTTCTTTTTGTAATGGATGTCTGCACTGTTAAGTCATTTGTAGGTTTGATTGGGAACACGTTGAGACTGATTGTACATTCCTCTTTAAACCGTTCTCACGGCAGACATTTTTCGGGACGAGCAACTGATAACATTAATGATGGCTTGATTCCATTTTGGTGTGACCATAAGTCATGTATGTGCATGCACAATATCTGCCACTAAATGGACAGCAGCCATTGTTAATGTTAGCTAGCTGCTACACCTCTGTTTGACAAGATAAAATGTCTACAATGAGAAATGTTTGTTTTACTCATTCCCACTTTTAAAGAGAGTTTTAGGGATCATAATGGGATGCTTATAACAGATGGCTATTACTGAACTTCCCTTGAAGCATAATGGAAACAGCTTTAGTGTTTTCATTAACCAATTAATGTTAAACCCTGACCATCAGGATAAATATCTGATGGAGTATGAATGGAGTAAAAAGGGAATGGATCCCACCTCAGTCGGAGACCTTCAGCTTTGTTGTGCTTCCGTCCTAACACGGTGTCCTTTCCGTCTCCAGAGTCAAGAAATGCTGAGCAACCTCGAGTCAGCGTCCGTGCGCATCGTCAAGCCTCCTCAGCATCCCTTCTCCTTCGCCGGCCGGACCGCGCCCTCTTCCCTGGCCCTACAGCCCCAGCAGCAGCAGCAGAGCCTGGGCGGGGCCCCTCCTCCTCCCGGGGTCAGTACCAGTACCCCGGCCCCCGGCCCGAGCTACGTCCCTACCCCGGACAGCGCAGGGGCCCTGGCCACCATCCAGGAGGACACCAGCAGCGACTCTCACCCGGGAGAGGAGGGCCCGTCGGACGATTTCACAACCGCAGGAGCCTGCTTGTCGGCTACGAAATCCTCCTACGAGGATCTGACCGAGCCGAACGCGTCAGCCAGGGACCGGCGGCGCCTCAAGAGGCAGGACTGCATTGACACTAAAGAGACAGAGTGCTGAGAGCAAACAGCAACTGATAAGGTGTTTTTATGGCAACATGCAAAATACATACCGCATCATGTGCATTTCTTCTTATCGCAAAATCACAAACTGTTGAAGATTAAAAGCAAACGCACTATGAAGGTCAGATTTATTGTTGCAAATCTAGATGTGGATATTATTTAGTCAGCTGTAACTTGGTTTTAAAAGCCATGCAGAAAATACACGAGTAGACTCTTATCGCTCTCACTGCAAATACAACAGTTAGTAATCATGTTTTTGTGTGCCTGTGGTGAAATAATGTGGTGCCTTTTCTCCATTAAGGGGGCCAGATGAAGCCTGGGAGTTCTAATTAGGTCAGTGGGAAATTAATGTACCGCCGACCGCTTCCCCATCAGTTAAATTAGCTTTTATATTGAAACCCAGTGGCTAAATGGTTTATGATTATGCAAATTTTACAAGAACAAACCAGATGGAAACAATTACGTTAATCCCAAGGCTCTGTCTACTTTTGCCAGTGTGAGAAAAAAAAGTGAGCATGATGGTGGATCATAAAACCTAAATCTTGTTAACAGCCTGTTGTTGCCTAAATGCTTGTGCACAAAATAACTCAACCTCGCAACATGAACAGTTCAGCAGGTGAACAATGTAACAATCTTATTAGCTGTAGCTGTTGTAAGGTTCCCTTAGAAGGACATTTTTCATTGTGAAATGTTAAGCGGCAAAGCCTTTGAAAGAGCCTGAATGTCTGTGTCATAACTGCACTTGAAGTATTTTTCACATCACTGGAGAATTGAAATAAGTTGTATACATGTTGTTATTGTGCTTTGTGTCATCAATGTATCCTTTTAAAAGATGCAATGTTTTAATACTGTGCGCGGATGGAGCATTTTGTCTCTCAGTATTACTCTATTAATTTGTCCAGAATGTTGAAACTGCAATTAAGGGAACAATACTGAAGTCTCACAAGACCATATAGCTACGGTTAAGTGTCATGTGTTCTCTCTGCTTGGTCCATCCCTCCATGAAACAAGACTGTGTCTTTTTGCATGATCTTGTGCCTAACCGTTCTCAGACGACTTATTTCTGTGCAAAAACCCAGCAAACGTTAACATGAATCTGGACAATCCTGAATTTTTATTTTATTTTGAGGAGAGGCCTGTGTTGGTCAAATGTTTTTTTTTTTTTCTCTCCTTCTGCCAATGTGAGTTTATGCAACTGTCATTTTGAGCTGTCTCACCAATGTTGCCTGCTTTGTTAGGTTAAAATGGTAGGCCTACAACATGTACATAACTGTAGTCAAGGGCAAAAAAACATTGACTCTTCTGGATAGATGTGAACTGTTACACAATCAGCAGACTTCCTGTGTCTTTAATTCCTATGTGTATTATTGTTTCTATGCTCATAAATGTATCATTTTTTAAAAAAGTACTTTGCTTGTATAACCTGCACACACCTCAAAATAAAAAAAAAATCTTTATTGTGCATTTCAAACATGCATACATGGTCTCATGTTTGATAGATTGGCATATACAACTCACAGCTGTGTTATTGTTTCACAGCATGAAAGTGTCTGACTCAGTGCAACCCATGAACTGTGGTGTTGACTTGTGTCCAGATCCTTTGCCTCACTGGTCACAGAGCAGGCTACTCTCTGGGCTCTTTATGTCCACGTCTCCCCAATAGGGCAGGATGAAGGGCAGGTCGACCACACGGCTCTCCAGCAGCCCCCAAAGGTGCTGAGCCACAAACTGGTTTCCCTTCTCTGAAAGATGCAGCCCATCGGAAAGGTATACCGTGTAGTCCTGTGGAGCAAAGGACAAAACGTCCGCAGGGAGGCTATAGTTAAAAGACAGATTTAGAGAAAGAAAATGGTGTACAATGACAAATAAATTTACTACAATCACTATATTTATCTAGAATTGTGTACTGCCTGTTCTAGTAATGCTTTACGGGTCAATGATCATCTCATTATTTCCTGAAAAGAAATATGCAGGGTGGTGAAATAAAAGAGGAAACGCTCAATTAAAAATCCCATTGAATATTGATTTAATACTCATTTTGTTTTTGGAAATGTTATTCTGTATATATTGAATTGTATGCTTGCTTGTGGACATGTTGTTTTCTGTTAAGCTAATCTGATTTAAATGAACTGAGAGTGTTAAAAGTGTTACACTGATGTTTAAAAACACAGCAGTCACTGTGATATTTGTCCCACCTGTCCGTCCTTTTGCATGAGTGTCCACAGGTCCAGGACATCTGCTCCGCACTGACCAGCAGCCTGGACGCAAGCCTGGGCATACTGCCCCGCTACAGAGTTGTGGCGATTAAGAGGACATCCTGAAAAAGAAGAGAGAAAAATCAGACATGAAGACGTGATCTCTGTGGCCTGAACTGTGCAACGACAGAAATGGTGTGAAGTGGAGTGAAGTGATCACCTTTCAAAATGCACTCCTTCTCCCAGGCTGGCTCGTGAAGAGGTGGAGGGGTGATGAAGATCACTCTGTCTGCTGACACTCCAGCTGAAGCCAGGAGCCGGGTGATCTCCTTCAGGTTCTCGGAGTATTCCTGCAGGGGAATGTGCTGCTGGGGGTTTCTATCTGTATTACAGCCACACATCAACAAGGAGGCAAAATTACAACGGAACATTAGGAGAGCTGGATGATTTACTATTAAGTCACATTATTTCTATGTCAAAAGAAAAGGGTTTTTCAAACGGACAATATCGAATCATTAAAAGTGTTTATGCTTCTTCCTATTTGCCTCTATAGCCTACTGTGGACAGGCAGTAATAAAGAAAAAAATTACAATACATTTTCTTTATTTTTTTTTCAACCATTACAATGCTTTCATTCTGATGTATCAAACTCACAAATAATATGAGTAAGCACTTCATGTGCACAATTTCAATTTTTTTTCTTTCTATGAGGGTGTGTAGAAATTAGACTGCTTTTGTTTTACCTACGTGTAAGCCTACCTAGGAAACTCGCCACTAAGACAATATTGAATTGTATTTTTGCAAATCCAGCTGACATATTGCACCACTAATTACTTTATTGGAAGTAATGTCTCTATTTTCCCTGCATTAAATTACATAGTTGTTTTTCTTTTCAGAGAATTATATCGGAAACTATGTGGTGAAATAAAACTGGTGTAATCCGGTTGTGCCGGTGAATTTGTACCTTCCAGTGAGCAGTCGTTGGCTCCAAAGAAGACAGTGACAGCAGCGATGTTGTTGTTAGCGGGATCCTGGCTGTGGATGAGGCGGGGGAGAACTATCTTCGCCCACCTGGAGTTGTAGCCCGACAGTCCTCTGTTCACCACATCACACTTTCTAAATGGAAAAACATGCGACAGTTTCACATATTATTCAAAGGAAGCATTGTATGGTCAATAAAATACATACCGTGCAAGTTTGTCGGCAAGTTCTGCGCCCCAGCCATTGGCTTGAAACGAAAACTGAAAGAGGAAGAACAAACAGAAGAATAATTACTCCCAGAATTACTTCACGGCATAATGTTATACCCTTTAAAATCGGGTTCAAGCACGAGCTCACCTGCGTGATGGAGTCCCCAAATAAAATCACTTTAGGCCAAACTACTGTTTTGAGCCTGGACATCATGAACCTGTATAGGAACCATAGACTGGTAGGAACCATAGGTATCGGGCTGGGCTGCACGGGATGAAAATAACTTCCGGTGGGGCCGTTATGATACTTCAAAATAAAGTTCTTAACATATTTAATTGTTTATCATTATAATGTTTTTATGTAAAGTCAAATGTTTTGCAGGTTTTATTACATTTGGGAAACAACATATAAATGCATTAGACCTTTATTAAGTGGCTGTACAAAATAAAAATCAAGCGCCACAGGCAGAAATTTGATTTAGCCTCTTTCATACAAACCGCTGGGGGCGCTACAGTCTCACGCGCCTCCCTCAGCAACACGGAAATCAGTTCCTTCCTCCTGCTGCTTGTAAACATGGCGGAGGTCAGTCGGCTGTTAGGAAGGGGAGCGTACGACTTTGCGCACAAAATATGTAACCGATACGTTCTGGAAAGTCTAAATACGCAAAGCAGAAGTGCAGCACAGGCTTCGTCTCTGTCGGCTGGGTTTATGTTGGGTGATATTAAAAATGACAACGAGTTTGGAGCCGAAAACGGAGTGACCGTGGGTGTCTCACAGGACGGTTACACAATGGTAACGCCACTGTTTGGTACTTTCAACCCCGTTGGTGGACATGGCAATGTCGCTGACTGTTACTATTACATTGGACTTAAAGAGAGTTCACTTCCTAGCAAGAGCCAGGTTAAAAAAATAGGAACAAATCTCCCTCAGTGGCGGAATAATAACAATGACACGTTCAAGAGGACGTTCTGCTCCTTGGGGTCCGCCGCTTTGGGACAGTTTGTTTTCATCAGAGCATACAGTGGAAACGGAACCCGGTCTGAGCCGCTTTACAAAACCAAAACCGGCTACTATGAAATCTTGGAGGTGACACCCACCGCCACTCACGCCCAGATAAAAACCGCCTACTACAAGCAGTCCTTCATCTATCACCCAGACAGAAACGCCGGCAGCGAGGTGGCCACTTTCCGCTTCTCTGACATCAGCGAGGCCTACTCCGTGCTGGGCAACAAGGCTCTGAGGAAGAAGTACGACCGGGGCCTGTTAAGTCGGTCCGACCTCACCGCCCCGACCAGACCCTCCGCTAAGGACGCAGCCTCGGGAGGCTCTGCAAGACAGCAACCCGAGAGCAGGCGGCCCACGATGGGCTTAAACGGCCAGGAGAGCGTCTCCGACTTCGACACGTTCATCAAGAAGTACTACAACGAGCAGCTGCGGAGGGAGAAAGAAATCCGGGTTCGCAAGGAGGAGATGATGAGAAAGCAGCATGAGTCGGTGGGGGACCAGGAGCTGGGCAGTTATATGGAGCTGGGAGTGGTGGTGATGCTGGTCATGGCCGTGGCTCTAATGATCAGCCTTAAACGAGGCGCAGGGTCATGAAGGACTGAGGAGATGGTGGATGGACAGAGATAAAGAGAACGTGTGTGTAGGGAGGTCATCCTTGTTAGGAATAATGTACACTGTAACAGGAACTCTTGAATTAATCAGCACCTTTCACACTACAAAGACACTACACTGTGTACGTCATTGCTTTTAAACGCCCTCTGTGTAACAGCAGTAACATACATTACCATGTAACAAGACATTAAATATCACACAACATCCTCATGGTCAATATGACACAGTGCAAGTGTGTACTTGGTTAACATTATCCTGTCAACTCTGCAATACTTAAGGAATATGTTATGTACAATCTATTTTTCCCCACTTTGATTTGACCAAAGAAGCACCTCAAATGTTAAATGTCGTCTAAACAAAAGTGTTTTTATTTTTTATTTAAGAACAAACCGTTGTTTAAAAGTGACACAACTACTATTTAAATAAATGCTGAGAGAACAGGCAGACAGAGGAGTGTTCCGAGGTTGATTTACAACCTTGTGGTGCTACAGATCAACTATTTTGGCTTTTATAAAGTCATCTGTCTCACAGATTTCTTTATTTTTAACAGTGAAACAAGCTTTGATTATGGTTTCATGTATTGCTATAATGTTTGTAGCAATATAGGGAAGTAGGCCGGGATGTGTTATAGTTGAAAGCCTGTTTAACAGGTGCATTATGTGAACTGTTTATTCTCAGATTGTTCAGTTAAATGATGTGCCTTGGATGATATTTATTGTAAAAATCACAAGTTATATTGCCCAGTTGTTTGACTAATAAATGATACATGAGCAGTTCCTGTGGGAGCATGCCGTTTCTCGAGTCTTTGGTCAGCAGCACAAACATTGATTTAACCCCAAACTTAATTAAAAGTGACCTAATCGCTCAATGATTCAAGACTCAAGACACCAAACGTTTTTGTAATAAATCTGTCAAACATTATGTAATGAACAGAAATGTTTAAGTGCATTCAGAACGTCACAGTTCACATCACAGTTAAAGTAACATTAGGTAATATCGGTGCACGTTTGTAACAAACTCAAGTCAAACAAAAGATACAGTGCATCTAGTACATAAATACAGTAAACATATTAAATATAAATAAAAGTGCTTGCATGACAAAAAACAACACTTAGTAAAATCTATTCAAACAAATCCTATCTACATAGCGTTGATATTTCCCTTTCTTACATTGTAGCTCTATGTTATAACTCATACACTTTCATTATTATTAAATAAATTAGTAAAAGGACAATTAAGTCTTTTTAAATTGCACTCACAAGGTGGGATTGACTGTTGAGGCGGTGAAAGACACCAAACCTGGCATAATAATTTGGATCTATAGGTCAATTATCTGCATTGTTTTGATTTGTTTAGTCAGATAAACAAACTACGACACTATGGATCCTGGATAGAAATATGTCACGTGACTTATCCATTAAACAAGTCACCATGATCCATTTTTTTTTGGCACACAAATCCAAGCTGCTTATTAACTTTCACCACATGATGACAAGTAGAAGTATTATTCAGATGACCGGGTTGAGGGCATCATAGAGCCGCTGCACCGCCAGCTCCACCATCTCTCTCAGGGAGTCGTCCTCCGTGCTCTCATCCTCCAAGCACACCGACTGTTCAGGAAAAGAGGAAGTCAAGCGAGAAGGATTAAAAAAATATATATATTTACTAGAGGTGGGCATAGATTAATTTTTTTAATCTAGATTAATTTTGGAATTAATCTAGATTAAAATGGCTCATTTGAATTCATTCATAATATGTGTGTGCTCCTAAATAATGACTCAAAGTAAGTCTTTGAGAACGTGTTTCTCAAGCCAGGTGGCGCATCAGACCAGGGGCTCATCTCCTGTTTCCAACATGCATCACAAACTGCTTGAGGAAGCTGTTCTACTATGATAATTGGTGATGAAAATAAATAATGTTCAACAAGATGTTACTTAGTAACGCGTTACCGGCATCGGACCTCTTTTTTCAGCAACGAGTAATCTAACGCGTTACTATCTCCAAACCAGTAATCAGATTAAAGTAAGGCCTACTCATCAAAGTCACTGTGCGTTACTTTTTCTGTCATTTTCCTTAGTGAAACATTTTACATAACTGCACAAATGACTGCGATTGCGATTTTATGTAAATAAATGTGTGCGCATGTGTCTCTAAACTCTCCAACTGCTCCAACCGCTCCTCTCGTCTTTTTGGTAGCGCCCTCGTCTCTGACATGCAGCGTGTGTGTGTGCCTGTCTGTGTCTGTGTGTGTGTGTGTGTGTGCAGCAGCATTACGGCATCTGAACTGTGGCGCAAAACAAAGTTTTCCCCCCGATGAAATATAGCGTCTGCTATGGGGATATTTAGGATTCGGGTACGGTGACGTTGAAGAGATAGTTGTTTAAAACTTGGAAACTTATAGTCACGTGGCGACCGGTGGCCACACACACCCACCCTGCGTTCCAATACCCGATTGTGTCGTGGGCAAGTGATGGAGAGAGAGAGCGGCGGGTGTGTGAGAGAGGCTTCGCCCCTCGTCTCTGACATGCAGCGTGTGTGTCTGTGTGTGTGTGTGTGTGTGTGTGTGTCTGTGTGCAGCAGCATTACGGCCGAGTCCAAGCTGAACTGTACAAATGACTGGCTCCCTGAGCCGAACAGGTGGAATAAGAGATTAACGGCGATATTTTTTTTTATCGCCGATAAGAGTCTGGCGTTAACGCAGCACGTTAACGCCGATAACGGCCCACCACTAATATTTACACGTCACATACATCCTTTTTTTTGTCCTGGTTTGAAATGTTTCTCACCCTCGTTTCCAAGCAAATGTGAACCGTCTTCCCGTCCACTGTCACAGCAATGTTTTTACCGTCGCCGAAATCCACACATTCCTCCCCAAACATGTCCCTAAACACGCCCACAGACAACAAAGACATATCATTGTAACTAGAGATCAACTTGAGGAACTGTTATTTCTGGTGATGTATTACCTTCCAAGCATACAACATACACAGTGTAATAAACAAGTGAAGTCAGTATGGATTTGGTTAGCTGGTGGTGTGTCACTCACTGCAACATGACTCCCAGTCGGGTTTGGAAAACGTCCATGTCCATAATGGCACTCTGGGCCTCCATGGCTGTTAATTAAACACAAGTTGAATCACGTTAAATAAGAATTCACAAAAACAAAGTAAATGAAAATAAGGAGACACAATGCAAACAGCAGTTAAAAAAAAAAGTAAGTGTTAAATAATATATAATGAGTAATTGGTCGTATGCTTCCAAAAATGTAGCCAAACCGACCTTTCTGAGCCTTTGGGTTTGACTGGACCTCCAGCACTACAGTGGTGACGGCATCGGCATACATGTCATTCAGAGGGTTTGCTAGCCACTGGAACAGTAGAGAAAGAAAAAAAACCTGTTGGGTGACCTGCATTAATAAAGCTCATAATTCCCAACGTTGGATTTGGATTTGTAACTGTTTATAAAATCCAAACGCAATGATCCAACTGTGAATCATTTCTAGCACCAAACCTTTGCTTGTCTCAGTGTCTCAATACATCAGAGTCTCTACACACAGCAGTGGCACATGAATTATACGTGATTAGACATACAAATAAAAAGGACCACAGCTGCTCACCTCCAGAAGCACTGTGCCGGGCTCGTGGATCAGAGTGATGTTTTTAAAGACCTTCAAGGTGTTCTTCTCTGTTCCGTCCAACTCCTCCACATCACCTGAGATGACAGGGAACAACCCACCCTTTCAGTGCAGTGCAGACACCCTTTAACAAATCGGTTAAAGACAAGTGTACAGGTTAGGATAATAGAGCGGGTGTAACTTACCAGTGAGGTTCCTCAGATGGCAGACGAGCAGTGAGTACGGTCCAGTGAAAGGGATGGCCTGGGACTGTTTCACTGTGCTCATGGCCAGCTCTGTGTATGCTGCCATGCAAATACAGTCAACCACATGTTTTTATATTATATTAAAAGAAGGGGGCAAAAGTGTGCACCGTTGAGGAGGGAGAGGGTTGAGTTCTGAAGTGCCCTGGAGCAACACAACAAATGTTTGACAACGTACTGTATATCTGTATAGCTGACCTGTCGCTGACAAACTACAAGACCGTGTCTGAAGAGTTCTAATATCAAAACATACTTTACTTACTAGAAAGGTCAGAGGGATTGAGGATGTGGTAGTTGAAGTTCTTCTTCACCAGTATGCCCGATACCCTCTGGCCCTGAGCACACTTCTGATCAGCCAGAGAGCCCATCACCTGAAGAGGAGGAGGAGGAGGAGAAGTAGTGCTCTGTGACTTTGATTTAGGAGTTCAATCATTTATTTAAAAAAAACCCAGTAAAACAACCTTTTTCTAATACATGCAAGGAGAGGAGACATACCTTGGCCAGTTTCTCTCCTCTGAAGTTGAGGGTGACGGCTTCTGTGTTGCGAGGGTTGTGCACTTCGATGTGAACCTGGTCGTTATCCTCATACTCCCGGATCAGCGCTGCTTTCAGACGGGCCATCTCGTTTTGCTCCCCGTGGACCAAGATCTGAAGACAAGTCGAGGATTTCAAAATTGATATAACAAAAGGGGTGCAGAAGAGTTGGAATAAAAAAACAACAACACATGAATCAACCTCCTACCACGTGTGGCGGTTTGAGAGCCCTGATGAACTCGCTGGTCTGCTGGTAGTCGGTGTGGGCGGAGAAGGAGATGTAGTCCACCGACATCTTCAGCTGAAGCTTCTGCCCCGACATGGTGGTGATCTCCTCCGGCTCGGACATGATGTGCTGCAGAGAGGGCAGACCACACAGTAAGCTGCTGTACTGTTGTTGTAATGATGGCACTTTCCATCCAACAAAAAGGATGTATCTATATATTATCAACCCAAAAGTAACACTTCACGCGTCGTCTACCTTGGCCAGCGTGCCCTCTACACAGTATCCAGCGATGATGACTCCGTTCCTCTTATCGGTGCACCAGCTCTCAAAGAGCTCCCGGGAGAGGCCGCTCTGCATCATACCCGGAGACGCCATCACAACACTGGGGCCGATGTCGTCAAAATGATCCATGCTCTGGGGAAGAACCGGCAACACAATTATTAGATATTCTGCAACCCTATGCACAGCCTAAAGACACAACTAGGTCTGAGTGTGGACTGGGTCTGCAGAGTCTCTTCTCTACCTTGAGGTTGCTGATGTGCTTGAAAACAAAGGGGTTGTTGATGTTGATGGCCTTGCGGATCTTGTCGTTCATGGCGTTGACGTAGGTCTGGTACACGGCCATGCACTTCTTTGCCAGGGACGAAGCGTAGTAGATGGGGATGTCATGGAGCTCCGGGTGGTTCTGCCAGTATTCATCTGAAAGGAAAGCATGAAATACATTATACCCATTGATTTAAACTCAAAAGAATACAGATGCAACAGGCAAAACTATGTTGTCAGATTTTTTTTTTCTTTAAATTTCCAACATGACCTCTCACCGAGAATGAGCAGCAGTTCCTGGGCCCGTCCCAAGGCGAACACAGGGATTAAACAGCGGCCTTCTCTGTTCACAATGTCATGGACTGTGTTACAGAAGCGAGCCTCACGCTCCTCCCTCTTCTCGTGGATGTGGGTGCCGTAGGTGGACTCCTGTGAAGAAAAAAAAGAATAACAGCATTTACCAAGATGTGATCACCTCAAGAGATCTAGCGCTTCGATGCGATTTATTATCTGACATACTATGATCAGGATGTCGGGTTTGACACTGGGAATCTCGGCTGCCATCAGGTGCCTGTCTTCTTGCCGGGAGAAGTCTCCTGTGTACAGCAGCTACAGAGGAAAAAAAAGACTTGGTGAGATTCAACTAATGCTGGGCTTACACTACACAACTTTTGGTGTAAGGTGGTCATCTGACCCGATTTCAGTCAGTCTTGATGTTCCGACATTATCATTAGGCAGCAAATTTAGGAAAAATATTAAACATAACAAAAAGCAGTCATTACCTTGACTCCAGCTATTTCAATCATGAACATAGCAGCTCCCAGTACATGGCCGGCATGGTAGCACCAGAACTTGATCCCTGCCACCTCCTTGACTTCGTGGAAGTTGATGGTCTCAATCTTATCCATGCTCTCCTCCAGGTCCGTCTCAGTGTACAGCATGTCATCTGCCGAAATGTTGCTGAAACAAATCAAAGAAAAAAATTCAATCCAGGGCACTACAGATATTAGTTTGGAGTTTGGAGGAAGAGTGTTGACGACGGCTCCTATTTCCTACCTGACTTTGACGTAGTCTGACAGCAGCCAGCGGTAGATGGCCTTAGTGGCGTGGGTCATGAAGGTCCTGCCTTTGAAACTAGTCTTCTGGAGGAACCAGGGCAGAGCTCCACAGTGATCCAAGTGGAAGCTGTCCAGAGTGCACACATCAAATTACATTTCCTTTTTTTTTCTCAGAATATGTTCAAAACAGAATAGTGATAAATATGCACAGACATGGATGAGCAATTACTATAAATGGACATTTCAACACATCATAGAGAATGGGAGACTCACTGACTGATGAGCAGCAGGTCTATCTCAGCTGGGTCGATCAGGTCTATGTAGGGGAGAGCATCCATTCCCTCCAAGCCGGGGTGGATACCACAATCCAGCTGCCAAAACACAAATACTACTTGAATAATTACAAACTCAGTAGTTCCAGTACAGGGAGTCCTGATAACGTCAAATCAACACAGGACACAGTTTACATTTCTATTTCTATTTATACATCCTTTGTATACACCACCTGTTGATACCATTATGTTAAGTTACATGTTTTATGTATAGATTAGTTAAATACTACGTATATTTCACCATCTGTCAATAACATTATGTTTACATCTGTTTATAGTTAAACATGTTAATTGATTTGTTTATCTAAATACCACCTGTAAGCACATACCTCCCCACGTTGCAGTATACAGGATTCTAGTGTTTATAATAATAAACTACACAAAATGTAAATAAAACTGAATTTGTAGCCTACTATATCTGATTGAAGTAACATGTACATTATTAAAATCATCATGATGTCAAAGTCAAAAATATTTACCATAATTTTCCTTCCTTTGAACTCAAGGATTATGCACGACCTCCCAACCTCCTGACCAGCCCCCCTGTAGGTGCATTGAGCACACATCATTTCAGCATCAGTACCATAGAGTAAAATCATGCATTTGTTATTCAATGTAGTCAACCTTTTATTGATTCAAAAACACAAATTAACTCACAGCGGGCGGATTAGGAGCTGGTCACTCTCCTCCGCGGGGACTATCACCTCTACTTTGCGTTTTGTTGCCATGTCCGTCCCAAATTGTGCTTTAAATATTGAAAATAGATAAATTGAATCCGCTCATACTGTAATGCTGTACGTTTGTTGAATGAATGAGGCAGGGCGGCCTTCTTGAAAACGTCACACTTCCGGTGATGCGCCAAAATACTGCCGATGAGGATCACCGGGCGCCGACGAATAGTTCCGGGACAGACGTAGGTCGATTTCCCCTGGAATAAAATAACCAAATTTGACAACATTTACCCAAAGATGTATCAGGAGAAAAACGCAAGCTTTGTGCACGGCTAAAACATATTTTATCGCCAGGACTATCGACTTAGTAGTACTAGTAGTATTCAACATTAGGGATAGTTTTTGTGTCTGGTAGGGTAGCGGCCCCTTTAAGTGGTGCTGGGTGTAGGCTGACAAACTCAAAGAGGAGCCGAAGAGTCAAACTGAAGGTAAACAAAAATCCTTCTCTGAACCAAACTAACATTTATACGGTTACATGTCGAACAGGTGCGCGTTGTGTACGGTAACTCTGGATATAAAGTGTTTGCCCCCTATGAAAGTCTTAGGGTTTATAACTCAAGCATAACAAGAAATGTGGTGTGGTACGCAACATTTAAGGAGGGGTAGGAAGAGTTTAGCCCACACATTTGCTTTTATTTTCGGATTTACGAGTTTCCTGCTGTCCGAGCAAAACAAATTTTATTTGGTGAGCTAGATACACGATGAGTCCCAGCCAAACGTAACCTGTTGATTCTGATGTCTGTTCGTTGTAAATATTTAATGCAAAGATACACCCTCCGACTCCAGCACTACAGCCTACCTCCTGCAGTCATATTTTGCTCTTACACGGTGGAGCTGGAAGATAGCCTTTACAGCAGCAGACATACAAATCCCGAAAGAAAATCATGAAAAACACATATTTCCTATTTAACCTATGCCCCATTCTACAGCTTAAAAAAATACATTGAAGAACTACTACTAGGCTACTTAAAAAATAAATAAAAGTATATCCCTAGTGGCTTCAATACTCCAAAAAGGCAACATAGCCTTGCAAACAGACTTTAATGATAGGCCTACTCAGTCTTTACTATGTTGGACTT
The DNA here is from genome assembly GCF_949987685.1 of Ammodytes marinus. Lineage (NCBI taxonomy): Eukaryota > Metazoa > Chordata > Actinopteri > Uranoscopiformes > Ammodytidae > Ammodytes > Ammodytes marinus. The sequence continues at coordinate 13,613,921 of NC_137219.1, read as the reverse complement.
TTAATTTTAATATTGTTGTGGTTATATTTTAATCAAGATGTGTGTGTGTGTGTGTGGGAATCAACCTCTTTGTGTGTTGTCTTGTTTGCAAAACAGATCTTGATTTCAGCGAGACTTACTAACAGTAATTTACTATCCTGAAAGTGAAGGACAGTGCAGTTAAAGGTTTATTATGCAGCTAAATGCTCACACTCTTGATGTATTTATTATTCAGTGTTTCAGATGCCATGTTTTTTCACTCAATTATTCATAAGTTCTGTTCTTGAGAAGGCCGACCTGTCGTGTGTTTAACCCTTTGTTCCGTGGTGATTCAGGTCGGTGAGGCTGGAGGGGCTGGATGTGGTCGACATGGTGAACGATGTTTCGGAAAGTCAAAAAGCGCCACAGCAGCAGCAGCTCGCAGAGCAGTGAGATCAGCACCAAGAGCAAGGTACGACCACACACACACACACACACACACACACACACACACACACACACACACACACACACACACACACACACACACACACACACACACACACACACACACACACACACACACACACACACACACACACACACACACACACACACACACACAGAGCCACTTTCTCGCCTGGTCGAATATAACCAACTTCTCTCGGGTTTTCTGACCTCATGTAGTCTGTGGACTCCAGTTTAGGGGGCCTCTCCAGATCTAGCACCGTCGCCAGCCTCGATACAGACTCTACCAAAAGCACAGGTCAGTCTCTTTTTCTCTCTCTCTCTCTCTCTCCTCTCCATCTTCCTTTCCTCCTCCTTTTTTGTTTTCCTAACTGATTATTTGACTTAACTCCCTTCGCAGGTAACAGCTCGTCTGAAACATGTGCCGAGTTCCGGGTGAAGTATGTGGGAGCGGTTGAGAAGTTACAGTTTGACATGAGCAAGACCCTCCTGGAGCCTCTGGACCTCATCAACTACATCGATGCTGCTCAGGTGAGATGCTGGATAAAGATAGCAGCGGTCGATATGACATCATAGATTTACGATATCACAGAGAGAGAGAGAGAGAGAGAGAGAGAGAGAGAGAGAGAGAGAGAGAGAGAGAGAGAGAGAGAGAGAGAGAGAGAGAGAGAGAGAGAGAGAGAGAGAGAGAGAGAGAGAGAGAGAGAGAGAGAGAGAGAGAGAGAGAGAGAGAGAGAGAGAGAGAGAGAGAGAGAGAGAGAGAGAGAGAGAGAGAGAGAGAGATTGTAAATTCTCTGCTCATTTTTTTTTTACCCCACAGCAAGATGGAAAGCTGCCCTTCGTGCCTGCAGACGAAGAGATGATCCTGGGAGTGTCAAAGTACGGAGTCAAAGTGGCCTCACTGGACCAGTGTGTGAGTAGAACACAGATAGAGAAAGTGATGTACTGTACTTCAGGTTGAACTAATTATTGATTGGACCTGTGCAGAGGTGCCAGGTCATCAATAATACAGCCAGACAGCTTGCTTAATGAATTCAACATCGAGTTATATCATTTTTGAAACGGTTCTTTCGCCAAGCTGCTGACTCAGATATTTCAGCGAATCCCCTGATGTTGTTGCGTCCGATTTATTCATTTTAACTGAAGCAATGCATTGTGGGCTAAAGTTGGGGCTCAACTGGGATAGGATAAAACCTCTGAAACCACACTGTCTTAATAGCAGGTGAAGAAAACTGTTGAATTCTCTCTTTTTTTGTCCCTCCTACCAGGATGTGCTGCATCGCCACCCTCTGTACCTGATAGTGCGCATGCTGTGCTACGATGACGGCCTGGGCGCAGGGAAAAACCTCCTGGCTCTCAAAACCACCGACACCAAGCAGGAGGAGTGCAGCATCTGGGTGTACCAGTGCAGCAGCTCAGTGAGTTTGACAATGCAACTGTTTTTTTCCTGGATTAATGGTAATAACTAGAACTAATGCCTGGCAGTAAGAATCAAAATCAAATCAGTTAACTCTCGGGTCCAGGTGTAAGTTTGTGCTAAATTTGACAAAAGTCCCTCAATGCATTCTCAAAATATCGGGCTCACAAGATTTGAAGTCACAATGACCTTGACATTTGACCTCCGAAATGTAACCGGTTTATTCTTGAAGACATGTGAGTTTTTTTTTGTTGTTGCCAAAAATTGACGTTAAAATCCCTCAAAGCGTTCTTGAGATATCGCGTTCATGAAGCATGAGGTCACAGTGACGTTGACCTTTCGACTGCCACAATCTATTGTAATCATGCCATCGTTCAGAGTCAGGGTGGACATTTGTACAAAGTTTGAAGAAATTCCCTCATATTATATATTCATGAGACATTCAGTGCGTTTACATGCAGACTCATAATAGGGTAAATCAACAAATAAGACTTCGACAGGACTTGTAAAATGCACGTAAACACTACGTCTACCGATCTACTTTGCACACAAATCGGCACATTAACGGACAAGCAAAGTCGGATAAGAACACCTAGATAACTCGTTCATAGTTGGCATTCTCTCTGCATGTATACAGGGATCGGATATCGCATATCGGAGTTCTCGTTCTGCGCTTGCTCGAGAATCCCTGCGGAGGATTTCACAAGGAAGTGGAAGGAGACGACGTAAAACATAGTAGGGTTATTGCCAGAAGGGAACCGGACGTGGCTCTATAACCACTTGTTGAAAGGGCTACAGCGCCACCTAGCATAGTGGAGACAGCCATGCATCAGACATTTATCCGATTCCTGAAAGGCCATGAATACTCAGACACGTGACACGGTCCGTTCGAGTGTCTAGTTCGGTATATGTAATATGTACGTAATGCCTCATGAAAAATAAATAAATAAAATTCTATACCACTTGTCATCTGCCCTGTCAACCAATCCTGTTTGTTAATTCTTCTGTCTGAACAGGAGCAGGCTCAGTCCATCTGCAAGGTGCTGTCAGCTTCTTTTGACTGCGCCTTAACGTCAGACAAGTCTTGAGGGCCAGAGAGAGACTGGACGGGGAAGCTGAAGGAAACAAATGACTGCAAAAAAAAAAAAAATAGTAATCAGGAGACAACAACTTGACGAAAAGAAAAACCACACTCATTCTCCCCTTTTTCTCCAATTGTCGTTCTGTTTTTCTCTTGAAAAGAGCTTAACGTGAGGCGAAAACGGTCTTTTGACTTTTCCGTGGTACTCTGTTGGAAAAAATCATTCAAGCCTTGGTTTTGATGAAGTTATTTCATCTCCAGTGTGTGATGCAACACTTTCCCATTATTCTGCAGTTGAGACAGAATTATTGTGAATTTGTCTGAATGATGTCCTCGTTTCTTTCCCCTGCTTACGTGTTCCTTTTTAAACTCTCACGTGAAGTCAAGAGCAAAAGAGAAAAAAGAATTTCAATACGGTGAGATGTAAATGATGGTACAGTGTTGTAATCCGTCTCCACATTTATCAGTGAGGGAAAAATGATACACTTCCCTCAGATTCCTTTTTAAGTTAAGGTTTCGTCACGTGTTTGGTTGTGACAACACCAGCCTCTTTAGACTCGAAGGTACATTATACAAAGAAGCTGTGTGTCTTATTTTAATTGGTGTGATTCACTCATTTTTAATGACTGTTTTGTCTTTTATTGTATCTTGTTTTAAGTTTCTCTATACTTTTTGGTACCAAAAGCGTTGTACGTTTACTGATTTATGAGGTGTTATGTAGAAATTAGTAGACTAATTAGGTCAAAGTGTTCAGGGAAAATTGTGTTTACAGTCGTGGTACTAACTTGATATTAATAACAGCTCATGCCACTTTTTTTCCTGTGCTCATTTTCAGCATTTAGATTAGTTTGACATATTTAGCAATAAGGAAATGAAAGTATTTGATCTGGTACAATGAAGGAGCTGAAGTTTTTAAATAATTATCTTACTGATTAAAGTGTCACTTTTCCTATTGCTTTCAGTGCCATCTTGTTTTTTGTGTCTTTCATTTTGTTGTTTATCTGATTGTTTGAAAAATGACCAATTTAAATATTTATTGCCAGAACAGCACATAGTTTGTTTTTACGCATGTTAATTCATGTGCAGTGCAGTGTACAAACTCCCCATCAGAGGGCGCTCTTGATACATAATCTGACCACCAGTAAAACAATGTTGTATTTTTAAAATACTGTTCATTGGCTTAAACGGTTTGATGCATCATACCAAAAATGGCTTAATATCCTGCCAGCAGTGATGAAGAAGAATTTAAGTCCTCAAAACACCTCATGAAACAGACCAAAGCCATGTCATTCCATATTTTATTATTCCAGTTTTATTTTCCCCATTTACTTGTACAATAGAGTTAAGAATCGATGCAGTGATCCACATACAGTTAATGAGAATGAATTAAGTTTGATTTTACCCAGTTATGCGTGTTGTCAGCACGCACACACACACGCACAGGTCCAGCTGAGGTTGTATCTGTAACTGCTCGTCACCACAGCTCATTAAAAGACATTAACTGCCCAGGTTATCTCTTCTTCTTCACTCTTATTTTTTTTTACATTTAAATATCAACAAAAAAAAAAAAAAATCTATTTACATCAATAGTTTATTAAATCTTCCTGCTTCCAGTGAGTTCATATTAAAATGCGATAAAGAGAGCTGATCAGTTATGATTCACCTGCTTCTCTTCGTCCACATTCACAAATCTGGAAGGCTGTGTGTGGTTTCAGGTTAAATGCCTAAATATCAACATAACCAACAGGAAGGCAGTTGCTCTGCAACCAAAATAATGAAGTCAATGACATTGAATGTTTTATATTTCATTCATAACATTATTGATAACATTAACTTTAACTCATCTTTCTACATTATAGGACCTCAGATACGAGAGGCTTAAACAGTAGGAAGGATCTCCCTTTTCCCTCCATGTCCGGTTCATATAGAGAGCGTCAGAGATAGAGAGGAAATTCAGCTAATTTGTGAACAATAAAATAAATCACATTGCAAATGCTCACGAAGGCAAGTGGAAGCAACAAAAGTCTCAAGAGCCACCTCCAGCTTTTTTTTCACATTCCAACGCTTAAAAAAAAAAAAAAATCTCTTTTATTTTTTGACTCAGCTTATTCTGTGCAGACGACACACACACAAACACTTCCTATTCCACTGATACGGCAGATGACAAGCGAAGACAGCCAGAGGCCAAAAAAAGAAAAAAGGTTATTACTAGCTTCTGCTGCTAGATCCAGTCAAGTGTCATGGTTTGTGCTGGAAGAGTTCAGGAAGAAGAGCTGCTGAGAGTGTGAGCTGCTCATGTATGTTTGACGTGGGATTCATTTGCAGCTCCATCACTCTATGCACTTGTGGAAAAAGTGCTTTCTCTGAAGACGTGATGAGTTTTTTTATTTTCTGCGTTCCCCCTCCTTTCAACGCCAGTCCTTGTGTGTGAAACGAGGACAGGGGAATCGCTCCTTCGGGTGCAGCTTCTGGCATATTCCAGGGTTTAACTTAGCACCATTAGGTTAAAAAACAAAAACATCCACACAACAGAGCTGCACCTATAAGCACGGTGGCATGCACAGAGGGTAAAGCACGTTGGCTGACCTTTCACATTTACAGTTGTTAGTAAGTTAAAATGACATTGCCCAGTAATCTTATCAGCACTGTCTGTACAAACGCAGCTGAAGAATGCAGGAAGATATGGATTCAAAATGGAATACTGTACACGTAACCTTCATTGTGTCACATGTCGTCTCATGTTGTAACAAGGATAAAGACAAGGAAAGTGCATTTATTGCGAGAGGTCATTCACTACAATCATTGTTTTGTTTTTTTGATATTTTTTCTAAATCTTAAAGGAGTCTTTGTCTGAAACATTAACAGCGAGCATTAAAAACCACATACAGTCCTGTGTAGTCCCACCCACGCTTTTTGTTGCTATAGTCCCCCCCCCCCCACAGACGAGGCGATGATAAAAAACAAGCTTGTGTCGGATGGTGTCCGGAGAGGAGGTGGTTGTGTTTGCTGGCTAGCAGACAGAGGAACCGGTTTAGTCGGCGATGAAGTGCACAAACGTGACCGGGAAGGCTCCTCTCCTCATTGGATCGCCTTCGATGTGGCCCAGCTGTGAGGGAGGAAGACGAAGGCGAGGTCAAGAGGATGATGGGTCATTTTAAGAGTTTGGGGTCAAGTTGGGTCTATTGAAAGTGAAACTCTCTCAATAAATCATTTGAACGCTTTAAACAAAACAAGTCGTCTAAACTAGAGCACACACACACACACACACACACCACAGAAACACTACCACTGGGGCTGGGTTAGAAAAAAAACTATTTTCCATTCATCAATACTGAATGATTCAATATGGATTCTTCCAAGTCCGACTGATCTGCTGTTTGTCAGTGAATTAGTGCACTAAATATGATTAGTAAACGTTCATTTTTTGTAATAAATGTACAATTATGGATGCATGATGTGAAAAATTTATAAAATGAGGAAATTGAGTATATCGGAAAAAGGCTCAGTTGAGTCTGACAAGTAACATATGTCATAGCTTTTTATCTGTTTAATGTTTAATAGTATTTTTGTAATATAAAAAAGAATAAATAAAATAAATAATAATGAGGTTTTTTCAGGATTACTAAAGTTCATTTTCAACAATCAAATCAGGACTTTCTAAATCATAATTGAATTGGGAGATCAACCTCCAGCCCTTCCTAAACACCACCTACAGGTGCGCGAAGAACAGACTACGAGAGGCTAGTGAATCACAATAAATATCTCAGTAACATTTAAACGACAGTCCCAGGTTGTATTACCTTGATCCAATAAGAAGACATAACTTATTATATCCATCTAAGTCATTTTAAAGGTCGTCTATACCTGAAAATAAAAAAAAATCTGCCTTTTTTAAATACTACTTAGACAAGGCTATAGACGAAACATTACAAGCTGCTGTTGAGGAAATAAATACTGAATAATGACCAGTTGAATGATACGACAGAGTTCGATAAACACTGTGCCTGCAAACAACAGAACTTTACTTCTCTTGTGAAATATTTCGATGTTTTGGAATTAAAAACAACTCAGATTAGTCATTCTGTATAATCCGCCTGTTTTCCAACCAAGGCCCAATTTACCTTCCGACTAAATCGCCATTGTGACACTCACTCACAATTTATCCCCCCTTTGCGCTGCCTCCATCATTACTGTGCTTTCATTTCCATATTTCAGACGCACTAAAGAGTGATAACGCCGGACAGAGAGAAAAGCATGATGGCGGGGACCTCGGGGGACTTTAGGGTCCATGCAGGGACACACACACACACAGAGAAAGAGAGAGAGAGAGAGTGACTAAATACGGTCATATCTGCAGAGGTGGCTCAGAGGGAAAACAAGTTGCAGCTGGTCCCTGTTCACACAAGGGGCTCCACAGAGGAAGCAGCAGCAGCAGGCGGAAAAAGAGGAGGAGGAGGAGGGGGAATATCAGCCAGAGTGAGATCATGGCGTTTTTGCTTTGGCCACCATGGTAACCGTGTGCACTGACATCCACATGCAGGACATGATAGAACCGGAGCGGGACTCGGGTCGTGGTTGGATGGACTGGGAACAACTTTTGGCTAACATGATGCAAGTAAAAAAAAATATATAGAAATAAATTAAGAGAAACGGTGAGGTACTGACCCACCACTCCTGGTCCTCCTCTCCATCCACCACGATCACGTCGCCCTCAGAGAAGGTCAGCTCGTCCGGGTTGTCGGCGACACAGTTGTAGATGGCCTTCACTCGCTTCGGCCTCTGCTTCTGAGACACAGAAGGGGAGGGAGGGCTCAGACTGCGGGTTTGCTGGAGGTTTGTGCATGAAGAGACATAAAAAATGCAGCAATAAACTTGTGGTGCATTCTGTCTCCATTTACAGTTTATTCTCGTCTTTATTGTGTTCGTCTTATAGCATTAGGATGAAACTCTCGGTTTAGTTTGGTATTTTTCTTCATCTGTCTGACAACATAAATGAATTGTCTTGGCTGGATCATTAAATTCCAACTTAAAAAAAATCCTAAAAGAGCTTCACAGCTTCTGTACAAAAACTAAGGAACAAAGCTGTTTGTATGTATGGGTACAGGAAGAAGGACATTTACTAAGTTACCAGTGGAAACACTGAGACAATAGGTCGACCTGCAGCGTTCTGAAGGGAATTGCACAACACTAAAAAAAACCACTAATAAACTATGACTTGGGAGAGCAGCAGTCGGTGAATGGTTCGGGACGGTATGAATGAATAAGCACTTTGCAATCAACAGCATCCGGGTGGTAATGAGATGGAGGAATGAGGGACTCACGGGGTAGGCCTTCCTCGGCGTAGGGGCTGGAGGCACAGGCTGACCCGACGAGTTGTGGGGGCCGCCAGGAACTTCCTTAGCTGGAAGAGGAAGAGGAAATTATATCACAACGACAACAAAAACTTTCCACGTTTCCACAGAAGAAACGGGGAACGCTTGCAGATAGTAAAACAAATAGAATGTAACTCTGTACTGCAGAACCGGACAGAAGGGATGTTTCGCCTCTCTTATCTGCACACTGCATACCTGGCCTCTCGATAGATTGTGTCCGATTTAAAGGTCCTCTGCTGAAGCCTTTATCATTGCTGTAAAAAGAAAAAGAAAAAAAAATGATGTTAAAAAAAGCAACTTCTTTAGCAATAGACACAGAAAGACCAGAATGTAAGAACGTTTTGGCTTTAGTTAACAGCTCTGCTACAGGTTTATTGTAGCACTATAAGCCCTGTGGGAGATGGAAAGGGTGAATTCAGAGGAGAGTTACTGCTAGTCTGACTCGAACACAGCTCAGCCTGGGAGCAAATGAAGTGGCTAAGCAGCGGCCATGAAGGCTCATTCATTCATTTATTCTCAGTGAGCAAACACAAACATTACAAGACAAGCATTCAAAAACAGCAAGATACACAAGCCTGGGGTTATGCTCCCATTTTCTCTGTGTACGTGAATTCTTTGAATCAAGTGCTTTTTTCTGTGTAGAAAATGAAGCAGAAACATCAAATTGCTATGGCTCAATAGATTGGTTGGCATTTAATTCATGGCAGGAGACAGCTTGATAAAAAAGCAGAAGCTGTAGTTCTCACCCTGGAGGAGACTGAGGTGGCCCTGCTCTGGACCCCAGTGGACCCTGGCCTGACTTGGACTGAATGCTCATGTTCTCCATCTTGGCCACCGGAGCAAGACCTGGGACACACAGTGAGGCACCTTCATTTGCTTTTTGTTTTTGTAAACTGGACACACCATTGCAACTTACCAAGATATCACACTGGGTTTTAGTGACACATTTTCTTTAAACGATTTACTTAAATAACAAACGGATTGAAATAGTTTGGTTTCCTTTGTTAAAAGTAATCATGTCATCAGCCCCATACATTCTTTTAAATGTCAAATACAGCCACAAACACATTTCTATTGATTCTTTGATCTTAAGCCGATGTAAATAACATAAAAATATAATATAACTAGAAAATTAAAGTCAACTATTAAAATACACTGGTAAGATTCATGATATTATAATGTCAATGTAGAATCAAAAAGGAATTGGGAACCAGTGCTGGTCCTTGTTATGCAGATAATTGCTTCCCATATTTGTAGCAGTGTGAATTCTATTGTAATGTATTCAGTAAACACTGAACTATGCTCCACACACATAAACAGAACACTATTAATGTGCCTTCACCCTAGCAGTGGTCTAGTTTAAGAGGGAGGAATTGGTCCATTGGGCTGGTCAATATACCTCCAGTTGAAGTGAGTCTCAAGGGGGGGACAGGGGGGTGCATGTTGGGGGGGTCCGAGGACGATCTCTGTCGGCCAACCAGGTCTATAGAACCTGGCTTCCAGGTGCTGGATGCTGAAGACAGACCAATCCCTCCCAGACCGGATAACTGGGCTGAGGGAGAGAGAGACAGAGGAAGAGATTAAAAAAGAGAGAGGCAGAGAGAGTGCAGTGCATGTTGTCAGAACTAAAAGTCCACTTTAAAAAGGGCGAGCCATTTCCATCTGAGTGTAATTGAGAGCGACAGTTAATGGGGAGAGGGAATGTGCAGAATGCCCGTGCTCGGGCCGAAAGCAGCGGAGAAGCGAGGCGGGCAACACAGCTGGTTGTTTCTCCTGCGCTCTGTTGGCAGCACTCCAGACGGCCACTAATGATATTAAAGACGGGCTTTGTTGGCCTGTAAAAGCTACGGCCACGGTTTTCTAAGCAGCACGTAAACACACATAACAAGTAACATCACACAGTTTTTAAGCAGCTTTTTCATGAAACTCAATTTGTTTTCCAAAAACACTTTTAGCAGGAAAAATAAACCCTGCCCTTTTAGATAAGAGATCCTTTAGACTTTTATAGGAAAGAGGTCAATGAATTGGATGGAAAAGCTGCCCCTATCCATTTGCCTCCAAATGAGACTTCTCCACGCCCCAGGGCCAAATGAGACCAGGCCACGCACAGAGAACTGTAGTTCTAAATGAGGTTGGTCCTCCTGGGAATATTTTATGAATAACACGTCCCGGGGGCTAGGAGAAAGATGTCAAAGTCAGGTCAGGTTTAGTTGGATTGTAATCGACATATTTTTCATCTATTCTCATTCAATTTGAACATTTTCACAGCATGCCGGTGAGCTAAACCACATTTTGCCTACAAATGCTACTATCCACATTCTTTTGTTAAAACTTTATTGTAGGAGCAGAAATAGGTTATCATCTTACTGTTATTCATGACATTAACAGCATCCTACACATAAAAAAAAATGGAAAAAAATAAATAATTAAAGAAGATAAATACAAATGGGGAAGAAACACTTATATACATACATACGTACATTAATATATATATTTTTTTTTAAATAAAATAATGATAAAAAAGAATCCGTATTCTGAGCTTACCGACGTTCCTAGGGGGCAGGGGCGGAGCAGAGATGGTCCCGGACTGAGCAGAGTTGCTGTTTAAGATGGTGCCGTAGGTCTCGTTGTTAACCAGGTTGGGCATGTAGGCTCGTCCTTGCTTGTCCTTGGCCGCAGAGCCCAGGCCGCCCTGGTGGTGGTGGTGGGAGTTGCTGCTGCTGGGGGTGTAGCAGCTGACAGGACGCTCGTCTCTGCGATGAGGGCTGGGCTGGAGAGGGGCAGCCAGAGGGGTCAAGTGTGGACCAAAGGATTGGATTGCAAGCATTTGTTAACAGTCCCTATTGTTGAGTCTGTCATGGAAGCATTTGACATCATGACAGAAAGAACCTTAATGACTTTTTCTTTTTGGACTGGTTTTGATGCAACTTGTACATTTTAGTATATTTTTTTGTTTTTTTAAAAGACAAATCTATCATTTGTCAACCATGTTACCAGTTACTACAGTTATTATCTTTAAATACCCCCAAAAAAACAGCTACTAAAGGCCATCATATTTGTTACATGTCCATGTCAATCTGCAATATGTCTAACTAAATGTATATTTAAAAAAAAATAATAATAAATTGTCATTTAATCCTTAGTAACCTTTTCATTAAAAACGCATCCTTTTTTATTAACTTGATAATTCTTGTTTCCTCTCCTGGTTTCATGGCACTTTGCAAACTAACATCTGCAGACAAAAAGGGCGTCTCTCACCTTCTCATCCAGATCTTCATCACTTTCATCCAAGTCTTCGTGCTGCAGGCACCATTCATATTCCACATGGACATGGGCGTTGAATTTCCCAGATAGCGCTTGGTTCAACTACACACACACAAACAAAAGCACACACACGATTCAAATACAAAAGACTGACAGATCTTACATGCTTTCAGGAAGGCATTTTTATGTTTGCAGGCATTAGCAAAGCCTAACGCGCCCCACACACATCCTACCTCTACTGCGCGTCTACCTCGCGTCTGCGTCTGACTTTTGGTCACAGACTGTGAAATCAACGTAGAGCGAGCACACATCCAACCTCAGACGCACTGCTGAGGCGCGTCGGAGGCACGTCTGCAGCGACGCTCCCCTTCACCTCAGGAGGCTCGCCTATTTTTTTCTGAGAGCAGCGCGTCTCTCTCGCGTCTCTGTGCTTTAACTGATAGAGAAATACTCTGCTGACAGTCATACCAGCAGCATTCACTCTAGTTATACGTTTACCCGGTGTGTTTATTTCAAAATAAAACATCCCTCAGTCGTATACGCGAATAATCCCTTTATTTCACGATTTAATTGTGCAATCAAAATCCGAGGGATTTAAAACCTAATTTTCAATTAGTTCTGGCATTTCATTTTTGGATAAATGACACATATAGAGATCCAATATAGTGAAGAAATAAAAAAGATCATGATGAGCGCAACAGTTTTCCGTTGCTCTATCTGTGTCTACGGCCTTCTTCTTCCCCGACCACACCCCCCTCTCTCTCTCCCGTATAAATCAGTAAAGTGATTTTTGAAATACTCTGCTGAGAGTCATATTGACTTCATACTGGCAGCTTTCGCTGTAGTTTCACCATTTCCTGGTGTGTCCCCTTCAAAATAAAACTTCCAACAAGCGAAAATATGGCAAAAGAAAAGAAGAAAAATGGCAATGGGGCGCACGGATTACTGTCCAGACTCAATATAAATCATATGCATCATAGATGACATGAAAGAACTTCATTTTTAATGGGAATTATCTATGAAAACTCTATGTAGAAAGATAGGGCTTTTAGAAGCAGCGCTGCAGCAGCAGCTGCTGAGACGTTGCATGTGTGTCCGAGAAAAGTCCGAGAGAGGCAGCAGTAAGGTAACGCGACGCGCTCCAGAGGTAGACGCAGGATGTGTGTGGGGCGCGTAAGCGTAAAACTACACGCACCAGCTCCTCGCACTGTAGGTGTTTGAGCCTCCGGGCGATATCCAGCGGCGTCTCCCCGGCCTCATTAGCTGGAAGGGGAAAAACAACGGAGACATATAATCACTGATGTGTCCACATGCCACATGAGAACAAACACACAGCCCATCCTCCTTTCTCCCTTCGCACTGTGGCATAACAAATGTGTAATTAGCCCGTTTCCCACACCGAACAACACTTTGCTTTCCCTTTCCGTCCTCCCTCTCTCTCTCTCTCTGGATCTATTATCTGGCTGTTTTGTTGATGTCGGAGCGGAGTAGAAACACTAGTGTTGTTGCCATGGTCTGTTGGCAAAGCCCGCACCTCTGGGAACTAAAACCTGAAAGACTTGGACCAAAGAGTGGTGTGTGTATGAGGGTAAGACAGAGAGAGAGAGAGAGAGAGAGAGAGAGAGAGAGAGAGAGAGAGAGAGAGAGAGAGATCTGTATACTTCTTCCACCACTGACTACTTATTAAATAAAAGGTCATACTAAGACAATTTTGTTAGATACAGCTGCTTAGTTACAAGTACAAGTCCTCCATTTCAAAACTTAAGTACTAAGTGCACAAGTATCAACAGCCAAATGTCCTTGAATTATTCAAAGCTCAAGTACTTGTAATGTAGAATGACACTTCCATAGTGTAATATGTATGACATGATAATTATCAATGCTGACTTTAAAAAGGCACACTATGCAGGATATAAGAGTCACACAAAATCAATCCCTATCAATGATCACATATGCGATGTGTATGTGTTTGCTTACCGATCTCTATGGAGGCCTTCCCCCGCAGCAGCAGTTTCAGACACTCGCTGTTGTCGGTCAGGCAGCAGTAGTGCAGCGCCGAGCTGCCTTTGACCGTCTGCTTGTCTAAATTCAAACTGCACAGAGACAAAAAAACAAAGAGAGGGACATTTTAGATCAAAACACTGGAGGCATGAAAACAAAGTCTAGTGTGAAGTGAAGTGCTAATGTGTTTGGGTCCTCTGTGGATTTTTCCTCTGTTACCTGTTCTGAGTGAGGAAGTCGACGATGTGAAGAGACGTTCTATCCACCAGTCTGACTGCGAGATGAAGGGCCGTCTCCCCTTGTTCCTGAAAGAAAACAGAAGAGGAAACATCTGAACACAATATTTCATATCAACCCTAGGGAATAGGCGGTATTGGTAGAGAATCCAAGAATTAAAAGGTAGAGAGAAGGAAGACTGCAACTGATTAATAGAAGTGAGAAGTCAAACTCCTGGAGAAGTCAAACTCCTGTTTATTATTGTGTGTACTTACATGTCCGTTGGCCAGTGGTATGGGCTCCATGAGGTCCACTCCCTCTGCGTAGACCTGGATGAGAGAGAAGATGTCTCGGGCCTTCACCGCATCACACAACGTGTGGAGCCGTGACGTGCCGTCAGGACACTTCTTCCTGGCAAAACGTTTCTCGGTGTATTTGGCCGTGATAAAGTCTTTCCTCGCCTGCCTGTTGGGAGATGTGAGAGAGGCGGCAGATCAGTTATAGCTGCGTCACTTACGGCCATTGTCATTATTACAGAAACGTTGGGTGAAATTTATTATTACAATGAATCAGACACATTCGGAAAACCTGACCGGTACAATATGAACCAGAGATGGTGTCGCCAGTTGTTACAAGTAAGAAGAGGAGAGCGGGAGAAGGGAGAGAGAGGGGTATGATGAGTGATGGAGTGTGATGGTGGTGGGGGGGTGGGGGGAGCATTGACTTACATGTCACTGGCTGGGTTGGGTTTCACCACATTTTCAGCTCTTAAACAGGCCTCCATGATTTCATTAAAGCCTGCATTCCCCACATTCTTGGCCAGCTGTGGAGCACACGCACACAAACACATATATTACAACTAGTTCTACCAGCCATTATATGCACCGCATGCATTAATTTAGAAGTTATCATCTTTAACAGTTTAACTCACACCTCTATCACAAAGTGGTACAGATGCTAAAAAGCTGCGTGTGGCGCCTTATAAACTGCACGACGCCTGTGTGATTGTGGCTAACCCGACTGGTGTCTAAACACCGAGTTAAGCAATCACCGCTGGAAGCATTTAATCCTCAACCGTCCCACAGGCGGTAAAACTCTATTCCAAGCGGTGATTAGAAAAGAAAAAAAAGCCCCCCCAAAAATCTCAGCTATTCTGATCGCGGAGACCTCCAGAGGTTTTTGGAGGAGAAAAGAGAGGAAGAACGAGGCCAGGGGCAAACGCTGCAAGAGAATAATAAAATAAAAATAAAACAGGGGTCGTGAGGTGACTCAACCTGTTATTTACCAAGAGCTCTGAGGTGCTGAGTACGTCCAGAGTGAGGGACTGGATCCTGGAGTAGTGGACCCCGAGCTCCCTGTGGATCCCCGAACATTCAATACAGGTGAGGATGCCCAGGTTGGTGGACAGCCACGTTGGGTCTGATAAAAGAGAGAGAGAGAGAAAAAAAAGAATGGAGAGAAGAGGAGGTAAACGACACATGATGGTAAAGAGGGAGAAGTTAATATGGGTCACAGAGTCCTTGGGGCTAAAAAAAAGAAGAAAACTACAGCAAAAGTAATTTCTGCAGCAAATCCGGCAACTTTGATGTGTCCTTGTGGCAAGCTATGGACACTGGAAACTTAATAGCTGCCTGAAGGGATTTTGTATGAGCTCAGAGCACAGCATTTCAGAGGAAGGTGGCCGAGCTAAACTGTAACCAAGTCTGGCCTAGAAGCGCTCGTCACTTTGTATGTGTATACTGCTATGTACCATATGTCAAGTGTAGACATATCTGAGGGGAATTTAATGGGATTTGAGCAAAAAATTATGGGGGAAAAACTGATTTCCGAGTTGACAGAATTTTTCTGCTAGATTTTCAGCATTTACTGGAGGCACGGACTTATCATAACAAGACCATACCAGTTGTTTCGCATGCCTCAGCTCATAACTATGCATGTACATCACTGCTGTCATTTTTCCAAAAGGCATACTACACATTTTTAGACTGATTTCTTACCTTCCAGCCTATTGTGCCCATTTATTTCAAAGGACTCAAAGGACAGAATCCAACAAAAACTGCATCAATGACGTCTCTGCTAGACAGATTTACAGACTCTTGTCCTAGGCCTATTTGTGTGGGCCAACTAGACTATCTAAAGCCAGCAGTATTATTCAAATGACTGCATTCTGAGGTTTGGAGAAGTACTATCGTCTATTTTCCCAAACAGTCTCTGTTCATAACTAATGCTCTGGAAGTTCACATGAATTTAAAGTATATTTGAAATTCCATTAAACAAGTGGCAAAATTTTAACCGTTTTTTTTTTTAATCAGCAAAGATCATTCAAAGATTTCTAAAATTGGCTTTTGATTCTGTGCTGTCAATCATTCTGTGAAGTCCCCCCCCCCCCCCATCCGTCTTTGCCACTCACTGGGCGCTCCGCAGTCACAGCACACGTCGTTGCCCGTCATCCTCTTGACCTCTCCTAGGATGGCCTTGGTCAGCTCCTGCACAATGTTGTTCTCGCCGACATGCTGGTCCCCTTTAAAGGCCTGATTCAGCGCCTCCTCCTTACTGTTCTGCAGCACAGAGATCCAGCTGGAGGGACACAGAGGGAGTGAGTCCGGAATATGTAATATGCTTCGGAAATACTGTTTTCTACAATAGTCACGCCAATAAAGCGTTTTGAATTGGATTGAAAAGTAGTAAAAGGTGGGAGGTAAAAAAATAAAAAATAAAAAATGGCCAAGCATCTGACTGGGTGTGAGGTAGGAATTGTATGGAAAGTGGCCGAGGTGGTAAACAGGATGCACTTAGGCAGACTGGAGAGAGAGAGAGAGACACACACACACACACACACACAATAAAGAAGGAACCGGCCCTTACATCTGACAGTCCTGGTCGTCCTCGGCCTGAAAGTGATACGTTCTGTCGTCTGAAACAAACAAAGACATGAATGAATGACAACGAAAGTTTGGAGACAGAGTTAAAGTCTCAGCGCCATTTTCTGCTAAAGTATCTAGCCGACAGGTCAGACAAAGGATAAACAACAGCACAACACAAAACAATGAAAACAGCTCCTATTTCTGTCTTCAGGTGTGAATCCCTCACTGGTAACCGCTGAGACTGGGAACTATTTTTACACCACTGTATCCAAAGCATCTTAAACTATGTTGTGTCTCCAGTGTCTCTTATGTGTGTGGGAGAAAATAACAGCATAACCCAAAGGATTGAAACTAAATTCTAATGTGAAGGGCTGGAAGTTTTAAATCCACGCTCCTGTATAACACATTGCGACCTGTGGCTGCTATCTGGATGAAAAGAGCCAAATAAAATGAGGCTTTTGAGTGAAACGTACACAGATTGGGGGAAAGACAAAACAGACAGTGAGCACAGACAGAAAGATAAGGAACGTCACGTGTACAATAAGAAGGATGGAAGTAGAAGGAAAAAAAACGTACGGGATATGAGGTCAAAGCTCCTCTTCTCGTCGGGATTGTGTTTCACCTGGCAGGTGAGCAGGTTGAGTTTAGCTGGTGGCCGGTTTGCCTGGCAGAGAGGTAGATGAAGGAGGGAGGGAAAGAGGGAGGGAGTGGGAGAAATAACAACAAAAGTGAGCGAGTGTGTTGTGTTTGACCGTATCGGACTGCTGCAGGAGCCAAATGAAACATCTGATAAGCCGCTATACGTGTCAGATGAACTGAGGAGACGACTGGGCTTAAATCTTTATATGGCAACAAACAGAGTTCAATTTTAAAGAGCAATGGGGGAGGAATGTTAACTTGTGAACTCGGCCGCTGCTGTCTGTTTAATATATTCAGGGTTAAAGATAACGAGTGGCTGGGGAGAAGGACCTGCTGCAGCCTAAAAAGACTCAATGAAACATGTGTGAAGGGTCTGTTCACATACAGTATCCAGTCCACCTGAGTGCACACTGTCTTGTGTTAGGCTTTCTTTTTTTTTAGAGCTCATTGACAAATGAACAAGCAAAAATAAAAGGAAAAAATGGTTGTTGTATACTGACTGTGCCATGTGAGATGGTGAGGTATCCGTTCTTTGCTGTACACTTTCTCTTCTGCCACACTTTCCTCAACCTGTGACACACAGAATGCAGCGATTGGTATGTCACACAAACATATTATTACATTTAATAGAATCAAATGTTATAACGCAGAGCAAAGCATTCATTATGACACCCAGGATGAGCTGTGTATTCTAGGATACTGAAACAGGATGCGTAGAGCAACCGAAATATGCAAAATAATTAATAAAAGCTATTTTTTAATGAAACACAAAATATTCTCTGGTTCCACCTTTTAAAACATGATGATCTTTTATTAATTATTCTAAATTGAAAATGTTTGGGATTTAGATAGTATTTCAGGTAAAAAACATAATCTTGGGTTGGTTTTTGTAAAAATGTGACGGGCATTTTTCACTATTTTGTAACAGTAAAGTAATTAATAAATGAAAAGAGAAAGTAATGCTTACAAAATTCATTCAAATAATTTTTCTTAAATGTTGATGTTTTTTATTAAAAATGTAAACCTTTCTAAAACTATTAATTTTACTTAACTGATCATAACCATAACTGATCATTTTAAGTCATTTTTTCTAAACTCACCCGTCACTTTTCTTGTAAAGGCACCCGCTGCGCTCTGTGCCGTGCTCCTTGTTACCCTGGGGCTGGTGCAGGCTGTAGGTGGTGCTCGGCCGCACCTGGGAATCCTGGGAAAACACACACAAAACAAAGCAAACAGAAGATGAATCAGGGCCTCTATACAAAGGACAAAATTAATTACAAAAAAAACAGCCATTTGCAAGAAGGATTTGCTAATCCTCATTGCAAGTCAAGTGGGAGCCACTGAGGCGTTAAATAGCTCTGATTTACGCTCGGCTTTTGGTTCTCATGCTCCACTGAGGATTTAAAAGCAAGGATGGACAACTACTGGAAAATTGCTGCTTCAAGCCTGATTGTTTTTTGCCACATGGGGAAAATCAAATAATAGATTTATTTTTAACAGCAGGTGGCAAAAAAAGATTTAATCTCATACACAAAATCTAAAAGCAACAAATCAAATCTTACTTATAAAACCAGAATTAGTTTTAAAAATCTATTTTGGATAGCCAGGCTTGACTGCAATGTAACGACAAAATACCTCAAAAAAGGACCAAACAAAGGCCAGATTCTAGTGTGAGATATAATTTTCATTCTGGTAACACTATGGGAAAGAGAGAGGACAACTTCTGAAGGCAGGCAATTATGGGGCTTTAATGATGAATTTAATTGTATTGGTGCTTGCTGTTATCAGCAGAAACACACACACACAGAAACACACACACACACACACACACACACACACACACACACACACACAGCCAACAGCATGATCATGGGAGGAGTAAAAATGCAACTACAGTGTGAGCTTTTCTTAGTGAAAAAGTAATAATTAAATACAATAAAATGAACAACTAAACTAAACTTAACCAAAGCACTGAAACATAGCAATGTCATATTAAACAGACACTGAGATTATCTGAAAAACAAAACAAAACAAAAAACAGGGAAAAAAAAAGCACTGCTCTAGCACTACAACTGAAGCAACACTACAATGACAACGGGATGTAAAACAACCACAGTAAAGTCCACTTACTCTCCTGGACTTGTTTCACAAAAGACCAAGGCAGCGAAGGAGAGAAGAAAACAATCTTCAGGTGAGACCGGTTAGTTCGCTTAGCACAGAGCTGGGATCAGTTCAAGATCACGTCCACTTATTCGGTTGAAAAATAGCAATGCATGTATGAAACAGATGGGACAGAAGACCTTCAGCGCTCAGTGTGTGTGTGTGTGTGTGTGTGTGTGTGTGTGTGTGTATTACCTCCTTCTGCTCCACCTGCAGTGCCGTCTTGAGGACGTCTCGTAACTGAGTCAGCTGTTTCCTCTCCTCGTCCTGCACCTGCTTTATCTGTCGTACCGTAAAGATCAAGAAAACGGAACAGGAGAAGAGAAACGTGATTTACAAAAAAATGGTAGAAATGTCAAGGTCAAATGAAAGACAGTATATACACCAGAGCTGCTGCTGGGTTTTCTCACCGTGTGCAGATCTGTGGCCAGTTTTTCAATGGAAGGCTTCAGGTTGTCAACGGCTTTCAGACCGTCCTGAAAGAAACTGAAGACGAAGGGTATTCATTTAACACGTTGGTGTCTCAGAAATGCAATTCGTTCAAAAAACAGAGGCAATGTCAATGGGGTACAGGTTTTTCTATGTCTTACTTGCACTGCGCGTGGAAGTACTTGATGAGGTTCTGCAGCAGGTCCACACCCTTCTTGATCTTGATCTCATTGACTTTGAGAAGATACTGTAAACACATTGAATTCCAAACGAGTCAAGAAGACAAAAGGTGAAGCCAGGGTTCACTCTCCATCTCAAACATCCACACATCCCTTTCATATCGTACGCAGACCCTCATTACTGTAGACACGTATTTCGAGTAAAGCTTTATTAAAAATGAAACATCGAAAAGGAGGTACACGGACCACACAAACATACTTAATGTAATGTAAGATTAGATTTGCATTCCAAAATGCTACACACACACCTAATCTGAAATACTGAAACTGTGATCCGACTTCCCAATCATTATTTTTCCACTCACTTCACACATCTGCAGCTGGAAGAACCTCCTCTCCTTCTCCATTTCTTCAGCGATTTCCGCCCCGCTGATTTCCGTCCTGATCATCCCGTGCTGCCTCGCGTGCTCCTTCTTTTCCTTCTCTATCTTGGTCCTGGCAGGGAGTGACATCACATGGGGTCAGATAGCACACATCCATGACAGCACCATAAACATACAACAACAGAAAAGTCTGGCATTGTGTAAAATCTGCCCTGCGTCTGTCTAGTAGCTGATGGCTTGTTGGGGGGGGGGGGGCAGTATATCACCACAAAACCAATCCACTTTGTATGAATAAATTCCTAGCTAGAGAAAGTGATGTTAGTGGAGGTGTCTTGAAAGGCACAGCACCCTCCACCACACTACAGAACTATATGAGACCATTGAGATGCACAGCAAACAGCCAGCGCCTATTCTATAGTATTGTTCTTCCAGATGTACTCAAGTAAACACACTACATGTGCAGAGGAGGAACATCTGGCTAATTGCATTGAAGCTGAGCCTATTTCACTGAAATGGATGGAGACAATCTGTGTTGTTTGGACATATTCAAATCAGACTTTGCCAAGAGCGGGGATAAACTGCACCAAGCTCATCAGTTCTTTTTCATCGTCAGCATAATTCACAAAATCAAACACTCCAGTATTGTCGTTTCTCACTCGCGATGGTACGTAAAGCAGAAGCTATTAGAAACCAGATGTCTCAGAGTGGGAATTACTTAACTTATTTCATCCTGACAATGTTTAGCTATTCTATACCTAACTAATGTACATTAGGTGTTTGGCTATGTGGAGTGGATATTGATGTAGAGTGGAGAAATTATTATGTGGAGATTATGATTTAGGCTGGATATGGACTTCATCTTTGTTAGATTTTGATCATGGTTGGATCATTGGTTTAAACCTCTAACAAGCCAGATCGCCTGTCAGTCTGTAATCAGGGGTGATTTTTCACAAATACCATAAACTCTGCATACAATATCTCGCACAGGCATTCAGGGACAAACACCACACACAGGAAGAGGGGGCACCAATTCATGCGACATGGCATTCTTTTCCATATGCGGTTTTCTTCTGACAGCATGTTCCCTTTGAAAAAAAGGATACAGCAGTCTGTTCCCTCTCAGGGAGACGAGTTTGATGGTTTGAGTTTCTGCTAGCCGTTTGAAAGCTGTTCAGCCTCGTTCATGCGCATCAAGACAGGCTTAAGTCCTTCATGCTTAACTGTTATCTGTTTTACCTGCTGCTATACTAAATTCTTAAAGGGGAAAGATCAAACGTGGTGGGACTGCATGAGCCATCTTCCAAAACATTAAAACATAAATCACAAATTAGACTTAAAGGAAATCCTTGGATGTTTTGGATAAAATAGTCACTTTCCACAGAACCACAACGTGTGTTTTTTTTTTTTGTACGGGAGAAACAAAGATAGATAAGATATAGCATGTTAATTACTGCGCCTTAGAAGTTCTGGTAGGCAAATTTGATTAGCTTTTAACAATACTAGGCTAGCTGTTTCTCGTTGTTTTTAGTATAAAGGCATAAGCTAATAAAACAATCCCGTAATCATACCTTCATATTCAACAAACAAATATGGTGAGTGGTGTCAAATTTCCACATCTTACTTTCCACCAGAAAGTAAATACACTTCTAAAAAGGTCAAAATAGTCTTTTAACATTTCCTTCTCAACTGTCATGTTACAAAAAAATCTTTGTATCCTTGCTGTTGCACAATAAATATCTTACTTCTTTGTTTTGACAGCACACCTTGACTTGGTTTCATACTGCTTCATTGAGCTACATTGAGCTTCTTATTGTTACTATTTATTGTAAGGCAGGATACTGGATATGATTCAACATTTTGGCACGTTCACAAAAGCGGTGTAATATGTTGCGCAAACAAATGCTAACTTTGACTTGAGGCAAAAAGGCAAAAAAAGCTGTTTGTTTTTTAACAAGGTAACAATCGGCCTTCAAGACACCAACACTAATCAAGTTATGGCAGCCTTTAGTTTTGGACGTAATCTTGCCATTTTGCCAATGTGAACAAGCCAAATAAAATTTCATGGAGAGTACCACTGCTTGCCCTTTTCAGCACATGAATCTGAATCAGCCCTGACAGTTTTACAGCATCATCAGGGCTGCGACTAATTGAGAGAAACACGTTAGCCGGCCGGGCGGACTGTTTGGGCGTTAGCCAAACTAACAGTTGTGCAAGTGATGATTGGACTGAGAATCCATTCACTTTCAGGCCTGTCAGTTCAGAGAGTCATTCACCAATTAGAGAAATAAAAGATACTGGAATTTGAGGTTTAGTAGATATTTTCTGCTTCAAAATGGCCTGATTTGACCTATTACAATTCAGAGAAGACAATCTTCCTGCATAAACAGCACTGAAAGTGAGACGATTCTTGATTTTAAGACAGAACACAAAGTCGGGATGTCGGGTGCAAAGAGCTTGCAAACCAAATGAAGGGAATCAGTGCTTTGTAACGAATGTCCTCTCACTGTGTCTGTGAATATGAGGACAGTCTTATTACTGTGACAGCAGAGAGATCAGAGACGACCAGTAAGGGTTATTGGTAAAGAAGAGGGATAATGTCAGGGTGCTTGGACGGTTTTCAACTCAGGCAAAAAACTGAACTCTATTGACGGCCTCCGTTTGCTATCAATAGAGTCAAAACATAGGAATAAGTTGGGACGGTCAGGAACAGTCACATAGCATCCGGGCTGAACGCCTCCAAGTCAGTACAAAGCCCATACTGTCTTAACAAAGCGGTTTTGGAGAAAGATGTATTACCCTTTCAGTAAAGAATGTCCTTTGCAGCTTGTAAAATATATGAAAGTTCTATAAAAAGTCATGTGTTCTTTGCATGCACAATCATAATGGCGTGTCAGTGTGGGAAGGTGCGAGAGTGATGGTGAGGGCTGGTTATTCACATTATCAGGGATGTGTTGACAGATAATCACAGGGAGGTTAGGAGGGGGGAGAGCGGTTAGTCGAAACAAGTCAGACATAGACAAGACACAAACTGCACATTTCATTTCAACATACTAATGATACATGTGGCGTTAACGTTATGTCTAGCATGAACTAATGATAACTCACAAGATTTCAAGCAATGGGTCACCATTTCTAACCACTCCACTAACAAACCATTACATGTCTGGTTCTAATGCTTATTGAAACATAAATGAATTAACAATACATATCAGGTTTCTTACACTTTTGTTTCGTAGTCCTTCCATGCTTTGTCAAAAGGCTTTTTTAGATCCTGTGGGGGGGGGGGGGGGGAGAGACACACAAAGCAAATCATTAATAAAAAAAACTTGTAAACAATAGTCAGGAACAAAGTGGTAAGATTTGTTAATTAGGGATTTAAACAATTGAAAATGACTCAAGAACTATTTCTATGTAATGCATTTTACTTATTCTACTGTACAGCACTTTGGTCCGCCTCGGCTGTTATAAATGTGCTAGATAAATAAAGTTGACTTGACTAAAGCGACAAAGAGAGTGTTTTCCAGGGTCAAGAATGAACTTCTGTTCCGAGTGCTCGTGGAGGAGTTTTCCAACACTTTTTGACCTTTTAAAGACCAATGAGAATAGTTTATGTAGGATTGACCCGAGTTAGACGAGGGCTTCAATAGCATGTTTGTGTCTGTATGTTAAATATGAAGCTGAAGCAAGCAACCAGTTAGCTTCGACCACTCAGTTCAGTCTAAAAGTAAGAAAACACACACAATTGTATCTGTAAACATCACAGATTAACATTTTATATCTCATATGTTTCATCTTTACAAAACCTCATACTATAAAAAGTATATTGTGTAGTTTTATGGGGTTTGTAGGTTATGAGCCTGAATATTTCTTGACGTGGCTCAGTGAGTTTGAGAGCAAAACTTCCCAAAATGTCGTACTATTCCTAACACCAAAATAAATAATAGATACGTTTATCAAAATAAATAATCATTAGGTGAAGCCCTGCATGGACACAGTAAAATACAGGTAAAGAAAAATGAAAAGCTGTGGTTTAACACTAAACAACAAATGCCTTTAACAACCAGGAATCACAAAGATGTTCATGATCGCTGTCAACAACACTTAATAAATATCACATATTCAGAAGAATACTTGCTCACTCACTAATGAGCAAAAGCTACTGTATGTTTGTGTTTGGCAGGGTGTGTGTTTCATCAGACTGTGAATCAGTGATGTGAATCATCCTTCTGTGATGTCTCTGCAGGGAGCTGGGCCAGGTTACGTCAGAGGTTTTTAGGGAAAGCGGCGAGATTGTTTTTGCCATTTGTAACACAATTCCAATGGACGCTCAGACGTCAGGCAACGCTGATTTCTCATCGTCATTGGGTGTGCTTTCAACAGCTGCTTGAGCAAAGTGCTTGATTATACAAAAATCCCCAACGCCGCTACTCAGATTAACACAGCGATCAGGAGAACAAACAAAAGCTAACATTAGTTGGTTCAATTGGCCGTGTCATTGCTGATTACATTTTTTTTTAACTAAACTGATGATGCTTGATTCCAGCGCCTAAATGCCAGGAAAGTCTGCACAATGGATTGTAGGTTACAAGTCACCTTTGTTAAAACTACAGAAAGCACCTGCTGCTGAATCATGGCATTGGAGTGACGTTTCTAGCCCGAGAGAACTAAAATATCTCATAGCTCGCTTACTGTGCATTTTTTTCCCCCCATGGATGCGAAAAGCACACATATTTCTGTTGGGCCGTGCAGACAGCTTATGGCTTTAGTGCATTCTTAGAGCTCCAGAGAGAGACTGTGATGCCGCTGTTGACCTCAGCTTCAACAGCAGGGGAGTGGCAACCTCAACACTGGAACACGGTCTGGTTGACTGGACCCGACTCAAGGAGCCACTCAGCCATTCAGTCCAGCAGCAAAAACCACCAGAGGAAAGAGAGCATAAAAGACTATAAAAACACAAAAGAATCTGAAAAACCCAAAGTGAACGAATGAGCCTGGGAAAAGAGACAGCCAAAAAAAGAGGAAGCCATTTAAAGAGCGGACTGCGGGTCAAGAGAAAGCCAGAAAGAAAAGAGCGGGTGAGCGGAAGGAAATGTCAGAGCCGGAGAGAGGAGAAAAAATTGTAACAATGGCTAAAAATACCAGATCCAGGCATCGCAGGGAATGGCAGAGCAGAATAGGGCCAAGGAGGCACAGGGCGAAACACTCCGTGAGAGAGAGCTGTAAGCTGTGCCCTCATTCCCTGTCTCCAAGAATTTTAAATAGGAGGGGAGAAGGAATGTCATGACCTTGACAAGGGCCTCCATGTGCATCACATCCTACTACTTACCACCTACCTAGTACTACACACATGTCCAGGAATAGCACTGTCCATTACAGATTCTTCCCACCTCAATGAAGAATGTACAACCAAGTCGGCAGAAAACAGGAAAAAGTTGAGTTTGGATCTGTACTAGTATTGGACAAGAAACTGTGCTCATTAGCATTTGGTAAACCGTTATCTGCTACTTGTGTTTTTTGTAAATCCCCTGATTCAAAGATATTAAAAAGTATTGATGCTGCTGATGTTTTAGTTGATAGTAGAAGCATGTCGGATGCAAAAGAGCAGGGTAAAGCCTGATCAGTAATCTGCTCTTATCTATAATCTCAAACAGCGAGCAGGCGTGGGTGCTTCTTGTGCTTCACGCGCCACTGAACCACAATGGAGACAGGGTGCAGCTGGACTCACCGCTCGGACCAAAAGCATTAGACCACAGACCTCTCTCCTCACACTCCACACTTATACTAACACGGCGGATTTCTAAAAGCAACTATCCAAACACTGTTACTGAATAGTGATGAGCTGATGTGACTCATAGTGGGTTAAACACAGACTGCTCAATGGGCAGAGGATGAGAGGGGCTGCAGTCATGACATCATGCCGGCGTCCACTCTCAAAGTCCGTTGTTAGCAGAACGCTCTCCTGGACTCAGCACTTTCCATTTTCCTGTGTGCGTGTGTGCGTGTGTGTGTGTGTGTGTGTGTGTGTGTGTGCGTGTGTGTGTGTGTATTAGTCGTCGGTAATAACACTGCAGGTTCCTCCGGGGATCCATCCCAGCCTCTTTTATTTTTGCTAGTGCTGCACCTACTGAGCTGTAAAGTAACCACTATTTCCGTTGGACATTTCTGTGAAACTAAAACCTTTAACGGTAACTAACAAAAAAGTTAGCTGCTTACCTGTGCGCTACAACACGTCAGGAGAGAAAGAAAATAAAAATAACAATTTATTTATTTTAACGCGTGAAATCCCAATTTGCCCTCCGTGGTGAAACGGCAATTGAGGCAGATAAGATGGAAAATAGTGGGTAGCTAAGATACAGCGTTAACAGGTTGCTAGGTTCTCATACCGAGCGATTAGCAGTTGTCTCCCTTGGGAGTTACTTCATCACACTAATGGCCAAAGACAGCACCGGCAGAAAATTAACAGGCTCCAAGGAGAACAACGGCCACCATTAAGCCATTAAATCATGAGTTAAATCTAAAACCTGAACCTATTACAGCTGCCACAAAGCTGTAGTCACTCCAGAGCATTTAGAGTTAGCTGTATATATGCACTGAAAATTTGGAGTGACGTTTTGAAGTTTACGACATTCATACACCATCAATGAGATGCTTTATCTTCTTCCTAATACCAATTCTGAAGGTATCTTCCTAGCTGCTACCTGCCATCTGTATTCTCAGTCTCCTTGTCACAGCCTTATAAAGAGAGAAATTATCCTTAAGTTTGTATTTATTTAGAATTTGCTGACTGTGGTCACCTATCCCGTATGGATAGGGTTATATTTTTATGTTGAGTTTTGAGACTGTTGTCACAGCCTCTAATCGACAAATGCATGTTGCGTTAAAGTGCTAGTGGCTTTAAGTATTTAAGTAAGCCTTAGTTTTCTGTGACAGATGACAAGAAATGATCCATCATATCTTCTCCAGACGACATTACAGCAGTGGTGACATTTTGGTGAGTGTGTAAATGTGTGTCCTGAGGTATAAAATAACCAGCAGCTTATTAGCCCCATGTCAGTGGGGGTAATTAGAATCATCGGAGGGCTAATGAGCAATAAGTGGGTAGGTATTACAGATGTGACTGACTGGAGAGTGAGTGGTGTTGGATCAGGGACAGGACTGAGGAAAGATGAGGGGAAGAGAAAGTCCTGGAGTTAAGAGAGAAAGGCAGATAGAGGCAGTTAAAAGAAAACATTGCGCAAATGAGTCCAGAGGAAAAGAGGAGCAAACGGTTCAAAGTTTGAGACATGGCTAAGTGGCCAAGGGTCATGTGAGCAACTGGCATTTCTATGGCAACCGGCCTCATTACAGAGCGAGCCCTAATCACATCATACCTCGGTGGAAACCGCAGCCAATCATGTGCCGGGAGAGGGAAAGGTCACAGCCAGTAACGAGTGCTGATTACATTAACAACTGTCTGTCTGGGTTTAGTCCGGTTGGTGGATGCACATGACACTGTAAGGCTGGCTTCTAGGGCTGAGGATTGATCCTCAACACTTTTTGTAGTGTATTGAAAACTGTCAAAAGATGCTTGAAGCTGGAAATAATTGTCTGCTCAGATTTATAATTTAATGTCCTTATTCTCTGATCAGAAAGTTCCTGTGGTTAGTTAAAATCTTGGCGTCCTTGGCACCATGGCTGTGTCTGGGCCTACGTTACACGCCATTCCATCTCTGTCCTCAATTCCTTTGATGATCAAACGATAACACCCCTAAACAGACCTTAAGAATTTGACAATTTTATTGGTTTAAGATCTTGTACCAACTAACATTTGAGTTTTATGTTAATATAAACATTTAATTATGCAGTAGAAAAGTTTTGCATTATACTCTGAAGCCAGATTTAGTTTGGCAACTTTTTCTTCAACGATCCATCTGATCTCTACTCAACTTAGCTTTTAATGGAAACATGTGAACCAGGCCTGAAGTAGATCGAAGCCAAATTATTTCATTATTCCACTTTTGAGATAACTATGATCTTCTGCAATGCAGCATAGCGCATGCTGAAATATATGAGAAGGAATGGAACAAATGATCTACTAATAGACACATGGTTAATTCAGCGCTTGCGGTCATCAATCACACGCTCTCTAATAAACCTGCCGTTGGTTGCCTTACCCCTTTGACTCCCTTCAGGTCTCCTTTCAGCAGGCTGTCCAGAGGAAAGGTGATGATGTTGTTCATGTTTTGGAACTGGAAGAGAGAAAGGCATAAGAGTTGAGAGGTTACATCAGAGCATTTAAAACTTGCAGACATGAAAGTCAGAGACATAATCTCTTTAGGTTTCCTGTGTGTTTTTAAAAAGGGAGTGCAGTGTTGCCAAAAGCAAAGGCAATAAAAATGCATTCTGCATTCTGCACTCATACCTTTTGTTAATAAAGGTAATAAGATGCTGAACGAGCCAAATAAGGTAAGAATGTGTCAATTTGATCAGGAAATACCTTTTTTTAGACTGTTTTTGATGCCTAAAACTTTGCATCATAGGCACCAGCTTTTAATCGCTAGGAGTTATATAAAAAGAAGCATTATGAGACCAGTAGCTCCCTTGTGTGCAAGAGGCGGGCCTCTGTGCGTAATGCTGGGCATGTAATCTAATAAACAAGAGCTTGCTAAAGATTTTTGAGATTAAATCTTCTTCGTCCAGGTCTGGCGGCAGCTCATATTACTTTAATATGGCGGTGTTGAGATTACAACAACAGAGAGTCTCGAGCTCCTGGTCTCAGTGTACAGGGGCAAGCAACAGACCTCACATGGTGGGGTTGGATTTTTCCAATAAAGCTTGGGCCTCACTACAAAAGCTTTTCGGGATGAGGTCGAATTAGATCCAGCAGATTTTTGGTGTTGCAGTGGCTCTTTGGCCGCCTTAATGGAAAATACTAGAGCTACCTCCTGAGGGGCTTTAAGTTCCAGCTGGACTGTGTGTGCAATCTAAAGAACACACACACTGACTCAGGGGGATGGAGACAATTAGAGACAGGGGATGCAAATCTTTCTTGCGCGCACACACACACACACGGCTCACCAGGTTTTTGAAGAGAGCAGTGAGCTCCTTGGTGAAGACGGAGAACTTGAGGAAAGCTGAACCCAGATCAGGATCATCTCTGTACACGCAGTTTTCTCCAAACTTCTCCAGGGCCTGAGTGTACTGTTCCTCGTTCTCTACATGGGCTGGAACCAACACACACACACACACACACACACACACACACACACACACACACACACACACACACACACACACACACACACACACACACACACACACACACACACACACACACACACACACACACACACACACACACACACACACACACACACACACACACACACACACACACACACACACACACACACACACACACACAGGTCAGCTTTGACAGGTAGTAGGAGTCAAACAAATGTCTTTAAGTCAAAAATCAATCACAGGCTATTTATAATGTATGATAATGCTGCTCTTTCAGTGAACAAAGATCCACTCTTCCGGCTAGTCAATCTCTCCATGACAGTTTCCCCTCAGATTTGGATGACTGAGATGGTAAATGCTGCCCACCATTGATTGATACTGCCCACCATTGCTTTTTTTATATATAGCCTTAGCCTACCAACATTGCTACATTGAGATGTAACTTAAGTTCTGTAAGCATAATATAAGGTCACATAAAAAAAACACGTGGGCAGAGGCCCTCTTTTTGATGTCACGAGAATTGAATATCTTGAAACTAAACAAGCAATTTACGGATCTACTTTGGACTCTGGAGAGAAGTGATTGGACATTTTACAAACCAAACAATTAATTTAAATAAATGTGGAGGTGAAGGGAGTAAGAATATTGTGATTCTTGTTAAATTAATAACGATTCATTGTACTGAGAGAGATGCTAATGACACCCCTATGGAGAGAGAAATGAGACACACAACCAAAAGATAAAAAGAATGACAGCAAAGGAGACGTTAAGTCAAAGATGGACAGGAAGAAGAAAAGAAAAATACACTTTGAGTTGGGTCCCTAAACAGACCAGTCAAGGGGAAAACACCATCAAACTGTCAGTGACCAAAGTAACCTTGCTTGTCTAAAGTCAACCTAATCTTACCAGGTTCAGGCCTAAATGATTCCACTTAATACACTTCACACTAGACTGGGCAGTTGAAAAGCTAACGCCTTGGAGACAGCGATGGAGCACTGGGGACTGTTGCTATGACGACACAGGGGATGTTTAAGGGAGGGACTCAGGAGAGGTGAGGTGTGTTCAAATATGACAATGTACATTTAGACATCTGCAGCCACTACATGTCTTCGCTTTTTATCTCCAAAACCACACACATACACACACACTGACACACAGATGTGGCAGGTGTATAGATTAAGCTGGATAAATGTCTCGGCTGCAGAGATATCCATCCTGTATTAAAAAGGGGAAAGCTGAAAGCTTCTGAGTCACTGCTTGGTGATCTCACAAATCGGATTTAAGCCCCCAGGTATCAAATGATACAATAGGTGAGCTGGATGATAAGACTCCTGTGAGTGTGCAATGGCCTTCTAGTATAGAGTAC
The DNA here is from genome assembly GCF_949987685.1 of Ammodytes marinus. Lineage (NCBI taxonomy): Eukaryota > Metazoa > Chordata > Actinopteri > Uranoscopiformes > Ammodytidae > Ammodytes > Ammodytes marinus. The sequence continues at coordinate 13,582,902 of NC_137219.1, read as the reverse complement.
CAGAGATAGTCAACACAAAACTCAAAAAACAAGACACTCTCTAATGATTATAGATCAACAGTAGTAGCCTATATCTGTTTTCATTTCTGACAGAGATGTTTTTCAACATGATGGAACCAACAGAATTATTAGGAGGCTCAACAATTATAGGATCATTCTGTTGCCATGCGCTAATGCCATAACACTATCATAAATGTGAGCATATAACTGAATAAGCACCCAATAGTTCAAGTATTTCAAACCAAACAGGCTTTAAAAAGAAAACTGTGGTGTAAAACTTACCCAAACCACCTATTCAGTGCCTTAACAGCCTAAACCTCCCCGGGGGCTGCTTAGTGAGTACATGGTTATTCGCTGCAACATGACCTAAACACATGGCACAGTCATCCTACAGTACAGAGCAGCTTTGATCCTCACAGTACCACATGACCCATAGAGCTGAAGTGACACGTCGGGGAAAGGAACGTAAAGATGTGAGACACTAGGATATAGAGGCAGCCCTTTCTATAGTTTACACTGTAACGAAAACCTGCTTATTCAGTGCTGTCCTGCACGTGTTGCCTAAACATTTGCAGTACACTAAGCTGCTGTCCAGAGGCTTTGCATGGTCAAACGTGAGCTTTTAGTTACAAGAGTCACTCTAAAAACTCTGCTCTCTGCTGAAACTTGATCATATTTTCGTTACTTTTGTTTACGCCTCTTTAATTAACACTAAGCGTTCTCTATTGAAGCATTTTGATGCAGAAAATAGTCCAGATCATGGAGTTCCAGACCTGTTCAACTTGTGACCAATAAAACATAGCAATTTATACTAACTATCTCTTATTATTATACTAAAGAAAACATTTGATTAAAAAGGAATGTCTTCAAATAATAGAGGAAAGAAAATATATTAAAAAGTCCCCTGTAGCATAAAACGTACTACTTATTTTACAAATGTTACCGTCAATGTTTTGACTGATATGATTTGATTGAAGGTTGATCTTCCTAGAATGCCTTACCTTTTCAGAAAAATTACTTTAACATGAAAAGTCAGAGTTTGTTAAATTAATTTGTATGGGGCGCTCCGGTGGCGTAGTGGATAGAGCGCGTACCATATCGGTTCCGGCCTTCATTGCAGTGGTCGCGGGTTCAAATACGACCTGCGGACCTTTACTGTATGTCACCCCCCCCCTCTATCTCCGTCTCCCCATTTCAACTCTGTACTATCCAAGAAAGCTTGAAAATGCCTAAAAATAAATGAATTTGTTTGAACTATTGTCTGACTTTTTCCATTAACAATTACCTTAAAAACAATAAAATACTTGGGTGTTACTGTTTACAATACAAGCTAATTTTGAAAGGAATTATATACTTTTCTTTCCTTCCCCACAACCCTCACTGTAGCAATGTTGGAGCCTTTGAACCCTGCCGTTTTAATAGCCACCAACATCCTCATTTATTTGGCCCAATTTATTTTGAAACAAAACTTAAATTAATCTTTTTTCCACATTCTACATCTATGTATAGACAAATAAAGGTGTAAAATAAGCCTGACATTAAGGTGTGTGTGTGTGTGTTTTGTTGTACCCAGGAAATTATGACCTTGTGTTTACTGGAAGACCAAGGCCATGACGCGGTTAATCACACAGGCAAAGACACACTGTTACAGCAGACAAAAACGACCTGCTAATAACCGGTGGTGTACAATATATATTTTTTTTACTGTATCGTCCCTTTCAAAGACACACACACATAAGCAGAAAAAAAAACATACCCTGCGTTCCATTACCCATACTTCCATACTATTTAGTATGCAAGAAAAATATTTAGGATGTCCTAAAATGCATGTAAAATGCATTATGCCAAAAATATCAGGATGCCCTTATATATCCAATTGCACTTTGTGGTACGCAAACCAGTATACTAAAGTATGTAGTATAGTAAGTATGTGATTTAGAACACAGTGTACATGTATAGCTTCCAGGCGTCTGGTGAGGATTATCCAACATCCGAAGGCTTGTTTTGCAACTTCTTCTATCACACGTCTATCTCTCTCACGCACAAAAAAGACAAACACACTGTTTAATCACCAGACACCAGGCTTGCCTCTGCTTCCTCTCTACGTCTCTCCCACACTCATTCCCTCACTCTGGGCTCCAGCAGGCCTGGTCAGCTGATGCTCTGACGCTCACTAACACAATGAGCAGTCTCTTTCAGATCAATCCTGTTTGCACGTGTGTGTGTGTGTGTGTGTGTTTAGCAGCGACCCAAAGTATTATGGCCTGAACAGACATCATCAAATTCACTAATGCAACATGTTGCTAATTGCTGCATTATTCAGCAACTCTATCCAGCCATTCTGCCCAGGTACAGGAACAGCTGGAACACAGCGTTCAGTCAGCTGCCTCCAGTCATTATTTTCTTTCAGTTTTTTTAGCAGGCCTGTCTCAGCAGCTCTGCACCATCAGCTCCAGTTTCTTCAGGGGATTTTTAGAAGCTGGTTTATTCATCAAATCCCCAGTAGCTGACAACCTGACAGCAACACACCGGCTCTCTCGCTCATCTTTAAAGCTTTCCCTGCATTTTTCTCTCTCACCTCTCTCCCAGTCATATCCCCATCTTTTTTGCTCTCTCCTGGTGCAAGCTGGAATTTTCTTATAACCATTTTCCTCACCATTTCAAGCAAACCTTACCTTACCCTTCTCCATCCTCATTATTATTATTCCTCGAGCCATAGCTGAAAATGTCCTTATGGGGTTTGAGCTCGACAGCCCAAAGTGTATTCTCTGAGTATTGAGGCAGGCAGTGCTGAAGCTCCCTGTTGTGTCTCATTATTCAGGCTTTTCCACCTAACATCTCCTCCGTGGCATTATTAAAGTGAATTCCACACATTATCTCTAAAACAGCAAAGATTTGCTTCAGCTGCTGTGACACAAGTGCTTGTCTCTGTGTCAGCATGTACAATAACTTTTAGGGTATGTTTTCTTTCGGCAAATTTAATTGTGTTTTCAGAGCATAATCATTTTCTTATTTATGATTTGCCCTATTCAAATGTTTTCTAGAGCAGATAATCTTGTTCATAAAGAAAAAAGAAAATTGAACTGCCTGAAACACCTGCAACTTTCACAAACATGTGTAGGCTTCTGCACTAACCAAACAGATTCAAATCAAGGTCATTTATTGAAAACAAGGGCTTTAATTTTGGCTGTTGAACAGTGTGAGAAAACTGTACAAGTTAATCTTCTGAATGTAAACACACACAGTATCAGCCTTTCCTTTTACGGGATGACAAAACTGGAGGCCACTGAAAGGCTGTATGTTGTGTAAATGCGTGTTCAACAGTGTGTCGGTGCCGCAGCACCCGCACATAAACACAGTGCGCACCCCTCCCCAGCTGTTCCTTTTGGGGTCTGGATCAGACAGCTGTCCCTCCACTCTGAACAGAGCTCACACTGTTCTGTGAAAGACATGCTCAGCACATTGTTCAGAGGTCTCTCTCCCTCTTTCTCTCTCTCAGCGGGGTCCTGTCAGGCAGGCCAAACAAAAGACACTGGAAACACCCAACACTGGCACAGACAGCCACAATGAGCATGGTACCAACACACACACACACACACACACACACACACACACACACACACACACACACACACACACACACACACACACACACACACACACACACACACACACACACACACACACACACACACACACACACACACACACACACACACACACACACACACACACACACACACACACACACACACACACACACACACACACTATTCTGATCTACCCTCAAAGGCAGTGGAACAAATTCAAATGAAATGAGATGCAATTAACAATCATTTTCATTCTCAAATCTCTTGTGCCTTTTTTGGATTGAACTAATTACAGCTTGTAAACATGTAAATGATTGTAAAAGAGAATAACTGCAGATCCATGTGATGTCTTCATATTGCTTGATTTTTCCCCCAATCAAAGACATAAATAATTTGTGAAACTCAAAGAAATATTTATCATAAATAAGCTATTAAATATACAGATAATTTCAATACCAAAAGGGCAAGCTGGTATACAATTGAGCTTTAAAACATATTTCAAGGTTTGAAACTAAAGCGATAGCTGTAAGAAAAAAGAAGGTAGAAATCCCGACATAAAGGACGGACAGGGAGGACTCACCTATACCCGACGTGTAGATGGCCTTCACAGACTTCTTCATCTTGTACAGAACACTGCGGTCCACATCCAGAGCCTGGACACAAACACAAGAGACACAAAGATTTAACATTTATTCATTTTATAGTTAATTATTTTCTGACAAAACATTCAGAGGGCCCTAACACAAACAACAGCATCAGACTACAATGCATCGTTTATATTCCACTTTATTCATTCTGCCTGACATCTTCATATTAGACGACATGCAAATTCTGAAGTGAAGGTTGCTAGGAGAAGTGAAACATTTTCACGCTTATTACATAAATATGTCTTAGTGGTAACTTCTGTAAATAGATTTTAAAACAAACAACCTGTGTGCAGCTGTGGCAGTGTAATATTCTCTGGTCACCATTTTTCTGACACCATTTCTCATGATTGTCGCCAGGTATACCTGGCCTTGTTAGAGAAAGACGTCCCCATTTTGAATCCCACCTATAAAGCCTCTCTGTGGTGGGTACAGTTTGTGTGTGTTTGTGTGTCTATGCTGCAAGTAATGAATTATTCAAGGAATGGCAGAGCTAAGAATAGACCTGAGCTCCCTGAGCTTTTATTCTGTTGGTTTGTGTCTGTTAGTGTGTGTGTGTGTCAGTATAATAGCGTGTAGCACAGGAGCAGTGAGAATCTGAGGTCCCTTACATGAAGTGTGAGTAGTGTATACACACCGGCACAGGCATGAACCTACTATGAATTACCATAGTCACATATGCTTTCACGTGCATTGAGCCCTGCTCACACACTAACCAGGACAAATACGGGGTCCATGAGAGACAATGCAGCACTGTACGTGTGATGAGTGAGGGAGTCTCTGGGGATGAGGGGGATTTTGGGAAATTAGTTTTTTTAGGGGTTTTATTAAGTATGTCCGCACAACCGGGCCAAAGCCGGCGCCGCTTTTCCCTGCACTGCTCCCCATATGACTGACACATATCAGATCCCCTGGACTCTCTGAAAACAAAAACACACAATGGCTTTCATTCAGCTGACACACAGACACACACCTTTTTTGTGGCAGCACCAGATGTGATAACAAAATGTATTTAATCCATACATCGGTGCTGTATTTATAATATCCAAGCTATAAGTAGTTTTCCCCAGGGTCATATTTGACACACACACACACACACACACACACACACACACACACACACACACACACACACACACACACACACACACACACACACACACACACACACACACACACACACACACACACACACACACACACACACACACACACACACACACACACACACACACACACACACACACACACACACACACACACACACACAAAGACAAAGAGAGAGAAACTCAGAAGTGGTTTTGTGTCACTGGAAGATGAACGGGCAGTGTAAAAGAAGAACACAGAGTTCAGAGAAAGGACAAGAACATTAACACTGCCCATCACTCTTCCATGAGTGGTGGATAATAGTGAATTACTGTAGTGGCCACCTATGAAGTGTGGCTAAGAACACCCAATTGTCCTGTTGGGGTAATACAGTAACACTGGATGAAATATACTGTAAATAATGCTGGCCTACTGAAAGAATTGTCTCATAATTTCTACTTAAATGAGCATCAAATGTAGTTGAGAATGTGCCAAACTCCAAAAGATCTATGTCCATTTTAAAAGAATAGTTCGGAAATCAAACCATTGTGCAAGGCTATCAACAGCATTTAAAGTGGAGGTGACCTTTTTTTAAATCATCAAATATTTATGAAAAATTAGGGTAATTAAGCTTCAGGGAAAACAAACAATGGTGCTACATCACACAACAAAAGCCACATATTTTACAAGAGAATTCACCGTAGGATTGGTCTATGATCTATGCGAGTGTCTTCTTGTTGGGGAAAGAAACTAATTGGGTACTGTGTGACACCAGGCTGAAATTAGTTTTATAATCACCAGCAAGAGACACTGGAAGAGCATGATGGGTGTAATTGAGAAAACAACTTCTAGTCCTATTTTAATGCATACTGGTTCCCTGTAAATCTGGGACACTGAAGAATAGAGCCAAATCGTTCAAAAAGTCTATGTTGAATCCGAATCAATGATTTAATGTTTTCCTGTTGATTACATCTCTCAAGCTTTAACTGCTTTTATTACTTCTACAGCTTTAGCAAGGATCCTAAAAAATATTTTGTCAAGCAGCACAGTCTCTTTCACATTAAGCCTGAATAAACGTCAAAAAAACAACTAATCTTATACAAAGAGACAGATAAAGTGTGAGATTCCAAAAATGAAAGCATTTTTCACCAACAAATGTGTTCACACAAATACACTTCCAGACAGCATTAAAAGTAGCAGTGCTAAAGTAAAAGTGCTAAAAATAAAATGGGATGTCTAGTACCATGGGAACTGTGCAAATTAAAAAGAAGCCGAGCAGAAGCTACTTGTTCCTCTGAGTAAAAGTAGGACTTAGGCGCTGAGGTTTTAGTTCCTTCAACTCATGTTAAATGACTCATCTGTTATTATCCCATTAGCTGTGTCTGGCTCAGACATTGGCTCAAGACCCCACACAGCCAGTCCGTTAAAATCTACTCCCAGTTCCGCGAGAGCCCGAATGATTTTTTGTGATGCAATCTGAGCTACTGTGAGACAGTAAAAGGTGAAACAGTGGCTCTGCACTCAGCATGGGCTGTACGATTCTTTCTTGGGCGCAGAAAAATATTGGACAAAAAAAAGCTTCCGCTCAAATTTCATTTTCCCTTCAGTAGTCAGTCTGGGTCTGCGGTATATTCATGCATTCTTGCTCGAACAGATTTCTACCAGTCCAATCAGCGAACAGAGGGAGTGGCTGAGAACGATGACGTTGAGGTCGTGCACCAGTTTCAGTCGTAGTCACAGGAAGACAATGGATAAGGATACGAGAGAAGCTATTCAGCCTGTTGTGGCAACAGTGAATATTGATAAATTAAAGCCGGAGCAAGAACAAGCTTTGCTGAGTTTTGTTGGTTTTCGGCCGGTCCCGGCGCAAGACATACGTCACGACCAAACGCTATGCGATTGGTTGGCAGATCCAGAGTGGAACTGGGCAGATCCAATAGTTTTAAACCTCAACAGAAAACCGTCTCCAAGTGAGTGAACGTTTGTCAATTGAGCAGTTCCAGACCTTCTGTACAAATTAAATGAAGTACGGTGGTCTGGTAGAACCAGGCTACAGCTTCAGTGCTGCAGAAAGCAATTTCAAAATGAGCCCAAAAAACATACTTGAAAGTGTTGTTTGTGTATTGATTATTTGATGTTGTGAATGCGTTTGGTGTGGAGGATGTGAGGTCAAACAGGGGTGAGGCGACTGAAGTAATCATGTTGCAGCTGAGTGGTTCACAGAATCACTTAGACACCAGTCTGTCTGTGTGCATTTAATAATTCATGCATACATGAACTGTAATGTAATTCTGGTAGTGGCTGTCTATGCTCAATTATTGGTAAAATGCAAAGCACATATATTCTCTCTATATTTTTTTTACAGCAATCTGTTCCCTTTGTGACTAAAGCCTCTGGTGCATATGCTGAAGTGAGCACAGTCCCGTGGCAGCTATGCGTTTTTTTGGGATTAGACGTTCCTTCTCAGCACAGCAACTGTAAAGTACACAGCAACTGCATGTGCAACTCTTCTCCGTTGGTTGGTTTACATTCACATAACCTTGTTTGACCTCATGATATCATAATAAAAAGCAGCCTCGCTTTTCAAATGTTTGCATCCATAGTCTACACCCAAAAAGGGTTGGAATTGTGTGTAGTGTTTTTACACTTATGGAATTATATATTTGCTCAAAAAAAGTCAGTAAACCCTCTTGATTTTGAGGTGCCCTGGTTATGCACTCATTGCTCCACGGAAAGGGCTGCCAAAATACAATATTGTTGTGTTGAAACTGATCCTGAAAGATCTTGAACAATAAAAGTTTATCGTATATTATTCTTTATTTTTGTGGTTTGCAGTCTCATTTCAGCATTTCAACTGACATCCGTTGGTGCACATACTGCGTCTTTTCCTGTGTGTATAAAATGGTAAAGCTATCAACACTTTGTTGTCGTGACTACAATGCCCTACTAAGCGCAAGCACATTGACATTGGCAGCCCCTGGTTGACCTCCACACATAACGCCAATAATCAGCCCTGCCAATCAATCTGACCAGCCCAAGCCTTACACGCACATTGACATGGACATCACAGCTCCCATTGACTCAAGGTTTCCCTCGCTCACACTCACACCATCACACATACACATACACACACAAATTAGGCAGCATCACGCTCCAGCAGACCTTTTCAATATGGAGTAGAGTAGTCTGACGGGGAAAGGGGCGAGACAAGTAGGGGGGCAGACAGGCGGGGTAATAAAACCAACCCCAGCTGAATGCAACAATAACACTGCTCGAAATCATTCACACACACACACACACACACACACACACACACACACACACACACACACACACACACACACACACACACACACACACACACACACACACACACACACGATTCTTCCATCAATTTCACACAATTCCACTCTGATATGCTCTCCAGGCTCGAGTAAAGTGTCTCTTCTCCAGCCCTCTTGTTCGCAGCAAAGGCCGCTCTAAAATTAGTCACTTTTAAAACCCAAAACATAGTTTTCACATCGAGAGGGGAATTCCACTGGCGTCTAGCGTTTCAATAGCGCCTGGATCAGAGCTGAATCCTCCTCACACAATAGACGCAGCCTCCGAGCCGGGAGCTGATGCCGCTTCCCAAACACACTTGACATTACTGCGATGTCAGCATTCTTTCCTCTCCTGGTAGCAGCTCAAGGTAAACTAACTGGAGTGGCTCTTCTTCATGCCGCTTCTTGCCAACCGGATTGGTCCGAGCAGGAGGAGGAACAACAAACTGAATGAATAAATGAGTTCTCATCTTAACGTGTGACATCATCATTACCATTCTTTTTTGTGGTTACAATCGGGCACCATCTGCTGCCAACTGAATCTACAGAGACTATCACAACACTGCCGGGTCATGGGGGTCGTTGCCAAGGTGATCAGTTCCCTTATGGTTGTGTATTCTGTGAATAACAGAGTGACATGTGTCAGATTACTGTTATCTGTGAGAAAACATTTAGAGTGTGTGCCTGAGATAGAGAATATTTTTTTTTGTCTTGAATAAATTCAAAATCTGTGCTTCTTTTTTGACAATTTTAAGCACAGTGCTATGACTAATCTGTTATGATAAGCTTCTGTGGACAAACTACACATTCAAAACTGAGGGACAAGAACAGTGGGTTCAGCTGACAAGCGTGTTGTGCTCTCCACTTCTTACTCCACTGTCTAAAGAAGAAAGACATTCCTGGATGATTGCACGCTGGAGTGACTGACAGACAAGACAGAGACTCAGCCCCATTGTTGCTCGCCCGACTAACTATCTGCTGATGACAGCATGTCTGCCTGGAAAGACGCTGTCCTGCTTTTCTCAGAGGCCCCATCAACATACAGCCCACACACACACTCATATGTTAACCAAACACAACCCAGGCAATCTTCCCCCCCCCTGTCTGCAGCATTGCTATTGTCATCACCACACACTTCTTTAAAGTTGAAACAAACACAGAAACACACACCACTTGGTACTGTCGGTGTCTCCTCAAAACTCGCCTCCTGGCCTGGTCTAGCTCTTTAAATCCTCCCCCTGCGATAGTCATGGGATGAAACAGTCTGCCACATACGGTGGAAATCAGGCAATGCGAAGGCTGCTGTCTGGGCAGTTATTATCCAATTTATTTGTTGCGTGTGTGAGTACAGTATCTGTGACGGCTGTGGTGGGTTGTAAACCATGTTTCATGGAGGTGCCAGATGTTACACGACAAACCCAAACAAACTCCACTCCTCAAAGAAAACTACAAAAAAAATAACAGTGTGTTAAAAGAGCTTAGTCACACACACACACACACACACACACACACACACACACACACACACACACACACACACACACACACACACACACACACACACACACACACACACACACACACACACACACACACACACACACACACACACACACACACACACACACACACACACACACACACACACACACACACACACACACACACACACACACACACACACACAGCAGGGATATAAATAACAAAGCTCTGGTTTTGATGTGAGAGTCATGGCAAAGACTCTCACATCAAAACCATGTTTTTCATATTCATTTCACCACTGTAGTCTGTAGTGGTGACAGCACATTCACAATATCCATCCTCTACACATTAAGTATCAGTCCCTAAACGCACAGATGAGCTGTGATTATTTCACCAACACCAGCAGCAGTATATCATGACACTATGAGTATGGGTTCACGTCCTTTCTTCAGTGGTTTGGTTATGGGTGTGTATTTATGTACAACAAGTTTTGTAGCTTTCTGAAAAACGATAGATCAGAGGAATAAAGGAATTAACATCCCTAGATTATTCCCAACGACTTAAGTGGAACAGCATAGGACTACACCTTTGAGGAGTGACTGTTGTCACTGTTGTCGTTTTGATGATTGATACAATCTTGATCCTTCTTTGCCTGTAGGCTATTTTCCACACCGTTCAAAAAAGCTAAAAGCACTTTCCCTGTTGTAGGCTGATCATTTCAAGGCAAATCCCCAACCTTAAAGGGACAGTCCATTACTGCGTCAGAATGGCTGGTTGATCTACTACCCCTGCCTTTTCCATTGTGCAACAGCAGAAACACATATCATCACTGTTTGTTGTTAACAGGGAGGACATATAATACACCAGCATGAAATACCACAATTATGTTCTCCTATATGACTGCAAGGACTCGGGTAATGTTAGGTCACCTGCTAGAAGACAGAAGAATAAATAAAACATCACAAAATGATAGTAGGCAGTTTTGTCCGCTACATTTTCAGGATGAGACTCGTCAGCTCTTTTGCAGGTGTGGCGTTAAAGTGGTAAGTGTAGTGTACTATTGGTCAGCTAGGGCCAGACACAGAGCTTTTTTTTCTCTCTCTCTCTCTCTGTCAAATATACAGTTTTAAATGGCTGTAGGCATCAAAGAGAAGGCAGATCTAGAGGGAAGCAGTGTTCAAGTCGGCTGTAAGAACAAAGGCATCTGCTTAAGATAGCGCCATCACAAGAAAATTATTACCACTGCCTGAATCCATTCAATGGACCCAGAACTACAAATCCACTGTTAAAAAGAACACCGTTCCAAGTGTTTCATTCACAACTTTTCTCCATGCTGAGAGTAAAGTCAATATTTGGATAGAAGTGGCTTCCGATTGAGCCAACCGCTAACAGACCATGGTTGCAGGCTTTTGCTGTTCTTTCAAAACAGCTGAGATGTGTGTAGTCAGCCTGCCCCGGGGGAAGCACGGAAAACACCCACGTGCAAGTTCAGTGGGAGTGTTGAACACAGAGTAAATGAAGGGGGAGGGCTACTTTTTTTACTATGTCATGAGACTGTCTGACACAAGGTCATTAACACACAAACACACTGTTGTAGATTGAACCACAAAGCTGAGAAAGTTGCTATGAAAACTACATAACAGTTTTTGCATATTGTATTGTGGGAGATTTGAATTCCCACATAAAGTATCACCTCCAAACTAGTAGGATAGGCTACTGTTTTTGATTTCCATTTCTACCTTGTTGTATTTTAGCACCTGGACACTTGCTGTTTTACTGCTCTTCAGTGAGCACTACAAAGACCACTGTTGGACCAGTGCCCCGACAGCCAGCTGGCAGAAATCACACTGAGATGACAACATCAACTGCAGTGCCTTAAGTGTTAGACAAAACAAACTTTCATGTTTACCTCTGAGGAGTTGTTTAGTTGTTTTTATATTTTACAAGGTGAGAGAACCAGGCAGAACTTTTGTTTCGGTTTAGTTTTGTCATACAGCTGTGCTGCCTCATTGTGATGATACGTCCATGGCGATATTTTGTCTGCGTTCAATGCCTTAATTGTCAGTTCCTTTCTTCAACCAACCAAGAACATATTTGAAAAAAGAAGGTTCAGTGAGGGGTAAACACACTAACACATCAAGGTCCCTGAAACACAATGAATTAAATTCAGTCGAGACACGATGGCACCATGTTGAAATCCTGGTAAAATAGCCTTTTATCCCTAAATCGACTCTGAGGAGTCTCTTTAATGAAGTTCATAAACTAGCAGGAGACTGATAAAAACCGAGTTAGAAGGAGGGGCTGGGAAATAAGGACCAAATGTGCCGCGCTTTTAAGAGGGGGTGATCCTCTGGCTTCAACTTGGAGTCTCTCTTGGGCTCTTTTCACATAGATGTATGAGTCAACCTCATGGTGTTAAAGCACTAATGCCAGAGGCAAAGTGCCCAACAGTTACCACACAGTTACATAGAGTGTGGTGCAGGGTGTGTTATTGTGGGCTTGATAGCACACTTTCAGTCATATCAAAAACACTTTCAAGAAGTGATAGTCCTTTTGAATTCCGGGAACAAAAAACAAATAAGAGTTTCGCTTGACGGGATCATTCTGGAATGATGAGAAAACTTTAAAATATTGCATTAAGCATCCCAAAAGGATAATGAGCTAAATATTTCCACTTAAAATGCCAGCATCATACAAATGATCTAGCTTGGTCACAGCAAACTGAGACAGAAGCAATCTGACTAAAGCTCCTTTAAAAGCCTCCAAGGGGTTTGTGTTAAAGTATTTTTACAAATTAGAAGAATGCTGGGTCGGTTCCCTGAGTGAAAGTGACAGCAGGACAACACAACTGGGAGGATTCAAGCCCTCCCACACCATCCTGGCCCCAAGCAGAGCTGAGAGGCAAGGACTACAAATCAATGGCGGAGAAGTTCATTAATGAAGAGACGAGTCCTGTCAGGGAACAATAGTTGTCAACAGAAGCCGTCTCGGACAATCTGGGCCAGGACACTGATGGATGAGATGAGCTTTAATTTCAAATTTACCCCCAGTGCCCCTAGTGTCGAACCTCTAACCTCAATGTAGGAAGTAAAGCAGCCAGTATTCTCTTTGGCCTCAATCCCCTGTGCCACGATGGCCTGAGGGCAAACTCACACTTGGCCCAGGTGATCCGTACCGTGCTTAAGCGCGATTGTCCCCCGCTGGCAAAAGATCTGTGCCTGGGCCCCATTGCTTCTTGCTAAACTGTCACCATGTCTTAATAGGCGCATTTTTGTTAATTGACATCAGGAACTCGGTCTATAAGTGTGCTTGCGTCGGCTCGTGATCGTACATTAGCATCCTTACCATGCTGCGGGACACCTCTTCCAACTGTGCCAGGGCCAATGAAGTGTACTGTGCTTGAACACGGTACGGAGCACTCACACTTGTCAAACGAACTAGACTTTAGCCATCAAGATTACTCAAGCACGGTACAAATGTCTAGCATGAGTGCGGCCTGAGAATTTCACAACCATTTTTTTCTCAATCTACCCCAGAAAAAACAACTGATTTAAGATAATCCCATTGCACCCAAATCCAACCATCCACATTCAATCAGGATAGACTGAAAACAAGAGTGAGTAAAATAATATCTAATTCTAACAGTCAATGCCTATCAAAGGCGAAGAGCTTTATTAGCTCCATAAGAGCTGAGATCTTGGCTTTGAATCGATTAGGACAGGAACGTGACTGTCGCCCCTGGCTAATCCATTGGTAGGGCTGCTGCATCACAATGAGGCCTGGTCAGAGCCTGTGTCTGGACGATAACACAACCCTACTCTATCCCGCCCTGGAGGCTGGATCTAATAGGAAAAACAGAAGTCACACATTGAAGATGAAAAGGGGCTTTGCTATAACCAGGGTTTCAGTGATCCAGCGTTGAATCTTGAATGTTAAAATCCGAGACTATATGTTTGTGTTATATGTTATACTCCTGAACTGTTATGACAAAAAATATGAGTTCAAATGAACCACCAAATGTTGGTCTTAATGTAACATAGTTTAATCCCCCTCTTGGCCTCTGTTCACAGCTAATTCAAAAGTGTTACCCAGGAGCACAACATGCCATAATCAAATCAGGTTGTTTACTCAACTCGCCAAATAGCTTAGTTAGGTTAATCAGCTCATTTAACTAGCATGATGATTATGGACAACGCACATGAGATTCCAGAGCAAACTATGCTCCTGCTAAGAACATAACAGGAATCAAGTGTATGCCACCAGTGCAAAAAAAATGCATTAAGTAATCTCAAAAAGGAAAATCCAGGGACATTTCTTACCTAAAAATGTAACTGGAAAGTTGTTGCTCCAGGTTTAAAGGAATGGATGTAGTTTGCTTTGCTTCGAGGTACTTGGCCTACTCTGCTGCATTAACTACAGTAAGGAGAAGTCAAGGGATGTTGGGTACAGAGGGTGTAGAGTCAGGGTGAAGGGAGGAGACAGAACTGCAGTGATTCTGCCAGACATCCCATTTCAATTAAAGGAAACATTAAGCTTCTTAGGTGGTATCCTTAAGACTGGCAAGGGTGGCTGGGGCATTTGACTGCTCACTTAGACCAGACTGCACATTAAGGGCATGTGTGCATGAGAGCTTGTAGATCCATCTGTGTGTCTCTAAAGCTATTAGATGTGGATTGTCCCTACATTGATAATCCTACTGTCTGAAGTATTGTTAAAACTTTCCTCCTGGCCACCTGTTGCAAGGGGGCAGCTGTTGTCCCCAGCCAGGCCACAGCCGTTCCCACCAACCTTGCCTGGAATGGAGGGGTGGGGGTATCAGGGAAGCAGAAGGCCAGGCCTTCCCTTGGCCCCAGGAACTACTCCGGTCAGTATCAAAACAAGCTGGCAGACTGACACGTGGAGAAGAGTTACGAGACTTTGCAGATGTTAACACAAAACTCATAAATTGTTGCACATCAAATGAGACGTTATAGCAAAAAGCAATAGTATAGAGCAAGTTTTTTGTCCTGCAACAACCGGTTAGGTAAGGACAGAGCCACTGAAGCAGCTGGAAATTGAAGGAGAAATCATTGTTTGTTCATAGAAGGGTAGTGCCCAGGAAAAGCAACCAAAACAACCTGAGATTAAGCTTAGAGGTGCTATAAAAAGATGAGACTGACGACAGCTCACAGCAGCCTGGCACACATCAACTGTCTTTGCAACATCATGAGTTCATGGAGAATATACTTACTATTTTACAAGCCCCATTACCTTGTTGTACACAAACATCACAAAAGCCAGAAGCAGTTTATGAGGGAGACCAGACTGAAGGCTGGTGTGGCCTGAATAGCCAGCGCAGACAGTTGCCTGTGGATGCTGCAAATACCATGGCCATTCCCAGAGGTACTCCTTGATAATCTCTCTACGAAATCAGGCAGCAAAACAGCGTGCCATACCACTGCATAGCTGCCATACCAGTGTGATGGACCTCGGTTGGATGAAATAATAGCCTCACGCGCCCCACACACATCCTACCTCTACTGCGCGTCTACCTCGCGTCTGCGTCTGACTTTTGGTCACAGACTGTGAAATCAACGTAGAGCGAGCACACATCCAACCTCAGACGCACTGCTGAGGCGCGTCGGAGGCACGTCTGCAGCGCCGCTCCCCTTCACCTCAGGAGGCTCGCCTATTTTTTTCTGAGAGCAGCGCGTCTCTCTCGTGTCTCTGTGCTTTAACTGATAGAGAAATACTCTGCTGACAGTCACACCAGCAGCATTCACTCTAGTTACACGTTTACCCGGTGTGTTTATTTCAAAATAAAACATCCCTCAGTCGTATACGCAAATAATCCCTTTATTTCACGATGTAATTGTGCAATCAAAATCCGAGGGATTCAAAACCTAATTTTCAATTAGTTCTGGCATTTCATTTTTGGATAAATGACACATATAGAGATCCAATATAGTGAAGAAATAAAAAAGATCATGATGAGCGCAACAGTTTTCCGTTGCTCTATCTGTGTCTACGGCCTTCTTCTTCCCCGACCACACCCCCCTCTCTCTCTCCCGTATAAATCAGTAAAGTGATTTTTGAAATACTCTGCTGAGAGTCATATTGACTTCATACTGGCAGCTTTCGCTGTAGTTTCACCATTTCCTGGTGTGTCCCCTTCAAAATAAAACTTCCAACAAGCAGCAGCAGCTGCTGAGACGTTGCATGTGTGTCCGAGAAAAGTCCGAGAGAGGCAGCAGTAAGGTAAGGCGACGCGCTCCAGAGGTAGACGCAGGATGTGTGTGGGGCGCGTCATGGAAGACTTATAATGAAGCCACCCCCTCAACAACAGCAATGGCCCATGAAAAGCTGATTAGGCTATAAATAATCATTATTCATTGGCGAAAAATGAATACACTGGACAAAGGGATAGGGGGAGAGGCCAAGTGAATGGGTGGGTTTCTGGCACTATATGAAAAGGAAGATAAAGTCCATGCAGCCACTCTGCCTTCTCTCTAGGGATACAGACTTAAGACAAATATTGTTGATAGATATTTGAGCTAATACAAGGAACAAGATCACATTCTTCCTTGCTTCTACAACAATCAAAGTCAAAAGGGGGTTCTAGTAAGCCATGTCTTTACAAGCCCATTTGGGAAAGAGTGTTGGAAAAAAGCTTAGGTTATGAATACGGAGGAGGGTGTTATTTGCGTGGCCTTGTTAAAATAAATTTTAAGTCAATATACAGTGCGGCATAGACAGGTACACTGAGGACATCAGCGGCAGAACTTTGCTTTCGACAAGGAATTTCACCAACACTCGGCGTATATTTGTATTTATGCAACGATATCAGTGATTATCCAAGACTGCATTAAAGCAAGCAATATACCTGTCAAACAACTGTTAATTACAAAAAACACATGAAAATGTCCTGAAACAAAACACGTGTCTCTGTCTGAGCAACCACATGACAGACTGATGAAAGGGATACACTGCGACAATACATAAGCTTGTCTTGATTATGT
The DNA here is from genome assembly GCF_949987685.1 of Ammodytes marinus. Classification (NCBI taxonomy): domain Eukaryota; kingdom Metazoa; phylum Chordata; class Actinopteri; order Uranoscopiformes; family Ammodytidae; genus Ammodytes; species Ammodytes marinus. The sequence goes on along the minus strand of NC_137219.1, from coordinate 13,565,779 downwards.
CAGTGATTGTTGTTTTACAGCCACAAGACCCGACACTCAGCAATGTTCTGAAGTCAACTATTGACTGTTCCATACCTTTTGTATTGTTCAGTTGGTTGGCACTTTGGGGGCACTTTTGATGAGCTTGATCCCAATAACTCATCCACTCTGCCAGAGAATTAATATAGAATTACATCTTGGAAACGCCTGCCACAACTGCTCAGTGAGCTGTAGGTGCAACACTCTGATATGACACAAATATACACATCTTCATATCTGAGAAAGAAGTGGATGCACTTGAGATTTGTTCAAGGAGATAACTCTATTGATTGCATTATTTTAGAGGGCTTTATCTGCCCGGCAGGAATCGGTAACTGGGGCATAAAAACAGTCTGGGATGCAAAAATAGACCATTGTGTGCTCGTTTCTGGCCTCAGACAGACAGCCAGCCTGCAGACATCCTTATGGTGAGCTTTTCATAAGCTTTTTATCAAGATCAATACTTACTATAACACAGAGGTAAGCAGTTCTTGGGTGATAATGTCTCCTTCAAATGGAACTCATGAGGTCAACATTTTAACCCAGAAAGTTGAGTAAACAAAATTTGTTATGTGTTATAGGGGTTTTAGTAATGTAACACTGTTGTTAGGCAATTGGCAATAAAAATGTATGTCACATTTTTTAAATATGGACAATGATTGCATACTCTGCAATTCTGCTTTCTGCATTTCAATACCACACACACAAAAGACTAAATTCTATAAGATGCTTGATTTTTTTTAAATATGCATAAACAATTCATAAAAAGAACATTTTCCAATCACAAAGTTATGAATGTTATGACACTCAAATGCACACACCTCAAATCAATAAAATAAACTAAATGTGAACACAAAGTATGAAGCAAAATGATTATTGTCAGGACTATGTCATTGCATTCTAGTGTACTGGTGTAGTCAGTACACCATTCAGACCATCAGGAGTGACACCTTGAAGAGAAAACCAGATCCTGTTTCTGAAATGTCCGGACTTGCCAGAGGGAAGTCAACACACGTGTAGAGGAAGAAAAGCTAGGTTTTCACAGAGGCACAAAGGGGAGGGTCATGACACAAATCCTAACAATCCTCTTACACTGGATAAACAGGTTTTGTATCACTGTGGTATTACAAACAGACACTCAGGCACAAACACACACAGGCTTTCTGAATAGCCTCTAAATGGCCAGCAGTTTAAAACTACTACCCTAATTAAGATCTTGTCAGATACAATTAAGTTGAGACAGAAGTAATTATGCAACATTAGTCCACCCTTTTCGGTAGCACCTCGGAGTGCCTTCAAGTTGTTTAAAAGCTTTCTATAAAACAGTTAGAGGTCAGTTTTAAAGAAGTCAAAGTACATCAGCCATTTTAAGTGGCACTGGACGCACTTAAATGTACACTTCAGGAGAAAAGGGAGGGAGAATAATTTATTTCAACAGAAAACAAAGCCTTCACTTGAAAACAAGAAACTTAATACACTCTGGTTATCTGGCCCATCTGGCCGTCCACGGACACACAAGTATGTAAATTGTTTATATCCTCATTTTAAATTTGAATGGTAACAGAATTAGGGAGCACAACATCTATATTTTTTGACAAACAGAATGCAGTACATAAGCCATCTGGAACAACAGATGTACACATTAATCTTACACCCCTCTAACAACAAACTAATCTCCCTAGTCAACCAGTTACACACCCACACAAAAAGTTAACTTGTTGGCTTTGCCTAAAGGGGAACTCTGTCGATTTTACACATCAAAGTCTGCTTTGGTGTTAAAGAGCATTACATGCACACTTACATTATGTGAGTAAAATGTTTTATGAAGCCTTTAGTGGCTCTAGGGAGCTGTGCGAAGTGGGATAAATTGCCTCAAATAATGTTATTTGAGTCAATATGGCTGGGGGCTGAAGACTAAAAGTTTGAAAAATATAAAAAATCTGCGGGTTTGAGTTGGAAAACAGTGAGCTAACCAAACTGCTGAAGTTTGCTCCTCATCTCAGCGCAGGGGTTTTATTATATTACCCGCTAATAGCATAAAACAACCAAATATCAAACCAAATTTTCAGCAGTCGTGTTGAATTGTGGGCAATTTAGGCTCCAGCTTTTGACAAGGAACTAGAATTTGTGGTATAAAAAAGATGATATCTCTGGTTATGCTGCATCGATCTTTGCTTTTAACTTATTGGGAGTGCAATGCTAACTCGATGGGGTACTCTTTTGAGAATACAACGATGCACAATCTCTACTCTACAAATGCTTGCTGACAATATGCATATTGTCAAGTTAATATTCCATAATGCACATATTATGTATTTAAGTTGACAGAATTATCATATCCAGAATATGTATGTGCTAGAAATAATAATGGGGGAACAGGAGATTTGTGCAAAAATCTTGATGTCAGCCCATTATCAAAACTCATAGATGCCCTGAAATAACAGTGACTCACACAACACAGTGCTGCTGCTCCAATAAGCATGCGCTCAACTGTCAGTTCAAGGGTAAAAGCTACGAAGATACACGCTTACAGAACAAACTGCTGTTTTAGAGAAGGTCCAATCAGCACAATATTTGAAGTCCAGCAAAATGCTGAAAAAAATCAAATCTGATGTTCTGGTTTCATTCAGCCTCTGCAGTCATGTTATTTATACTCAAGGGCAAAATAGTCCTCCTCCCCTTGATGGCTGGTTACATTTTTCAAAAACCCTAACAGGAATAAAACACCAGCTACTTGTGGATGGCTGCCTGTGTATGTACTATGTAAATGTGTTTTTGGTAGCATGCGTGCGTTTGAGATTCCAAGCGGGCCGGCAGACAATGAGCGGAAGTGTTCTCAATCCACTGCAGTGTTTAATTGGTAGAACAGACCAAAGTGTATACCAGGTCCTGTTGTCCCACCAATAAAAGCCAATGTTTTCCCAGAGGATGAGAGCGGGGAGGTCAGTGTGAAACAACAAACGCGCTGCTACTCCACAGAAGCCAAAAGTTGCTGTATTTTGATTCTCAACCCGACCTCACACAAGCGAGAGATCACTGAATACTTACAGATTATACTGAAAAGAGTCAAATCCACACACTTGTTTGCTTACTTCAGAACTTTAGAAAAGCCCATTCTTCTCTAAGCAGACGTTTGAGTGAAACGGTGCGTAGCAAGGTGTCCCAACGGCCAAGTCAAGCACCTGTCAAGCCTGAGCAGGTGTGTGCCTGGCTGCCTGGCTCAATCCTCCCCCGATACATGTCAAATAACGTAGGCGTTCAAGCTGTCATTCAATGCCAAGGGACTTGTCTCGTCTTTACACACATCATGCGTCGGAGGTGTCTTTTTAAAGGTCTAAAGGTGTAACAAAACTGCTTGTCGAATTTGGACATTTGGATGACAACTTTTCCCACAGTGAAATTGTCAATTTCCTCACGTGTTGACACACATCTGCCAGTGTACCCTACAGCCTACAGAGCTGAGGCACACTAACACACATAACACACTGAGCTCCTCGTGTGGGAAATTCTATTTTTACCAGCAGGCACAGGGCGAGGCTCTCTGCCATACAGCACACAAAGTAGGGAAACTGTAACAAGGGGAGTGGGGTGGGGAGGGTTCGGCGGAGGGCTGTCAGGGAACAAAGCGGAAGTGTCCTTCCTCCTAATGACCTGCAAGTTAAAAAGGAAGAACACAAAGTCTTCTCTGTGTGCAGTGCACATTACAGTGCTGCTGTATCTCTCCCTCTAGTCTACCGCTGTGGGAAAGATCATTCAGCTGAATTATTTGCAATGACCACTTCCTTAAAATGTTGCATATGGAGAGGATTGTCCTTTTTTCTTTCCACTTTATTAGATTGCAATCAATGGCATTTACAGTATCTTGTCACTGTTTCTAAGCAATTCTCCTCTTGTCTACGCTGACATGCACAAGAACGTCTATTGCCTGTCCGACTGGACTGTCCAGAAGGACGGATCCTTAATCTGCTGCTCTTCCTGTGGTATTTTGGGGGTGTTTACTTGTATTGTCCAAATTGAGGGTCTATGAATAGAATAGAATAAAGTATGTTTTGCAGAATCCTTTAATGCCTAATTTAAGCTACATAAATATAACTCAATTGAATTGACTGAGCCTGCTTTTCCTGGCTTACCTTTTGAGGGGACATTACATATTCAATGTCTTGATGGAAACCACTGTATAATGGCACACAATAAATCCAGTGGTTAATAAAAAACCCTAATGAACAAAGGCTGTCCCGGTTGAATAGGTTTAGCCTACATGGAGCATGAGGGATGGGGTAGGCTATAGGGTAGAGTGGATAGAGGATACTTTCTAACCGCCTACGAGTTGATAAAAATCTTTATGAAAAAAACATGACCCAACATTATGTAGGCCTAATTATCATGGAAGGTTAACCTGAGAAAATATATTTTTGGTGTGTGTGTGTGTGTGTGTGTTCCTAGGGGGACAACGATCCCAGTCACACCAAAGTCACTCACCTCCTCCAGACCAGCCACTGTATTCCTGCAGTGGGACATCCTGGTGGTGAAGTTAGAGGCAGTCGGCGATTTATAATCTTCATTGGTCTCTGCCACAAACTCCGTAACTGTGATTTGGTCCGGCATACTCAAATCCCTTTCTCAAAATGAATCAGAAGAAGAAGCCCTTTCCGTAATCCCCCTTCTAGTCTGTAGAGTTTAAAAGGAAAGACAAGTTCACAGTAGCAGTAGTAGTAGTAGTGGCTCTGAAGGTCCCCACGGGTAGAAAACCATCTCCGGATATGTTTAGGTAATTCCCTTGTCTTCTCCCGACACAATCCAGTGCAGCGGTGTTGCACGCTGTGGCGCGAGGAGTTGCAGTGCTATCACAAGCGCGCGGTGCTACAAGGTGATGGGTAGGTTATAATATCCCTTCTGTTTTACAGCCCAAATACGCCTCTTCCCATTCACGGGTCGTCCTCTGGTTACAGATGGAAAGTGAAGTTTAGTCTGCTACCCTTTCTCGGTGTTCCCAAACCTGTGACAGAGCTGGACGTACAACTAATTCCTCCTCCTCGCCCGGGGAAACAACAACCAGCCAGGCGTTTTCAACGGGAGCGCAAGAAGTTGACAAAGGTAGAGGAGGGGATTCAATGGACGCGCAGCAACCAATGGGAACACACGCTGGAATATGAGAGCCAATCAGGACTCATGGAAGGCGGTGAACTCGTGTTGCCTTCGAATGCTCCTTGTAAACTATCACGTAGTCTGATGTGTTGCCTTTATATGTCAACAAAAGGAAAGGTAGGCGATACAAAATAATTTAAACACAATGAAAAAACGGTTAGAATTGTTATGAGTAATATTATGCAAATGTACTTTTTTAAAGTTTGAAGCATCTCAATTAAAACAAACACTGCTAGTCTACAACGAATATGGGACACATATGCCTACAGTAGGGCAGGCTATGATTAGCTGAAATGCTAGCAAAAAGTGTGGCAGTCTGCCTTTTCATGTGTAATAGACTATATTCGATCAACATAAAAAAAAACAAGATTCCCTGGAAAAAGAAATTGTTTAACTTTTGTAAGGTTAACAAATCAATGAGTCTTGAAAATAAATAATAGAAAACAAGCCATTACTTCTCTATAAACCTTGTAGTTCAGTGTAAGCCTTCAACCAGTAATGTTTATGTTATTACTGACTATCTGCATGTGAACTGGAATTTTAAGTATGAGATTATTGCAGCCCATTGCCTATACATTTAGCTTGTACATGTTCTTTTTCTCCTTTCTTATTGGTTTCTTGTGTCCATTTAGGCTACATCTTGATTGATGGAGCTTATTAGCAGCCCTAGGTTACACATCCGTTTAAACAGCATTTTTTGTCTGACACTGACAGCATTAATAGTCTAAATATCCCAGTACAAAATAGAGCATACATTAATAGAAGCTCCTTGGTTCCTATTTTTCGCAGTATTCTTTTGAAATCAATCAAGCACAGCTAAACGTTCCGTTGTAGGGTTAGGATGTAGGCTATAGCTGATGCTATTCAACATATATATTGATTTTCCAAATGTTGTTACCAATGTGACTTCACCCTAAATCAATCATCCCTATACAATTTTAAAATGCATTCATGCTTGGCACAATTCCCCCACCCGCCATGAACTAAGATATCATACAAATTTCACAAATCTATTTTCCATTCATTTGGGCATTTGATTATTTCAGTGCAGCACAGGTTGTTTAGAGTACAAATATTTCCAACTGTCCCTAAAAGCAGCATCTTAACAGCACCACTAGGTTTCTTTCATGGTGGAGATAGAAAAGAAGCTATCAACTGTGGGGAAATAATTCAGCATCATAATGAAAGTGTGGTTTTAGAAGTATTTCTGAGCCAATGCCTGTCATTTATGTTTCTTATTTATTCTGTGTTATGTTAAGTGTGAAAATGCACACACATATGTACACTTGCTTTGAGGAAGCTTACACCTAATTGTGAAAAAGTGAAAACATTACAATATTATAAACATGTTATTCTTTTCAACACTAGTATTTTGGTTTATTTAGATGTTGACTGATATAAAATAACCGTGTAAAACTATAGTTTAGACATTCAAGAAATGAAAATGCACACTAAAAGGAGAAGGAGGAAGAAAACTAGGGTTGTAGTATTTCATGTATAGCACTGATGTTTTTCATGCATTGGAAAGCTTGGAAAACAAATTATCTCACTTACTATCCTACGATTCCCCTTCTTCATAATATCAACTGTTGAAAGAGTTTAGTGGATTTATGTTGACTTTTATCTAGACTGCTGACTGGAGATCATTTTTTGTCACACCTCTGATAAAGGGAGAAAAAGGCTCCAGAGTTTTCTGATAAGCTTCAACACGAGCCCTGGTTATGTGCCATCGCAATGTATCAGATAAAAAGGCTAATTATGCCAGATATTGAGTACTTTCAATGTCTTGTGTGTGTGTGTGTGTGTGTGTGTGTGTGTGTGTGTGTGTGTGTGTGTGTGTGTGTGTGTGTGTGTGTGTGTGTGTGTGTGTTCAACAGTTTACATGAAAGAAAGCTACTGAGTTATGCCCTATGTAGGAATATGTTAAGTGGGTTTTTTTGGAGCCCACAACCATGTCTAAATGTGATTAAAGAAAGACTTGTATCTCCTAAAATGATGTTGGGAAAAGGCAGTAGAAATAACACATTGGGTGCTGCCTGAAACTTGTGAAGACTCTCTACCGTGCCTGAATTTTAATCAACAGGAGCTTGAAAAAAAATAACAGCACTCTGCTCCATTAGAGCATTTTTTTTTAATGGGCTTTGGGACTTAAAATTTGCGGATGTTTCCCAGCTAATTCAGCCCGGCAGGACAGCTACCGGTATAAATAGTATCACAACAGCCGAGGCAAAACCCTGGGCAGCCTTTAAATCACAAACTGGGCAGTGTTCACACATTCTTTCAGCTCTGCAGCGTCTCCTGGCAAGCTGCTAAATGAAGAGCTTTAGGACCGAGGCTGACCCTGACTATCAAGGCCAGCAACTCACATATGAAAATGAATGCACACACTCCCAGCAAACATCTGCTATCCAGAGACAGAGCAGCTCAGTCAGTGAGGTCAGCAGAACCAAATAACACCAGGCCTTTACCACTGACACGGCTTTAGATCTTCACTACCATCTGCTTTTCTAAATGCAGATTTTAATCCTTTAAATTTAAGACCAAACCAAACCAAGAAATATCTAAACTGTAAGTGCTGCATCAGTTGGATTTTTCCACTTTTCTGTTGCTGGAAACACCAGTGAATAGGTTCACCCAGCAGGTACCGCTTGGAAACATATTATGAAAAGAACTTTGTTTTATACTGTATGTTTAATAGGACCTGGAAAAGCACAAACAGGCATATCACTGGGATCATTAAAAGGCAGCTAAAGGAACACTGATCAATTGCACTGAATGAAGCCTCGGCATACGTAATTCCTACTCTACTTTTATTGTATCATCAAAGTCTCATAAAATTTGGATTTTTACTTTCAACAGCCAAGCTGCATTTGCTGTGGCCTGCCAAAAAAAGATGCCAAAGCAGAAAGTCTTAGCTGCTTTATTAAACTGAACAGAAGCGTCTTTCACTAGTAGCGCCTATCCTCAATATAAACCTTGTTTGCATGCAAACAACCTGTAGCCTTGAGCAACAAGTGAGGATGGTGGTTATTGGTCACGGCTGCTGTATTTGAACATCTTCAAGTCATTCAGTGAGCCACTGAGCTAAAAAAAAGTGTCCATAATATTAACTGCTTTCGTGCACAATGTTCACTCTCCTCCTTTCAAACCATGCTGACCTAATACTGTAAAACTGAAACTGAATGCAACCAGGCAGCTGCAGAGAGAACATAGACAAAGCAGATGTCATACTGTATTCAGATTCCCTCTTGGAAAAGATGTAGGCCTATTGTGAATTTTACACAGGGCGGGTCTGCATACCCGTTCTTTGGTTGATATGAGCCACAAATATCCAGTGTAGTGATTTTGGCGTTTGGATATTGGCAGAAAAAGACAACATGTCATGCCAGTAAAGGGGGCCCGGGGTTAGTCGGAGTCACTTTTTCCTAATTGCATTGCCTGTGACATCATTATTGTGCAACAGGTGGGATAACCTCACAATCCAGCATTTGAGTGGAATGAATTACTTATTTGTCTCAAATAATTAGCAGCCAATTCTAATGATTTGGCAGCTGGAACTTTCCGACGCTCTAGTGGATGGAAATGGCACATCATGGGCCAATAAGTCCAGGCCCATCACTAAAATCTCAGCTTTTCAGATCGATCAGAGCCTTACCAAAGGCTGCATTAAAGAAGAGCTTCTTACCTAACAGAAGAAGCTACACAGGACTCGGGACATGTCGCTAGCAAGCAGGGCCTGGAGAACCTATAAGCAATAGCCATACACAAGGGACTCCACATGGGAGAGGGGTCAGGAGAAGACGGGAGGGAAAGGGCAAAGGAACAAGGGGAGGGAGAGGAGCGCTGAGGGCAGGGCAGTGAACTGTAATGGAAGTCCTTGTCTTTTCTCAGAAACAAAACTCAGCCAAACAACCAATGTGTATTTGAATGGATACTCTGTACAGGACTCATGGCCTAAAAGACACATCACATCAGCATGTGATAGAGAACCCCGTTTACCAACTTATGGAGACATTTTTAGGCAAATGTGCAGTGTAAGCTATTTATGCTATTGGAATGCTGTTTTAATGGGCCAAGCTACCGTCTAAACTGTATTGATTAGCTACATGCATCATTTTATTATCACTCAATGGGGTCTTTGCAAAGTTCACTTATGCGTGTTGCATGTTTACACTGATACAATTGGCTGAGTTTGATTACGCACTGCCTCAAGTAAATAGCCAGCTAACACCTAATGTACGACACAAAAAAAGCACCTGCCTTCTCCCCACACAATCTGCTTTTAACCCATATGTAAAAGAACAACACCAGATAACTGCCAGTCATACAAATGAAAGCATTACAACCCTAAATAGTGTATTGAAAAACACCTCACTCAAGCTCTGTGTTACAAGGTTTAGCTTTGAGACTGCTAATGTGCTTATAAGATTAATAGCTTGTTAGCCTGTGAATGATAATCCTGGCTGAGACTTACAGTTGCAGTTTTGTTTAAAGTTGGACAACTTTAGTGCCTGTTAATGAAAATTATTGTGTTGACTTGATAACTTTTATTATGTTATTTCTGTCATTGGCATAATACAACACCTCTTGAATCCATGCTGTAAGCGGAATGGTTCTTTTAGCTAACTTCCTGTCAGTTACTGCAGTTAGCAGTCCCCTCGCTCGTCCCTACGTCACCACATTAATGCACTGCGGTCTTCAAGCAGCATCATCTCAGATTCATAGGCTAAGTGTGATAAAATATGATAAAAACATAGATAGTAAATAAGGATAAAAACCATCAAAACAGACATTGGGAAGGATTTTTACCTGCTCCGCCATTGTAGGCGCATAAACATTCACCCATCTGTCGCTCTGCCGTGCACCAGCAGTGAGACCATGAGTGAGACGGGTTTCGGTTTGTAGCGTTCTCTCTTGTGATTGGATATAAATTTCGGGATCCTCCAATAAGTTTATTTGCCGATTACATGCAGAGCAGCTGACTGAGAGATTGGCTTTATGAAACGCACACATTATGTAAGTGATCACTGTGTGAATAAAGAGCGATTTAACACTTACATTAACATAAATAAACCGCTTACTTCACCTTTAATATTTAGAGAGGATAAGCATATTTCTTGACTTGCGCCCTGCACACTTACTTATTCTAACTTCCTAGCACTTGCTAGAGGTAGATCTTCTTAAATTGACTGTTCGTGTTCACTCCAGAAATAATTATTGAGTATTGATGTTTTTAGCCTCTATAAACAAAAACACAAGAGCAAAAGGGCAAGGAATGGAAATTGCAGGTCCAGCTAACAAGCTATAAGCAACTTTACACAGCATTACTTCCATGGCCGGCAGCATTTTACACAACATTATTATGTAGGTTTACTGGTAACTCTGTTCACACCCACTGGCATTTTAATAATATATTAAAAAAAGACTATAGTTTCCCCATGAACTGACATAATTCAACAGTAGGAGTCACTTACAGACTAATACATTATCTTCAAGAAGAAAAAGTCAATAGAGTCAAAGGTCAGCGTAGGATGAAATTACGCATTGTTCAATCAACAACGGAAAATTCAATTAGCTGGTGAAGATTAAAAAATTCTCCTGTCCTCCTTTGATAAATGACCTGTAGGCCTGAACTGCAATGCATGATTGATTGTGTTAATTTTTCTCTGCTGAATAGCACACAAATGATGTCTCTCGATAATTAGCTTATTAATAATCATCAACAAAATTGTCCACTGTGGATACACAGTTCTCACTCTCCAGTGTTCCAATATCCAAATCTGAGCAAGACCAGACACTTCGACCAGAGAAATGCTTTCTTTCCTGATTTTCATTTAACCTTGCCGCACTGACTTGACGCCCAAGAAAAGAACGTTCTGTAAAATAATTGCATGACAGTTTTAGCCATCCCCCAACACACACATTAACACACACACGCACACACACACACACACACACACACACACACACACACACACACACACGCACGCACTTGCACACACGCACGCACTTGCACACACACACACACACACACACACACACACACTCAATCGCGCACACGCACACACACACACACACACACACACACTCACATCTGAGTGATGGTAGCAAAGTGCTGGGGGTCTGCAGCTGCTTCACTGTCATCATTAGGAGCAAGTGGCTTTCACAGTAATTATTTCTCCTCTATAGGATTTGGCACTGTGAGGCTGAGCATATCAAGAGGCCCTGTACTTCATTATATGCCGACACCTCTATCATCTTTAGCTTGGCTTCCTAGTAACCATATCTCGCAATGCTCAATCAAGCTTTTCACTTCAATCCAGCACCCTTTAAAGAAACCTCCTCAGTGCAGTATAGAGTACATTTTGACTTGCATACTGCAGCAAAAAATTGTTTCAATGTTATCTCATTGTGTATATGCCACGATCCCCTGAGACAGAAAGAGGATGAGGACACATTCATTGCTCTCTCTCACCAGCTCCTTATAAAGAGTGAATGGCTGTGAATTCTCTCTCTGTTAATACTGCTGACCATCACCTCTGGTCGCCATGCAATGTACAGTAGGACAAATAGACAGACGCACAAATAAGATTACGTTCTGCAAAAACCTCCCAATTTATTCCCAGGTCCCCCGTGATCCTTTTTTAACAAGGAAACTAGATTGAATGTTTTATCGCATTCATTAGGTGAATTATTTTGTCGATAGGAACTTACAATACTTGCATTCAAACTCAACAAGAGCTAGATGCCTTCAAATAAATGGAAGTGCAAAACCCGCCAAATAAACAACTCAAAGTACAAAAAAAAAACGAAGCAATGCACAGTATGCTGCACAGGGTGACTCAAACTGCACAAGGTCAGTGCAGTTATTGGAATGTAAGCTGACCACGCATAACATCTCCTTTTTCACAACATCATCTTTTTAATGTGGATAATGAAATATTCATTGCTCTTTTTCGTGTCAGCTGGAACAACCGGTGCAGGCTTGGTAGTTCCTCTGAATTCATTTACATAGGAATCGATGGAGGACAAAAGCTGATAAGCTTCGCGAGAGACAACAATCATGACGTTAAGTGACCTTTCTCTGTATCTCCAAAGTCAAAGGCATGTTTAAATGACACATTCCTGTAGCACAGTTGCAATTAGACCACAGCTGGGGGGAACTGTCTGCCTCCTGGGCATTTATCTGTCCACCGTACCCACACCAACTTAATCTAACTCAGGGTAAGAAAAATGTACTGTAGGTTTTGGCTCAAGCAACATCTCTGCAGCACCCTTGAATCCAAATTTGCATCACTGACAGTCCTTAAAAAAACTCCTCTACTGTCAGTGTACAAATTCCCAGGCTGTGTTGCATCTGCTCTGAAGCCGCAACAGATGGGTTGAAAAGCCCTATCAGGCAATAGAACTAGCTGTGTTAAAAATGTAGAGTGATGGGATCATGGTGGGAGATGGACGGTAGAGGATGAAAGTGTAGGTACACTTTCATCCCCCACCAGGGCTTTTGCATTATGCTCCTTGTCGCCTCAATCAGATGATGGACTTCAATATCAATTCAAATGGGCTTCATGGAGATGAGACATAGATGTTTACATTGCCAAAGCAAGTGTGAAATAACTTCAACATTTTCTATTTCACGCATATCACTTAAAAGTTCTGGCAAATAGACTGAGGAGATGGCTCCAGTCCAGAGTACATAGATCACCACAGGAAAAGGATGAAGTGGAACCAGCAGTAAGTTTTTGGAGTGAATCTGTTGGTAGGCTCTTGGGAATGCTAATGGATAGGGCAGCGGGTTCAGTCCGTGTAACTCAATGATTGTGTCTGCTCCTCCCAGAGTGAGCAGTTCAGACAGACTGTACTGCAGTGTGGAGCCATCACAGCCATCATGCTCATCCATCTTCCTGCCTTCCTACGATGGAAGGTTTTAGCTATATGGAAAAGCTAATCATGGAAAATCAGTCCTGTAGTACACAATACACACACAATGTGAAAATACTGCATGCATATTATAAGGCTGACATAAATCCTTTTTCATCTTTTACTGTATCAGATCAATGCTGAACATTCTGACATCCATCACATTTTAGTTTAATAATTTTCTTTTTACCTATGATGGATCACATAATTTCTTTTATCGAAATGTGCTCAAAGATAAAGACACGTGACTGGCATCAGTTGAATCTCCAGGGTAAGTCATTGCCTCATTTGCCTGTTTTTGCTTAAAGTCACCTTGAACAAAAGCTGATAATCTTTCACCCTCTTGGAGTGAAGCAAAACAGTGATATTTAAAAGGAATAGTTAAACAAACAGTATTGTGTTATTTGATGAGCTTTAGAGGTGCTGGTGGGCAGAGCCAGGCCCATTAACCGTACACAATAATAAGTGTTGTATCAATCTTAAAATACGTCCGAAAATGAAAACAAATATAATCCCAATTTCCATGTATACTGAGAAGCTGCTAATACGGTTGAAAAATACAGATAAAAAGCCAATGTTAAGGTCATGATGTAGGTTAGGGAAATTAAAGGATTGCCCCGCCCTTCAGATTGGCAGAAAATGAAACAATGAGAAGACTCATGTTTCTCACACTGAAATAGATGGTGGTTACAGATTTTGACTCCACACTTTCCTAAATGTATTGCTGATGTGGGAAAAAGGATGTGTGTGTGTTTCTGAACTCAGCATTTTAGTTAGGGATTACATAACTAATGGGGTGTTACTACTGTAATTCTCCTCTCCAGAACAGTGGACAGTGATTATGCCAGATCACCTTCGCCTCATTCATTATTAATGTACAAGTAGAGTAAATAAATGCATATTTCTTTGGTTTGGGGATCTTACACTGCACTCCATCACAGGATGTTTTAACGTGAACACCCAGGAAGTCTTTACAACGATTTTCCCAGTATCTCAAAGCTGGGATTCTTTAGTCAGCAAAAGTGTATTGACTGGGTAGAGCTGCTTATTGATTGAAAAATATGGCCGCCCCCGTTTCTTAATCAACATGTCAGTGGTTGTATGTCTGGTCTGGACTATTTGCAGTGATGACGATCATTTGCTCCCAGAAAAATCCCACCTGGATGGCAAAAGTATTAAAGCAGACCACGCTCTGCTTGCTAAGTAAGCGCTCTGTGTCAGCAGACATGGGCTTTACCAAGATAGAAAAGGAAGCAAGGAATGGGAGGGGAGGGGGGAGAAAGATGGTGCAACAAGAGTCTGAAAATGATTCTTGTTGTAAATAAACAGTGCACGACGTTCAATCTCTGTGGACTTGTTCTATTTTCTCATCCAGACTTGGGGGAACTCTGGCCTGACCCCCAAACACAAAGACACTCCCTGCCTGATCTGTAAAGAGAAAGGCTGCAATGCATGTCCCAGGAGGATCAAAGCCCATTGCAAAACACTGAACTGTTGACTATATAAGGAGCTTATGGACTTTTGTCACCACAACACAGATCAGCCGCACATCTCAGCTTGTAAACAAATGTCAGCCACGCCAGTGATTGGGGAAGTATTTCAGGAAAAAGAAAAAAAAAGTTATCACACACACGCACATGCTCTTGTTAACTGCCTGGGCCTTCATTATGAATGAATGAGTGGGAACCTCTCAGTAGCTCATCCGCAATTCACACGCTGCTAGAGCCATTTAAATAGATTAGCGGAGGCTTTGTCTATCCCTGCTCTTTCTCACCATCTCTACCTCCTCTCCTCTCAATACCCTGCTCTTCCGTTGGAGTATCAGTCCACCGAGGTTGGGGAAAAAAGGGGGGATGGGGTTGCCATGACGATGCCAACTTAACGAACTGTGTCCCTCTCTCAGTGATGTTGGGTTTTATTTGATATCACTGAAGAAGAACCAAAAAGACAAACAGCAGTTGAGTGCGAGCGACATTGAGCATGCATTGATGACTGCAATGAAGGTCTGTCTCTGTGAAGAGCGCCGTCTGCCTGCATTCATGTCATATATAGCCTACTCTTGCTTTCTCTTCGTGTAGTAATGAATGATTAATGATGATTATATAAGAGCTGTAGTACATGAAGTGCATGGTGAGTGATACAGAGAGCATGTAGTGGTGCAGACCGTTGAGAGAGAGAGAGAGAGAAGATGCATATAAATAAGTAACCTACAATAAACTAAAGCACTTACAGTAGGCCTATATATGATCCATTCTCACATACTTTTGAATAAGTGAAATGTTTGACCATACATGTAAGGACAATACATCATTCCAAAAAGGTAATAATTAATTTCAACTGACTTCTACTCTCGAATGTAATCTCATGTAAGCAACTTTGGCCAACAGTGTGTTTTTGCTTAGCAAGATTTTTCTGAATTCCTTTTGTAATCGATGTGATGTGCAGCCTAAAAAAACAGAGATATACACCCGCAATTGTTAAATAATTCACTATGCCCATCTCCTTGCAGTGCAGAGACACACATACTGTATACACACACACACAATATTTGCTGAGTCATTCCTCCACGTACAGACGACCTGCTGACTAAAATGTATGTCTTGCAGAAGGATTTGATGCAAAGCCCAGCCAAAAAAAAAGTACAATGAAAAGAACAGTGTTAGTGTGATGTTCAATCACAGTTTATTTTATCACTGGGAATAGCACTTGCAGATCTATGCAAACAATGTGAGAAAACAAAAAAAGGTGTGCCAATGCTGCAGACAAAACATAAGCCTTAACAAGGACATTCCTGAGAAACTTTACCATGAAAAAATAGTTTTTCCAGCATGGTTTAGGAGCAATTCGTCTTTCTGAGGTTCCAAAATGTAGAGTTATATATACAAAGGTCTTAACAACTTAACAAGTGGACAAAATACCATAAACACAAAACAAGGCCAAGGTCACCACTAAAGGCCTTGCCACTGTCGCATCTAGATAAAATCCGATAGTAGCTATGTTATGTTTCAGAAACAACCAAACAATGTTGAAATCCAGTTGATAACAACATATTGCATCTAAGTGTAACAATGTGGGGGGTTTAGAAATAAAAAAAATAAACATTTAACAAGTCAAAAGGTTATAATATCTTAAAGAGTAAAAAATGACAACGCCACCTAGGTTTAAAGAGCTAAGACTGTATGTTGTTTAAAATCAGGGGTCAGCAGAGTTAAAATACACAACAATGTTGTGATTATCTGGCAGGTGATGGGCATATAATTATCTTTAGATTCTGGCATTGTGCATATATTTTGAAAAAAGCCTAGTGTTACAGGAACTCCCTGCCCTGAATGAATTAACAAAATTGGAAGCTATAGTAGTGAGATCATTTGTCATTGGTTTGCCAGTGCTGCCCTCTAGTGGCTACTGTGCTTGGTTGCAAACTTTCTGCAAATAAAACATAACTGGAGTATGTTCGTTGGATAAGTATGTAATGACAAAGTATGATGACAACTTTGAATGAAAGAAAACATTATCCATACTTGTAAATAAAAAAACATTTTAAACCTACAACATGTTATGGAGAAAGCTCAATTAATGATTGACTAAATCATAGGGTAATGGGGCAATTATCTTGAACCACTAGGTGGTGCTGATAGACAGTGAAGAAAGAATGAGGGCTGCTACAAGTTCAACTTGTATACTATAATAATTACATAACACACAACAATGAGCTGTGTGAGTTTCATTTTCATTTCAACTTTAGATGCATTCTTACTTCATGATGCAGTGCAATCAATATTATGAAGTAGTCTGGCATGTTTTTGTTTTTTTGCTTCCTCTTACTTACAAACATAGCCAAACTAAAATGTATTTATTTATATAGACATATATAGATAAATTGAGCAACTTCATTTTAGGCTATATGCTGCTTTTTGACATTAGGAAAAAGGCTATATCGGTATTTATATTGACCTCTTATAATAGGTCCATGATATTGACACTGTAGTTGTGAAGCATAATATGGGCAATGTGTCCAAACACAGTAGCTCAAAAATATTTCCCACGTGGAAAGTATAGTGTGAGTGAGCGATTTTACAAAGCATCTGTTGATCTTTATGTCTTATTGTGCAGCCAAAAAGACCAGCACAGACAGTGCACATGCAAGCCTCGCTGCTCACTTTGTGTAACCATCATTGGCATGCTCAAATTTCTCCTGCCAAATACCCTCTCTTATGTCACAATGTCCCCACCCACTATCATGTGTTAGGGACCCTCACTCACCCAAATTGAATTTGCCTTGAAGGTGTTAAATCACGTCACCCCCTCCCCCCCAACCACCTCAGACCCCTAACATGTACTACTTCCATGTAGGATTGGGTTGATGGACTTCCCTTTCTCCCCCCAAAGAAGATTCAAATGCAGGGTTAATACCCTGAAAATATTATGTAGCCTACAACTGAGGGGCTGGACCGCCATCTCTCCACCCACATCATCACCATTTTTTCTTATTGGCGTCAAAGACGCGCTGCTCTCCAAGATAGTTCCTGCCCTGCTCTACCATAAGAGCATGCATTGTTTCCCTCCATGGGTAGCGTGCAAGCTTATACATTGGACGAGAATGGCACAGAAAGGGTTAGCCGAAAAGAAGGCACAATTTCCCTCTTCATGTAAAAACTATGGTAAAAACCGGTGCGAATGTAGAGACAATCCACACATGCACACAATGCGAGCAACCATTAAATTATTTAGACTCCTCCTAAACTGAGAACATTGTATATTTAAATGTGTTTTGTCAGTAGTAAAGTAGGCTGCTAACAGCTAACACCGACTCTAGCTTATTTAAATACACATACCAGAGCAGTAAAAACTCCAAATTTGAGGCACTATCGTCGACTCCTAGCTCAAAACTACGTCGCCTTGTGTTACAAACGGGTGCCAGACGAAAGAGAAAGTGTTTGGCATGTGACATCTCGCATTGCTTTCGTACTCTTTGATGGATGTGCGCCGCTGTGGATGACAACCGTCAACCAGCACGTCGCAGCAACAGCAGCAGCAGCAGCAGCGGCGGCGGCATATTTATCATCGCAGCAGCCGAGGGGGAGCGAAGTGAACCGGAGGAGGAAGAAGGAGAGAGAGAACGAAAGAAAAGGATTTACAGACACAGCGGGCCCAAGCATGGCTACCCAAACGACAGCAACATGCACTGGATCCGCTCTGTTGCAGCCAATCAGCGAAATTATCAATCTCCCCCTTGACCAGGTACGTTTGGGGTTCTTTTTGATTGGAGAAAAAAAAATATCTGTACATCCGAGCTGCTGTGTGTTTTAAAACAGCGCAACTGTCGTTCTTTGCTAGCATGTGTGCACCGTGATGCATTGGCAGCGCATATTCTTCCCTTCAAAAATCGTTAGTTTAGCCCTCAAATAAACATTGCGGATTTATTGCCCGAAATCAGTGTTTCACTTCCACCAGCAGCAGCTAGCCCCCCCACTCCCATGTCAAGCTACACCACAGCTAATGCCTTTTGTCTGTTATTCCTCGATGCCCACAGCCCAGTGGTTCACAGACCGAGGTCCGAGGGGCCCATAAAGATCCTTTCGATCCATCGGATCACCACCATCATTATCTGGATGAACTGGTTCATTTTCACCTTAACATTCACTTGAAGTTAGATCCGTAATATTGTGCATTTAGGCCGCAATGATTAATCTTCCACATTGTAGCAGATTTCTCCTCAGTGAAGACACAGACAATACAATGCAGACTACTTTTAGGCCTAAGAAGGCCTGAGAAATAAATTATGTAAAATGGTTTCTTCAAATGGAAAAGGATGTGATTGTAAACCAGTAGGCCTAGTAGCCTACATCAAGGGCCTACTTTATTTAGAATGAATTCAGAATTTATTAGGCCCAAGGGTTGTCAGTGATCCTTCAGTTCTCATCAAACTGAAACACTATCTGGTATAGAGAATGCCTTGTAACCCGTAACTGTAGGAATCACTCACCGAGTTATACATTTGCCAACCTAAATCAGGCCAAAAGAGAGTTACTGAAACATGTGGCCTGTGGTGCTCATTCAGGCAGGCATTGCTATTTGTCTTCATTGCTCATCTGTAATGAGAGAGGGCACCACACCTTCCCTGATAGACTCCTCCCTCTCACTTTCTGTAGGTTTGGTCAGTCTGAAACTAGGTGGAGTGAGCTAGTGATAGCTTTTCTGAATTGGAACTCATTACGATGTGTGTGTGTGTGTGTGTGTGTGTGTGTGTGTGTGTGTGTGTGTGTGTGTGTGTGTGTGTGTGTGTGTGTGTGTGTGTGTGTGTGTGTGTGTGTGTGTGTGTGTGTGTGTAAATGTTGGCACTGTGAAACACTTTCATGCTCACACAGGCACAACGCACCAACCCTGGCAACGTGCTTATGTAAAATATATTTTAACTACATTTCCAACTCGACTCACCACAGAAAGCCTGTTGTGTCGTGCCGAGGCACAGACTCGTCAGAACAGATCAGCGATATACTGGGTTAGTCGTACAGGCTTCAAGACACTTGATTTCATCTTTAGGTCACATTCATCATTTGTCCAAGTGCCACATTGGCTGGTCGAGCGTGAAACACCCAACGCTTTTCTCTGCCTGCATTGCAAGTTGCATTGTTTTCAAACTCCTCTTAGTTATTGCACTGATGATAACCAGCTACCCTGTTTTAGTCACATTCATTGCAACAAATATTCTCTTAACGTGATGTTCAATTGCACTGAAAGTACCAGTGATCTGAAATTAATCTTGGCTTTTTTGATTAGCAGTTTTTAGTGTGAGAAAAGGGAATCCTCTGCCGTGTCCCTTGGATAACCTTTTCCTCTCACATATAGTTTTGCTTATTCGCTTCTCGCCCTGTGTCATCAGCAGCACTTGTTATCTTTCACTCCGTCCTTATCAGCATGGGGTCACCTACCAACCATCCCATTTCCTTCTCCTGCCAAAAGCGCACTATTAATGCACAAGCCTCAAGCCCACAACTCACCCTTCCCCTCTGAGGTCATAAGAGTGTGTTTGTTTGGTAGGTAGGATGTTGAGCATTATAGTCTTTGATCAGACAAGAGTTTGTATAGTATGGTTTGAAACAATATGGAAAAGTTGTGGTGGTTCACAAAGGTAGCCAACACTTTTATTCAAGATGTTCAAAATCATAAATGATACAATGTGCCATAACGTGTGTGTCTGTGTGAGCCTCTTTCTGGGTCCACCATGCATATGGACACCAAGATACATGACCTCTCAACCCCCTAAGCCTTGTTGTGGTTCAAACATCAAACCTATCCGAGCATCTTTTATCCTCTGTGTTCCTGCGTATGTGTGGTATGTTTCATGTTCTCGCCCTAATCTCTAATAAGAATGTTGCATGGTGGGGACTTTTCAAATTTTATATTGTGCATTCTCTGAACTTGTAAAGGATTTGTGAAGTGCCCATTGTATTGGCAAGGCAATATATTTGTATAGCACAATTCATACACTGATGCAATTTTTAAAACGCTTTACAGAGTAAAAACAAACACATTGCTATTTTACTATTGACATTTAAAAAAAATATATAAAAACACATTAAAAGTAAGTCGGTAAGAAGAAGAATATGTTACATAAGACAATACATCTAGTCTCTATACGTTAAACAAAGAGCACACATCAATGGCGCCCCCAAAGCGCCAACTGCGTTGTATTTGTAATGTGTAATTACTAAATATTTATAATAAATAAGCATTATAATTATGTGGTTTGGAACTTGTTAGACGCAAACCTTAGTCAAAGTACTCTCTCAAGGTGCCAACACACTGCGGCGGTTGGCCGCGCGAATCGCAGGTTCCGCGCCGCGTGATAATTTTGGCTCATTTGTGTCCGCCGCCGCCCGATGACTCATTGAATGTGCACGCCCAGTTTCTTCCCGCTATTTACATCTCTCTCATCATCGTCGTCATCCTCACTGATTTGTTTTTGTTGGGAGTGTCTCTGAAGTATTCTGCCTTCATCATCTCTGCCATCGGCCCTTGTATTGGTCTCACTGCACCTCTCACACATTTCTCCCCGCCACCTGCCACCCAAGCTTCGTAAACACACCCACACATGCGCTCACACACACACACGCACATAGCCTATGTATCCATGGCCGTGCATATGTGTTGGAACTTTCTCCCTCTCTCTCTCTCTCTCTCTCTCTCTCTCTCTCTCTCTCTCTCTCTCTGTGTCTTTTCATTCTTTTTTCCCTTCATCCCTCCTTTCCCGACAGCACCGCCAGCCAGGTTTCACGTGTCTTATAGCTCAGCAGACTCACCCGAGTGACGTCGGGAGGAGCTCAACGCTGATTGGCTATCGGGGTGCGGCCGGCGGCGAAAAGTTAAATATTTTCAACTTCTGCGGCGGCCGCGCCACCCCATTCGCGCCGCCCCTTGCCGCGCGAACCGCCGGCCGCCGATTCG
Organism: Ammodytes marinus; assembly: GCF_949987685.1. NCBI lineage: Eukaryota > Metazoa > Chordata > Actinopteri > Uranoscopiformes > Ammodytidae > Ammodytes > Ammodytes marinus. The sequence continues at coordinate 13,544,248 of NC_137219.1, read as the reverse complement.
CGCGGCGGTGCTCGAAATACATTGACTTTCTATGTAAACTCGCCGCGCGGCGATGTACAGTGTGTTGGCACCTTTAGAGCTACTGTTTAGTTAATAGCTACATTGCTAATTCTGATCATTTGCTTGACTCCCAATCATAACAATACCTTATTTTTTGTTGAGACAGTTTTGCAAACCATCATGGCCAAAGCACTGAAGCCAGAGGCATAATTTGCAATGCAGGAAATGAGAAGTCAACCTCTGTGTCATGTATTTGTTTATTGTAATATTCGTGTTGACTCTTGGAGTTACTTGCCTCTGGCTATTCTTATGTTTCTCTCTATTTGAACGGGGACCAGCTGAGCAAGAAAGAATGGCATTGGACAAATGAGACCTATAATCTTGGGGCTATCACGGCCCACTCTGCTTTGCTGAACAGGTGACACCCTTGTGACAGTGTTGTTTGTTAGCATGCTGCCAACTGGGCACTGCGCTGCGCCAGGGTTGGCTGTCTGCTCCACAGAAATCGATAAAGTCACTCAGATACAGTATGATCTGTGCAGCCCACAGACATTGACACTGTTTTTTTCTTTCTTATGATACTGCCATAGTTTGGCACCACGCTGTATGTTGTAAGGACTGTATGCATCCCATGGGAGAGACAGGCCTCTGCATTTGCCTATGTCAGAGCTATAGTGGGAGCTGTGAAATGTGAACTGACACTCTCTCCCTTTCTTTCTCGCTCTATCACACACAGCCTGTCCCCTCTCACTAACATGCTGTTACTTCTTTGACTAAGTCCTGCTAGTGCATTTTTTGTGCACCCACTCAAAACGCTATAATTTTCACCCGAACAGGTTCAGGGGTTCTGCTAGGAAAAAAAGTGATTTATAGGCTTAACTTACACATCCTGATCCCAAGCTGTGCCTGCCCCAGATTTGGTTGAACAGTATTTAGCCATTTTCATCTGCTTTGCATAAACCTTGTGTAAAGTGAAGGCCGTATCCGGTATTAACTGATGCCCTTAGTCTTGAAGACATTGACTTGAAGACATTGACCTGACCTTCGGCAAGAAAATTTGACATTTTACTGCCATTTCATCTGGCCTCCCTCCCCCCTCTGGCTGACATCCCTGTATAGCTATATCTCTGTATGTACACCGGACACCCAACCAATTTCTTTGAAGAGTTTCAAAAGAGTTCTCTTTGAGATTTCCACAAAGGGGCATCCTGTAACTGAATCAGGTTGTGTGTAGAACGTTTGCATACAATATCACTCCGGGCTGACATGATTTGTTTTGAGCCACACAGTTTGATTTCAGGTACAGACTTGTTTTCCCTTAAAAACGTGACAGTTTTCTCGTTTTTGGTTTTAAAAAAACCCCCGTTCAGACACAATTTATTTGAAATATTCACTCGTACACATGTTTTCAGAGGAAACGGTCCGAAATCGCTGTTGTAAGCATGCCAAGCCAAGCCTGAAACTGCAGACTCCATTTTCGGGTAGTCGGACCGGTGTGTCCTGACCTTTAAGGTCATACCATCAGATGAGAAGTCCTTCCACAGCTGCAGCTGTTTCAATATGCAGCAGCGGGGCTGAACCCCTTCTGACTTTTTTCACATAATACAATGAACCTTAACAACCTGCTGTTTGTTTTTGCAGTTGTCCATTGTCTTGCATCCTAATTCATTCATTGTTTGGTGCCCTTTACTGTATAACAGGGTGCCACTGCTTTTTGATTCATACAAACTAAAGCTAAATGGGGTGATGTCGCCAGTGACTCAGATATATCCCCTTCTGTATGGTCGCAGATGTAGATAGTATATTGCATCTTTTGTTTGTTGTATTAAATGATCTAGGTAGACTGGGATTTAATTGATTGAGTTTACTGAAAAGAGTGTCTCAGGACCATGGAAAATTCCACTTGCACTGTGATGTTTTTGGTAGACAATCTCCACCCAATAAACTGACTGTCCAGATGGTTTTAACCTTAAAAATAAGGTTTATTTTGTCGCATGGGCTATTTCTTGGAGACTATTATAAAAGATAAATATTTAGTATTTGGACCAGTAAAGGGATTTTGGATGATGTAATGTTTTTAGTGTCAGCACTGGCATTAGCTTCGACATATTCCATTGAAGGAAATGCAGTCAAGGTACTGGTTTTGTAGTTCGTCCATCACTTCAATATACCACGCAATGTCTTGATGTAAAGATGCTGTCTTGTATGTGTCCACTCGCTGCTCGTCCCCGGGTCCTGTGGCCACAACAGGACCTCTCGGCACAGCTGTACAATCAGTCTTCTGTTTATGTGACATATTGGATTGCAGTTTGTCACAGTCAACGGCCATGTCTTTTATCACGATAACAAGCCTTCTTTTGTTGTCGCTGTTGCATTTTCCACCGGGCTTTTGTACTGTAGGCCTCTGAGCCCACAGAAGGCTGGGGGGGGGGGGGGGGGTTTGACTCATAGCTTTCCTTTTATCCACCCACGACTCCCTGCTATCAGTAACACAAGTCCAACAATGTAACATAGGGAAGGGCTAGGTTACAACAACTTCAGTTTACCAAACTTTGAGATAAGCAGTCAAAAATGGTGGCATATAATGGCAACTGGCCGTGACTTTAAAATCGGGATGCTCTGTTATTATCATATCTCTGGATCTTCTCAAAACACTCAGAATTATTCTCACAGTAGCGCTGATACTGGCGTTTTCCTTCAATGAGTGGATATTTGAAGTGGCAGTCAGGTTTGCCTGAAAAAACTCATCTTGGCTTCTCTCCAAGATCCCCTCCCCCTCTGTCGTCCCCAAAGCATCCTGGCTTGGAACCGCTGGTGTTACTTTCAAGCCCTTGGGTCTCGTCATAGGTTCTCTACCTTCCCCCTTTTGTTTTTAAGTGTCTGCTCTCTGGGGAGTCTTAGCCCTCCAATTGATATCTTTCCCCTCGGCTCTCTCTAATCGAGTGCTACTGGCTGCTGCCGTTTTTATGGTGCACAGTCAACACAAGCATGTGTGAGTCCCCTCTGGGAACATGGAAAGACTTGGCTCTGCCATCAACATTGTTGCGCGGTTGACAACAGACAACCACAAACAAATGGAAATCTCTTTCTAAAGTTGGCTTTGAATATATGACCATGTTCTTAAAAAGGCTTGACTGTTGGAAGTGTGAAATCTGAGAAATGGAGGAATTGACCATGGGGCCACAATGTTCAATTCACTCAACATGTCATGTTTTTAAATGCAAAGTTATATTGTATTTTAGTATTCATAATTCTGCCTTAATCGTAAGATTCTGCTGCTTCCTGAAGTCCTGACCTCACAGCTTCTGTAACTCAATGGGCTTGCATTTCTTTTATTGGACTTGAAGCATCTTCTCAAAGTTTAATCTCCATATTGTAATCGAATTAAGGACCATTTATTTGTTAGCTTACAAAACAAACTTAAATTGCCTGTAGCTGTAATCTTGTCTGTCTTAAAAGTCCTTCCCATCATGCTGTTATTACATACATGTCTGTAAACCCCCCCGCCCCCCCTTTGACAATGTATGATGTTAAGTCCATGATGGAATATAGATATGGGACATGAAGATATTTGTTAAAGAAAGCAAAAAGGATTTTATAGTATCTAACACATTTTGAATAACCTTTTATCTTATCTAAACATATTAATTATGCCACACAACATGCTGTTGAATAAGATCATTTTCCAAGTCGGGGTTTTTAGCTTTGTGATTTAACAACTTTTTATGGGATTTTGATGAGATTTTGTTACTTGTGGAAGAGACACTGGAGGCTCTGCTTTCCCTTCAGCTCTCTGCATTTATCTTGTTCGGTTGTAGCCTGCTGATAACTGCCAGGGTTGCGGTTTAATTTCCTACTATTATTGCAAATGATCAATACAATTTAAACAGCCTTTGTTATGTTATTAGTATAATTGACTTTAGCCCTTGCAATCCAACAAAAAAACGAAGCTGCATGGGCTGTCTTACTGTATACTCTAGGCAGGGAAATCTGTGCATCCGTCAATCCTCTTCACTCTGAAGTACTTGGCATTGCCACTTAAGTCGATGTCTGCATGACTCAGCTTACCAACTCATTAGTACTGTTGGTAATGGCGTGGTGTTACGAGGGTGGATTGTGTTTCTGTGCTAAAAAAGCCTGCACTCTCTCGGCTTAGAGTACCATTTTAATGTTTGCATGCAACCCTAACCCTATTTTACAGTCTGAAATGGGTTAGCTCTTAATATTACATTTCCGGCTAGTTCAGTTTAATGTGAAGGTGAGACTGAGGCCTATCCTTTCTCTTCAAACACTTGGGTTATGTGCAACAGCTGTTTCATTCTGATCATTCACTGTGCTCGACCAGGAGTACAAGGAGGATAAGGGAGATTTATCCACTTAATAAATGAAAGAACATGAAAAATGCATTAATGTGACTTTGCACTGTCACCTGTAATTCCATAGAAGTAAGCCAATAAGTGCAGAATTAGCTGATTCACCTTTGCATTAACAGATAGACTCTGCCACATTCAACAAGCTTCTGTCACCTTACTTTTCAGTGGCTCTGCGTTCCAATAAATCGGAAAATTGATCATCCCTAACTACAAGTTGCGATGTCATCTGAAGATTTCGGCCCGTAAAATGCGGAATTTATTCACAAAGTTTACTCTTCAGGGCCATTCATTTCCTTGAACCTGATCACCCGTACCATAAATTAAATATTTTAATAGTGCTTAAAATGGTATACCACGCAACTGCAATTTTGTTACCCCAGTCCAGGAAGTTGTAGCAGTTTCCACCACCCGTGTGTACATGCTTGCTCCTTCAATGTGTCTGCTCCTTCAATACATCTCCTGCTATTTCTGATTTACATAGTGGCCGCAATTAAGTTACTATACTAAAGGAAGTCCTTTCAGTTTCACCGTCACACTCGCTCTCTCGTGTGAGGTGTGCAATGGTTAGAAAGAACAAAAAACTTTTGCACATGCTTTGGAACAAGCGCGTGTACCCACAAACAAACTGCATCCGGTAATGTGCTTCCCCGTGGCGTTAACGCCCCGTACCCAGCTGTAAATCCCCCGCTCATAAAACAGGACACGACTTCAGACGAAATGTCTGTGGCCGCTTATGTTGTCGTTAGTGACATACCTCTACGTGGAACAACCACAGATCATTCACCCACACAGGCAAATGTCAGTTGCTTAACATGCTTATGTAACATTAGCGTAGCATTTACAGTCTTTTGTAACATCAAGAAACATCAAGAAAACCCTGTCTTTTGTGCTGTATTCAGTTCTGACACTAGAGCATTACTTTGAAGTTTTGAGCACCGGAGTTTTGATTAGATTTTTCATTGTGAATTCTAAATCTGAGCACTGCAGATTCTTGCCCAAGTGCCTCCAGTCCAAAAACTGTTGTCTCCACCATTCTTAGCACACCAATCATTGCATTTACCATGCTGTATCATGGCAACTGACTGCTTTATTTTTCCATCTAGGTTGTTGTTGCCAACGCTAGGAATATTGTGTGTTTCTTCTCTTTCCTGCTACACATAACAAGCTATTGTTTGCCAAGGCATGAGTCAAATTTAGGTGTTACTCTTCACACGCTTATGGCTGCTAAACCCATTTGGCTCTGGCAACACTGGGCAACTTGTAAAAGTGCCTTACTTTACTGATCCTGACCGAGCTAATGAGCAGTTAAGATGCCTTTTAGTAACACTCTGGTAACACTGACCTTTAGTTGGTATAAGATAGGGCAGAATTAGTGCCTCCAGTGACACATGGCATGATTGTATTGTGGCTTGAAGCACTAAGGTGAACTCTACTGCTGCATACTATGTTTGTTCATTACTATTAGTCAAAGTATCTTCTTTTGTCCCATGACTTGCAAGCCTCATTTTTCTCTAAAAGTAGCATACAGGCAGTTGTTTATGAGCTACTACTATATGCTCCTTTCCTGAGCAAAAAAGGCAGCTCTGCCCAATATATCAGGCACTTGTGAATGTAAGTGAGTGTACTCTGGTTCCCAAAGGGGCTCGGGTTTCATTAATGGTTGGTTTGTATTTTTGTTGGGAGTTCTTGCCTCTGGGTTAAGACCACGGAACGGCATGAATGAGAGGACAAAATGTTTTGTGGATGTTTGATTTCTATTTTTTTTTGTTTTTCCGCTCCACCATTCTTCCACCAACTCTTCATAGACCAAACTTTTAACACCTTAAGTTTGTCCTTTACCAAAAATGTGTGGACTATCCACTTTGGTGATAGAAATACAAATTAAGGAAGAGAGGATCACTCTTGGTTTCATATCACATATTGTTTCTGAAATTTCAAATTGTTCTGCTTCATCAGTTGAGACTGTAATGTTTCAAAGCTCCCGTTTATTAAAGCATGACTTATCATGTATGGCACAACACACCCTCCCTTTGAACCTCTGCCTGTTACAGGTTCCATATTGAAGGAATACACATGAGGCCCCACATTTAAAATGACAACAACAACAGGTTACTGGCAAAGTCCTGGCTGGCTGGACGAGCCAAGCAGGGCTGGTAGCCCAGTCATGTTGCCCTTGTTCAAGTATTCGAGACACGCACTGCCCTTTCTTTAGCTGCAACAGCTTCTCACACCAAATCCACTACCAACTTTCACATTCGCATGCATGAAAGCAGAACTCCACCATGTGATCATTTGCTAAAATGGCTACTACTTCTTCTTCTTTTAAGTATCTTGGAATTCTGTGTCTTTTAGTTTGGTTTATTGGTGGTTCTGTCCAAATGTAGATGTGACTTTATGTTGGAGCTCACATGTAAAAGTCAGATTTAGTTTTTAGCCCCAAGATGCTTCTTTCTTTCTAGACCCAACTGTACTTACCAGTGCTGACAATCATACATGGAGAAATCCTTGTCAAAACAAGATGCAATGTTCACCACCTACGAGAGCCTCAAAAAACCAAAATGCAATGCCACTAGAATTTGCAGTGGGCACAATCCAAGACACACAAGACATGCATGAATAGTCTACATTGCTCCTCTGGCTCTCCAGTGGCCCTCTTCCACACTTGCGTAGAATGCTGGAGTATGTCGTCATTCACTTTTACTGATGTCCCAAAAAAACATCAGTGGTATCCCATGGGACGACTCAAATGGTAACATTTCCTATGACGAATACTTCTAAAAGCATGTCTATGTCTCTCTGTGTGTGAGTGAGTCATATTTTTTAATCAAATGGCTGCACCGCTGGCATTATGTGCATAAAAAAGTGGCCGTCAGACAATGCTCCCTGTTTATATTTTAATGCATTCATTACTGCAAAGTGGAGAAGACATGCATCCACATGCAGCATCAATATGTAGAAACTGGTTGACAGCCAGCAGTAATTCCCTCAATTTATTAGCTACAAAATAATTTCTCTAGTGGAACCTAGTACTGCTTCTTCCTTTTTTAGAGGTTTTTCCTAAAAAAAAAAAAAAAAAAAAAAAAAAACATTTCAGTTTCCCTTTCTGTTTTTCGTCTCTGTAATGATGCCAGTAAATCTCTTGTCTAATTTATGTGGCTGATGCTTGTTTGCGAAGAGTAGCACTTATGGAATGGGGTAAGTGGTGTCTGGCAAAGCTCTCCCAGTGTAGGGACAGCAGAAGAAGATAAAATAAAGGAGGAACCCAGAGAGAGAGGGAGACATGTCTGCGCTCAAGGGTACAGAGACAATGGTCGGCACTGCCGCCTGCAAGGGCTCCTTCTATAGGATGTGGGCTAATTACAAGGTTTTGTCTTTCCTCCCCTCTGCACTCTTGTTGCTCAGCAGTTTGCTTTTTTCTGTGATGACATGGAAACACACTGTATACAAGAGCCTGAGTGTATCAAGCCAAGGTCACTCATCACTGTGTGTACCTCGCTGCAAGAACATGATTTCATCATAACACTTTCCCAACAGGGAACCTGGATGACTCCATCGGAGTACGGATGACGTCTTCTGACCAAAAGCAGCCCTGTAATCTTTGGTCGGGTCGTGTTTGCGTGTTTCAAGAAAGGATCCACACACACACTTCTGGTTCTGGCCCAGTGCTGCTGGCTGCCTTGTGGGGAATGGTTGATTGTTTGGCTATTAATAGCCTGCCTGACCGTAGAGCCTGACTGGAATCCGTGGATCAGCTCTGAGATGGGGAGCGCCACACTGCAGGCTGCGTGTGTGTTAGTGCATCTTCGCCTGCATCATTCCTTTGTGTTGCTCTTATTTGTGTCAAGTTACACAACCGTATATTTGGCCTTCAATGAAATCTGCGGCCGGCTGCATGCATCAACCCTGTCATTTGATTTTGTTTTTAACATGGGCTGACTGTATTGTATAGCCTGTTCCACTGTCTTCATTCATCCATGGTTTCAGTGCACTGTCCTGTGACTTGATTTTAAGAACTTGTCAAAGTGTCTCAACGTTTTCTTTCTCTACATTCCGTGTGGTGGTGGGAAGAGGGGCCACGGCCAGTGACGCAAAACAAGTCAAAGCTTTGTTATATTGGTGCAAAGAACAAGAATACTTTTGTTCCCATACTGTCAGCATGATGTAGTTTTACCCAACACACACACACAAACACACACACACACACAGTGCACGCATGGAAACACACACACCAACACAGCATTAATGCCACATTTATTGGCCATTATTTACCATGGCTGTGTGTGTGTGTGTGTGTGTGTGTGTGTGTGTGTGTGTGTGTGTGTGTGTGTGTGTGTGTGTGTGTGTGTGTGTGTGTGTGTGTGTGTGTGTGTGTGTGTGTGTGTGTGTGTGTGTGTGTGTGTGTGTGTGTGTGTGTGTGTGTGTGTGTGTGTGTGTGTGTGTGTGTGTGTGTGTGTGTGTGTGTGTGTGTGTGTGTGTGTGTGTGTGTGTGTGCGCTCGCTTCTTTGCAAGTGTGTGTTTGCTTATGGGAGAACAGACAGACCCCTCTAATTTTTTCTCCATCCAAGGACGTGGGGTTGAATGGCAGAGAACGGAGCACCCTTTATGCACAATCTCCAGTTGGCCTTTTACAGATTGACGGCTACGTTTATTGGTTTATAAACAGTGCGATACTTTGTCCTTGTACTCGGATCCTGCACTCCTCTCTACGGTTTGCAGCCTGTATCTGACTCTCTTTGTATTTTTTCTCGCTATCTGTTCCATCCACACACACTTTATGCCATTTGGTAACACCCTTATCATCAGCTGTTTCTAAGTCTCTGTGGGAATTAGACATTGATGCTCTCTCTCCAGCGCTCACCAAACGTCCAAACTGCAGAAGACATTGTTTTTCTCGGCATGCATTACAGTGCTTCCCAAGGAGGATCAGTAGTACAGTATATAATGTGTATACTTCACAGCTATTTAATTTTTTTTAGAATGCAGACTGTGACACTAGTTGGGTTTAACTTAAAGGCTTTAGAATCCCTCCTTCTGCTCAGGCAGCACAGCAGCGCCGCAATTTTTTGCATGAGTCATTGTGGACTACAGCTGATGGGAATGAAATGAGACGGTGCAGGAATGGGACTGTAGCCACACACAAGGCTGTACGTAGGGGGATAGGAGGGGCTGGGGTGGAAGGAGGCAGTGACTGACTTAATGACATGGAAAAAGGGTTTTATGTTAATAACTTGTCTAATTTTATCCCGCACATTCTGTGTAGACGCCCACCAACAGATGCCGGCAGACAGGTGCCCACCAGTCGCCATGAGTAATGCCTGGACTGGGCGGCATACTGCTCTAATGCTAAAGGAACTATTTTAGTCGCTGGGTGCTATGTGTAGACAAGGAGGGCGAGACAAGAGTATATTGTGGGTGGGGGTGGGGGTGTGGTGCTACTAGGGCTGATTGAAAGAGCGAGAATCATTACCCAAGCAACGAGCTCTCCCATGGGAAAGGTGTGCTGCACAGAGAGCAGGTCAGACTCATCAAGATGTTTTTTTTCTTTTTAGATGTTTATCTGTCTCATTGTCCCATGGGAACTGTAGGCACAGCATTTTTCTCCAGGCGGCCTGTGATCATAACAGACATATAATGGTTTGAAAAAAAGCAGTCAGCTGACAGGTTAGTCTGATTGCATGGAGATTTTTCAGTTTCCGTTCCTAGAATTTTACACGAGCACTGCAGACCTGCAATAACTTTCATACTACTCTTTCTATTCGGTTCCCAGAGGATGAATCCTCTTTTACTTTGGTAAAACTCTGAATTTACCTCAAGCGCCACTGTCAAGTAGACATTTTGTTTGATAATGAAATATCGTGACAACTACTGGAGGGCTACTGTAAAATGATTCCAAATCCCTTTTAACTATTTAAATGAATGATCCTCATCTGATTATGATTTAAGGCCCTCATTTAGTCCACCACTAACTTGATGGCCAAATCCCATCACAACTAATGTGATTGCCTTCAGCCTCAGCCTGAACATTGTGTTTAATGCTTAAATGCAAATATAAGCAAGATGACACTCTAATCTAAGATGATGGACATGGTAAACCATTATACTATAGAGTTATATAGAGTCTTGGTTTTGTTTTTTAAAGAGAAGGAAAGACAAATTCCCAGAGGGAAAGTGACTCGCTAACGCCATCTGTCCGTTCCCCTCCTGCGCCGCCATTCCTTCCCGTCATAACAACCTCACTGAGTGGCCGCATCTCCTCCCCGACGGCGGGACCGCTTCCAGCTGGTACGTTCCATTAAAACACAAGCGGGGACAGAAGGAGAGACAAGTTGTGTGTGTGACAGAAGATGGAGGGAAAACAATGGGAGGAGGAAGTGGAAAGGAGAGACGGAGAGTGAATGAAAAAACCACGAGGGGGCTCTAATGTTACTCTTCCTCACACCTACAGACATGCAGACACGCTGTATTTCACTCCACAATGAGGCCTCAGGAAGCTGCCTTATCTCTGCCTTCCATTGCATCCACAATGAGCTTCCTCCTCCCTCGCCTTCTGCTTCTTTCCCTCTTGCCAGTCCGCGTGTCAGTCCATAATGTAGCTTCTTCCTAAAGCCGAGCTGAGCTTCTGCCCTGCCTGCGCCACAGCTGCCAGGAGGAGCCGCATGCCCCCTAAAGGGCTAAATCGCTAACTGGCGCCTGCCACCCATCAAAACACGTGCCACGTCGTATGTCTCCCTCCCCGTGTCTGTATGATCTATGCAAGCTGTAATGATGCACGATTGATCTGCCTGGGATAAAGTGAGAGCAGGCTGGATATGTATGAAGGGAGGTAAGGGGTGTTGTTGTACCTCGAGGGTGTGTGTTTGTGTCACTAGTCACCAGGCGTGTCTATTTGAGCTTTTGGAGCAAACACTGTGTCAGTGGGTGTTTATTAATACAGGTGAGAAAAGAAAAGGAAAAATGATCTCTGTCCTCCTGCCAAAAAAAGAAGAGTTTTTTTCAGGAGTGGGAGTGGCAGGCACCAACATCTGGATTGTACAACCTTTTGCTTTCATGGTTTTGCCAGTAAGTGCATAGTTTTATAAGAACCAGACACACCTTAACTTCATTAAGTGTTTTCTTCCACCCACCCAATGTTCTCTTTTTCCCCCCAAGGGGCCATATTTTTGTGGGTTTGCTGCAGTGCATTTAGCCAAAATATCTATTTCCCCCTTTTTTCCCCCGCGCACAACCTATTCTACAGCACAGATCATCTGCCTTACCTTCTAAAACAATAAGAGCTCTGATCCCCAGGGTAAGCTTGACTTCAGAGTAAATCAATAATGGAAAAGCAGATCCATGTATTATGAATGAAGAAACAACGCACCCTGGCACGGGAGCTCGTCTATTGCAAATTGTTTATTCAGTGAACCACTCTCAATCACTGGCGACCGGTTAAAAGGGGGTAAACACATTTAGCCATGTCTTTCATCAAATCTTGGGAATGATCAAGAAATAAAAGTGTTTCTTTAGGGTTTCACATCTAATGGTTTTTGTAGCGCAATGCATTATCTGACAATCTTCGGCTTGCTAGTTGCTACATATCCAAACAAATCTTTGAATGTGGAAAGGCCTCTTTTTACGTGAGGCAAGAATCACAGCCAGGATGCTACGGTGTCAGTTCACAGCTGTGAGTGAAAAGTAACATGTCCACTGGCATGTGGTCTCATTATGTAACTGCGGCTCAGGCGAAGAGAGGACCTTTTTTCGAAAAACAGTTGTGTTTACTTCGACAGGTGGGTTCTCAACTGCTGGCGTTCGTGTCTAATGTCGGTCTATTATATCACAGCACACTGTGGTATGTAGTAAATTTAACACCATTCAACACCACATTCCTAAGTCTTACTATGGCATTTGTTAGGAGTGAACACAGTGTCTCAGTTGATGAGGATGGTGAAGGTGGCGAGAGATGCAGCATTTTGGGGATTTAGTTTAGAATGACACATGTCCATAGGCAAAGGAAATATATGTGGATTGTTATTAAAATGAACTGGTCTTCATGACATCTATAAAGGAAGTGTTCCCATGCATGAACCTGCATCTTGTCAGTAAGTTCATAATCGGACGTTTTTTTACCGTGACCTGGAAAAAAGGGAAGACTACTAAAGGACGGCCATTGAAGACATTTCCCAGTCCATGAATCACCTGAGCTTTCTGTCTTGACCGTGTGTCAGTGAGTGCTGATTCAGGGCTCCTTAGATCTCCTGATAAACCAGTCAGTACTCAACAGGTCCTATTGCAAGCCTGCACTAAGGGCACTAAACAGTTGCACTTGGACAGACCTGTCACCGAAAGTGGATGGTTTTAAAAGGAGGCTTGGATATTCTTATCAGCTAACATCAGCAAACACAGGGTACTTAAATATAGAGAGGTTCCTGTTTTGGAAGTGGACATGTAAAGTAAATAGTTGCTCTTTGTGTTCCATTTGCCTTGTCAATATTGACTTTAGTTGCTGTTTGGTGAAAATTGAAGATCTGCTTTTAACAAATCATCAATTCCAAGCTGGTCTCTTTTAACTCGGTATTGGTTTTAAACTTACAAGCTGCCCAGTGGAGTACAATATTTTCTTGAAACCCATCTGCCGTTATGATATAGTTCTTTTTTATTCTAGGATAGTAATAACTAATGCCTCATAATCAAAATGTTGCAGCTGTAAAAAAAATTAAAAAGTCAACCTCTGCAGCCCAATTCTACGTGTTACATGAATATCTTGAAAGCAGAATAATTTTACAGTTGATAAAGTGTTCGGTCAGAGCTGCTGCCACACTGTCAGCTTTTTTTCTAAGCAGTCACCTACCGGTCTTTTGCGCTGCTGCTGCCTTGAACAATACTGTTCCTCTGTCACGCCCTGCCAGTCTCCCACATGAAATTCCTTCCTCACAAAGCACCAAGTTCATATCCAGGGAGGGGCGGATTTCACACTCTCTCACTCCCAGGCCATTGCAAAGACAGAAGTTGTCGTTCTACAAGTTCAACTTCCAACAGGTTAATCTGTCATTTGTAAGGAAACAGTCGCTCAGAATATTAAAGCTGTAAAAACCTGAGATTTATATTATCTACTATACAACATCTATAATTTTCAATTATTTTAGCAACATAGGATATAAGATCTTTTTGTCTTTGTTAAAAATATCTTGTCTTATGCTGTATCCACTAACCATTTTAACCATTAAAAAATATATAAAAATCAGTAGTATTAATGTGGGGTTTGCTGGTTTGTGTAATCCAGTCAGTCATTCTGTGTGCAGGCGCACAGAGTGGCGAGTCAACTTTTCATTCACTCCTCCTCTCTTAAGAGAGCAGCTTGAAGTAATCAAAGCGTGAAATGACATCCAAAGCTGTGGATTTGGTAAAATGCTGTTTGGAAGAAAAAAAAAGATGCTTGCATGAGAAGGGTTAGCCTGAGGAGGTCTATTGGATATGACTTGCTGTCATTACCAAGCAATCTTATTTATTTGTTCTTGCTCCCTATATTTTAAAGGAGGAGGGAGGATGATTTGCAGATAAACCTGGGCTTGATTTTATCCTTATTTGTTTCACTGGGAATTGCCCAAACTGAATGAGCACAATATGCGAAAGGAAATCAATATGGACTTAAACTAGGGCCAACCTCCTGTATTATTCATGGTTGAACGATGCAAATAGCTGGCGGTCTAAATAAACACGAGCATCCATTGGCACATGGGTGGGTTGTGTTGTTTGCCATTGATCCGAAACAGCCACACAGATGACTGGCAGTTTGCTTTTTGATACCTTTTAGAAACGCTATCAGACGCTAAAATGACACACCTTGATGGCAAACAAATGGCCAGTGTCATGACTTGCATTGCTTGGATTTTTTTTTCTTTCTGGCTTTACTCAGAACAGTACCACCAGGAACTGCCCCCAGCTTTTTGTTAAAGGTTATCTTGCTGGATTATTTTATCAGTTACACTCTTCTGAATCCCAACTGCGGTTCCTCCCTTTAACAATACCAGCCACGGCGAAAGAGGCCAGCTCCAGTTAATCGCTCTTTGCTTTGTTTCTATGTGTGTGAATTCATGTGTACACAGGAAAAACAAACACCCCCCCAGTCGTTGCTGCCGAATGCCATCTGATATGATACACTCAGGCTAATGCTGCAAATGATTTGTCGCTACATCTTTTATCCGTGCAGACCAAAAGGACCTACATACTTCAGGCTATATCTGTCTAGCTAGCTCCCTCCCTCCTTCCCTCCCTCTCTCTTTCATTAAACATGCACGATCCATAGATAATGGATGGGTGCTCATGGTATCTGTCTGTAGCCTTTCACTGCTCACTGGCCAGACGGATCTGTTAACATGGCCTATATACGTGGATGGGGCCATTGTGCCTTCAGACAAGCATCAGCAGTCATGGCATAAAACAAACATCAGGGGGTCTTTAGCTTTCACCTTGTAGTTTTAAATCTTTTAAATTTTTCAATTAGTCTCATGTCTGCAGTGCATGTCCCGCTTCTGCTTCTGTTAAAGGTGGAGTCAGTGATTCTGGGGGAATGCTTGTTGTCAAAATCACCTCATGATCCGCTACCTGTGCTGAACAAATCCTCATGATCCGCTAGGTGTGCTGAACTATATCCAGTGTTAATACACAGCCTAGGCTCTGTAAACGGACATTCTTTACATACCAGTTTAAAAGATGTGCACAGTCACACCATGTATAACCACAAATATGAAGTGATGTCACTGCTGGAATAACAGTACTTATACTCTTGCAGGCCTAGCTGTGTGTGTTTGTGTGTGGGGGTTCGTTTGTTCCTTTTAGCGTGCGTGAGTGCAAGTGTGCAGATTAATGATGGGTAGTAATGAATAACCCAGCCACACGGGACGCAAATATCCTTAATAGCAAGACGCAGCAAACATCATCCCTGATTCATCTCTGTTTATGGGCTGAGAGGGCATATTATGCAGACAGGACATTCACAAACAAAACCTTGTGCATTTTATACACCAACGGTGTCACTGAAGGGTAAATTAACATGCCTTTCTAGAAAGAATTAGGTCTTTGGTCATATTGGCAGTTCGATCATAAATTCTTAAAATAATCAAATTTACAGGTTAAATCGATTGGACACCCAACCTATGCCTCTGTGTTCTATCTTACACCATACAGCTCAGAGCGAGTATAGATAAAGTGCTGTTAATCAAACAGAGAGGTTTCCATTGTCCCCCCCTCGGTGGGTCCAGTCAATCTCACTATTGTCTGGAGCAAAGCCTCTTTGCGGTGCCATTTTGGAGACATTAGGAGATGAAACACGCACTCCAACCCAGATTTACTATGACCTCAAAGGCAAGGAGTGTATTTTTTTTTCCACCCCAAAGAAATGTGTACACACACAAAACCAAAAAGAAGTAGATGTATTATCAGACAAACGTTGATTTATATGTTTTTTACTGGGAGACAGAATGCTACAATGCTTAGTTGAAGAAACCTGTGTGTTCTACAAATCCTTCACGTGTGAGTAAAAAAACATGAAAATCATATAGGTGATCATCTACAGAAATTGGCGTGTAAGTCCAATTTGATCAATTCAGACCTCGCACGTCTGTAAAATTTGTTTTTTTTGTGTCCCCTTGGCGCAGGTTAACTTTGTTGCATGTCAGCTGTTTGCCCTGCTGATGGCTGTGTGGTTTCGGCTCTACCTCCATCCCAGTAAGACCAGTCCTTTCATCAGACATGTGGTGGCCACTCTACTGGGCTTCTACTTGGCTCTCTTCTGCTTTGGCTGGTGAGTCAACGCTCTGTTTATCCCGCAGCTCGTCTTGTCCCCAAGCTTCCTTCCTTCCTTCCTTCCTTCCTTCCTTCCTTCCTTCCTTCCTTCCTTCCTTCCTTCCTTCCTTCCTTCCTTCCTTCCTTCCTTCCTTCCTTCCTTCCTTCCTTCCTTCCTCTTTCCTTATCCCAATTCCATGCAGTCATAAATACATTACTTAACTTATTACTAAACTGTGAGCTGCTGGATTTTTGATTGCCTAAAAGTATGGTATTATGTATGAAATATGATGTAATAAAAGTATATATGTAATAAGTGTCCACATTCTTCACAAAGTGATTTTCCTACATTTCCATAAATCCCATTTTACCTGAGCTTTTCAGCTACAGCAGATTAACCAATTAGCTGCCAGTAAAAGATCCCAACTTCTCAGATGTGAGGATTTGAAGATTTCTCTCTTTCTAAGCTGTATGTCTTTGAGTCTTGAAGTGTTTGACAAATAAAAGCAATTTCAATATATGACCTTGGGGTGTGGGGAATCATAGTGGGCATTTTTTTTCATAACTGTTTTCTGTAGCGTAACATTTATAGATCACAAAAATGTAATTTAATTGCAGCCTGATCTCAGCTCTATTATTTAGTACAGTGGTTCTCAACCGGTGGGGCGCGCCCCCCCGGGGGGGCGCGGACACTCTACCGGGGGGGCGCGAGGGGGATGGTAAAAAAAAAAAAAAAAAAAATCTTAATGTTTTTTTTTTTTTTTTTTTTTAGTAATTTAAATTTTTTTCCTGATATGTAGCCTAGTTCAGAGATGATATGTATTTTTTTTCTTAACTTTTTTTGATAGGTAGTTGCCAAGTTCATCACAAACACTCCAATCCACTGATATGAGATCAGTTTGCAATTTTCAAGTACTGAATTAATGGTAGAACTGTGGCCACTAGAACTGGTCTCTGGTCAGCAAAGGTCTTGAAAACAGCATAAGTGTGCTTGTGACATGCGTGCCACCCATGCATGTGTATGGGCACGTGTCCCAGCAGATTTTTGAAATCTGAATAAAAAAATGTAAGTTTGTAGTTAGCAAGTTTAACATGTTCTTAGGGCAGAATTTCATAAATAAAGGTTTATTTTTTTAGCAAGATATTTGGTCAAAAGCTAGTGGTCATCCGTCCCTCTGTGCAGTTGTTAGGCATCTGGCTGCTAGCAAGTTATGTTGTCTTGCTAATTTTACTATTCATCTGAACTGAAATAAATATTGACTTTTTCCTTTATTATCTTCGCCAGAATGCACCAGAATGCTTAGATTACATCTTAAAAACACAAAAAAATCTTCTGGGGGGGATGCCCCCAGACCCCCCTTCAGGGGTTTAGTTTTCTGACAAACATTACAATGGATACTAACATGATTTGGGCATTTGGGATTATAAATCATCTTTGAATTGGTTGTACAGCATATCACATGCTATTCATTCAGGGGTGCGATGGCCACCCCACTCTAGCTCTGTGGCCCACCTTGGCCACCCCCAGTCAAAATTTCCTGGAATCGCCACTGAGACACACACAACTCCGCGTTCAGGCTGCACAGCACATTAATCGCAGGTAGCATTTTGAGCTAAATCTGGCCACTTTCCAAATCCAAGACTCAATAGTTGAAACATTCTCTGAACTGGGTTGTCAGACAGCAGTGTTTCCCATTGATCATAGACTTTGTTTTGTGAAGCTTTTTCATAACAGGTATACCTATTGTAGAATTTATTCTGTGTATGTTCTATTTAGGCTACTATTTTCTTCTCTTCTAAGGAGATTTAAAAAAAACAAAAACATTTCCTCAGTGTCTCATTGATACAATCTCATAATTAGCTTTTAAAGTGCACCAGAATTTAACGTTAAAATATAAGAAATGTCCGGACCCCAACCCTAAACCCAATGTTCAACTCAAAGGTGCGCCACTGGCCTAGCCCTTGTGATAATAACAATAATAGATTATCTATCTATCTGTGTAGGGTGGTGTGTGTGTGTGTGTGTGTGTGTGTGGGGGGGGGGGGGGTGTCACGGTCGGTGGGGGGGCCCAACTGCAATGACCCAGCTTTGGGGGGGCCCAGCTTGCAGAAGGTTGAGAACCCCTGATTTAGTAGAAGTCTTTAGTTGAGCCGAAGAGAACCAAAGAGTCACACCCCCATTGGCAAAAACACTGTGCCACACAAAGGTCATTGATATATGATCGCCTTAGGAAAGAACTGAATCTGATCAGTCAATAGTAGTAAATGAAACTGGATGCCATGTTTGGACTCCTCCCAGAGTGAGCTGATGTCGTGGGAAACCCCCAGGCCTTGATGTTTTGCTGGCATGTAGCGTTAGCATCATGCTAATACGCTGGATCTTTGAGCTGTGAAAGGACTAACTAGCTAATAGTGAGTGCTCCTGTTGAAATGATGAATTATATATCACAGGGAATATTGCATTCTTAATGTCACATTTAAACTCCCCATTTGGACTACTTTGGAATAGAAATGATTAGATATATAAATGACGAGGAATGTGTTCACCATTTGAAACAGAATTATGAACCATCAAATCGGCTAATTGTGTCATTTAACCTAACCCAACCCAATTAACTAACACATTTCAGTGTTTATTTATAAACCGTTTCTCAGTTGCACAGTCTGAAGTGGCTCACTGGCTGTTTATTTATTCCGTGGGCATAAACTATACATACAGTAGCACTGAACAACAACAACGGATAGAAGCTGTTCAACACATGTTTAAGGTATTATTTTTTGGATTGTTTGGCCTCAGAAAATATCAAAACTTCTGCCCCTGCCCCTCCTGCCCTGCCCCTTTCTCATTCTCCCTCACCCTGCCCTCATTCCCCTGATCCTTGCCAAAGCAAATGGGTCGATGGCGGAGTAACTGATATCCAATTAGAAAAGCTATTGCCCAGTAATAGACAACCCGCTGTACCTCTGGCAGAGTGCCTCTTAAAGTGCTGCGGTGTGTAACAGTGTGTGTTTGTGTGTAGTCTAATACTAAACAATGGTCATCAGGTTGCAGGTGCTCGCTTTGTTACCGTAGATATCTTATTCTGCTAAAACTTGTTTCAAATGGTGATTGTTAAATTTCTCCTTACCACACCATGGAAATAATGCATGTATTAAGAAAATAAAGGAAATTAAACATAAGAATTGCTCAGGTAGCAAAAGTCAAATGACTGTAGTACTGTAGTCACTGGTGGATTGGGCAACAAAACAATATTTATTTATATATTTTTAAATCTGTGCATCAGAACGAAAAGGGCCAGTTAAAAAAAAGAGGATTTATCTTTTGCACAGTTCAGGACTCCAATTGAAAAAGACTTGACTGCCTCTTTACCCAAATTGGTCAAACAATCAGCTAAAGTAGTAAGTCAGTGAAAGCCTGCCAAAGAGTTTCAATTGCTATGATAATTAAAAGACAGTAAGCCTCTTTAAATATCTATAAACCAAACATTCTACATGCTAAAAATGCCGGTATATTATATTTATTATACTCAGTGCTCCAGGCTCCAAGTATTTCATGTGATAGTTTAACTAAATGAATTAAAGTGTTCTTAATACTGAAATTTCTCATTTGAAAATATGTAATTATTTGATAAACGTCTCAAGCACAGTAAGGTCACACAGGAACACGCAATTGTTTATGGGATCTTAATCGGCGTCTGCAGCTTGTTTGTTCGCTTGCAATGCATGAATGCATCTTTGGACAGACACCCACACACACACACACTTGAGTGATCAAGCTTTCATCATTGCACACACGCTCACACTGTTCCGTGTTAAGGGGCACCTGGCTGCAGCCCTAGAGGATCTGCCACACAGATGCTGCAGAGTGTTGGGTTTATTTTAAGACACCTTCTCCCCCTGTCAGATGCACGCGGTTTGTTTTTCAATGTCACAGCGGAAAAAACGAAATTGCAGATGACTTTTCATTTCCCACCCCTCTTTCTCTTCCTCGAATATTACTGCATTCTAAACCCTTTTTTATTTTTTTTATTTTTGCTGGTCGGTTTTATCATCTCACCCAGCTCCTGCTCCCCTTGTTCCCTGCCAACCCCCTGACGCCCTTGCCCTCCTTGTTGACTCACCACTAACGCATTGTGGCATCTCTCCGCTCCTGGAGGGGGCTTTGACGTCGCTAGCATCACACACTGTGCCCTTCAAAGACCCATCTGGTAGCTGCTGCTGCTGCCGCTGCTTTCTATTGAACAATATGTTTGTGCACATATTTGGGGGTGGGGGAGAGTTTGATCAGCACGCACACTTTAATAATGGTGCGATATGAGGAATCTCGCAGCTGGAAGCCATTGGATACAATAAGGAGACATGGTGTGATGATGGTGATCGTCACTATCTTCCCTCGTGACTGGAGATGACACATTACATTACTGGTTACAAAGGTCTGGCTTCACATGGCTAATGGCGTGACCGTGGTTTCGTAATGCTGTTATTTCCTCTCTACCTAATGTGACTGTATGGGATGACAAAGCAGGAAGTGGATGTCAATACAGAGAGAAAAATGAAGTCTAATATAGAGACTAGTATAATGAAGGAGTATATGTGTTGGCAAGAATAAAGTATGTCTTCCAGGGAATAGAAATAGAGAAAACAATGCTAAAAGAAAATGTTTAAAAAGTCTACTTCTTGTCTCTCCATAGGTATTCCCTCCATTTCCTGGTGCAGAGCGGTCTGTCCTACAGTGTGATGATATTCGTCGGCCTGGAGCACATGCACAAGTAAGTGCGAGTGGAGCGGTTTAGATTTTTTTTATTCCAAAAAGTGAGCTGTTTTCACCTAAAATGTAATTTGACCTCAATGACCTTTACACACATTAATAAACCTGAAAGGCCAAGTGGAAGCATGACAAGGACACTGGTCGAAACCAGTTAACCCACATCTTGTGAGAAATTTCTTTATTAGATGTACGATGATGAAAATGCTGCATTCAGTTCTTAGTTCACAGAGGATCAATCTTCTATTTGTGGGTCGGACTGTGTTTTTGAGGCAGGCGAGCCTGGGTCACGACGCCCATGATGATTCTGCCCCTCAGCTCTCCATCTGTGTCCATGTTTGATCAAGACACACACACACACACACACACACACACACACACACACACACACACACACACACACACACACACACACACACACACACACACACACACACACACACACACACACACAGACACAGACACAGACACACACACACACACAGATGCTATTTTGTATTTATTTTGAACCAGAATTCAAGGTTAAGAGTGCAGGTGTAAACAGTATGATGCGTTCTCCCCTGGGGAGAGCACTCTAAATAGATGGCTAACAAAACATTAATCCTCCTTCTATAACATTTTTCAAAAAAGCATTGAAACCCCAATGACAGAATAGTAGTGGCCTGAAACAAAGGGCAATTTTATCCACACTAGAAAATGGCTTTTAAAAATCTAGCCATAATAGGTTTACGATAAAAAGTCTTATCACATTATTCCTAGAAGTTGAACCCCACCTCTACAAACAGCATTCTGCTTGAGGCTTTTAGCTTGGTGATCCATCCCCCTTTGTTTGAGTGGCTAGATAAGCAGCATCCACTCCCTCTTACTGTAGCTGTTATTAAAAATTAAGACAGTTCACCCAGCCTTGGGGTGAAAGTGCAGCTCCAGGGCAGCGGGGAGGAAAACTACAGGAGCTGGGCGCTCTGACATCGGTCGTGTTTGCACAGGGAGTTGAACCCACTGCCTCTGGCCTTTGCATAACAGATGAATGACTCCAGGTTGAGATTTAGGGGCACTTTACACGGTGAAAACGTGACAGTTTTCCCGTTTATGTTTAAAAAAAAAAAAAAACCCCGTTCAGACACAATTTATCTGACATCTTCACTCGTACACATGTTTTCAGAGGAAACGGGACGAAATTGCTGTAGTAGCAGTGTAGTAGGCATGACAAGCCAATAGTCAGCGGTGACACATAGCCTAGTAGATAGCTCTTCCGGTACAATTTGATGCATAAAACCTTACTGTAACCGAAAAGTAATGCCATTAACGTTCATAAAGCGGTTGGTGTAACTTGGGGTTACAAGTATTGTAAATTACAAGCTTTCTGTCCTCTTATTTCACCGCATTGAACTCGTGAAAACAGAAGACATGCTGATAGTGAAGGGGCTTTGTGAGCGGCTACTTTCCTGTTAGGCATACTTCAAAATAAAAGTCAACTCACGTTTGTCCAGTGACATGCTATTAATGTTTAGCCAGTGAAATGCTTTTTCTGTGAAGCCATAGCCGTAATGCTCCTTTTGTTGAACAGTAACTTAACCGCTGCGCGCTGAACTATGGATAGTGTTTTTTTAAAGTAGAGAGAGCCGTGTCCCTGGCATAATAGAAGCTACACACGTTTATGTTGCTAGAAAAACCGACAGAGCACAAATCTTTCCCCAGAAAAAGTGGCGGGTGGTCTCAATAACTTACTAATCGCTTAGACTAACTTGGCGAGTGTTATATTTGAGCCCTGCACGACACTCTCCGTTGATCACAGTGATGGTGCCGCGGAGACACCTTTCATGTTATGTTGTCTTCTAACTTTTTAACTTGCGTGTGGGTATTTTGACAGCAAATGTTATAGACTACGCATACGTGAAGTGGAGCCGTGACGTCAGCGTTACCAGGGAAAATGGTTTCGGTGTTTACAAGAAACCAAAACCGTTGTGTTTTCAAAAAAATCCTCCCTGGGAGTAGATCTCAAAAACTTGCGGTTTCATGCCTGCGTTTGCTGTTTTCATGTAAATGATATAGTGCAACCGCGAAAATATTTTCGCGTATGCACCGTTTCGTGTTGTCGTGTAAAGTGCCCCTTAACCGCTAGTGACCGAGTCCTTAATGCTTAACCCATGGCGTACACTTGAGTTGGTTGCATCTGTTGTCAAGGCTTTATTTTACCCCCTTTCCTCCTTTTTATCATACTAATTATTATTTGTTTGATTGTATTTTAAAAAGAAAATAAATAAAACGGTTCTAAATTGCTTTGCTCACAATAAAAAATGTATTAGAGATATTTCAAGATGTAGATCGTAGGCCTTGCCCCATCTTAAAATACCGGACAGGTTAAATCTAAAAATGTAACCTGTCCCTTGAACTCCTGATATTCAAGTCTACCCTATCTCGCCGTCTTTCTCAAATTCTTGTCCATTGTCATCCATATTTTGCTTACCGATTCTTTAACCTTAATCTCCATCCCCCAGTCACTTACCCCCAATTATGTTTCTACTACTGTATTTCTAACACTGCTGAGTATTGATGATAGAACCATCAGTATTATGCTGCAGTGACAGCCATTAGTCTTAGGCACAGCAGCCCTTTTGGGAACTGACCTCCCCCCCCCCCCCAACAGTACACCACTCCCAAGACTGGCAGACGGTGGTAGGACCTGTGTTTCTCTTGTTTATTGTCGTTCTCCTGCTCAGATGCCCCCAACCCTTGGGTCCAAATACATGTAGCAAGTGCAGTGTGACAGCTTTATGGCGTTGCTAAAAGCTCATGTGGAGCGTGGGAATGGCCGTTAATGTTAAACCGGTTTAGCGTGGTTCTGGACTTACCACTTTGCTCAGTGTTGAGGCGTCATGTTTCATACTATACCTTTATCTCTGCAGCTGTGGCTCTCTCATTCTCCCATCACTCTCTCCGACTGGTTCCTCTGTTGGATGTGACAGGGAACTGTCTAGACCCTCATCCTACTCATCCTACTTGCTTTAGTTTCACTGCACTGCCGGTGCCTACTGAGTTAAGTTATCTTTATTAGTCAATTTGCACGAGGCACATTGAAATTCGTCTTTTCACATATCCCCTCTCAAGTGACCACACTTTGGAGGGGGTCAGAGCACAGGATCAGCCACAGTGCCCCTGGATCAGTTTGGGGTTAAGTGCCTTGCTCAAAAACACAACGGTAGGTGGTGGGCACCGTAGATGTAATAATAATAATAATAATAATAATAATAATGGATAGGATTTTATATAGCACTTTATTGCCAGCCACCACTAGTATTACAAGTAACACCCTCCTGTCTGGTGCGGGGGATCGAACCAGTGACCTCATGGTTACTGGTCGGCCCCTCTTCTCCGTCCTACCACCCCCTGGTTGGTTGGTTGACGGCACAGAGACATACTCATGCTAAAGGACCAGAACTAAATTATGATGACTCAGGCAAAGGATACAGTAAAGCTTTATGTAAATGTAGCCTTTTCAAGCATATTCTCTGTTGGTGAAGCAAATTTACTGCAGGACACGGTATTCTCAGATCGGTTGTTTTTTTACTTTTGGCTTGTGACTCCTTAAAAAGAAGCAGTGTCTGTTTGCACCCCTTTGCCACATGTTCTTACCAATGTAATGTAAATGTTTAACTTGTCTTGTTAGTCAAATTTAAACCTTAAAGTAGTCTGATAAAGAAACACAATAATGTGAAGCAGAAATTAGTTTTTTCCTGTTTGTCACATGATTGCGACCCCTCTGATGTGTGTTGCGACCTCTTTTGCAGGCTCCTACCCACGCTTTGCGAACCGCAGCTCAAGCAAACAGTACAGTACTAAAGTGTGCACATATGTCTGGTTATGACCTGAAGGGGTCGGGGTTGACTCAGTGAAACGAGTTTAGACACAGAGGAGGGCGGTGTGATGCTATCAACCCCTGCCTCTAGCTACTCTCCCAATCACACAGAACACCAAAGCACAGACAACACTTAGGTTGGTGTATCTACTCATTAAAACACCCTACTATCCTGTAAACAGTTTCCTATCCTCAGTAGGACCTGAGCTGAGGATGAAATTGAGAAATGTACCTCTTATCTGTGTAACACAACCTTTTAATTTAATTGAAGTTTGTTTTAGTTAGTTTTGGTGTGGAAGCATGACAGTGATAAGTGTGCAAATTACCGCTCGGCAGTTGCTTTCTGAACAGATGGAACATTTCTCGGGAATCTCTGTGCATTTGAGTGCCTTTGGGCAGTTTCTATGTGTACACAACCTCACAGAGAGGTCTCAGTGTTTTAGACATTTAGTTATATATTTTTTTTTTTCATTTACTTTACGTACAGTGTGCAAGAGTAACTGTGGCTCCTTTGCGGCTCCTTGTCTACCTATTGACGTGTCCACCACTGTCTGGAAATAACCCTCCCCACGCACACACACACTGAGCTGTGAAATACACAAACACCAATCAGGGATCCGTTGAGTGCAAATATAGCACATACGTGTTTACAGTAGCTCATATCCTCACTGCAGCTTTGTGTGCTGCCATTGGAGAAAGCTCTTCTACGTGAAATAAGGTTATTATACAACAAAAAGCCTTTTCTTACTGCTAACATTTTTATTTTTATGTCTTATAGTCTAGTTATGAGCTAGGCAAAATGCACCAGGATTGTTTCACTCTGAAGTCAAAATAGGACAACTTAGTTTACTCAATACGTAGGATTTTGTTTCAGGTGTTTCTTTCTACAGTGTGTAACACACTGAACGGGGAGGAGAAATAACTTAAAATAGTCTCTTTTAACTTTACATCATAGGCTTTAGGTACACTACAGAGAATACAACCTAAAATAGGAGACATTTGGTTGTAAAAAGGCATAGTGTGGACCTTTTTCCTTTTTTTTTTTGCCAAACACCATCAGGTGATCTCTCGGCTGCCTCCTGGACTGCATTTACAGTAGGCCCTGAGGTTGTGTCTAATCAGAGATGCAGCCTCGCTCTAGCTGCCTGCGTTGTATTCCTCCTCAGAGCAGCACAATCCCCTTATTGTTGTGCAGCAGCAGCTAGTTAGCTAGCTAGCCTTGACTTGGGCTGACTCTGCAACTGCTTTGTACAACAGGCTTTAGTGCTGCTGCTCTGTCTTTGGTCTTCTGTCAAAGAAAGGTCATGCTGTCCTGTCTTCGACCACTGACACTGATGCATTATCGGAGCCTCAGTTGCCCTTTTGTCCAATTTTTTTAACCCTCTCCGCTTTTCACACAGCTCTGCCCTGTAGCAGAGGCCACTGTCTTATGTGCTCCACTAAAAGAATAGCCCTGTTCTCTCCACACAACTCATTTCACTGTGTAGGTTATTCAACAAGATGTCATGGTTGTTGTTGGCTTTTGAATGCAACATTTCAGTTCGTACTAATTCTTTAAAATAGAATAAACGGAAATGTATATATATAAATATACTGTATAATCATTAATACATTTGCTTCCTTCATCTGTACAGGTACTGCTTCATGGTGACACTCAGCTATCTGATACTGTGTCAGGTCACCAGAGTCTACGTGTTCGACTATGGCATGTACTCTGCAGATTTCACAGGGTAAGCTATGCCAGGACCATAGTGCTCTCCTCATTCCAATTTCATGGGGTTTAATCTAGAGTTCTAAATGCAGAACAAATTATACTGAACAGAGAGGTTACCAGTAACAGTGACGGGGGAATGTTGGATACGACTCAACCAGTCAAAGATAAACAGAAAGGAGAGTGCTGTCGCCCCGCTGTGTCTGCAGGAGGCCGTCCGTAGTCTATAGTTCCTCGTGGTTGGTTCCCACTCTACCAGACTGTCTGACAAGTCAAGCAGACAGCACGCACTCCCATGGTGGGGGTGGTTAGTTGCTTAGCAACCTAATGCAAACCCATACTGCCTCTGCGAGGAAAGAGATTTCACTGTTTCAGCTACCTCGCATGCTGCTGTCCCCCTGTTTCCTGAAAATGTCAGATTCACCTTTTTCTAAGAGTCACTGTGCCCCTAATAGCCCAATATGACCAGGTAGTTTATCATTTTCCTCAATACCATGAAGCTATTTTATAGAGACCAGAAAATCTTTAGCCTGCAGTTTGTAAATAACTATGTAGTTTGACTTGATGCTGCCACTGTCCGGACCGTGTAATTTCTGATGCAAGCATCGACATAAAGACTGTATGTATCTAAATGCAGGTCAATGCACACGGGAACACACTTTGCAGTGTTCTTTAATGGAGAATGGCTTCACGAAGCCAACAGGAGGAGGGATGAATAATAATAATAATAATACAACCAGATTGAGCATCAGGAATAGGGAAGAATAGGAACAACAGGAAGTTCAAAAATGTCTGCAATTACCCTGGAAGAAAAGTTCCAATTATGGGGATATAATTGCAGTCTATACGGTTATGAATTGGCATCAAAGGTTATTGTTGGCATTATCCTACCATGCAAAATTCAACAAACTGGTTGAATAAATATGTGGGAGTTTAACGTGATGACTTCTTCTAAACACACACAACAAACACACCACATACACACGCACCCGAGAAAAGATGTTAATTAGAAAATGTCAGCTTAGTAAGAAATAATCAAACAAAACACTGTGATGTTGTGAAATTCCCAATATTAACTCTGCCTTTTTCTGTGTGACGCTCTTCACCAGGCCTATGATGGTTATAACACAGAAGATTACCAGCTTGGCGTTTGAAATACATGATGGTAAGACGAGCATGTGTGTTTTTTAAGTGAGTGTACGTCCTCTGTGGAGTGTGAAGGAGAAAAAAAGGGCAGACGTTACGGAAGTGAAAATAGTTCAGTTCTCTTTGGTGTTTAAAAAAAAACATCACATGGTTACATTTCCAACCCAGCAGTCAATTCTGACAACGGACCCATGGACCAGAAAAAATGCATAAACACAGTTATGTAATGGGACAATGACCAAGTCTGCACTGTGTCCTGCTTTTGTTCTGTATTACAGTTTAATGGTTGACTTTAAACACACGCTGTTAATAACACTGGATAGCGATGATTTAACCATTTTATTAGCCAGATCATGCAAACAAAGGTTCAGTATGCCGCTTGCCAGTCCAGTGTCGTGCTAATACTACAGCTAATACAGAAGTTTCCGCTACAACTCTTATCGCCACACGTGCTAATAAGCGACAAATAAAGATAGACTTGACACCGCCGGTTAAAATACACAAGTGTCAAGGGGGTGTGTGCATGCATGCAGCGTAGAGCTTTAAATTCTCCTCAGGTCACTGACTCGCCTCGCAACTGTGAGTCCAATGAGAAACTAAGACTGTAATTCCCCATCCTCAGAGGACTGTCACACCCTGATACCTGTCTGCTGCTTACACACACACACACACACACACACACACACACACACACACACACACACACACACACACACACACACACACTCTTTACTGTAAAATACACACATAAGTTGAACTTTAAAAAAAAAATTGTGTATACTTGACATGTATCTATTTGCGTGTCTGTCGCGTAGGTTTGACAAAGCGAGATGGTCAGCTGACTCCTACTCAGCAATACCTAGCTGTCAGGTATGTGAGTCAGGTATGTTTTTACTGCTTCAGGTGATGGGTTTAAACTAGTTCAAGTTCAGCCAGGGTCTTACATTAGAGTTTGAACTCAGTCTGTAAGAATTTATGCTCCTTATTATGATAAATCCTTCATTTCTTCTCTGCAAAGGAAATGACCACATTGCCCCCACTGTTGTTAGGCACTCTGTATCCAGGACACCACACAATTCACAACTCTCATGTGACCTTCATTGCAGGAATGCCTAACTCTCCAACTATCTTGGCTTCCAAACTGCACAGTTTATTTCCCTGACAGTTACTGTGGCAGACTGTCTGGGTACTGTATGCCAACAGGGAGTTCAGACTGTACGTGACAACTCTGCTAAACAAGACAGAGATAACGGTGGGATCAGATAGCAGGACTGACAGCGTGACATAATTGTTGCAAAGGATCATTTTCAGTTACACAGGGACTAAAGCTGGAAATACTTGTTCCTATAAAGACCCAATTGTGAGACAGCCCAAACCTAAGTTTCTTTGCTGCACTACTTAAAAAAAACGTCCTTTAATTTCCTAACATGTCTGCTCTTGTCTCTTCCCTGTGTCCACCTTTAAGGCGGATGCCAAGCTTGCTGGAGTACTTGAGCTACAACTGTAACTTCATGGGCATCCTGGCAGGGCCCACCTGCTCCTACAACGACTACATGGCCTTTATCGATGGCACGGGCTACCAGCCGCGCCACCATGAGAACGCCAATGGCAAGGAGAATGGGAAGTACAAGCAGAGCGAGCCTTCCCCCAAGGTATGACACAGTTTTTACCAATTAAAGGTGGAGTCAGCGCGTCTGTAGAATTTTTTGTTGCCAAATTAACTTTTTGTCAAAATTGGTGAATATAGAGGGTGGTGGCATAGTAGGTAGGGCGGGTATCATATAGGCTCAGTCCTTATAGCAGTTGTCGCGGGCATGAGTCCAACCTGTGGACCTTTACTGCATGTGATCCCCCCTGTCTCCCCATTTTCACCCGGTCACTATCTACTTCAAACTGTCAAATAAAGGTTAAAACACTCAAAAAATATCTTACAAAAATCTGAAATTGTGAATATCTCACGTTGATCCACTACCTGTTCGTACTGTGTATGTGCTAAAAAAATTATCTGGTTTGACTTTGACTACAAGTGTTCTCCAGAATAGCTTACTCCACCTTTTAAGTAGAAGTGCAAACATAATGTGAAGAGCTGGAAATACTCCTACATTGTCATTTTGTTATGTGCTGTTGTTATGTGCAGTTTTGAACCCTCAAAGAGAATACTTGATCGAGCGGTGATGATATTGATATTATAGGATGGGACTTAAAACCGTGCAATTATCTTTTAAATGTATGTTTGGGTGATGTTTGTGAAAGGGCCCATACAGTTAGTTGAGCTGATTTTGAGGGGTGCAGGTTAGTTATCACACATTTGGTTCTATCCTAGAGGTACTAGAGTACTTGAGAAATTGTTGTTGTTTTTAGATAAACAATGTGGCGTAATGGGTAATCTTATGGGTAACTAACTGGACTGCTTCTTTGTACCCCACTGTCTTCTCTCACCTCAAACCTAGAATGACGTAATCTCCAAATTGTTCACGTGTGCCGTATCGCTGGGCATCTACCTGTCGCTGTGCAATCTGGTCCCCGTGGAAACCTCCATAGACGACCACTTTGTCAGCTCCACGCCCTTCTACCTTCAGGTCATCTACCTTTACCTGGCCATGCTGGCTCTGAGACCAAAGTACTACTTTGTCTGGACACTTGGTGAGTGGCTTTTTTTTCTTTCTGAATATTTGCACATTTGATTTATTGATTTTATATCAAATGTAAATTAGTATTTAAAAGATATAAAAAGAGGCTGGCATTGTGACATCGAGCCGTACTTGGATGGAAGGCCCTTTGTTGTGACTCCGTCTTATTCTGTCAATAATGAACTTAGACTGAAGACTCTGATCCATCCACCAGAAGAGTCTAATTACTTGACTTTTGATACAAAAGTGAGTGAATTTGGAGTAATACAATTGATGGGAATTTTATAAAGAAGTGCTCTCTTGCCTTGCTTTTGTCTAATGCCACTTCTCATTTGAGTGCCATGAAATCACCAAGCTTTTTATGCATTCAAGTGCAGTGGTCAAAGTGGTCTTTTGAAAATGTTGAGGTGGAGCCTTAAAAAAAATTCAATAGCATTTCCTGACCGAATAGTGCCATCTAGTGAGATGAAAACAGAAGCTCTTCGTTCTTTACCAATGACAAACGCATGTGGCGTTGTATCTCCATCTGTTCCTGTCATTGCTTCACAAACGAACAAACAGACCTCCTGTCGGTTCTAGTGCTCAGAAACATCTGTACCTTTCTCCTGCAGCTGATGCCATCAACAACGCTGCAGGATTTGGCTTCAACGGATACAACAAAGATGGTTCCCCACGATGGGACCTGGTATCAAATCTCAGAATCCTGGACATTGAGGTAAGGCTCTCTTTCTATGAGACCTGTTTTTATGTTATCCGTATTTTGGGCCGTTTCCAACTAAAGCCTAATTTATTTTATTTATTTTTCCAATTTCAGTTTGCCACCAGTTTCAAGTCGTTCCTAGACAACTGGAATATTCAGACAGCTCTTTGGCTCAAAAGGTAAAAAACATTCAGCTTGTAATAATGTACTTTGTACAGTTTTTGTGAGAGAAATATCTGAATGAGGGGTTGTTGTATGATGCATATTTACGAATTTCCATATTTTTTTTAGATAAAACCACAATTTTTATGGTTTGATTGAAAAACAAGACGTCAAGATTTTGCAAACATATACAAGCTTCCTCATAAAATGCACACAAATGATACATTATTCAGCTTTTATTAAAGAATCAAACATTCTTTTCATAATGTGATTACATTTCTATCCATATGAAAATATATATTCAAATGTGGTCTGGAATGAATGCATTAGCTTATCATTTGCTTCTACTTGTTCTGAGCAAACACCTTTGCGGTTGTCTTGTCTGCTCTCTCCCCAGGGTGTGCTATGAGCGCTGTGCCATCAACCCCACCGCTGCCACCTTCCTGCTGTCGGCCATGTGGCACGGGGTGTATCCCGGCTACTACTTGACCTTCCTCACTGGCATTGCCATGACCATGGCTGCACGTGCAGTGAGTACACAAACTCCAATTCCAGACTATAATACAGAAAGTAAATCCTACAGTTGTTACAGACATTCTGTTCGATTATTAGATTAATTTTATGATTTTATTTTAAGAGTTATTTTAGATTTGCCATTGCTACTTAGCAGACCCACAAAGAAGCAACAGAATCCCTTTATGGAGAGTTAATGGATAATGATGAATACCGCTTAAAACTCGTGCTAAAGTGTGAGTCCATTACCGGTAACTAAACCTCTTCACTCTAGTCTTCTGAAAGAAGGAGACAAGATTATGTTTGTGTTTAGATATAAATGGTACAGGGGGAAACTCTCACTGTAAGCCTGGATTGGGAAAGGGTTGATAAACTGAACAGTTTATCAGCCAGTTTATCAGCCAGCACAGTTCATTTGTCGTGCAGGTGAGTTCCAGCGGATTTTTCTTCTTTTATCTATAGGAGGACAAAGAGACCACTGACCCAGTTACGCCATAAAACTACTGGCCGCTGCCACACGGACATGTTCTGAGATAGATTTTCTCCATAGAGTTATGAAATGGAAAAAGACACAGAGGGGAAAAAAGAGAGTGATATAGGAGATGAGCAGAACTAAGCAGTAAAGATTTCAGGAAATAGGTCAATTGGTTCAGTTCAAGTCGAGGTTTACCGTACAGTAGAATGGGTGGAATGCAATTTAAAGTTTACTGATTCATGTTGAGAAGTTCAACTCACTGGATGTTTTTGTTTTGTGCTCTTTCAGGTTAGGCACAACATCAGACCGTACTTCTTAGGCTCTGATTCGTACAAGTGCATCTATGATGTCATCACGTGGGCATGGACCCAGATTGCTATTAGCTACACAGTGGCGCCTTTTGTCCTACTTGCTGTGGGTCGCTCGCTCAAATTCTACAGGTACGTATGTTTGACTGAATCGTGTGTAAATGATGAAAAACCCTATTGCTTTGCACTGTATTGAGTCCATTTAAACAAAAAATATCTTTGAATGTACAGTATATACACAATTGCTACTGCTTCTCTGTTTTGTAAATGAATTGTTATATTAAGCATGTTAATGAAGTTACTGGCCACCCTGTAGAAATTAACACTTCTTTTTTTCATTAGCCCGGTTACATTTTTCTCAGGCTGTAACGGTTAACGAGACAGCAAAATTTGCAAATTGTAGGGGAGGATTGACGAGGATGAGCCTAGATAGGCCACTACCGGGAGATACAGGTTCAACAATGGTCAGGGTCATTCAGATGAGGACCACTGCTAAATCAGACATATAAAACTGAGCCATTTAAGGAGCAGGGGTGTGGGAGAAGGGAGGAGGTGGGGCGTTTAGTGCAATACCATAATAACTGACTATTCTAATGAGGTAGATATCTTCCATATTTAAGTTACTATAGTTCTCTTGTCTCATTACTTTTCTAAGCCAATTTTGAAATTCAACTGTTTTCTTTTCATTCAATTTAAGTATTTCTATTTCTTATATGACACACCATAATAATTGATTTCATTTATAGGCGCCTTTCAAAGCACTCAAGATCACTTGAATTGACTCACATTAGCATGATTAAATTTGCAACACTAAAGACAAAGTAGATCTGAGGCTGATGGGAATGTCATTGCAGATATTCCGTAAACATTAGACGAACTCTGGTACAGTTTGCTTGTGGTGAGAACATGATCCAACTTTGAACTGACACAAATGCAGGAAGCATTATGCTATTTATTCTATTTTCTATTTAAACCACTAGCCATTTCTTCAGTGTCTAAAATATGCAGCAGATGAATCGGAATAATAGTGGCTGGCCATGCCAAGATAAACCCAGTTAGTTGCCCCTCTATTGTGAAATTGGAAAGTGTTGTGTTTATTTTTCTATTCATCTTTTACGCTTGGTTTTCCTGTATGGAAATTCTCACCAAGTAGAGTGCAGTTTCCTCGTGCATCACAAATGTTCCCTTCACTTGTAAACGCTGCTGCGTGATCACAAACCAAACCTAATGCAATATGCAACATACAATGTCTCTTGCAGGTCCTGGTACTACTGCCTACATCTCCTCTGTCTCCTGGTGGTGCTGGTTCTACCCGTCAGATCGAGATGCCGGCCGGCCAAAGAGCCTCAGGACTGCCTACAGGACAACCAGACAACCCATCACAACAGCACAGACAACAACTGCAACCAGAAAGACAAAGCCACATGAGGGCCTCGGGATAGAGACGGCACGGCCCCCCTCCTCAGCAGCAGAAACTACTAACTAGCAAAACTAGCTGAGAGCTGGAGTGTGGCAAGTCCATTTACTGGACAAAAAAAAATAAAGAACCAAAAAACAGGACGCTCTGAAAAATCCTAACAGACAGAAAAAACACAAGTCAAAATGTTCTGTCAAAAAACTTCCAGTAGCAAGGAATGACAGTAATCACACTTCTGACATGGATAAAGAGACCAGGATGTAACAATGGCCACCGTGTGTAAACTAATGAGTTGATAAGTGGGAATGAAGACTTCCAAGCTGCCTTAAACCCTCTATGTACTCGTGTGATGAAGCAAGAAGTTGGCACGCTGCAGAACCCAAATGCAGTTCCACTCATTGCAGTGTCATGGTTATACAGAATAGAAAGTGCAGTATGTGGAGGGTTTTTGTCATTATCTGGATACCAAGCCTCTGTTAAGGTGGAAAACGGGGGAAAAACGTGTTCATGTAAAAGAACCATAACCTTTATCATCAGCTGCCAATTTCAAAAACAGGCCTTAGAATCCTCAAAAACATTGTTTGATTTCTATGTCTTTTAAAAAAAAAACTTTATTGAAGAATTCACATTGTACCTGTTTTTCTATGTAGATGTTTGTGACGACACTATATGAAATCCATTCTCAATGCTTTCTTAATTTTTTTTCCATTTCTGCGATAAAAAATTGCCCAGTCTAAAAGAGGCGCTCAAGCGTTGCTAAACGGAGTTCAGTTTATCATTTTTTTCATATCGGCTGCACCCCACCACCCTCCAAATGTCTGTTTCAAAGGGAGTTTGATTGTGAAATTTCTTATGGATTTCTGATTTGCCGTTCAGTTTTTTCTCATGTGTTTTCACTTTTTTTCTTTCTTTTTTTTTTACACGTGTGTTAATTATTTTTTTCACAACAGGTTTCCTCTCTGTACAAATGCCTCAACTATACAATACAAATACCCAAACTATTTTAATAAATGCAAGTTAATAATAAAATTGCATAATTGGGGCAACACAGTGGATCTTTCACATGACTGTTTGAACACAGTTTGATTAATTGTCCTGAATCCCACAAATGTAACAGTATTCTAAACAGATTACCAAGTTCGCCGAAGATTCATTACATTTTTAAGAAAACGTTTTTTTAGCCATAGTTATTATAAAACAATTTAATGTTTCCAATTTAAAGCAGAGTGCATATAGAACATATTGTGTCCAGGCTAAAAAAGAAATCATGTTAACTGCGCAATTTGCATTTGTCCGCAAGGAAATTTACATTTATTTATGTGTGTGTGTGACATCCTAATGGTGTGCAAACTTCAAAGCTGTTGTGGTACATGGTCTTATTTCATACTGTGTGCTTTTGTTAGAGTAGGGGATGTTTCAGGGTGCATTTACTGTAGGGTGTAAGAGACACTGGTTTCCTCACGTTGTTTTGGTCCACGGCTCACCTTTTTAAGCCTTTCACATCATCAAGTTCACTCTTTTCAACACAGAGCAGTTCAAACAGCCACCCTATTTTGGTGTCGTTAGAGGTTTTTATGAATAAAATGTGGAAATGTGGCCGCAACCTTAAAGGCACCTCACTGTTGTTGAAACAGTCAAAAGACACATTTTTACGTATCTGTTAGAGCAGGAAATATTCCTCTTCATCGTCTAAGATATCATAAACACTTTGAAGTATTCTCTCTGCTAAAGGTTTGTCCGTAATTTGAGTTGATTTGGTGCATTTCTGTTTAAAAATAACGAAGCAGCAGAGGTGAGCTTTGAAGTACGGACCTCCTTTCATTTCTTTTTAAGATTTTTTCTAACATTTGCATATTCTTGCCATAACCGTGTGTGTACCAGTATTCATGTGATCTGTACATGTCAATGTGGTCTCATGTGAACTATATTTTGTAGCCTGGGCCCTGTGTTAGGCGATTGTGGCCCACTTTAAAGGAAAGGGATGTCATTCTAACATAGCGATTATTTGCACTGCATGGCCACCCAAACCAGCAGATCAATGCAAACGGCTCCATATGTCCAAAGTGCCAAATCATGAATGGCGCATTTCTTTTGCGTGGATGTGAGCATGCGTGGCTGTGTGTATGTATGTTAGTGTGTTTGCGTGTGTGTGTGCATGTGACCATGTAGTATGTGTGTGTGCGCCTGTGTAACATAACGGTTATTTTTGTGTCAGAAGGAAGTTTATTGAAAGATTTGTATAACAGTACATTAAAAATCTGATTTATGTGGCAAATTAAAGAGAAATTATTTTTAAACACTAAAAACAGATGTGGAAATACCTTTTTTCAATGGAGATACATTTTGGTAAACAATGAGTTTTGTTTGTTCCTGAATAATATTAGCAATAATTTTACTAATAATTTTACATTTGATCCAGGGCGTACTCAATCAGCAAAAGGGAAATCCTTCAATAATACCATGTCCATGCACTGTTGTGGTGCACTGTTTCACAGCATACTCGGATGTTTTCTTTTGGTGGGAGAAGTACAGCTGAAACATAGTTCATTAAAGAAGTTCCATTTAATGTCATAGTCAGGCAGCATGCACAATACCAAAGCCTTAGAACTTGCTTGCCTAAATTTCATGGTCAGTGAATAAGTTAGTGGTGATTATATTTCTGCTAAACAAGCCCCGGCCCTTATACTGTATGATGCTGATGTTGAAGTTCAATGGGTTTTTAGTGGGTGAGGTCACATATAGTGCAAGTGCACCTTCTTCAGCATAACGTGATTGTGTACCGCACTATTAAACATTTTTGTGTAGTAGTCCTTTTTCCAAACAAGGCTATTTAACATAGGCGGTAAGGCACATGTGTAAATGAGGAAATGAATAATAGCTGACTGCGTTCCTTTAACTGTTTCAGGTTCAGGATGTAAACTTTAAAAGAACTGTAGATGTCTGCGATTACTCAAGCACATTCACTTATCAACTTTTTAAATCGTCATAATTCAAACCACTTTTTCCAATATACATTTATAGCCATGAATACTTATTTTTCTATAATTTTTTTATTAAACCATATCATTCACGTGTGTAGGCAGTTGTCTGGCTCACCCACAGAAAGAGATCATTTGGCCTACTGTTTAATTAAGAGATTTTTGGGATATGCCCTCCTGTGGTTAGCAATAGGGTAAGCCTAGTGCTAAAATACGTTGGCCTAATTATGAGTAAAAGTTCTGCACTTACAATTTTACCAAAGTAAAGGTAGCCTACAGTGTTATCAGCCCACACTTGAAGTAAAACAAAAAATTATTGATTATGAGATATTTATATTAGCTATAGGCTATAATTGAATTATTATTACTGATGATGCATGATGAATGCCCTACTTTTTATTTCAATATAACGCAAGGCCTATCTTATCTTATATTCTGTTGCTTAGTTTAATCTAGTGGAAAACAATGGTATGTTACAGTTAGAACCTTTTAAATGTTCAGTAGGCCTACTTGCATATTGTAGTCTACTTGACTATGGCGCTTTTCCACTACCTCTTGTCAGATTGGGTCCGTCTGGTTTTGATGCATAGACTGTAAAACAATAGGTCTGATGGTGTACAGTGGGGGAGGGGGCCGCAGCTGCTCCTCCACATGTTACGCCTCTGTAACCGGAGTAAAAAGAGGTGGAGCTTCACTGTAGCTGCCTCACTGAACAGGTTAACTCCGCACAAACAGAGACGCAAATAATCCACAGTATGACGTGAAAAAGCGGTATTTCACTTTATCCCCCTGACTGGAAACAAAACACAGGCAATAACAAAGCAGCACAGCCTAGGTAAGAGTACTTCAGGTTGTGTAGTGTACTTTTAAAGTTGATAAAAGTAAGTAAGGAGGACCTGTCGGTGAGCTAGCTAGCCACTTGAGCTAACGTTAGCCTGTTGCTAGCTGTTGGGAGTTTAGCAAATGTTTTCCTGTAGCTTCTTACGTGACAGCCATCAATAAACACAGGGGAAGTCAGACTGTTTGTAAAATCAATGTCCATCTTAAGGCATCAAAGCAAAATAGATTTATAACTATACTTATCTGAGGCCAAACGTGGTGTGTGTGTGTTATCCAGATGTTCACTTTTAAACCCCAATAGAATCACACACAAGTTTACAGAGCCTTAAATATTATTGGAAGGCATTTGAATTATTAAAATTAAGGCCTTAATTTGTAGTAAAATGTCTATATTCAAGTTTTCAAATGTATTAAAAATACTTAACACAAGGGGGACGGACAGAAACAATCTTCTTTTCTTGACAAGGCAATTTTAAAGACCCATATCATTGGTAGGGTCTGTTTATCTCCTTTATTTTGTATTCCTTATTTTTCTTATTATAGGCCTAATTTACAAATGCCACTCACGTAGATCTGCATGGCATTGTCCGATGTTGTCACGTGACGACATTTAACTGACACATTACACATTATTATAATTTCTGCCTTTTTAGTTGTGTAATTTGAACTGAATTTCACGAGATGAAATATTTACCTAGAAAATTAGAAAACTATTATTTTTTTATCAAAGTTTGAAGTAGATTTACTTTCTTTCACTTGACCAAAGAAGATGTTTCATGCAAAATGTAGCCTATGCCGTTTTTCTCTACAGTTTTGGTTAGGGTAAAATTGATCTTAATTTAATTCTAAATTGGCATTAAAAGAAGGAACCCTGCACCCAGTCATGTGCCTTACAGGTTGTTGTTGATATGTTATTTCACATTGCAGAGAGAAGCAGGAACATTCAGCATAGAGGCCCACAGTGTGTTTATCACTTCTATGTTGAAACTGTGTCTGGCTGTTTGCCAGACCTATATAGTTTCTCCAGCAGCTCCTGTGACCAGGGCTTTGTTCCAAGCACAAGGTTTTATTCACTTAAATGAATAACCTTTAAGAGTAAAACACACGACCACCACCTCAAACACTGATTTGTGAAAAGACCTTTGCTTTTAAAGTTTTGCAGAATCTGGCTCAATAAAGCCTTTTTATTTGGAGCAGACAAAGATATGTGGCAGGGAACACAATCCCCAGCAGTTTCCTACCCACATGACAAGCAGTAAGGAGCTGACCGGTTAAATTTAGAGATCCTATCTAGTCTAGTGTTGCTTCCCAAGTTCACGTTTGTTTGTGTGTGTGTGTGTGTGTGTTCAGATAACAGCACAGCTGAATATCCACGATGCTATCAGGTGGTCTGTGTTTTTGCCCAAACACGAAATTTCTGACAAATCTAATCTGAAAGTATGTCTGGGAATTTCTTTATCTTAATATAAATAACACTGATGTGTGTTGAAAACCAGACAAGGACTAATATTTACCATTGTAAAAATGTCTCTTAACACCTTTGTGTGCTCTCATCTGCTGGGTGGTCAGCAATTAATCCATATATCAAGAAAATAATGGTCAACAATTATGATAATTGATTTATAATTAAGCATAAGTAATTTTTATATGCAAAAATGCCAAAACCTCAGTGGTTGTAGCTTTCCCCAATTGTGAATATTTTTTAAATACTTTTTTTCTGTTTTCTTTCAGAACAAAATAGGCAAGTTTAACTTGATTTGGGGAAAATTGTGTTATACATTTTCACTATTTGTTTTTAAAATGTTATGGACAAAATGATGAATTAATTATTGAGACGTAAACATCAAAATAATCTATAAAGAACATTATTGTTGTTGCTGAATATTTGTGCTTTCAATATGAAATGTTATGATGTTTTTTTTTGTCAATATTTCCGAGCCCATCCTAAAATGTTATTGATATTAAGGGGTTTCATATGGTTGTAACAGTAGATATTTATTATATATATATATATTAAATAGATTTAGTTTATTATTTTCCCTTTTATTTCATAATGAATTTAGAAATGTAAGCACACTCAAGTGACCAGAGTTCAAATATGACAGCTCCCGTTAATATCAACCAAATGTTTTTCTTTATTGCATTACCCGTAGAGTTAAATCAGACAATTTAAATTGTCTCTCTCCTTTTTATCTTATCTTAGTTGGTGCCAAGCTAGTGCATCTATTGAATGAAAATCAGGTCGCGTGTGTCCATTGTGTTCGGGAGGAGATGGGCGTGGGCCAGCCAGCCAGCCCCCTCATCTAATATTCAGCCTTTAGAGAAGGGGGTATGCTGAGCGTGAGCCTGGCAGTGCTTGTTGATACTGTGTGTGAGTGAGCAAGGAATAAAGATTAGTGTTTAATAGCCAAATAAATATAAGCATCATCCTACACCAAGGTAAGGGCTTCTTTTATTCACCTATTTAGTGTTTTTCTATAGTCCACTTGTCACTCTTTAAGCAGCTTTAATACATTTCTTTGAATGCCTTTTACTGTTTAAATGTTTTATTTATTTGTGTTTTGTCTCTTCTGGTGCTTTGTGAAACGAATGTGGGTGAGCTTCCATCTGATTACTGCTCAAGATAATGGAAGCTAAATATATACTGATTGGTTCTTGGCGTGGCGATATCATCCACCCATTGTGCTGCTGAGAGCTGAGGAGGGTGTGTCCACACACACAGGCCCCTGTTGCGTTCACTGTAACAAAGGATTTTTTATCTTATTTGACAGCAATTGACAGGTGATCCCTGACGGAAGCAACAAAATAAGACCTTGTGAAAAAAATTGAGAGTACGTAGTTGTTCATTGAGAGTTAAGTTGTATAGAATCTGACTGAAATGATTGTTTTGAGCTTTTGTACTGACAGCCAGACATGTGACATTTAAGCGTTTATTGACTGAGCCTGAGCTGATTGTTTCACAGATTATGTTGAAATGTTGAGCAGCAGCGTGTTAGCCAGTCACCAAGGCAACTAGCATGCAAGCAATGACTTCTGCTGATTAATTCTGTGAGTATGTGGCAGGAAATAAGTCTGACCATGATGGAAGAGCCCAACTTGATGAATCATTAATGAGCTTTTCATCGATTGGCTGAATCCCTACACTACAGCCAAAACATCCATCTTTGTGGGGGCTTTTCTTTTGTCAGGTGAAATAATTATGCAAGAAATGTCTGGGAACCCTTGACATTTTTACAGTTTCTAATTTTTCTGAGGATATCTTCTTCTTTCTGAATAGTTAAGAAT
Source organism: Ammodytes marinus (assembly GCF_949987685.1). NCBI lineage: Eukaryota > Metazoa > Chordata > Actinopteri > Uranoscopiformes > Ammodytidae > Ammodytes > Ammodytes marinus. The sequence goes on along the minus strand of NC_137219.1, from coordinate 13,503,326 downwards.
TGTCACTTGTTAGTACTGCGGGTGAACTAAGGATAAAAATGGTTAAAATATGACTCAGTCGATAGAGGAGCCTAATTATGGATATAATCTCCCTGAAGTGGGCTGCCTGTCTGCAACGATTTGTCCAATTAAATTGCCTTAACTTTGTCTTCTCTTGCCATTTTCCAATCAATGCAAAGCAGTTTCAGGGAAAAAAGAGCACATGTCTGTGGTGTGCACCCATTGTACTCTCAGGCACTTAAAAGAAAACAGCACTTTTCTCATTAAGTGTACACAGAAACTCTACACAGTCCAATTAAAGGCAGTGGAGGAGGGTAGAGCTGAGGTTGGTCTTGATATAACTGGAGCACACAGTCCAGTGCACCAATTGTCCAAGTCGTCATTACATCAAAGGATGAAAGTTTAAAGGCTATTGTTTGTGTTCAGCGGTATTTGTTGACTTAGTGGACTTTTGTGATTCCTGTGCCTTCGTTATACTGAGCCGACAGAGTTCAGTTCACATTTTCAGCATGAGCAGGCAGACTGAACCCGTTAACTCCTGTGTAATGAGTATGTTGTGTGTTGTTCTATTGGTAACCATACTTTGACATTATTGTTTGAAAAAGTAAATGTTTAACTGTGTCCTAAACCTAAAGGATGAGGAATCTACTTTATTTGTCGAAATCAGCACTTTTGCCCAAGAAAAATGTCCAAGAGCACAAGGTGTTTATGTGCTTGGTATGACAGTGAAGGCCAACACATGTGCGTGTACAGCCAAATGAAACGTTTTAACAATCTATTACGACTTTTAAAAGTAAATTCAGAAATGAGAAAATATAATAAGCAAGCGCACACGCATAAGCAAATCAAACTAGTCATAAGTTGTTACATTTATTTTTATTTGATTTCATTTATGTGATGCAAATGTACTTTTATGCATCAAAAGAACATACGTTTTCAATGAGACTTCGGCATAGTTAAAAAAAACACACACACACACTTGATTGCATATCATGTTTATTGCTGAGCAATAAGAGGCTGCCTGCCTCTGTTTTTTGTTTGGTACAAGCAAATCTGTGTGAGCTAGGCTTGGTTTCCTAACTTGTTTGCATGACTTCAAAGATTCAATTCAATTCAAACAACTTTATTAATCCCACCTGGGGCAATTAGTGACACACCATTCAAACTTTAGTCTTGTGTGAATTCTAATGTGTTTTCCCTCTGGCTCTGCAGTGGTGTACAGGGGGTTAGCGCTTCACCATGGATACCACCACCTCCATGAAGATGACCTCTCTGGCCATCCAGAGTCTGTTCAGCTATGTGGAGGAAGAGAACCTGGCTGCCATCAAAACACATCTGGACAAGTTCAAAGATGTGGACAGCAGGAGTGATGTAAGTCAATGAGTGTGATGTGATGAGAGGTTCTTTGAGATCATCCTACAAGTGTTTTGTGGGAAAAGGGATAGTAGCAGCTAGTACTTCATAATGTGTTTGGCTCACAGAAGGTTAACATTTTCCTTTTCCTGTATGAGATAAAGTGCCTATGAAAAGTATTCAGCGCCTTGGAAGCTTTCATTGTTTTCACTCATTTAGAACTGATTTCACTTTGGCATTTGTCTTTTCTTTTTATCAGTGTCAATATACAGCCAGATTAAACCCTCTTTTGTAGTAATGATATAAAAGAATAAAACATAAAAACATAATATTGATATGAAAACCAAATGCATCGGTGAGCCATACTGTTACACTGGATGACCCGGGCATTCATTTCCATAATCTTCCATAAGTAACGCACTGTTTGTTTTGGTTCTTAAATGAAATTTGTTGACAGTAAGAGAAATATAGCACAATCTTTAACCCGCTTTTTATGTGTATGTCATATTGTATTCAGGGATTGAATACCATGTTGTTTTACAGTATTACGCCTTGAGTTAAATCATCAAATACTATAGATACCTCCCATTTTCTTTTTTGGCAAGTTACAGAGCAAAGTGTAATGAATTGTGAGTTCAAATCTGTATCACAGTTTTCTGTTCTTTCACTATTTCCTTGTTCCAGAACGGACAGACTCCCCTAATGGTGGCGGCAGAGCAGGGTAATCTGGAGATATTACAAGAGCTCATTAGGAGAGGAGCCAACGTTAACTTTGATGATATTGTAAGCATGGAAACACACACACACACACACACACACACACACACACACACACACACACACACACACACACACACACACACACACAAACACAAACACAAACACAGGTGAAAAACAATGTGGTACATTTTTAACCACATCATCCCCTTAGCTGAACTGGTGGCTTGTGATGTTCCATCTTGCTGAACTCACCACACTCAGGCTTAGTCCACAGCTATTACGAGCCATAATGACAACTTATTACACACTTTTACCTTTACTCTTCTCCTGACTAAATGACAGGATCCACTTGTTGGCCAACACCCTTTGCCTTCAGAAGCACATGCACACACTCACACATATCCCGCACGCATGCTCACACACACTACACTTCTAATGAACCTCTCATGTATGTAACCCGCTATTACACATGGCACACTCAAACCTGTGCTCACTCCCTCACTCCCACAATAACGCTGAAGAAGAGAGGACAAGCATTAAGCACTTTAGTCGCTCTCGACTTGCACACCTTACTCTCTGACACTCCTGTATGTCCATGCGGCACCGTGGTCCCATGAGCACCTGGTATGACCAGCTGGTAGGTACAATGCTTTGACTATTCCCGGTGGCAGTTTGTGCGACTTGATTTTGGAGGCTGATTGGAGTTTCCAGGGTAACCGGTTGTGTGTGTGTGTGTATGTGTATGTTTATGTGTATGTGTGTGTGTATGTGTATGTGTGTGTGTGTAGGACTGCTGGACGGCGTTGATTTCGGCAGCTAAAGAGGGCCACATTGAGGTGGTGGGTGAACTGCTGGAGAACAACGCTAACCTGGAACATCGAGACATGGTGAGAATGACTGCAAAGTCTTTCATTTCAAAATCCGTCGTTAACCCTGATTTTCAATTTTCAATTTAAATTTTAACATGCCATTTTCCAAAAATGTATACTTTATGGTTATAAAGTAATGTAATCAATCAAACGTGTTATCATGCTATCCGGAGAGGCCATACTTTGTTATCAATATTAATTCAAGAAAACCATATGAAAAATAAGTATGATGAATTAGGTTATACAATTTGGGTTTGGGGCCATCCTAGTGGACGAGGCAATTGTCATGTCATGTTAATGTCCACGGTTTGATTCTAGAGACCTTTGTTGCTTTTAATCGCCCTCCTTGCTTTCTCTATATCTAAACCAGTGGTTCTCAATTATTTTCTGTCATGCCCCCCCTAGGGGACAGAATTTTTTTCGCGCCCCCCCTAAATTGAAATACTATTGAGAACCTGCTAATATTTATTTATCTCTCCGTACAAAACCACTGTATCAGTTTCTGGCACGAGCATTCTGCATACAATCACCTTATTATCAAATTAGATAACAAAAATTAGCTGAGATAACTTCTGCAGCAAAAAAAAATCAAAGTTCAGTTTATTAGCTCAATTTGTAACATTTAAACAAGACTGCTCAGTCTGTGTGAATCTCAGGACAGAGAAATAAGAGCAAATGATTCATTGGGGTTTGCATTTCATTCAAAACATTTTTAAACTGTAAACATAGTTAAGGTGGTGGTTTTTTATTATTATAGGCCAACAGGCCTTCTGTGATGCGATAACCAATAATTCATTAATGTTATTGTTAGTCTACTTGCTTGGTTTCTTTTTAAATAGCCTACAGAGACACTTGGAGACACAATGGACATTTTTTTTTTTTACTGCAAATTGCGGCCTTTCGCGCGGATATGACCATACACAAGCACACATCGCGCTTGCTAGCACAAAAAAAAAATATTTTTTTTTTCTTTTTTTTTGGTCAGTTGGAAATCAAGGCAGCCCGCGCCCCCCCCCCCCCCCCTGACAACTCACGGCGCCCCCCCAGGGGGGCGCGCCCCACCATTTGAGAAGCACTGATCTAAACTATCTACCATCCCAAAAAATGTACCTTGCCTTTATAAATCAGTTTTATTTGTATAGCCCAAAATCACAAATACATTTGTCTCAGTGGGCTTTACATTTCATACAATATGATACAATATGACACCCTGCCCTTACACCCTTAGCTCGGCTGAGAAAAAACTCCCAGTAAAAACCCTTTACCGGGATTAAAAAAATAAATTGAAGAAATCTCAGGGAGAGTCGACAAAGTAAGGGATCCCTCTCCCAGGACGGACATACTGCAATAGATGTCATAAGTAGAGAAAATCACAAAGGAATTTGATCATTGACCAGGTGATTACATGGTAATACATGGTAATACATGGTAAAAGTAAAGTGCGAATAGTGTGGATGCAGGAAGACTTCAGATGCTGCCAGAGGATCCACACCGTCTCGTCACCACCAGGGAGAACTAAGGTTTCCAGCGCCGGGATTACATCCCACGTCTCCAGGTGGCGTCCTTAACCACTGCAACATCTTCAGCGTTGATGGTCCATTCTCAGATGTTACCGGAGGGGGGACCAGATCCACACCGTCTCGTCACGACCAGGGAAACTGGAAGAGGACAGACAGGCAACCAATGAGCAAAGCAAATATGAATTTAAAGATTGAACAAGCAAGCGAGAAGAAAGAGTACTATCCTGATGGACGGTGAATCAGTGCTGATGTGAGGCAATAGCAGGCGGGGAGCATCCGTTCCTAGGACAGCTGATTCCGCACAGAACTCGGAGTCAGTCGAGTAGCATGGAGAGTGCTTGGCAGACAGAGGGAGAGAACCCCGGGGCATCGCTCAGCCAGTCATGGAAGATAGACAGAGGAGAACAAATGTCTGAGAAATGGTATCAGTTATGCAATTAGCGTCGGCAGGACAATTTTTCAGTGGGAGGACAACCGGTACTCAGGCCCAGACAAACCGAGACCGAGGCAGCTCCTCAGGATGTTAATAATAACGCTATAACAATGTTAAACAATATGAACACAATTAACATTAAATTACATTGATTTACACTCTACCGTTCCCCACCGACACACAATCGGGGCCAGCCCCCCAGACCCAGAGCCTGCACCCCGCCCCCAGAGAGCACGCCCCAGTGCGGCACTAGTCCCGAGGAGGACCGGGGCCATAGATAGAGAATAGACAGTATAGAATAGGGAAATAGCCAAATGCACCGCTGCCACGAGGAGCAACCACAGCCGAAACCCCCGGAGGGGCGTCCCGTACAGCCCACTCGGGCCCGCCGGACCGGCCATGCCCAGCCCATGAGGCAAGGCCAGAGGCGCCAAGCACAAAGGGCGCGACGCATCCGCCGCCGCCATCGGCACACCCAGAGCTAGGACCGGCCGGAGGAGTACCGACGCCGGGCAGCGAAACACAGATGCCAACAGCGACGCCACAGAGCGGACCGCCAGGCAGGGATAAATGATTAAAACTGTTTAAAAACAGTTAAAACGCAAATTGCATAGATTGCTTCTAACCACCCTAGGACAATCTATCCGCAGTTCTCCCGAGGCGGTCAAAAGCAACCTGCGTCTAAACGATTAAAAACATCGCAGTGCCCACCTACCAGTGCAACAATTACACAATCTGCACCCGATGCCCCATTTCCATCCACCCAACGGTCCAGTCAGGCAATAGCACGGTGCCACTGCAGACGCCTGAGCACGCACCCCGACACCACCACCCCCCCCCCCCCCAGCGCCTTCTCCATTAGGATGAATAAAATAAAATAAAAAGTAATGACATCTTGATTGTAGGAACATTATTTGTTTTTGTAAAATGTTATGACCCCAGAGCTGGTTGAACAAGATGATCCATTAGCCTTGAAATGGACATTAAATGAAATTAATGAAAGTGTAATGGCTCCGGTAGTAGTAATTCTATTTCCTGAGTTCTGCTTGTCTCTGCATGGGGCATTGATATGATTTAGGCCTGGAATCCGTCAGAGGCAGACAGTGTGGTCTGCAGACGTGCTGTAGCAGCCACTCTGTTTATTCATGAGCAGATACATGTATTCATTACCTTGTGCTGAGTATGTTTGGTATTAGTTGGGATCTAGATATTTCAATAGGCAGTGTGCATTTTCAGCAGCCAGAAATGCTAAACATTTTATTCTAATGAGAAGTAACCTTCAGTGGGTAGTGTAAATTACATATTAAAATTCTATATTGGTACGTAAGAGATTTTATTTTCTTCTTTATGATGAGACATTTAGAGTTGATTTTAAATCCTTTGCCCCTGTGACTTTATGCAAGTGACTCAGGCCATCAGCCCACTCATTGCCGTGCAGGGCTGTGTCTGCACAGGACAGATCACAGTCATCACAGTGGGATTATAATAAACCACACTGTGTGATACGGTGCACTCACTGGGAAAGTGTGTCACACCAGCTGGAAATAGCACATTTTTCCTACTGCAAAATCTGCTTAGATTTAGCCTATTCTGTAAGGCATGCATTTCATACTGTTGTCGACCTCACACCTTATTCTCATAAAAGATAATACCTGGATTTATATGTGCCAAATATTATGGAAACAGCACATGTTCTATATGAAGAGATGTTGTTTTAAGTCATGAACAAAAAGCATAATATATCCATTCAACCCAAGTGTGTTCTGTGTATGTATCCTTTTCAGGGAGGTTGGACTGCTGTCATGTGGGGAGCCTATAAAGGCCGTACAGATGTGGTCCAGCTGCTATTGGAGAAAGGAGCTAACCCCAACACCACTGGTCAGGTACTGAGACTGGGCACACTGTAATTCTTTCTTCCGTAATCCTCCATAATCCATTCCTGACATATTTTGCATGATTACAAACTTTGGTTGTAAATGTCAGTAAGCATAACTTGTGAACACCACCACCAGCAATCCATGAGGTGTCTTTTAAAGGGATAGTAGGAGCGCAGGCTTGACACTGGTCATTAGTTACTGTCTGCAGCATGACTTCACCGCTGTTCTCTTTCCCCAACAGTACAGCGTCTACCCCATTATCTGGGCAGCGGGTCGAGGCCATGCAGAGATTGTCCATCTCCTGCTGCAGTACGGTGCCAAGGTCAACTGCTCAGACAAGGTAACTACACACTGACAGATGTTCATCATTTACTTGATTTAAATAACATGGAAGAGAGTTTGAATTATTCTTCCTTCATTAAATATCCTTTCCTTTTACGGCACTTGTATTACAATTTATTTTTCTTTCTTTTTTTGCAGTATGGCACCACTCCTTTGATCTGGGCAGCCAGGAAGGGCCACTATGACAGTGTGATGCACCTGCTGGCCAACGGTGCTGATGTGGACCAAGAAGGAGCGGTACGTGGATTGTAAATACCTGTAAAATGGTGGTTTTCTATTTGTCAGTGGAGTAGAGATCAAACAGCATCATGCCTTTTTAACCTAGAAAATCTTTTCGGCCTTTTTATTGGGCATTCTTTTTTGCTGCCAATGTGACTAGTAATTTATTTGTATCAAATTTGAACTGCATCTTACAACTGTAGTACAAGTAATTGTAAATAAGACAATTTGGAAATTTTTAATTCATGTAGACTGTCTGTTGTAAATCTGAATGATCAAGAAATATAAGAATATAAGTGCAAAGCAATATTTATTAGATAGAGATATATTTGATTTGGAAGTCTACACAGGAAGCTTAGAAGCGGAGCAGGCCTAGTTTTGTTTTGAATGACACACTAAGCAGCCTTTTATCACCAGTGTAGTTTTCACAAAATCAAGATTTAATGCTCACAAGCACCGCAAGCGCATCAGTGAACTGCGTTATTAAATAATTGATTGCATCTATGACGCAGCGCATCTGTGCTCCTTCGAGTCATGTTGCATCTGTGTTGACACAAATAACGACGCGATGGTTGATATGTAGCATCAATAATCAGTAGTAGAGTAGTTAATGTTGCAGAGCGGGTTCCTTTAAATGTGATTAACAAATATGAGTTATTGGGCTTGGCGGCTTGCTCACCAATATTTCAATAATAAATATGTCATTGAGCCTGTGGTGTGTCTCCCAGTGCTGCTCAAATGATCTGATAACATTTGGGAAATACATTTGTAAAAATAAATTCAAATTTAAAAGCTGTTGTCTTTCTGGGTATTTTCAGAACTCCATGACTGCTCTGATTGTGGCAGTGAAAGGTGGCTTTACAAATGTTGTAAAGGAGCTGCTGAAGAGGAACCCCAATGTCAACATGACGGACAAGGACGGCAACACAGCCCTGGCCATCGCTGCCAAGGAGGGACTAATTGAGATTGTACAGGACCTGCTTGATGCTGGCACCTATGTCAATGTCCCAGACAGGGTGAGCCCCCTCCCCCCGCACCCCCACACACACAGACAGCAGCACTACAGCTCGCTGTTTCAAGATTTTCAAGAGCTGTCTATATTATTCCAGACAAAGGGATTGAAATACAATCCATGTCTCTCTCTCTGTTTGTTTTTCCCCCTATGCATCACTCTTTCTTGCCCTTTTTTCTTCCAGAGCGGGGAGACCATGTTGATCGGGGCAGTGAGAGGAGGTCATGTGGAGATAGTCCGGGCCCTGCTCAACAAATACGCTGATATTGACGTCAGGGGCCAGGTATTAGCTCCCTCTCCCGCTATCTCTGCTGCTGCCTATTTGATGATTAAAGGCGAGGCAGGGGGGGCCGTCTTGTGTTCTCTATTTGAGAACGGCCTGCTACTCAATACTGTTGTTTACGTTCCGTTGTTTCCTGACAAAGTGAACTTTAATCCACGGCTTAGAATTACACAAATATAAACAAGAATCATTGCCATTTAAACAAGACACACCTCAATGCCTTGTGAATGATACTACACATTCTTTATATACTGTGAACAATACAGGCTAATCATTTCTGGCTATTCAATGAAATGTTTGTATTTCTGTCAGTTAAGTTTTCTTTGAATATCCTTCCCACATCAGGATGGAAAGACTGCCCTCTACTGGGCAGTGGAGAAAGGCAATGCCACCATGGTGAGAGACATCCTGCAGTGTAACCCTGACACTGAGAGCTGCACTAAGGTACAAAACCAGCAGACCAAGAGCACAATGCAACATTAGCTTATCCTTTACAATTGATTGATAATTACTTTTGAAGTATTCTCTTTTTAGTTTAGAATATTAAAATAATATTTCCCTACATCAAATAAAGACAATCAAAATGTACTTTTTCTGTAAAGATACTGTTGAGCATTCACACTGACAACTATAAATATTGCCTTTAAGAGCCTGCCCTCTGCTTTCTCTTTTTCTTTACTGAAAAACTATTGTGTATTGGTATCACGAGTAATATTGTGCGTCTTTGTGTTTTAGGATGGAGAGACTCCACTTATCAAAGCCACAAAAATGAGGAATATAGAGGTAGTGGAACTTTTGCTGGATAAAGGAGCCAAGGTTTCTGCAGTGGAAAAGGTACTTTCTTTAAACACACTTACAACATAACACACACCTGTATAGAAAAAGTTATTCTATAGTGTTTTATTTGAGTGATCTTGGGGTTTTCTTTTTTACCCACTCACTTTGGAGCACCTTTTGAAATAGTTCCTTTTTAAGTCTGTCAATTACTGCAATTAGTAAATTCTGTGTTACCCTTCCCTCAGAAAGGAGACACGCCCCTCCACATCGCCATCCGAGGGCGAAGCCGAAAGTTGGCCGAGCTGTTGCTGAGGAACCCTAAAGATGGCCGCTTGCTGTACCGCCCCAACAAAGCCGGAGAGACGCCGTACAACATCGACTGTACCCACCAGAAAAGCATCCTCACGCAGATATTTGGAGCCAGTACGAACACATTACTCCATTTCAATCGGAAAGAAATTGTGTGACAAGAGTAGCTCACACCCCTTGATGTTCATTCAACCTTTTTCTCTCGTTACATTCTCCCCTCTTTTTCTCTCTCTCTGTCTCTCCCTCTATTTCTCTCTCTTTCAGAACACCTCTCCCCCTCCGAGTCAGATGGAGACATGTTGGGTTATGACCTGTATAGCAGTGCTCTAGCAGACATCCTCAGCGAGCCCACCATGCAGCCGCCTATCTGTGTTGGACTGTACGCCCAGTGGGGCAGTGGCAAGTCTTTTCTTCTTAAGAAACTGGAGGGTAAGTTAAGCCCCACAACCTGCAAAACTATTCTATTACAAAGAAAGAAAGTTCCTAATTGTTGACAGTGGCCTTTTCTCTGTTCCTCCAATTCCTCCATTACACTTAAAGTTACATACATATGCTCTCATAGTATCTTACATTTTAACTTCTACTCTTTACATATCTGGCATAAGATTCTTATTTGACTAATTTTGAATCTTCCTCTTGTCCGTCAGATGAGATGAAGACCTTCGCAGGCCAGCAGATAGAGCCATTGTTCCAGTTCTCTTGGCTGGTTGTCTTCTTGACCCTGCTACTCTGCGGCTCAGTGGCTGTGGTTCTGGGCTTTACCGTTGACCCAAAGTTGGCAATCGCCGTCTCCCTCAGCCTCCTCGCCCTGCTCTACATCTTTTTCGGTGAGGACACAAACGAGATAGAAAAATGCAGGACTGGACAGTCACCTCGGAGAGAAGCAGCCTCATTGGAAGGGGTTGAATTTACATGATAGAATATTTTTGTACTTTTGTGTATATTTGGTTATTTATTGAAAGCTGCTAGATCCAACTTAAAATAAGTTCTAGAAAATAGATTATTTTTTTATTCATTTCAACAAAGTGAACCTTTTCTGTATGATGCTATTCAAACCGTTTTGCACACTAGAGTGTGCCATTGTACCACTTTTGATGGACTTCTTAACTCAATTGTAAATTGAGTAGAATTGTAAGTTGATTGTGATTTTTTTTTTTTGCAGAAGAGAACTTGCATATCTTTACAAATAGAACTTAAACATTGTAATCATTAACTAATTTGAATCACCTCCCTACAAAAGCTAAAGCATTTCCCTCACCTCTTTTTTGTCTCCAGTGTTGGTGTACTTTGGCAGTCGTCGTGAAAGGGAGAGCTGGCACTGGGCGTGGGTCATCAGCACGCGTTTGGCTCGCCAGGTGGGCTACCTGGAGCTGCTGCTCAAACTGATGTTTGTCAACCCGCCTGAACTCCCAGAGCAGACCACCCGCGCACTGCCTGTCAGGTGACAAGTCACAAACACACACACAGTCGCTCAGTCACCGTTGATTCCTGTCAGTTTGTATTAGTTGAGGTTTGTTCGTTTCTGTAATCACAGTCTTAAAGGTGCACTATGCAGTTTCAAGGGAGGATGATTTGTTTATGTTTGCGGAGCCTGCAGTTAGTTTACAAAACATATTTACTCTACATGTAATTCTTAGTTTGCAATAATTATATAATCATCATTTAAAACAAAATTATTACACGGCACCTTGAACCATATGTAAGATTAGAATACATATGTTTGTAAACAAAATGCCCTGCTGCTGTAAACAACAACAGTGAGACAGTAACTTTTCAGGAAGCTTTTTAATCTCAAACAGTGTTCCAGGGATCCAATTTTCCTTTCAGGAATGTTGGGTTCAGTTATGAGAATACACCTTAGAAGATGTTCACTTCTCTCACACTAAGTTACATTGTGCACCATTAACAACTCAACCTTTGCACCTTTAACAACTTTGTTAACGTGAATAGTTTATTCCCTGTCCTATCTAATTTGTTTTTTCATCTGTAACCAAAGAAGTCCTATCTCCTTCTCGCATGTCACACAGGTTCTTGTTCACGGATTATAATCGTCTGTCCAGTGTCGGAGGGGAGACCTCCATAGCTGAGATGATTGCCACGCTCTCAGATGCCTGTGAGAGGGAGTTTGGCTTCATGGCCACCAGGCTCTTTAGGGTTTTCAAGAACGATGAGATCCAAGGTGAACTCACTCTCTTTGGCTTTAGATGTACATGTCATGTATTGAAATTCCAGCCAGCACACACAAAGTCACATCAATCTTTTTATTCAGGATCTTAGGAAATATATATGAGCTCTGTAGTTTTTGCTGACTAAAGATTTTAAAATGTGAAATACGTATATCCCTGTTCGATAAGGTTAAAATAGTTTCCCCAATCAGGTTTCTTATTATCAATATTTATTCAATAAACTGCAAAATAAGTTTGATGCCGTGTGAAATTACTTTAAAGAGCAACATTCAGTTTTTATAAGAAATTATAACCATTATTTTCTGTATTAATTACATACCTCAAATGATCTCAATATGTGGAGATTGAGGTCAATCCAGTCTGTATAATGAAGCTTTTCTTAGTGTTTTGTTCTCGAAGTGCATCTCTCTCACATTATTCTCTACCTTCCTCTCATACTCAGGTAAAAAGTGGAAGAAAACCTGCTGTGTTCCCTCCTTCGTGCTGTTTTCCGTGAGTCTGGGATGCCTGCTCACCGGTTTGGCCCTGTTGGCCATCTTTAAGGTGGGTTATAGCAATGAACTGGCCATCCTGCGTGTAAACAGCATATGATCTGGATGCCCCAGTAATCACTAAAATGCTTTTGTATTTCCCAGGTGGACCCTGACAACTTGACGGTTAATGCAGTGCTGATAGGTATGGCCAGTGTGGTGGGCCTTGCCTTACTGCTCAACTGTAGGACGTGGTGGCAGGTGGCCGACTCCGTCCTCAACTCCCAGAGGAAACGGCTGCACAGTGCTGCCAACGACTTGAATAAACTCAAGAGTGAAGGATTTATGAAGGTAGACTAATACACTTTAGTCATTGTACTCAATCATGGATGAATGGAAACCCTCGACATCTTGTTATCATGGTTTTCCTTTTGCTTATGAAGTTATGAAGCTGTAGTTACTAATCCAATCATGGCAAACAAAATTGATTTGAACCATTGGTTTTCTCACAATAGGTCTTGAAGCATGAAGTGGAGCTAATGTCAAAAATGGCCAAAACCATTGATGGCTTTACCCAGAACCAGACACGCATGGCTGTCATCATCGACGGACTGGACGCCTGCGAGCAGGACAAGGTTCTGCAGATGCTAGACACGGTGAGTGTTTGCACGTGCTTCTGTGCATGGGCAGCTCACTCTTTTTAACGAGATAATATGAGGGAATTACTTCCTCAAACATCTGTCACTCAAGACATTTTAAAGCCACTAGACAGAACATTGTAGAGCAGCTGGCGTGTGGCCTTAACTTTCAATGGGTCTATCACCTGTGCACACAGAGCCCACACTTCTCCAGTACAGCTGCATCAACTCGCCTCCAAGTTTATATTCTTCCTACCAGCTGCTCTAATAGAATTTCCTTTGGCAAAATATTATTTGGTGAAGCAATCCCAGAGAAGATGGCAACCTCCTGTGTGCTAATGTAATGTTCTCATTGCTGCAAGCACCTTCTCCTCACTCTGACACCAACTTCTGTTCAGAGGGATTCAAACACAGCTGTACCATATGTTTTCTGCATGACACACAAATCAGTACATTTTTCCCCTTTTCTCCTTCATGTGCATTTAATATGCATATACCATGTGATGGGGCCTTAGCTGATGGTGCAGAGGTTCAACATCCTGTGGGTGCTGGTCATGGGGGTTAACACACCATGTATGCTTGTAGAACAAATCGCTGTCCTGTGACACTTGGACAATGTCCCTAAGTCAGCAGAGTGGAAATCCCCAACACCATGTGCTGCAGATCTCACAGAGGTCATTAAATGTAATTACTACAGCTGACTGTTGCCTCGAGCTGTCATGTTCTGGATTAGATTGTAAACTAGCCATATTGACATTGAAGGCGTTCCACACAGGGATCTACAGTGCTGAAGGTTTTTCACATGACTGAACTAAATCAGCCCAAAACTCCCTCAGACCTCCTTCTGGAGAGCATCACTAAAAGTAGTGATGACAAACAGTAGTGCAACAGGCTGATCTCATAGTGTCCAAATAGGTTTTATGTAATAACAAAAAAGGTGGTGAAAGATGTCCTTTATGTATTTGTTTTCATTGGGAGAGGCCAAAAATCAACCAAGGTAGATGATATAGTCACTCTTATCAGTCTATCTCTATCTAAACTCATTTAAGATTTCCTTCTTATTCCAGGTGAGGGTACTCTTCTCCAAAGGCCCTTTTATCTCCGTCTTTGCCAGCGACCCCCATATTATCATCAAAGCTATCAACCAAAACCTCAACAGTGTGCTGAGAGACTCCAACATCAACGGACACGACTACATGAGAAACATCGTTCACCTGCCAGTTTTCCTCAACAGCAGAGGCCTCAGTACGGCCAAGAAGCTCTGCTTGGCAACCCCTACCAATGGAGACGCATTGCCTACTGAGGGTAAGGACTAATACAGATATACGACACATTGTGTTGTGTACACATACATGGACGATTGCACATAGTTTTAGGACATTACGGGCATAAAGTAGGTTGAGAAGATATAGTTGTACTTGAATAGACATCTGCTATTTGGTGTTGTTTTATTATTCAAAAGCATTAGTCAGCTGTCATTACCTATGCCTTTTACTCTCTCTCTCTCTAGGATGGAATGAAGACATGGACAGGAAGATCTCTCAGACTAGCGTGGGCCCAGACCAGGCCAAGCTGGGCAGCAAGAACGCCTTAAACCGCAGGGTAACAGCTATTCAAGTCAAGTTTATTTTTATTGACCAATATCGAATACTGTACATGTTTTGTTGGGGGCTACAGCCCCACATCAGTGGTTCTCGACCCCACCCCAGCTCTCTAACCATGGCACATGTCATAGACAAAATACCTTTTGTCTATGTGTCATCAAAAGGCTATTCAAATGAGTCCCCCCATTTTAGGTTGACTGGAGGATGGAGTATAAGTTGTCGGTGGAAGAATGGTAATTATAATAGACGGTTATAGAAATACATGTACAAGACTATAATTGCAGTACGTCCAAATCAGATATACCAAGAACAAGGTATTATTTACTTATCAACCCAAATTGTTAGACACAGTCCACACACCACCTTGACCCATAACAGCCAAATCAAAAGTGCCTTTTGATGCAAAAGTAAAATGGAGACTAATGTATTGTGTATAGAAAGAGTAAATTCCCCAAATCGCACTTTCCGACTACACTCATGTTATCTGGAAATATCATAAAAGCAGGAAATGATGGCTTGATGTCCTGACATCAGTCAAAACTAAATTAAAATGGTAAACAAACATTGGATTAGGGTTAAATATGCTGCCTTTAAACCCCTCAATGCTCTCCCTTTTGGTCCGCCTCCTTGAAGGTGGGCAGGAGGGGGGTATTAGTACAGGCGCAGTGTTGGCAGGCTGCGCAGAGGCCAGAGCACAGAAGGAGACAACACTAAGACAAAGGGAGAGAGGTGCTCGGTGTGCGGCCAAGGTTCCTGGTGTAATTGATGTAATGACTGTTTATCCTTCCTGCTGCGTTGCCACAGCCTAATGACGAGGCCTAGCAGCAGTGGGTCCCTGTGACAAAACACTTGCACCAGGTCTGCTGGCAGGAGGCTAAGTGACTCCGCTGCTGTCGCTGATGCCTTCCTTCCCCCCCTGTGAGACCTTCCCACTACCCGCCTCCCTCTCTTGTTTGTTTGTTTGTTTGACATTTGTTTGTACCCCGGGCTTATCTAGTACCCTCAATTATTGGTGTTGGCCCTTTCATAATAAGGACAACATGCTCTTTTTATTTGCCCTCCCAGCTCTTGGCAGGAGGGTCTCTCTCTCTCTCTCTATCTCTCTCTCTCTCTCTCTCTCTCTCTCTCTCTCTCGCTCTCGCTCTCGCTCTCTAAAAGTGGAGATTAAAATGAGAGCAGGAGGGGGAAATTAATTAGTCGCTCTCAATTTTCACGTGGCTTCTCAAGTTGCGGATGACACTAGGAGTATCTCTGCCATCTTATTTCCATTCAGAATGAAATGAATCTGGTTTAAAAGGATAATATTTGTAACCAGCATTAGAAAAATAAAGCTGAGTCGTTTTCTGACATAATGATTGACCGGTGCATCAGTAGAAGCAGTAGAAGTAAACAAATACACAAACAATCCTCTAAAAGAACCCATAAAGCTGTTAAACTACAGTAAAAAAATGTGCCCGCACAGTTGGTATGGTAGACCTTTTCAGTTCTGACTGGCGGCCATATGTTTCATCTGTCAGAGAAAGAGGTCATGGGACTGGCGTTACCACTTCAAAGTCAACCAAAAGCCCCGTCTTGGCTCATGACCCATGGCAGCTGTCTGATATCATCACAGATGTTCTCCGGTAGATCTGTGTCAATAGCTTGTCTGTGTATGTCATGACTGTTCAGCTCTGGACAGTGGCTCTTTTCATTTTTGTTTGCAGTCACAGAAAGTTATATGTTTTTCTCCTGAAAAGATAAAAGACAATCAAGAGGGCAAAGAACAAGCTGGTCATCAATGTGTTTTTCATTCATTTGATTCTATGCTACTATGTTTTAGAAGTTGGGAACCATGTATACGTATATACTCAATATTCAAGCATAATACTAAGCAGTGACATGGACTGAGATCACATGTTGACCCTGACATGGCTGCTCTCCTGTCTCATGATGCTTGCAGCAGTGCATTCAAACCCTCAGCAAGGGTCAAGAGTAACATTCTACA
Source organism: Ammodytes marinus (assembly GCF_949987685.1). Lineage (NCBI taxonomy): Eukaryota > Metazoa > Chordata > Actinopteri > Uranoscopiformes > Ammodytidae > Ammodytes > Ammodytes marinus. The sequence goes on along the minus strand of NC_137219.1, from coordinate 13,486,730 downwards.
TTAAGTGTGTCTTTAGAAACAGTAAATGTTTAAGTTCCCTGTACAGTAGTTAAATGTCTCCTGTGGCTTAATTGTTTTTACAGCTTAACTGCTCTTTAATTCCCACCAATATACTTTTTTTATTTGCACTCTGACAGGATTTCTTACTATTTATATTATAAAAATGTCACTTTATATAACCGGATCCTTGATTTGATGGATAGAAGTTGCATTAAAAAGACAAATGAAAGTCTTGGAGACTGTTTCCGGAAACATGACTAATCCTAATATGCAAAATTTACGTTTTTTCTTTGACAAAATTAATTTTGGTTTTCTCCTTTGCTTCACTCACTCTGTTAAGGACACATACCGCCGTCGGCAGATGCAGAGGACCATCACCAGACAAATGTCCTTCGACCTGACCAAGCTGCTGGTGACTGAGGACTGGTTCAGCGACATCAGCCCACAGACCATGAGGAGGCTGCTCAACATTGTTTCAATAACAGGTAGAAGAATAAAACCCTATTCTGCCTTTGCACCACCTTCAACTTGTAATATCAACAAAGTAAATATGCTCTTTACAGTAAAACCAGTTGTTTAGCCCTAATTGAACTCATTCAAGGGAATTGGATAATTCACTTCACAAAACCACTTAGGAAATATTACTCGGTATGGGTGAGGGGAAAAATAGCTCGGATATAATTTGATTGTAGACCAGTCAGAGAAATTTGGTTAAATGTTTTTTTATGAGGATTACGTTAAGCTGGCAAGTTTAGTCATACCGCGACGATCAGGAGGGTGCACACTGCCTTGTTTTCTCAGTCAGATTGGCAGAAAGAGAAGACATCTGTAATCCTCTGCTCCATTGTTGACAGGTCGTCTGTTGCGGGCCAACCAGATCATCTTCAACTGGGACCGGCTGGCGTCTTGGATCAACCTGACAGAAGAGTGGCCTTACAGGACATCATGGATCATCCTCTTTTTGGAAGAGAGTGACGGAGTGTCTGACCAGGTCGCTCTCAAGACCATCTACGAGAGGTACATGCAAACACGCACGTATACACGTACACATGCAAACACGCACGTATACACGCGTACACACACACACACACACACACACACACACACACATACACACACACACACACACACACACATACAAGCGCACACACGCACAGATACTAGTCTGTTACCCCTCCGGTAGTTATTTATGTGATCTAGAAAGTGGCTTATTCAATTCACCTCTCTGTAGCGTACTTTTTAACGTAAGATAGAATGGAAATGGGGTCACTTCAGTGTAGTCTTAAGTTCCAAGCATCATCAGTCAGATGCTGAATACCTGCAGAGTTGAATTTTGGTCCTGACCTTCCTGAGGAGTTCATGCATTTAGGACAAAATGTAAGAGTTGTGGTCAATACACTTTATTTAAATTTGTATGATGGTTTAAATACTGATACAGTAACTTTGACCAGCAGGTGGCAGTAGAGGATTTTGTTTTCCATGTGCGTTTCATTGGTCCACAGTTAACTGGCAGTGGGTTGTGAGCGCCACACTAATTGGCAAATGACGGACAGATTTAGTCATTTATTATATTACAGCCTGGACTGCTCCTAAATCCATGAAGAGACACATTTCCTTGTAAAATGGACGCTCAGGCATCTTTGCTTGAGCAGTGAAGGAAAAAAGGCCTTGTACCTCTCCACTTGTGTGTATACTACTGTATGACTGCTCATGCCTTTTTGAATGTGTGTGGTCGAAGATGCTTTTAGGCGTGCACACCGCAGATAAGAGGAGGGAGGCCGACACAGGCCGAGTCGCTGGGTTCGGGTGCTGTTGTGCATCAGTCGTTGGCCTTTAAAGGTTGCACTCTGTCACAATACACTAGTGCCTACGACTCCTGCGGCAGGGAAGTGTCACAGACTGTTACTGTCAGCCAGTCAGCCAGCGAGATTCAGCAGACAACCCTCCCCCCATCTCAAAGGCTACCTCATTAGACCAGGGTTTTTGCTGTTTGGCTTTGAAACGACAATAGGCATTACCTTCCACATATTTGTATGGCAGTTAAGTGTTACATGGGACGTGTGCAGTGCAGTATGAGGAGAGGATATAGCACAAGGTAGAAGATTAGAGGCTACCTGACTTGACTGGATATGAGGATCTTTGCCTCTTTTAGATGTGTTCATTTAAGTGGAGACATATGTGACTGCACCTTTTCTATTGCATCTTTATCATGTTTAGTGGAAAACCTAAAGAAAATGGTAAAATTGGACTTTTACCAGATAGAAGAAGAATGATTGTGTTAGTAATACTGGGACTTATACACTTGGGATAGCCCTACAATTCTGCAGTGTTTCTACATCGACAAAAGGCCTGGTTTCAAGTGCTGCCTTTATCACACTGTTCATTAGACTTAATATAGCCATCATCTTGTTTTCGACCAACGGTCCTGTCTTTCTTTATCTTCCCCCTCACTGGGTGTTTTTTTCCAAATGGCTGCTCTGTTCCACAGTGGCCGTCGGAGAAGCGGCCTTAATGATGATGACAGGAAGCCTCAAACATGCTGAACACAACGCCTTTGCCTAGAGGCCTTATCTCTCACACTAATCTTCCGCTGATAAGATTCAGGCCTCTGTCTGTGTTTCTTTTTCTGTCTCTCTGCTCTGTTCTTCCTCTTTCTTATGATCTGAAGCTCTTTAGGTCCCTTTTTTGTTCTGGATGAGATACTATTTTTCCCTTGGCGATGGATGGGCACTTGACTTGGCCTCTTAGAACCTCAGGCCCCTTCTCCCGACTGTCTGCCTGGCTTGAGAAATGGATAGCTACTTTTTTGCTTTCCTTTTCAGCAGTGTATATATGAACACGCACCTGTGTGTGTGCACACACACATTATCACCTCTTTTTCTGTAGCTTCAATTTCGACCAGTGGACAATTTCCTGTAACTAGTATCTTTTTTTGTTTAATTCTTTTTACCACAAACCAACGTAGTTCCGACCTCATGTCTGTGCTTTGTCTGTGTTTTAGCATCCATACATGTGTACGGCTTGTTGTGCTCAACCATTTTTACACAGCGGAACTGCACATCCCCTGAGCGTTACTAAGTGAATATATTAGTGGTGAAGTGAACGTGGGGGTGAGTCAGCCCCTTATAGGTCAACTGTCGCCCTGCATCTCAGTCACAAGGCAGCATGGTCTTCCTCTTCTATCCTCTCCTCTTTGTAAGGCATGCTACAGCTCAGTAAGCTACAGACCACAGAGCATCAGAAATATTATATTTTTTAAACATGGTCTACATACCAACCATACTAAGTCATTTCTTTAAAGGTAAAAAGTAAATAAAATGCATGTGTAGTCCTTTCCCGAGGCCCTTTTTCAAATTAGGCTCAGATTCAAGTGACGGCCTCAGTTTAGACTTTAAGCCCTACCTACCTTTCTAAATTAAAACAAAATGAACCCATACAGTACTAAACCATGGGAACGTATATTGCACAGAGTGCCTCTCAGTGATGAAGGTTACAGCTACTCTCCATGACATGCATCTGAACTCCTAGAGAAGAGGAGAAAAAAATAGAAGCACTCACCCGCCTTCACCCTCGTATCTCACACAAACACACACGCTTTCAATGCGGCTAAAAGCTGTTTTTAAGCAACTTGCCTGGCAATAACAAGCGTCCATGAAGGGCTGTGAAGTGTCATTGTAGGACATGGCGTGAAAAGAAATGTGTAGCGCTAATTCCCATAGCGGGGGTGAGGCCAGCACAGCCTTCCTAATCTGATGGAGAATGTGTAATCGGTTAATAACCTCAGCGATTTCTATCATTAACGGTAAGACCGGGGGCGGCCTAGACTAATGCAAGGTAGCAAGGGGGGGAAAGAACTCTGTAACAAAGATGGCACTGTCTGTAGGAGATATTGGCCCCAAGCAATCAAGCTTACTCACAAAGCATAGCGAAAATGTTTGTCTCACTATATCTGGAGAGAAAAACGACATATTACACCTAACTCTGTGAGCCATCGTTGTGGCCTCCCTGGCACACACAGACAGAAACGCAAACGGAAAACAAAAGTGTTTTGGACTGGCCCTCATGTATTTGTAACCGTCAAATTAACAACCCTAAATCTGTGTTTCCAACGCTGTTTTTTTGTCACAAGTAAATTGAATTTGGAGCCTGCAGCCTTGTGACTATCATTCTCAGCTAAATCTTTTCTTTCCTCTCTGTGTCATGTCTTCTCAGGAACTGTTTCTTGTTTTAGCTGCCATTAGAGACTTAATGACTACAGCTACCCTAGCTCTCTCCTGCTTCATGGTTATTGCTTTAAAGGCAGCCCTGCCATTTCTAAAGACTGTTAATGGGGCTTTTGTAATTTTGTATTTCCTTGATGTTGTTTATAGTCATTACATTACATTTAGCAATTTAGTGGAATCTCTTCAGTAGAGTGACTTCAAGCGACTATGCAAGAACAGGTTCTGGATGTTGCTCAAGGACACTCTTGTTGGATACATGGCTGTGGTTTTGATCTTTGCTGTTTGTGGAAATATATTCATGTTTATCATTTTCATTCTGTAAAATATAATGGATAAAAATTGGCACAAAGGATATTTTAAGTAGCAGACCTATACCCGTTTTCCCATGGCTAAAGAAATCACAATTTTGTGTGGGCATGGGAATGGTTACACCCAGTATTTAGACCGGGATCAATTGAATCTGCAGTAGAGGTCAGATATGGTCATCCTAATAAAGTCAGTGATGATCGACTCGTTAGATTTGGTGGAAAAGCAGCACTAGTGACATGTTGGGTAAAACATATTGAAGAGAGAAAGCTCAGAGGTTCAATTACAAATACCAGCATTGAAATACAGTATGACTCACCTTCAAGGACTTTTAAAGGGCTGCTAATGCAGTCTTTAGGCACCGTTGTCAGTCAATGTCTCTAATTATGAGGTTGTTATTTTTCTTATTAGTTTGTAAGGAAAACAGTGCTGTACTTGGTTGGAGCGGGTTAACATATTTGGGCCTAATGATGTACGGGGGCAGGCTCCTCGGAGAGTTTATTCCTGGACGCCCAGATCCCCTTTTCAGCTTTAGGAAAAAAATAAAAAGTGTCACTGGTCCACTGAGCAGGTTCCTCCACTGCTCTGACATCTGGTGCCCTTGTCTGTGCCAGGATGCCCCCGCTGCACTCAGGAGTGTGATTCTGGCGCCGCACCTGAATCCTCCGTTCATTACACACCCACACATGCATACACACAAACAAACTATTGCATGCTGTAGTACACTCATGACACTCTTACACACAAATTGATGCTAAAATGCATGCATGTGGTAAGTGAAACAAGCACACATGCACTATAATACTATTTTCAGCTACAAACGCACACACACACACACACACACACACACACTCACAAAACTCTCACACCAGTGCAAGAAGAACATATGTCACCCCCAACTCCTATGAGAATCAGTGTAATTATTCAGACCCTGAGATGCAGGCTGCGTTCAACAAACACTCATACAAACACTTTTACACGGTGCAGGAAGCAAAACACAGCAGATAAATAGTTGTTGCGTAAAAAGTGCTCTTCTTCCGGTGTTTCTGTATTTGCTTGTATTTGTATGTACAAATCCCTCACCCCCTCTTTCCCTCTGCTTGGTTTGCCTGACCCTGCATTCATCCACCAAACAATCCCCCTATCAGAGACATGACTAGGGCCAGGCACTTCTTCAACACTTCAAAACTTTTCCTTTTTTTTCACTAATCGCACTCTGAATGAATTTGTAGCCAGGCAATCCAGTCTTAATTAGAGAGACTCTTATCCCAAGTACTGAAACATTAAAATGACGCTCTCTTCATTCAGGATTACTTTAATTGGCACAATTATTATAATTTGGTTGCAATTATGTGCCGGGATAAAAGTGCTGTTCCAAAGCTCATGCGGGTGATCTCCTTTATGTGGAATCCTTTAATAAGCTCTTAAATATCTTTATGCTAAAAAAAAAAAAAAAAAAGGCGAGATTCTATTCTTTTCTCATGATGAATACTTTTGAACTCCTCCCGCCCTCAGATGAAAAGTCTTTGTTCTTTATTCGCAGCCTATTGTTCCTGTGAATTCCGGTTGCATTCGTGACACTTTTTATCATCTAGATGCACGGCAAATGCTCAAAACTGTTTTTTTTATCTGCTCTCTTTGTCCTCATCTGAGCGAGACCATTGTCCCATGTGCTAAATCCCTCCAGGAGGTATTTCAGTGAAAGGAAACTGGTAATGCCATCTCTCATTGCACTGCCTCTTGCCCAAAAGGCCTGAAATTGTGTGTGCATTTGTAAAGAGACTGGTGTGAAGTCAGCTATGTCTCAATAGATTTCTGGCTCCACCGTTGATAGGACACCGACATTGATTCTTCAGCAGAGTGCTGACGGACCACCTGACTGACAAGAAGATAAGGCAGACGTAGACAAAAAAGGAAGTATGGTAGGTGTGAGATGAAGATGGAAAAAGGGAGAGGGTTGGTATTAGATAAGAAAGGGCATTAAGAAAGAGTGAGAAGAAAAGAGAGAGCAGTCTCAGGAGGTAACATGAGGTAAAGGGAATCAAAGTGTTTGCATACTGTAGAGGATCAGTCCAGATACCAGCAGGATTACTGCTGGACGAGTTTGCCATAGGTGTGCAGTGTCTCTCGGGTGTATTCCAAGCCCCAGGTAATACTGCTGCTCCAAGCTCTGGATAGTCCAGGTGGTGGACACACACACACACACAGACTCATGCACATGTCCACTGGGTCGCACATGGCTGTTTGTACAGATACACTGGTGTGTGTGTGTGTGTGTGTGTGTGTGTGTGTGTGTGTGCCCCCGAGCCTGCATTGTCGTTCTTCCATCCCTCAGGTGTTTGGCCGTGGTGACTCATTCATGAATCGGCCACAGCCAGCTCCACCAACACTCAACCCCCAATGAGCTGCTCGAAATTTATATAATAAAATAAACGGCCAACGTGTACAGGTGACACAGGAGGAGGTGGTACATGTGTGTGTGCAATGTTTATTTTATTTTATTGTGTAAGCATGTCCATGTATTTGTGTGTGGACAGGAGGCTACAACGTGAGGACGGAAAAAAACGTCACGAAGCATTCTTTGTTCGAAAATCCTTAAAGCCTTTTTCATTTCTGCCTGTAAACCGAGGTCGAAGGATTAGGCTAATTGGTCAGAAACAAGAGAACCGCTCTGTTCCCCTTTTTTTTATTGTCTAAACCATAAAGAATCATTTCGAATGCAATAAAAGACTCTTCTACACCTCATACTGGCTTCTGCTTTTTAGTCATAGTCATACATCATTGACGACAAGGTTGGATTAACCTTTTAAAATGTGACACTGAGATGGAAGGGAAGGAGCGGAGCTGCGGGCAGAGAAGCACACATCTATCTGCCTGATACTCTGCTATTTCTGTGGTGTTGAGCATTATTGCTGATCTCTCTCCCACTCTGCTTGTCTCTCTGTGCTGGAACTGCTGGAAGTTGGGGGGCTGATTATAAATAGCAGCGCAGGGTTGCAAGAGGGCCAGCACTGACCTTTAAGTGGACAACGAGATTTGCCACTCAGCCGCTGCGGGAGCCACGGGCACACTTGATAGTTACTCACACACATTTGTACACACACACACACACACACACATACACACGTTAGCATCCTGGCCCTTTAAAACTCAATGGAGGTCAAGCCCTCTGCAGAAACCATACTATAATGGCAGAGAGTTATTAGCAAGTGAGCTAACCCAAAGAAGGTGAATTGAAGATTGAGCTGATCCTGCCTGCATTGAATCCCCATCTTTTATGTTAAAGCAGCTTTTCAATTTGGCACGTGATCATGCTACCAGCCCCTGTGTAGCTTAAGGATTTTGGTTTTTCTGATTCGTCTGCTGGGGTCTCTCAAGCAATGAGATTGAGGTTCTAAAGAAAGTTCTGTAATTATCAGAAGAGGCTTTTCCCCGCTGCCTCTGACAGCGTGCTCTCTTTGTCTGGCTCTTTCTCTGCCATGCTTGTGTGCTCATTGACAGTCTCCTATCCCTCCCTCATCTTATTTCTGATGCACACATCCCACTCTGTGAAGTTAATCGGAGGATTACTGGTTCCGCCTGAGAATCCCAAGCTCTATTTGTCAAATTCATCACTCACCAGTATGGATTTCAGCTCCATAACAGACTTATTCCAGATGCATTATCTGCTGCAGAATTGCACATTTGTGTTCACTTTAGCAGTCCACCCCACTTAACTGTGCATCATATGCCCTATCAACTGGCCATTACAGCTATCAAACAACCACATGCGCTGATATGAACTCCATGGTGCAATTAGTGTCAAAATTAACAAACTCTGCCATGGCCCTAGGATGCTCCAAACTCCCCTCCGATGCATAAATCACCAAGCTGAGGTTAAGTGTTTTACTATTTGTCAAGAATGAGGCCTTAGTTACACTGAGTGGAGGGTTCAGTTAAGGTTTTTGAGGTCTGGAACAAGGAGGCTCCATTTCGGCGCAACACATGAGTTTAATCAACATTTCACGGAACCACTGAAAGTCCTGAGCTCGTCACAAAGGGAGGCTGCTCGCTCCGAAGCCGCTCGGTTTTTATCAGCCTGGTGTTTCCCATTAGCCTGCTTGTCTCTGTGGTTTGCTTTGGGATGCACAGGTCCAGTTTAGTACAAGAGAGTTCCAATTATTGGACTAAACTTTGCCACGAATGTATATGGAAAGCAGACGCTGCCACAAGTTGTCAGTTGGCACTGCCAAGACTAGGACGCAAGCAGAGCGAAAGCTAGAGACTGAGGGGAAAGCAGAGACGTAGGGTGTCCACATTACTCTAAGCATTTGATTCATATCAAGAAAATACGTCTGGATTTTAAGGAGACAAAGAACATGGCGTCATGTGAAAGTGAAAACATATTCTTGCTCTCCCTCTCTGCCTTTGGGGTGGCGGAGACTTTGGCAGCTCCGTCTGTAACAATAACCTCTGTCAGCACTGATGCTGCAAGTCCACGCGCCAGCTTGCTGGTCTGTCCATTGTTTCCCTGAGAAGGCCTCACTGGGGGGAGAAACCGTGCCAGCGACTGTGACATGACTCTGACCAGGAGAGGAATGTGCCGGACCCGGGCCTGGTTAACTTCTTCACCCACACACTGTTCTACAGGCCACAGTGTCTGACATTGAAACTCTTGAGCTTCTCAAACACAATGTGCACAGGCATTTGTCTGTTCTTCAGGCATCTCTCTCTCTGTCTTTGGGTCCCTTTATGGAAATGTTTTGCCGCAAGACCACCTCTTTGTGGCGTGTGCACATGTCATCTGTACGCATGGAGGGCAGCTGTAAAGTAAAGTCAAGAGGCTCATTCACACTTTCAGTGCCCAAAGTGGATGTAAGGGATAGAGATGAATTCTGCTCAGTCCCGTCAGCTGCATCGTGTGGGAGGTTGAGAGGAGAAGAAAGGCAATGCTCCAGTCAGCTTTGGGACCTATTAGCATTTGGATAAGCCCAGAAAGCTCCCAGTAGCCACGCCACACAGAGAGTGGTTGGGCCTAAGCGCCCGTATTGCCGCCGTTATAAGCTGGGTCCTGTCAATGGAGCCATTGTGCAGGAATGGCTGCCGGGGTGCCTGAAGGCCTTTATCTCACTCTTCCTTGGTCTGCCTGAAAGTAGTTTGCCCGTTTCCTTGGCACTCCAAGTCGAGCATCAATCTTGTCATTTAGCAACTGATTGCTGATAAGAATGGCTTTGTTCATTTTGTCCTCCTCATCTGTTCACTGTGAGGATGACTAAGTCTGAAGCAATTTCTGTCAATTGCTTAATGCCAAGGCCAACGACTCATTATTAGTTATCTGTAAAAGATGTAATTTGTAGTGGTCAAAACTCATTGACAAACTGCTGTTGTTAGTCAATGGGTACTGTTTTTTCTGTAACACCATGTAGTTCAACATGTTAGCAAGCATGGTCTAGTCATTCTGTTCCTTCTTTCCTTTTTCTATGATATTCCGTATCAACTTTCAACTTTAAAATCTTACAAGGCTACTGTTGAAGTTTTGAGTTCCACTTTATATCTGGCCAGCCGTTCCTGCAGAAGTGTCTGTCCAAATCAACTGGGAACGTCAGGAATGGACCTCTGACTCTCTGACTCTCTGGCTCTCTGCTTTTCTCTTTCCATCTGTCTGGCTGTAACTCAGTGAGGGATGTCCTTGATTTGTTCTTCTCACCAACTCCTGGTCGTCTTGGAAGACACAGCTGTTGGTGTGACTGCGTGTCTGCAGTGTACAACAGCAGGCTAGAGCAAACATGCAAGGAAAAAACGTGTGTGCAATTTTAGCAAGCTGCATAACATGTCTCTGTTTTCTGAGGGAATCTTACTGGGATAATGAAGCTGGAGATGGAATGGTTTTCATTACAATTAGTTTAATTATCAACTGTACATCTATTTAGACTATTACATGTATGTATGAAAAAAAACAGAAGTAGTCGAAAGTGTCTATCACTTCTTGAAATGCATCATTAAAATTGTTTCATTATTGTTGTCAATTCATAGTTTTTGCATAATCAGACGTAACTGTGTACAAACCATTGAGTTATGTTGGATGATCCTATAAAAAGACTCCTAAGAAAGTCTTAAGAGGGTGTTCTCTATATAGCAAAAGGAAGTGCCGTGTTTGTGTGCACGTGTGTGTGTGTGCGTGTGTGTGTGTGTGTGTGTGTGTGTGTGTGTGTGTGTGTGTGTGTGTGTGTGTGTGTGTGAGTCACTGGCTCCTGTTGGTCTGTGTCTGCAGACCCACAAATAAACAGCAGTAAGCCAGCTGGAAATGGGGAAAAGCACAGGCTTCTCTCAGTCTGTATACGGGTTAATACAGTTCATGGGAAAAAGGAACCAAACACCCACACGTACTGTACATGTGCATGCACATGCGCACACATACAAGCCTTCCAACCTAAATCTTTGCCTTTAATTGTCCCCATCCACAGTGTACAGGTGTATGCAATGGACATTACACAGTTGTTTCTATCGATGTGATTTGAATCAGCACCAGCCCTGTTCACTGGTGATGTGTGTGTGTGTGTGTGTGTGTGTGTGTGTGTGTGTACGTGCTTGTGTGCAGGTAACATCTGTGCCTTCAGAGTCCCCACTCATCCTCTTCAGCAGAGGTCACATGAGTTTGGTTCATGTGTGCCAACATGGAGCTTCCTTGACCTTTTGGGTCTTGTTAAAGGTTCTAATGGAAGAAACACTGAGAGGGCTTTGTCTACTGGAGCCCAGCTGTGCCTCTGTGTCCTCCCTGCTCACAGCTCATTCTCTCTTCTGTCGGTCCGTACCGGCGGTTGTTTGGGGACAGTGGGGCTGGGGGTGACCCACCTGGGCTGGTGTGCTGAGATGTGAATCACTGCAGGGGGATCAAACAGGACTAGAGGATGTGTATTGCCAGCACAGATGCAAACAAATATAAATCTTGTCTCAATTAACTATATTGCACTTGATGCCAAACTAAACATGTATGTCATTTTGTAGGGTTGTGAATTTACAGTAAAACATCATTTCGACTGTCAGTTGGGAAAGGTATCAAAACAAGCATACTGTGCCTTACCTATTTTTCTCACCCTTTCGTTTGGGTACCAAGTGGTCCCGAAACAGTCCAAAAAGGTGGAACTACAGACAACACTCTGTTAATTTGTCGACATAATCGGCACATAGCTATATGGATACTGTGTGTTGTTCTTCCTCCTCATTAAATGCATAAGTGGGCTGCACCATGTCCCGCTGCTATGATGTCAAAATAGTTACTTAACTGCCACCAGCTCCATAGAACAACAATAGCCACGGCTATCACCGCCTGGCATTTACCCTGCCTAGCAAGTAAGGGTACTGTCCGCAGTGCAATCACAAGCCACATCTAAGGTGACCGTTCCATACCAAGCTGTATAGCACCAAACTGTACTGCTCAGTGGAAACAAGGCATGGAACACCACCATCGCTGTATTCCTTGGCAGACTTTGTACATTTGGTAAGCGACATCCTGTAACCACAAGGTCACAGGTTTGAGCCCTGCAACAGCAGATGTGTCCATCACTAGCCATCTGTCCTGTCAAAATGTCCTTGAACTGAAGATTGGACCCCTACCTGTTCACCCACTGCAAGCAATCTGGACAGTAGTAAAAGCTAAAAGTCTCCAAATGGAAATTATGTAACTTGTAACTGAGTGCAGTGTCCTTCTAAGGTCTTGTTTTTGTCCACCCATCACCGAGGTATGAGAACCCTCACTGGATTGGGCTGACTTTGGGACATTTCGGCCAGTTTGTTAACTGGATTAGGTTAGCTGTTAGTTTGGGTAATTAGCTAACAGTGTGCTGTGTTGAACCCTGGCCAGATGCTGACCTCACCCTGACTAAGCCAGCGTGCTGCAGCGGTGGTACTAATCATCCAATCAAGTCACAGAAAGGCCAGCCTGTGTTCACTCTCAAAAACAGATCAGTTTGCCGGGAAAAACCCCACCTCATCAGTCCGTGTTCTCAGCGGAGCATAGCCAGTTCACAGACTGGGTGATGTATGGGGGAGGGTGGGGGAGCTGGATGAGTTGGGTGGGTCGAACTATGAGGAGGGGAGGTTAAGCAGGATGTAGAGAGAGAAAAGTATCCGCTGAGAAAAATGATGAAGGGGTGCGGATGAGAAATGGATGCAGAGATTAGAATAATGTCTGCTCGGTGCCGGAGTCTCCTCATTCATCTGATAAGAGCGGCACATTCTGGTGATGAATGGCCGGTGTCAGAAGTCACTCCGAGTTTCATATTTTCATGTCTGAATTGATGGGATTAATGAGATGTAGTGATTGCTCTGGGTTGTTGTTGTTTGCTTTTCTTGTAGCCTCCGACACATGTTGCACTGCCCTCCTTGATTAAACTGATATCTCCTTTTTAACCTTCTGCGTCTGGAAATTGGATTTCTCGTGTCAAAACACTCCAGTATTCATGCTCAGTATTCATGCACTTCTGAACGGCTGTGGCCACTTCTAAACTACTGGTTTAAGCTTTAGTTTTGTATTGTATGGTGCCATATTTTCTAATAATTTGACAGTGTGTAGAAATCGCTATGATCTGATGTTCTTAATATAATACAGTGTTGTGTTATAGACAGGAAACTATATCACAGTAATGGAACAATCTCCAAACACGGTGTTTACTTAGACTCTGTGACAACAAATATTGAGTTAACTGCAGGAGCGCATCGTGACGCGCTTCCGTCTGCTGCTTGCTAAATTACCCTGATTGTCATCTTCTCAGGTTTCCTCCTCTGCTCAGAAAAGATAACATCCCTCACTCTATCTGTCCTCAAACATCCCCCTTTCACTATCTCGCCTTCTCTAAATCCAGTTATCTCTCCTCTCGCATGATGATGATGACCGTTGCATATCTCTTCAATCTAAACAGAACTGCGTGCTATTTCCTCTTTTCTTTTTTCATCAGAATGTGATGCTTAGTGTTTTTCTTTCATGAATCTAACAGCCAGAATTTTGTGTAAACTGTCATGTTGACATATTTGTGTCATATGCCAATAAGACTGGTGTGTGTGTGTGTGTGTGTGTGTGTGTGTGGTCCTTTTTTTAGGATTTTAGTTTTCCACAGTAAAGAGTTGTAGAATTCAGTAATAAAGTCACTTATTTTCTTTTATTTCACGTTCATGTTGAATTGTATACACCAGTGCCAACAGCTATCACTGCATTAACTCCTGCTTTCTCTTCTTCTCCACTCTTGAAGAATCTCCAAGAACATTCCCACCACCAAGGACGTGGAGCCGCTGCTGGAGATCGATGGAGACATCCGCAGCTTTGAGGTCTTTCTCTCCTCCAGGACGCCCTTCCTCACTGCCAAAGATGTGGAGATGTTCCTTCCCTGCACCGTCAACCTGGACCCCAAACTCAGGGAGATCATAGCAGGTTAATACACGCTCAGTGTTTGTACAGTTGGGTGAAAACAAAAAAAAGAGAAATAAAAAAAAAAGGCAGCATTAAATGTCTTAGTAAAAGTGTTGGGCCGCCACGAGCTGCCAGAACAGCTTCAGTTCACCTTGGCATAGACTCTCTACAAGTGGCTCTGCTGAAGGGATTAACATTCTTCTAAAAAGATATTCCCTCGTTTGGTTCGCTTTGATGATGGTGTTGGAAAGCGCCGTCTAACTCCTCAATATTTCCCATAGGTGTTTTATTGGGTTGAGATCTGGCAACTGCGTCAGACCACAGCATGTTCCACATAGTTGATTTGAAACAGCAGTTAGATAATTTTTTTTTTTAAATCGCAATATAAGGTTCAAATTTTCTGTTTTTCTCTGCAGCATTCAACCCCATCTAATGGCCTTCTCCAGCCAATTGGACTTGTTCAGTTGTCATGGATATGGTTTAGTTGTAATCACATGACAACAAAACAACGACTACACCATAACAAGATGTTTTAAAGCCTCAGAAACAACAAATCACTTGGAAAATATGTTTTGAACTTGAATTAAGACCAGGGTCAAAAAGCCGCAGCATTTGGCATCTTTTATTCAAAAATCTTCCAAGCAGTGAAAACAGTTAGATATTGGCTGGTGAGGCACATGAGATGACATACAGATTATATTGTTCTCACACTTTTTAAATGATCATCATGATATGGAGTGTGTGCTGCATTTGTGTGTGTATGTGAAGCAGAATGAGGTTTATTGTACAGTTTTGTCTTAAGTACATACAAGAGTTTGGTATACATAATCTTAGAATCACAGGGAGCTGTCCTCTATGTGATTTTTTTGTTGAGTTCCTTGCCAGCTCGTTTGGCAGTGACATTACTCATAACATTGCAGCAGGGTCCGCTTGAAAATGGCCCACCGCAGGGGCTCTCAGAAACCCACAGCTTGTTTCTCATTTCCAAACAATCGGAAAATGTCGAGCAGGTTTCCAATGCAGTACTGTTGGGATCAGGACAATATTTTCACTCGCTGTCACCAATGTGCCTCCGGTGTTGCACCAAATTTCACAGTTTTTTGCGACAGTGACGCAATATTGCATCGTTATTAAACTGTAAACCAGAGGGGCGCTGTACTTCCTTTGCTACCGTGCGTCAGCGTCCATTCAGCCTGTACAGGAGTGTCAATGACGCCTAGTGTGAAGCTGCTGCATCATAGCGTTATGAGACCACAGCAAACTCACAAACCTCACACACACACAAAGTCTGTTCCATTGAGCCAAGGTTGAGTCACGGAGGGGTGCAGCTGACCAAGCTCTACAACAACCACACGTCCTGTCTGTAAAGTGCAGGACTCCTGTCCCTTAAAAGTGCGTAGGTGTGTATCCACGGAACATGTCTTTTATTTGCGTGTGTGCTCAAAATTGTGTGGGTGTTTCAAACCTCCGCACGTGTCCCAGAGGAGTGGAAGGTGACCAATGCCTTCTAACCGGTCATCCCGCTCCTTCAGTGCCCAGTGTCCTGTGGCCAGCCAGTGGGCAGTGCTGTCAGTGATACCCGCCCATGAGCCTGACTCACATCATAAGGCCCCCATTGTGTTCACAGGCTGGATTGGGTCTCATTCAGCTTGTCATTCAGCAGCCACTTGTATAACCAGGAGACTTTCTGGTGCCTGCTTCTGTTTCTGGTTCTTACTTTCTTGCCAGCCGCACAGAGCCACTCTGTTCTGTCTCTGGGTTTATTTCACTTTAATTTGGGATGTTCTTTTTTTTTTTTTACCAAATCCCCCTCCTCCTCCTCCTCTCCCACTCGACTCCTCTCGAAGGCAAATTGATTCATGTGAGAACAATTGCGGCGACGTGCTTACGCGACGGTTCCTTTGAGTTCACATGGTCTGCTTTTGTTTGTTTACATGGGTGAATGTATTTGTCGGGGACAGCCTCCGTGTGCCAGAGTCATCACGTGGCTGGCATATCATTTGGAAAAGACAAGAGTAGCTGCCCACCTGCTGGTTTGTGAGCAAACGGAGTAATTAAAATCAAAGTGAGAATGGAATTCACTGTTTAAAATCCTTGTATGGTTTACATATGAGACCAGTTTCTCTCCTCTATTAAGTTGTTTGATCGTGTTTTTATTTATGATAGAGAACGTAGAGAACATGTTGGGGAACGACGTTCTTGCTGTGTTCCCTACGCTACTACAGAAATCAAAGAATTTTGCTTCTCAGTACGTTGATTGTTTGATGTATTATACTCTGTGGATTCACAACTGTCCAAACTAAATTATTGATGCGTGGGTGGATCAGAGGAGTCTTTATAGTCATAGCCAAGACATGATCATCGCAGATAAAAAAAAAAACTTCCTTCTCTCTCTCCCTTTCTTGTTCTTTAATTTTTCTCCCCTGGCTCTGCCTTCTCTTAGATGTGCGTGCGGCAAGGGAGCAGATGCACATAGGACCAGTGACCTATCCCACGCTGCCCATGCAGGATGCAGTGCCCCGTCCACAGTCAGGTTACAGCCATCACTCTGCTGCCTGCTCCCCCACTGCCTCCTTCACTGGATCCCTGCCTCCCCAGCCCCACAGCGCTTACTTCAGCGGCATGACGGGCCCTCAGCACCCCTTCTACAACCGGGTGAGACAGCAAACAGGAGACTTATGTTTAGATCAACGGTCCTCTACCTACCAATTAGACTTCTCCTCCTTCCTTCAAAATTAATATGGTTCCCCGGTGTGTTTAGAGGCTCCCAAATTATGAGAAAAAACAACCCTCACTTCTGGAAACCTGTGTTCAAAAACCCCAGTCAGATGTATCTCCCCTAATGACATCATAAGGGGAGAAGCCCCACCCCCTCATTACCTACCTAACTTAGCACTACCTCCAGCTGTGACAAGCACACTCCCAGATACCCTTGAATATAACTGGCAGTTAGATTCAAACTCTCAGTTAGATTCAGGGCCAATCAGAGCAGACTGGGCTTTTTGGAAGGCGGGGCATAAAGATGAAAGCAGTTTCTAGTAGTAACCCAAATTACAAATCTGAACCTGAAAATGAGCATATATTTGTCCTTTTAAATAAAACTGGAAATGCCAGCCACTATCTAACAGTGACAGAAAAACAGTTGCTGCCACCTGAATGACACTCACTGATCCAGAAACAATCACACTGTTTTTAAAAAGGCCCTCTCTGAATATAGCTTCCAAGTCCTCTGCACGTTATCATAATGTAGCAAGACATCGACCCACCCGAGTGAATTGTGCAGTTAACGTATCTTTGTGTTCACCATATGACCATGTTTTTTTCCCTTCAATGTCCAAGAATAATCAATTTTAGAATAGCATCCTATCCCTGTAACATTTTTATTTTCTGTATGCTTGACCTCCCTCATATGATTTTAATTTTTTGTTTACCTCTCCTCCTCATCCCTTCCTTTCCTCTCATAGCCTTATTTCCCCCATGTGTATCACCTGCCACGGCATTACTCTCACCATGCACCCCCACCCTCGCGCCACTCCATTAAACTACCCGGTCAACCTAAGGACAACTCCAGTGGACTTGTAAGTAAAAAAAAAAAAAAAGCAGTACTAGATCCATCTGAGGTGCAACTTTATCTCACACTAGAAGATTACAGCCACATACACACTTGTTGAGTAGAAATGATATCCTGCAACAACTTTGTTTGTGTGATTTGAAATGATGATTTAAACTGTTTGTATTGCTCTCATGATTATGTTTCCTGTGAAAATCTCATTTAAATTACGAATTTCTAACTGTTAATAATTATATACATATTATATGCTTTCAAAGGCTTATGATATAGTGATATTATATCAGTCAATGTTAAATATACTATCATGTCCATTTTCTTTAACATCCTGCCTAAACATACCACAAAACCTGACCTCCTTTTCTTTTGTTGACACTTCCTCTTTTTTTGACGTACCTATTTTCCTCCATCAACCTTTATATGTCTACCTTCTCTTTTGAGCGATGCCCTATATTCTTTACCTCTTACATTTTACCTCCTGATGATTATAACAACACCCTGTTTTCACTGCCCTTGGTGCCAAGCCCCTGTCCCCAGCTCCTGATGCTGGTTGGGTTGGTATTTCCCAGTTTGTGAGCCCCATCCCAGAGGAAAACAGTGAAAGGTTACTCCATGAATTGAGTGGTAATGAACTCACCCTCCATTAGCCTTTCGCTCTATACAACCTCTACCATTCTGTGCCCATGTCAGGATGTTATTGCAGAGGACACCAGTGAAGGCCTCCCCTCCTGTCCCTCTGAACCTACCATGGTAACACGTAGTTACAGTTGTGAAGCACTATGCAAACAAACAACAAACAACCGTTATTATCTGCCTGTTGCCCTGATGCTTCAATGTGTAGTTTTATTTTTTTTGCATGAATAAAATGCACGCCTCTAGGTTTGACAGACTTACTCATTTAGTTTGTTTTGGTTTACGAACACAGAGAGAACAAATGTTGACTGTCGCTGCTCGCTGCAGAATGCTCACAGTAAAATGCATTATTTGCATCCGGTGTGACTGCGACCTCACGCTTACCATGAGGGAGGTGTTGTTTTTTCGTCACAAGCTTCAGCATATGTAAATAGAACACACAGAATTAAGTTCAATCTGATGTTGGCAGTGTCGCCGTTTCCTTTCTCTCATAAATCGACATAAAAGTGTTCTATCCATTTCAGGAATCCATGGAGTTGCACTGGCAAGAACTGAAACTCTACACCGAGATATTCACACGTTTTAAGAGAAAAGCAGCAGCCACTGTTAGAACAATTTGAAGATAACACTACTCTGGAGATTTCTGCTCCACAAAGCCACTTATCAGGGCAC
This sequence comes from Ammodytes marinus, assembly GCF_949987685.1. NCBI lineage: Eukaryota > Metazoa > Chordata > Actinopteri > Uranoscopiformes > Ammodytidae > Ammodytes > Ammodytes marinus. The sequence goes on along the minus strand of NC_137219.1, from coordinate 13,467,946 downwards.
TGCCAGCAAGCATTTAAAGGAGCTGTATGAAAGATTTAAAAAATAGATTAGTATGTAATGTTCCTTTCCTTCTCTGTCTGTGTTCTACTTCAATCTTATTCTTTTTATTTAAGCCTTAATCACAGTCTTGGAACTTTCCCCCCTTTTCTTTCCTCATATCTCCCCTAAGGCTTTTGTTTCCTTTCCCATAAGTAGACATATTCTCAGTTTCATACAATTCTGGCTTTCCTTTTTTTTTATCCCTTTTTGGTTCACACTTCATCTCTCTGTGTAGTGCTCACATGCACCTGTATTTTTTGCAAATCTCTGAATGTGGATGTGTGTGTGCGCACTGGCTCATTTGTGTGAGTCTCTGGATATATAAGCGGGCCTAGCCCAGTGTAATTGCTTAGCTGATATAAGTGTGAGTTTGGATTCCTCGGGCTGCCGGGATTATCATCAGAGCAACTGTTGGGGCTGGCAACACACACACACACACACACACACACACACACACACACACACACACACACACACACACACACACACACACACACACACACACACACACACACACACGTACAGACACATACACACGCTTACAATGAGCCCAGCGCTGGTAGAGCTTATCTCCTTACCAAGACGCTTCCTCCCTCACAGGGCTCTGTTTCCTCTTCCCCATCCTTCTGCCCAGCCCTGAGCTCGGCCCAGCTGTAATTACAGTCTTATCACACACAAACTGGGAGGGTTCACACAACACACACATGCACACACAGCCGCAGACATTCGCGCTTTTGCTCACGTTCTTAGAATACACGCTCACAGTCTAAATCTAGGACTCGCATTCAAGGCTAGCCCCCTGAATTGAAACTTCTGCTTTTTCCTGCGCAGAGTGCGAGATGTCTCATTCTCCAATTCTACCCGGTCTTTCTCTCTGTCTCGTCCGCTATCCTTTCTGTCTGCAAAGATTACAACTGCACACCACGCCTGCTGACTCCTGCAAAAAAACTAAATCTCCTTGTGTAATAATTCTACTTCCACACTAGCCTCTTCTCTTTCAGCAGCCGTCTCCTCTCCTGCTGTGAGACAGATACATTCTGTCTGCTCCAATGTCTCCTGATGATGAGTTCAGCATGTGCGCTAGTGTCTTTTCTGCTTTTCTGTTGCTTGTCTGTATTTGTGCCTCTTTGCCTCTCCTCCCTCCTTTTTTCTCACAGGTGCAGTCGCTTCATACTGTTATAAATGTCTGCTGCGTGTGTATTTTGGTCTGACCATTTGTCCGTCTGCTTCTTCTTCTTCTTCTTCTTCTTCTCTCCTTATCAAGCATTTAAAGTCGCTGCCTTACAAATTAAAGCAGGTACACCTTTGGTTTAATGGCTACATCCACCTCCATCTTCCATGTATATCTACCTCATATCTAACACACCGGTTCAACACCACTAAGCATGCTCTAGCAAATAGACATTATAGACTTAGCACAACTGCATATCCTGTAGCCGTTCAGTAGATTCACTAACATAGTTTCATACTAGATGAAATCCTTTAACTGCGTGGACACGAAGACTAGCTTAAGTGCCAGTGTTCATCCTCTTGCCCACCACTACAGAAAGTTGGCACCTACCGTTGTGTACTGTATTGTGTGAGCTGCTTATTATTTTGTCTAACAACCACTCACAGTCCGACTAAGCTCTGCTCTTCTCTCCCTCGAAACCACATACAAAGCCGGGGGGCTTAATCTGAAGCCATGTCTTAATAGTGTTAATAGTCAAGAGAGAGTGGAGATGAAGATGGAAAGAGTAGGAGGAAAAGCTGGGGGAGAGAGAGAGAGAAACGGAGTAATAGAAAAGAGAGGAGAAGGAGGTCAGTGCAGGAGGCTTAGAGGGAAGGAATGTGAGAGGAAGGAAGGGAGGGAGGGAAGGAAGGAACAAGATGAGGGCTCATGAAGACAAGCAGAACCAGGGAGAGAGAGAGAGAGAGGGAGGGAGGAGGAGGGTGGATGAGGTTTGTTTAGTTGTAGTGCCAGCGGGTGGCATGTGGGCTGTCTGTGAGGCCTTTGACAGCATCATCCACAGGCCACTGGAATTAGTCACATCAGGGCCTCCGAGGCGCTTGGCGGCGGGCACCACTTCAGTGTGGCTCGGCCTCAACGGCGACTCACAGACTTACAGACTCCATCCCTCAAGTGTCGTCGCGCACACGCTTATATATACACTGAGAAAAAAGAGACTGAGAGCAGGTAACCGTGTATTTGGATAGGTTTGGCAGCCTTGTTTACTTTTACACTTAGACTGTGTGACTGATAGAGAGAATTTACTGTGTGGGATTGCAGTTTTGCGCCTTTGTGTGTGCCTCCCAGTAACAGGCCTGCACGTCTCTCTGCCAGGAATGGTTGCTCGTTCTTTGCCCTAATCAATGTGTTTAGGAGTGATGAGCTAGTCTGAAATGTGCTAACAGTGCCGGTTGTTTGGCCTGGTAACCTAACTCATGAAAACACTAATTATATTTTTTTGAAATTTTAATTGTATTTTATATTATGCGTATGTGTGTGTGTAGGCCTCTCCTGCAGTCCTGCTCAGCTCTATGAACACAGATGTCGTGTGCGAGCGTCTCAGACAGATAGATGGAATCGACCCCGGCATGCTGCCTCAGTACACCTCCACCATCAAGAAGGTGCGTCCATCAAAAACATTCTACATTTATTTCTAAAATAAACATCACTATTGAACGTATTTTTGCAACAAAAGGAAAAAGTTTGTAACACGTTTCTGAAATCTCTAATTTACATATTGTTTTTTTTTGCTCCTGATGCAACTGTAAACATTAGAACAATCAGTAAACAAACTCTCCATTGCAGGCGAATATAAATGGTCGAGTGCTGACTCAGTGCAACCTGGACGAGCTGAAGAAAGAGATGGAGATGAACTTCGGCGACTGGCAGCTCTTCAGGGGAACGGTGCAACTTCATTTTCTCTTCTGGAGTCTCTTTGCTTTCCCAAGAGTTCTGGTTTAAGATTGTTGCCCTTGGCATTTTATATGTGACGTATCAATTCATGAAGAGGACTGAAGAAGATATTTTTTTAGTTGTTTCAAAACAAAAGAAGGCGGCCACCAGTAGACAGAAATAAAAACAATAAAGAAAACATTAGTCTGCCATCAACCATAACAACTAGTCCTTCATTACTCTTCAATAAAGACCTGAAATAAATTGTATATAGCATACATTCTCCTCACTCTGACACTCAGCCCTGCCCTCATGTTAATTTGTGTCATCTCTTGATTATTCCAAAAACAAGCAAAAGACCACATCCCGTAAATATGACATCTTGTGCTGCTGTGCTGAGATATCTGAATGGAGATTTTATGATCCGTATTACGAGAAGGACACTAGTTAAGTCAGCCAGCAGTCCAGTCTGCTGAGCCTGGGCTGAAATCACATACACATGTAGCCAGCTCCGCTTCATCAGATGTCAGTCTGTGCTCCTAATACCAAACCAGAGCCCTGGATTGGTCGTGTTTTACAGCACATCTGATGTAGAGCTTGCGTAGCAGCAGCTGGGAAGTGCAGTGGCCAGCGTTGTGTTGCCAGGACGCAGCCAGCACGGACATCTGGTTCAAGATGGCTGACCCGTATCTGGATGAAGTGAGGTTATTGTCGGGGAGGAGTGGACAGCTGAATAGCTCTACTTGAGGACACAGCTCACTCTCACAAGCACATGTTTTGGTTGTTGCTGTCTAACATACTTGTTTTGTACATGTTAACTGTTGACTCCTGTATGTCCTGAAATATAAGTCCATGAGTTGTTGGTTGGAAATACTGAACGGCGATGTCTTTTTCCCAGGTGATGGATCAACGGCATGCTGAAAGCCAGGCTCTGCTTCAGGAGGAGTCCCGGGCTGCTAGTGAGCAGGGCAGCAGCATGCACCATGGGGAGCCAGGCAGGCGCACAGGGGGGGCCCAGCATGAAGCGGCATCTTTCAGCCTCAACCTCAGCTTCGAAGAGCTCAGCGGAGCGGGGCTCGAGGAACCTCCGAGACAGAGCAGCAACCCACAGTGGCCGGTCAGTCCTCCGGGGAAAGAGCTTAGTGTAAATAAACCACAACAGCAGATCTGCCCACATACACACGTTCAAAGAGATTTAAAAAAAAAAGGTATTAAAGTTGCTTGTGTAAGCAAACTTGTGAGCGTGTAACACTTGCCAATGAGATCGCAAGGTCGCACACCCCAAACTGTCGCATGGCCACAAGCTCTCCTGCACCACGCCAGTGTGTCAGTGACCTCGGTGGTTTCACACTAATCTGCTTTAAAGTGAGAAAAAGAGCACAGCAGAGGAAGCTTATGGCACGCTCGAACATGGCGGATTTAAAAATACACCTTGGAACGTAGCAAACGGTGTCAAGGGGCCCCCTGTTTTGTTATTTTCACCTACTCCCTGTTTCCAATTTGCAAAATCTCTGAGACATGAGCAAACAGCTGGCCCCGTTTGTTATTTTCTATGATCTTACTTTGTGATCTTTCTCTAATTCAAATCATCCATCACACATGGAAACACACCACAGCTTTTCATTGCCACTCCTTCTGTGGTCATTTCCAGTAACTTGTTCACTATATCCAATTCTCATGTTTTGAATATTTTATTGGTTACACATGATAAAGTGATGTTCTAACTGCCTCATTTAAACTAAATATTTATGATATCCAGTAATCACTTCAGGTTGACAACAGAGAACCGTACAAAGGTCTCACACTAACTGCAGTTACTTTGAACATGTATTAATTCCTTGAAAAACACACTTTTTCTCGTTTTGTCAGGTGGCAAACCACCGCACCTCAAGCATGTCCAGCCTCAACTCTCAGGAATCCTCCAATGACATCTGCAAGCTGACAGACATGCAGCAGGCCGAGTACCGTGACGCCTACAGGGAGTACATTGCTCAGATGGCCCAGGTGGAGATGTCCGGCAGTGGGGCAGAGAGGCCTGTGCAGCCCCACCCTGGACAGTTCCTCCAGGCTGCCAGCGCAGAGGACAAAGCGGTGGGTGGACAGTTGCAAATGGTGTTGACGTTTTATGTCAACGCATCCCCTGACGGCAAAAGTGGTTTAGTCAGATCAGTGTAGGAGCTCCCAGTGTCTGACAGAAAAATACCTTGTGGTGACTGCTGTCTTTTTACTTGTGAAGACACCGTTTCTGAGTCTGTACGTTTGTTATGACGTTCTTTTTGAATGTTGGCTTGTGAAACACCCAAAAGTAATTTTTTTCTGGGCTGGGAAAAGGGGGAAATCGCTGCTTCTTATTATTCTGTGTTTCTCTTGGCTCATAAAGGAGGGACAGGAATCCCCTCTTCAGAGGCCTCTTGGGTTATAGCGATACTGTATATTTTCATGTTCTTCTCATTGAAATCCTCTTCCCTATGCTCAGGCCAAGGAAGGAGCTGACCAAGACAGCCGCAAGCCTTTCACCAAGAGAGTCTCCAAGCCTAGCGATGCCCCAGACTTCCCCTCAGGGACTGACGCCCAGGCGCTGGACCCCATCAGTGAAGAGGATGAGAAGCTGGACCACAGCGCAGCCTCCAGGACTCCAGGCTCCAGGAAGAAAGGAGCGGGGGCATTGTACCACAAGCTGCCTAACGACGATGAATCAGGCCCAGAAGAGGCCGACAACACCATGCCTTTGCTCCACATGGAAGCTGGAGCTCTGTCCACCGGGCTGCTGACCAAGCCTGTCTCCCTGGCCGAAGTCCTCCTGGATAACAAGGACTCCTCTGACTCGGGCATGCGCTCCAGCGACAGCTCCTCCGACCGCTCCCTGGAGGAGGCCGAGGGAGACGGAGACGGCGACAGGGAAACACCAAAGCCCAGCCTGATAGAACTGGAGCTGGAAGGCCTGGTGAAGAAGAGAGGCCTCCTACCCAGCAGCCTCAGCGGCCTGCAGGACGCGGCGGTGGCACGCATGTCCATCTGCTCTGAGGCTCCGTCTGAAGCCAGCCTCATGGCCAGCAGCCCCGACGAGAGCTGGCCGGTCGGCAACCTCAACCGTACCGACAGCAACAGCACCCTCAATAACAACTCAGGCAGCCCCAACGACGGCAACACCAACACCAACAACAGCCATCATCAGGTCACAGGCACAGAGTCCACCACCACAGCCTCGCCAGCTGTCATCATCATCACCCCCGGCAGCAGCAGCACCACAGCAACCATCCACAACCAGAACCTGCGCACCATCAGCCTGGGTGACGAGAGGGAGAGCGTCCTCTGAGGCCGCTGGCTCTCACTCTGACAAAGGGTCACGTAGTTCACTGTGGTTCTTAGATGTTGTTGGTGGTGACGACATTATTATAGGGTCGGTGTTGTGGTGTAATCCAAAGAATTAGAGTAGATTTGTTTTCTACTGTAAGGAAAATAAATGTAGGAAGTGTTACTGTGAATCAACGAGTAGAGCTTTCAAAGGTTAGTTGGTTGGCAACATTTAAAAAAAAAATACAAATCTCAAGACACATTCATAATTACATTTGATATTTAGTGGCACCAAAACTGTTTCAATCAGGTCAAATTGGAATTCTTTAAGTGTATGTTACAAGGCCTTCTGCTATCCCATGTGGGTTGGATTGTAAAAGTGTGATTTGTTTGTCATGTGAATGTGGTGCTGTGATGGAAATAGTGTGTGTAGGAATGACAATATACATCAGATGTTACATAAAATAAGTGCTTTTCATGGAAATGTAGCCAAGACTGAAAACAATCGGTGTTACTGAGGGCTTTTCTTTCCAAAGTGTTTTATGTGGTGCTGCAATATTTCTAATAGATTGTAAACAGTGGTAGAGTGTGCTGTTGAAAGTGTCTGTGTTAGAAGAAGTGCATGCACTAGTCTCCACAGTGGTGATTGTCTTTTCCAAAGATTCTTGTGAAAGTTGTGTTTTGTGAATGAATAAACATTTTGCTACGTGGACCCTTGAAACGAGTCTGATGTTTTCTCTTTACTGCTCTTTTTTTTTTTTTTTTTTTTATAAAGGAAAACCATCAGTTTGTAGAGGGGAGCTTCTGTGGACCAATATTTAGCTTGTAAATAAATATATTTAAACAGAGTCCTAAATGCATGTTAGGGGGGAAAGAGAGGGTAACATGGAAAACGAAAGCGCCAGGATTTATCTTCTCCGATAGATGGCGCACTCTCCATATAAACGCGCTGCGGGCTGGTGTTAACGGACCACTAGCTGTCATTAGAAACTACTGAGGGCAACAACTTCTGCTCAGTGACTAAAGTCGAGTGCGGGGATATGCAGGGGTCCTTTAAGAGGGGGTTTGAGATACTTTGAGTTCATATACGAAAGTATTCATGGTTTGATAGTTACATGTGCTCATGTGTCAGGTTAGGAGTGTTTTCCTATGTACACACTTGATGACTGAAAATCAGCACACTTTCGGGTCTGGTGTGAAAACATTTGAGATGGCAGGCTGCGTGGTAGGAACGATATGATTGACAGCTGGGTTTTCACTACACGGCAGGCAACTATATGTCAGCCAATACCCCATATTACCACAGCCATCTATAGGTTTCACCTTTTACAGCAAAGTGCGCACTGCCAAATTATAATACTTAGTCACCCACTAGAATATTTGTTTGAAGTGGGATTATCCAAAGGAATACATCCATGTTTGTTTTCTTCACTGGCTACAAGCAGCAAGGTTTACTGTTACCACATGCTCGCAGTGATTTTTACGTGGCTGATAATGTCAAACATTGGACCCGAGTGCTATTTGATGGTCTAGGCTATTAGGAAAACTTTACGAATGAGGAAATGCAACAAAAAAAATTCTAAAACACGTGTTTTAGAAAGATATGTACAAAAGGAATTGCTGCTCAAAGTAGTAACCTAAATGGAATATTTATTTTGGAATCAGAAACGCATCAGTTAATCCCAGTTACTTTACAGAGCGTATGAGTAAGTGAAAGTGCACCCTTAATACGCTTTTAATGCAACTGTGCGCCAACCAGGTTGAAGTGTTGACGCTGTGTCTTTGACTATTATGGGTCACCGAGCGGTCTGATAAGGACACTTTGTTGTGGGATTTGTTTTTGAAGTGCACATACAGCAGCGCGGCCGTGTCCAATAATACTCGAGTCATGTGGAAAGTCAGCTGGACGTATAGGCTACAGCTGATGGGAAGCTGGTTTTACGCGCTGGTTTGACGTGTCTTGATCCACTGACACCAGCGTTGAATTTTCCCTCCCATCCGTCCCCCAAAATGAAACATGTTCAAATTGCGTTTTTAGGATTTATTTTTGTATAAAAAAGGTACAATTTACATTACTTTTATAAAAAGTTTCAGCATAATTAAGTACAACATTACACTTTTGCAGAAGTGTCAAATTCCTGCAACTATACAAGATAAACTCCAGATAAGAGTTCACACGGTTTCATTCTCTCATTGTAACTTTGAAACAACGTCCAGTCCTTCATGTGCCAACCATTCGGACAAGACAAGACTAAACTTTTTACAGTAACTAAACCAAGTTGTTTTTCTATTCACGTTCCCACCTTCGCAAAAAAGCGAAGATTTCAACAAGGATAAGGGGGCAAGGGTTGAGGAAGGGTGTGTGTGTGTGTGTGTGTGTGTGTGTGTGTGTGTAGGGGGGGATAGGCCTAATCCTTGTGACAATAATCTCGTTTTTCCTCCCAGTTTCGGGAATAACGCGCCTTCCATTTCCAGAAAGGACCCACAAATAATAATTAAAAAAAGTCTTAAGTTAAATAATTATGAAGTGTCCAAACAGAAAACACATCACATAAGATTGTCCCATAATAAGCAAAAGTCTCTTGATTTCAGCGTCAGAAGAAATAGAAAAAAAAAATCCAGGCCTGGACAGCGGTTGGAGAGGGGTGGTGGTGACTGGTGAGGGGAAAGTCCTGCTCCCCAGGTCCTGTGTGTGTGTTTTTGCGTCTTGACCAAACACCTGCAAAAGATTGAGAAAGAGAGGCGTGTTTAGAAAATGCAAACAGGGCAGAGATCCGGACAGACTGGCGCCAGAGAGGAAGCCGCAGTTTTTAACATTTAACCAAACACTCCGAATACTAAGCAAACCCTGCGCTCCAGATGTACACACACACTTACACTCAGAGAGAAAGAGAGAGCAGGGGGGACGCGAACACACACTTTTCTTTTTTGCACAATTTCAGCCTACAATCTGGGGAAGAATCAGCGTAATTGCCGCTCAGCTGGCGCCTACCCACTTCTTGTACCAATTATGTGCAGACATCGTAGTAGCAGTAATCCAAACAGCCATTATTTTTCTTGTTGCAGATGCTCTTCATTATAGACACACAAGAGGGTATAATACAACCCTGACGACTGCTACTTATACAGTAAAGCAGCCTGGAGCGAGCATCATCCATTTTATTCCAATGCAAAAAAAGAAGAAATAGAACATGTCTTTAGACATGGAGCCAAAGGATTGTTTGATATTGGGGTCACCTTACACTGAAGTCCCCAAGGTGTAGCAGTTCTGCTTTCAAAATGAAAAAAAAATCATATAAAATACGAACAAATTTGGATTCAAGTCGAGCCAACTGTCTCGTCATAACTGAAGCTCCAGCGTTTTGCGGGCGCACTCTCATGCATAAAAACATATTGGGACCAGAACAGCAACGTGAGACAAACGAACTACATTATATAGTGGCGAACAAATGGATTTGGTGAATGGTAATCCTAGCTCCATTCTGCTCTAGCAGACTGGGAGACAAGCTGTAGCGAAGCCTACAAAGCCCTGGACAGAATGCAGCAGCAGACACGAGGACAGCCTTTACTTACCGCTTTAACGATGCAGAGTCCGGCTGTCATCTGTCATCAGCTCTGATGGCAACTCCGGGGACTGAAAACAAACAAACAAACAAAGCAAGACCAAATGTTAATTATTTTGTACTGCAGCCATGCGATCGATATGTCCTATAGGGCGTTGCAACAGTTGTATTTATGTAGGTCGAATCTCTCTCTCATCTGGTTTTGGTCCAAATAAATAGAGAGAGAGAAGCATGCCATGTTCTTCTCCAACAAGCCATTTTGTGCGAGTCACGCATAGGCTACAAAAGGGCGCACTGGCTATGCGCACACATTCAAAAAAAAAAAAAAAAAAAAAAGAAAAAAAAAGAACCCTACTAAATATCTTCCACAACACACCAATATATCGTTCCCCTACCGCCCCCCACAATAAGGTCGTTAGTTTAACTACATCGTAATTACCTGTAATGACAAGATGCTGATGTCTGTGTTGAGGGTGGTCAGGGGGGTCCGGGATGGAGCCTGCTGCCCCGGCCGTGGAGGATGGTGGAGGCTGGTTAGTGCGACACTGGAGTCCAGCGCGATCTGCAGGTCCAGGATGTAGTCGATGACATGCTGCAGGATTTCCATCTTGCTGACGTTCTTGTTCTGGGGGATGCTGGGCACCAGCTCCTTCAGCTTGGAGTAGCAGTCGTTCATGTTGTACAGCAGGCTGAGCGGGTCGTCCACCGGGGTTTTGCTCCGAGAGATTCCCAAGGAGTGCTCCGATAAATTCGCGTTGTTTATCCGGAAGGACCGCACGGGGCTTATTGCTTTCATTGTTATTATTATTTTTTCTTCTTCAGTCTTCTCAGTGTTTGAGTAAGGCGAGAGGGGATGTCTTGCTTCTTATAAGTCCTGTTTTTTAGCCGCGATCAGACTGGATTACCAAGCTGTCAGTGTGCTTTATATAGGCAGCAGGCAGGACATGCGACACGGGCGGGTCCAACGCGCCGATTGGCCGGGAACGACGCGTCACTCAGAGCCTGCTACACGTACCAGTGGCTCTTCGTGCTCGGAACCCTCCTCTTCTCCGCCGCGTTACCAGTGGCATCGCATGTTGGAGGCGGAGCCCAGTCGGCGCGCTTCAGCAGCTCCGGTGGGCAATTTGGAAAATTAAGCCCTTACCTGTTCCTGATCAAGAAAATTAATGATTCGCATGGCTGTCAATTGACCATGGCGAGGTGTGAGCACGCACCAATACCTTTGCCTGCGCGGGTTTGAATGTCGTGAAGATCAAGCAGGAATATGCGTTTGGAAAGGCATAGGGCATAAGATCAAAAAGGGATTCAAGTCAGAATTAAAACTATATTTCATACATGCAGGCTACGGTAGTGCCCAGTTTATATCTGAATGCAATACACATCTTAAATATGGAACCATCATCACTCATTTGTTTAGTAGACAGAGTGGTTTTGGAGGTGTGGTGCGGTGATGAGAGGCTGTGCCATATCAGGAGCGTCTGGTGAGTCTTAATTCAGCAGCCCGGACGGCTGTGAAAGCAAGTTTCTCACACTGAAAAGCAACCCGATAGAGAAATGATTGAGTGACAAAGTGAAAACACCTTCCACCACCAGGCGATGAGACAAACACTTTTCTAGTATCTTTACGCACGAGAAAGTAAGGGGTTTGCTGATCTATTTGAGATCGTACAATACACATGAGTCGGTTATTTGACACACTTTATGACTGTGTATTCTTTATTCACCGTTACCAGCAGAGTCTCGAAGTGTCCACAGTGAAGTGTGTTTGTATAAAATGATAGGTGCGCAACAGTCCACCGATCAGATCAAACGGTAGCTCTACATAGGCACACATCACAAGGAATTGACTTAAATGCATTGTTTACATTGCCCACATGTGTGCCTTATTACAAATATAGTTAGGCTATTTAAGGAACTAGCCTACGTTTTCACCAAATGTTTAGTTTACGCAGCAGCCACGGGCTCCAACACGGTTGTATGTGGCTGTGCGTATATCTGTCTAAATGCATCAAGTGCACATCAGCGATAATTGTCACCTGGGTACGTTTTATGTCAAAGGTGGTGTTCATATCTGAGGTGATTGAGCACTATTGACACTTGAATGTTTTTTCTGAATGAGTCATTTGGTTTGACCGAATTACACGCTCCATTCCTCAGCTGGAGAATGGGCCGGGGCTGTTTAATGCTGCACTTACTAATTGCCCCGGGGGCAGTTGCAGGGACGCGGTCATGTGCTGATTTTCGCTTTGTGAAGTCAATGTTTGTCAGACAAAAAAAAATCAATAATATCAATGCAAATGTAAAAAATGGGGGAAATATAGGATGGATAGCCATAGCCTAGATAATTTTGCGTGAGGGGAAATATTATACTTAGATGGGTTCGGTTTATTTAAATGACAATTCATATGAAAGACAAACAAGGAAATCCGAAAAGCCGGAGTAATCCTAATGGACAAAACGAGATGCAGTTTGGAGAGCAGACAGGCTCCCTGGATTACTGTGAGCAGAGAGGGCGAACAAAAAGAAAGTTGCTCTGGAACCATAACAATCTATAAAACGATGAAATTATGTCCGGGACATTAGTCGGAGAAGATGTCAGTGAGATGGGTTTTATTGCAGGAGACTATTATACAAAAATCCGGAAAAAGCACCATCTGTTTCAATGCTTTCCCTCGCGGTTCTATTCACCAGTGCACGGACACCTTCTCGCTCAGCTGTCTGACGAAGCTGATATTTTATGCGTTTCTATTATAATCTGGAACTCCTGCAGTCTGTGTCCACATCTGGTGCAATCGGATTTTTCCATCTTCTCCTCGTCTTCCTTTCGCTCCCACAGCTGTGTAGGGCCTACATTTCGCACGGCGCCCCTGACTGATGTCGTGACAGGCAGGTGGTGAATTGGCGCAAGAGCACGTCGGTGGAGAGCCGAGTGAAGCTGCACCAGCGGTAGCAGCAGCAGCGGCAGCAGCAGCAGCAGCCTCTTCCCCTACCTCTCTCTCTCTCCTCAGTTTCTTCTCTTCTCACTCTCTCCGCTCGCTCTTTGGAGCAGCAGACTCTCTGGCGCCGTCGCCGTGACGTCACCTCATTCACTGCAACCCTCGAGCCAACCCTCGCGGCGCCGCTGAGGCGGTTTCCATGGAGACGGGGTTTCGGGGGTTGTCTATCGGAGGTGGTTCTCAGCTGATCAGCCCACGGGACCGGTCCGGGGAAGTTTAAACCCCCCGGACGGCATGTTTGGGTCGACTCGCACCGAGGGCTCATCTTCGGTGGTGGCCGCCACATTTTATCAAGCACTGCTTATCTCAATTTCAAATAGCCTACTTGTGCTATACAGGCCTATTTTTCCATTATCCTACATGATTCTGAGGCTACTTTTAATTCCATATAGGTCTAGAAAGATATGATGACCTTATAAAAAATTGCCTATAGGCCTTGGCCTAAATAATACACCTGGGAATAATAAATACCCATCACACCAGTAAAATGAGTAAGGCCTACTCCTTACAATTTAATGCACCAGCATTCTATAGCAGTTTATCTGCATAATGAGTAGGACTGTGCTACTTTTGATAGGCTATTAATGATTCTAATAGCCTACTTCATTGAAAATAGACCAATAGCCTATTGCTATTAGTCTATTTTCAATGAAGTAGGTTATTAGAATCATTAGAGGCTATTGCATGGGCTACTATTACTGCTACTCAGGCAGGCCAATAGGATCTGACCTTCCTCCACCATGGAAACTCATACTTTACATGATGTAGGCTTTCATCATCTTTAAGCCTACATCAGCCTAGGCTACTGAAGCAAATCATATAACTTAGTTTTCTGCAGTTAAGCTCTAGTTTTAGTGTGTGGAAGAAATCAATTACTGGGACATGTAGGCCTACTCACTTTAGTGGGAAGTTCAGGAGACATTATCCCAATAACCCTGAGCTTGTTATGTGAAACTTAAAGTTATTGTACATTTTGTTCAGTGAGGATTCAATCTCTTTTAAAACCTGTTATGGATTAAACTTCCCAACAGTGAGCCATGTTTGATAATTGTTTCCAGATGTGGCAGCGTGATGAGCAACCTCAGCTAAATTTGACCCCGTGTAAGGCAGCAAGTCCATGAATGGCCAAGTGTAGCCTATAGCCTAGCAATTTATTTATATTTATCCACCGACGTCAGGGGCGAGAACCTAAAAACAAGTTAGTGACCAGAACATCCAAACTTTTCCCATGCAGCCAGGCCCGCCGCTCCCTATACGCAGAGTACGCAGAGTGCGTAGGGCACCAAGTTCCTGGGGGGGCACCCCAAAAAAAAAAAAAAAATGTATTATTATAATTTTATTTTTTTATTTTTTTATTAAAAAGGAAAAAAGAGATGGTCCGGGGGCCCCCCAAAATTAAGTTTAAAAAATATATATAAGTAAGTTATGAACAGGCCCATCGTTGTTTTTTCTTAATTGTGTAACCTATCCAGGGGTGGATTACTGCACAGGCACACTGGGCACAGGCCCAGGGGCCCAAGGGCTCAGGCGGGCCCTTAGCCAGAGATACTGATAGTAACTTTTCATGTTGCATAGTCAAAGAGCTCAGTCACTGATGTCAATAACAGGGTCCAAAAAGGAATAGCCTAAATATAAGTATACTCAATAAATGTAAAAATGTAACAAGATAGAAATCATCATGGGCCCCTCAACTAGTAGGGGAGAAATACAAAAGCAAGTTAAAAACAACAGCATTAGTGGCTCTGTCTAAGGGGGTTGAAGGCCCCCTCACACATACACAAATACGCTTTATATGTGTGAATTCTAAATTGTTCATATCCACTCTTTATCTGTTGAAATGGGCCCCTCCATCATAGAACATGGGTCTGCAGACCAATCTACTGTTTTTACAGTTGCAGAGTAAAGAGTGCTGCCTGTTTAAGAAAAATCTGAAAAATAATGTTCCTTCTGTATCTCAGGATTTGATATCTCTCTAGTCTCTAAAATTTCCTCACAAAGTGCACTAGATTGATGCATTTTACTTTAAAAAGATAAAAAAAAAAGTCTTGTGGGAAACACTGACTTCCCTAATATGTTTTTGCCATTAATTGTATGTATCTGTGTAGAAAATTCAGTGTACCTCACTGGATAGGGACAAGTGGGGGGCCCTTTAAGAGTGTGTGCCCAGGGGCCCATTATCTCATAATCCGTCTATAATCCTATCACTCAATTCCTTTGCAAAGGCAGTTAGTAGGATACTAGGCAACTTTTTTCACAAGTTAAGCTGTTCTTTCTGTTAGTAAATGCTGTTCGCAAAACTCATCACTACAGCAAATGTGCCAAAAAGCAGTCGCAGAGATCTTGCAAGGGCAAAAAATTTCCGCTTCTTGGTGTTTTTATTTCTTTTGGGGGGGGGGGGGGGGCACCACTGACAATTTAAGATTAGGGCACCCAAAAGCTTAGCAGCGGCCCTGCATGCAGCCCATGCCCAAGGACACTCAGCCACAGACTCAGGCTGAAGTTTCTTTTAGCCTACGTTTCATTTGCACTTCAAAGACGTTCCTGTGCAACGAACAAATAAAGCCCCCATACCCTCCCCTGTCCATCCTCTTCCCGGTCGCCAACCTATTAGTTTGGGTCGGGAAGATACGGTTCAGAAAACAAAGCCGAGCTGCAGCCAGCCGCAGTGCACCCTGCAACCTCGGCGTCGGACTGTCTGCGCCCCGGTCAACTTGTTGGTATTCCGCCGCGTGGCTGCACTAATATCTATGAGTTAACATCACTGTTTGGAAATGATTTAGCCTACCCGTGTTTTCCCCTTATGCCAAACACATTTTTTTATTTCCGAAAATATTTGCTAAAAAAATGACTTTTGGGGTGACTTGCCCTGAAGTTAAATCCCCAACACGGTGGACGGTTTTAAAACAAGGTTTAGGCGAGTTAAACAACAAAATAGTGCAGCTTTTCTGTAGGAAACTGTAAAGGTATAGCCAAAACAAACGAATAAGAACATGCCACTAAAACAAGTTCAGAAGATTAAAAACTAAAACAAAAACAGCTTAATTTAGTCGCTTAAACATGCTGAGTAGCAAACACCGAAATCATTCAACTCTTTAAAACTATTCAACAGGCACCAGACAAGATATTGTTTTAACTCACTGCCTTGAATTAAACTTTTTATTTCCTTTCACTATATAGGCTACAAACCGCGCAATTTCTGACACAAATAAAATGGGATTCCGTTTGTTTCACAGTCCGAGTCCTTCAAAGTAACAACTGCGAGTATATTTCTGCTCTCCTCCGTCCCAGAGATATGAAAAGTCTCGCGCTTGATGCAGGGCTGCCACGCGCCTGTCGCGTGCAGGAGTGTACACATATGAGTAGCGCGGGGACTCTAGTAGCAGCGTCGACCCCTACGGGGCGTGGTCTGGTATTATACACCCCCAAACACCGAGGGATGTGCTGTCACCAGGAGTGAAGGCAAACGAGAGGGGGTGAACTGTGATCTCCACTGGGTGAACCTATCAGCTCAAATACCACCAACCAGACACTTTATGGTACATTCACTGGGGCTTAAGTGCTTGCTGTGCAGTCTGGTTCAAGATTATTTTCATTATCTATCAATTAGCCAATTACTTTTTTTGTTAATCAGTTAGGCCTAATCATTGTCTACAAAATATTAAAATAAAAAATAAATAAATACAAGTTTAACATTAAAACATGTCAAAGGCAGCATCCTCAGATTCCTTATTTTTTTTCCAACCAACACCTGGAAACCCAGAGATATTAGATTAACTATCATACACAACTAAATTCACTCATTGGATTTGCTGTAACTAGAGAATGTAAATTGACACCACATAACTAATAATTGCTGATTTGATTGATTTTCTATAGACTGATGACAAAGGCTATTTCAGCCACAGTCTCAAAAAGTGAAACGAAGGTTTGGCAGTCAGTCAACATTCATCATGTCATTGATGTGAATTATTGAAGTTCAAATCTAGATTTGTCTGAAACAACCACCATCACATCGTTCACACAAGTTCATCTGTTTGGAATGTGTTCTTGGTGCAAATGAGAAAAAACTGCTTCAAGGAAAGAAAGTAGCTGTGACTTAACATGTCATCTTAGTCTAAACTAAATGAGTATCTATATTACATCTGGTCAGTTGCTGTCTTCATCTCTGACTCTGTCCACTCTAGGCCCTCTTCAGTCTCCCCTGTGGTCCAGATGGGACTCTCTCTGACCAACAGCCATGGATAGAGGCCTGGCTCTATTGTAACGTGAGAGGCTGCAGCAGGCACACAGGCAGGCAGGAAGCACTTGGAGAGGGAGGGAGGGAGAGAGAGAGAGAGAGAGAGAGAGAGAGAGAGAGAGAGAGAGGGATGGATGGATGGGAGAGATGAGGTAGCCAGATTGGACCGGGAGACAAAGGCACTGCGGCCGCCGAGTGCCTTCCAGGCTGGTCATGGAGTGGCCACTCTCCCTGGAGGCGGGCCCTACCTCCCTCCTCACATACAACACACAGCTGGCTACAGGAGATGAGACAGTATACTTAGGTTGAGGATGGAGTTGGACAGCTGGGCCTGTGGAAACATACATTACGTTCCTTATACCTTGCCACTGTAAATGCAGACAACTTAAACAACTAGTCATCTGAAGTTGGTAAAAAAATATCCACTCATATTCCGATGGAGTTGAACCGCTCAGATCTTTTGGCCAGCATCACAACCACCAACCAGTTGGCAGTGTGGAGAAGTTGGCTGCAGTTTAACTTTTGGGCAATATTGCCCGTTGGCATACAATCACACGTTAACATTACTGCGTCGCCCACCTATCACTGCGGCACAGCTGTCACTGCAGCTAGCAGTCTGTACCCCAGTAATCAGATATCTGCATATCTCCACTTTCACACAGAGAGTGACAGTATGGTTTGCAGTCAAACGTGCTGTCAGAAGGTAATTGTTAAATCCAGATATACAGTAGGCTTACATATATATATATATATTTTTATGCAGTGAGGGTAATGGAGGTGAGGTGGTGCCTGGGAGTTCCTGTACCTTAAGTTAGGGGTAACTTATCTGTCCTGGAGTTACATTGCAGAAAATTTAAAAAAATAACATTTGGTGATCAACACTGATTCAGTTACTGCAGGGTTGTGACAGGTGCTGAAACAACGTAATGTCTTTTCACTAGGCCTTTGCTTGTCGTCTCTTAACAGCCGCTCCAGTGAGTTGATGATGTTGGTGTTGTAACAGTCCCAGTGTGCAGGCGGTCGGGTTCCTCTATTCCAAGGGGGAATTGAGAATGTATACGAGACGTGAAACTAGCTTCTGATACCACCTTGGCCGGAGACTTCTTGGATTCTGTGGTGTTTCTTGTATGTGTAGGTCATGAAGATGGCGGGTGTCAAACGGTCCACTAAGAAGTTGCATTTCATTTCAGGAAACTAGACCCTCAATAATGAAAAGCAAAACAACTAGACATACAAATGATGTTGTTTGTACAGTATAGACAGACACAAATCTGTTTATGAACACTGACCAGATTTTGATGGCAAAATGATTACATAGATCTTAAAACACATTATAAAGATCCAGGAGGGCATCAGTAATCTCGCCACTATGTCCATTCGGTAGCTTTCAGTTGTATATCACATGATCTTCACCAGCAACCATTAGCCAAAAATGGATCAGAAGTCCATTGAGTGCTGTGTGGAAATTTGAGCATTGCACTTTAAACTTGATTTAATTTATATGATCATACAAGGAAAATGTAATTTTCACATTAAAGAAAAGTTATAGTCTGGTTTTCCTAACCTAGTTTATGTTAGCAGGTCCTTCAGTAACTGCTCATCTTTACATAAGAGCTAGATTGTGTGCTCCACGCCATGTTAATTTAGTGATGCATGAGTCTCCTCTTACTAAGCACTTACGTTATAACTAGCCTTAGTTTGAACTAAAGAGGAGCTGATCTGGCCGGCTGCAGGGCGTTTACTATGAAAGCCTTCGGGTCATGATCCACAATCGTGACCCTCTCAGATCTGTGAAGAGAGGAGGTCAACCTTTTTGGACTGAGCTCTCCCCTTTGCAGAACAGAACCGCTTCCTTCTGCTGTATCTCTTTGTTGCAGCAGAGCCCACTTCCTTATAACCCCGAGCCCTCTGACCACAGTCATCTCGCTCTTACTCAATCTTTATCTATTTATACAGCGCAGAGGGAAGAGAGAGTTAATGTAGGAAACACACTCCTTTTTCTGTAAAAACAGAGAACTGGCTGATTCATTGCTCTTGTCCTATGCCATCTCTGACCAGCCGCGCTTGTGTTGTTTCCACAGAGGGTAAACCATGTTCCCAGTGTTTGGAGAAAAGCTGCACCAGTAGGCTGTGAGCTACTAGGTGCTGCCATAACACACGCATTCAGGTGTAGCTGGAAAATACATTCATGAGCCCTCTAGAGAGATTTAATAAACATGGCCATACTAGAGAAATATTTATACTAATAAGGAGAGTGGCATTTTTTATTCTAAGCCAACAGCTCAGCAACAATAGTGCGAAGATGTTTTCCGCTGTCTTGAAGTGTATTTGATTGTTTAAAGGTGCTCCAAGGAACTTTCCGTTTGTGTTCACTCTTGCACCCCCTTTGGACAAAAGCTGTAGTGTTTTTACTGCGCCAGCTGTAGTTCCTGGGTGAGCATACCCATGACCAAGGCATTGAGAAAAACTATATAGAAATAGCATTCTTTGCACTGATGGTCTCGTTTGCTGATTTAGTGCACAATTGAGTCCAGATTCTCAAAACTTGATCAAGTAAATGAGACTGGTGAAGTGTCCGGGAGCCCTTCAGTCATTCACTATTTTACCAATATTATATTCTATGTGGAGGACAGGAGCGTAGCCAAGTTTTTATGTTACACTGGGGTCATAAGTCAAAGTACACCGAGGGCTTATGTGTGTTGGGAAATAAAATAATTTGCTGTCAATCAATTGCATTTTCAATAGAAATCAACATGCAAACACGAGTTCGCTTAAATTCAAACAACTCTCAGATGTTTGTCTCAATTTTCCATGTAATTAGTACCAGATAACATGTGTTTTCCAGGAAACCTCCCAGAAAATGATGGACCAGTAAGTGACGGCATTATTTTTAATTTTTCCAACTTGATTGTATCAACACTATAATCAATGTCCTCTCTAAGATGCTAGGAAAAAAATAGCAATAATCTGGGAGAACACTAGATCCTTTTATTTATTGTGTTGACCTACAAATATTGTTGAAGCTGCAATGTTTTTGGTAACTTTTAATCAAATGAACCTGCAGATAATTATCACCTAACATGTTTTTATGGAGCGTTTCAGCATCTCTTGACTCATTGTTTTGCTTTTATGGCTCGAAACTTTAACTTAACTGCTGCTGTTCAGTCAATGCGTAATTTTTCGCTCACAGAAGGCAGCTGTTTTTAGCTAAAAAAAAAAAATTCCCCCCAAAATAGCTAACAGAGTGTAAACTCCCATAAGGTTGTAAACATCCCCCAAATCAAAACACAGGGGTCATGACCTCCCTGTCCTCACTGTTGGCTGCAGCCCTATTAGAGCACTATGTAGGCTAGCGTGTCAGTTGAATCCTTCATTTCAATGCCTTAAAAAATGTTCTTCTCCCTTGCTGCCTGCAATGTATGACGTGGTTAACTTTTGATTGTTCTCCGGTTTTGATGGCGTGTGATAATTTGACTCAACTGTAGTTTATAATCCCTTGCTAAAGAAGTAAGGGTCCAACATTTTCTAAATTCGCTGCCGCCGTTGGCCTTTGCAAGGGTCTTTCCCTTTCAAAGAGTTGCTGAAGCTGAAGGTGTTTTCGTCAGTCCTCCTTGCATGCAAATGTGCTGGTCTAAGCAGTTGTGAAGTGGTCAGGTGGACCCTTGAGAGCCAGTGCTTTTAACTGATCACAACAACAAAGGTTCTCACGGCCCTAATCCTCTTTGGGCTCTTATCTCTCTCGCCCCTCCTCACCCCGTCGCCCATCTCATCGGCTCACGTAGGATCAGACCTAGCAGCAGCACGGTCTTTCTCATGCCTTTCTCTCCTGGCATGCTCTTAATATCCTTACAACTTTCTCTGGCCACTCAGATTATCTGTCTCGCGCCCGTCCTCTCTCTCTCAGTCTGTGTCTGTGTCTTTTCTTTTCTTTTCTCTCATTTTCACCAGTTTTATCTGTTCTTTCCCACCAAGGGCACCTCGGTCTTAGAGCAACCTCCTCCTCACCCCTTTGAATAACTAAAAGCTGAGTCACTCGTGAAATGAAGAGCACAGTCTTTGAAAGATACTTGCTAAACCTCATTTGAAGAGAAGCTTTGGCCTGTTATAGCAACAATAAATTCAACCCTCTGTTTGGGACTTTCATCAAGCATAAGGCGGTGAGAAACTTAGCAGATGTGGGATGGGGTTAAAAAAGCATTGGAATAACAACTTTCTTCATCTTTAAATCTTTGTGATGTAATGTAATAAATCCCTTTGAAAACCTGCTGTGGTTCATATTGACGCAGCTTTCCCCCTCCTATCTATGACAAGCTCCACTGCAGTTAGTCCCAGCCAACGCAGGTTAATGTGGTCATTTACTTTAATATCAGCAGAAATGAATCAACCTTTAAAGGCTATTAGTGTTATTAAAAAATACCCCGAGAGGGAGCAGCCACGGCTGGTGTATTTCCAGGGCCTGTGTATGAGTTTGCAGTTAGTTTTAGATTATTGGGACTCATTGGAGTAACAAGCTAATGGAATTAAGGTGCTGGATTTCATGCGCCGTTGCCAAGATTCAGCATTAAAAGGATGTGTGTGCTGAATAAATAGTGCTTTAAGTAGATGAGATTCCGACACGGGAGAGATTCGCTTGTCAGAGCAGCATTGTTTGCTCGGCTCCCGAGCCAGCGGAAACTGTCAAGTGTGCTGTAGTGGCCACGGGTAGATGGACGGATGGAGGATTCAGAGAATGGATTTCTCTCTTTAAATTGCATTTTGAGAAGCTGAAGTTGACAAACTATTCAAAGAAGCTTTCTCCTCCCATGTAGTTTACGCATGAATCAGTTCTGAGGGGGAAAAAGAGATGTTGGAAGCACACCTAAAGATGCCGACACCCTCTCTATGGAAAAGCAAGGATTGCTAATACAGATCTATATTTGCCAGCTAATTACGTACATGAAAAGCGGAATCCAAATGAAATCCAAATATTTACTAAAATAAACTCGTGTTTTGTTTCATTTCTCCATCAGCGGTGCCAGAACAGAGTCCTCTCCATTACAGATAATTCATCTGATGTTTGTGTTTGTTGGTGGATTAGCTGGGAGGCGTTGCTGTTGGCCCGGGCTGTAAAACGCTCTCATCTGTATTTTAATGGACTACGAAGCAGTGGGAGGATGTGGCGCTGTGCCACAATTTCACAGTGAAAAGAGGGGATCGTATGTAGCAGGTAATCTATTTGTGAGAGTGTTTTATCCCTATAAATGGAATTAGTGGATGGTTTGACGACGCATTAAAAAGGCAACGTCGAGTGTGTGTGCACGCGCGTGCCTCCGTGCTCGAGGAGCCATATTTGATCGACCCTAATTGGGATTTCTGTGCAAAATGTCTCTTTGCTTTTATGAGGCTGGGGATGTGAGGAAAGAAAAAAAAGAGAGAAAGAAAAACGATAAATGAAATTGGTTTAAAATAAGAGGGCGCACCGACTTGAAGTGTGAGTGGAATCACACAATACACGTGGCATGAAATCCACACTGAAAGAGATACAGCTGGATGCAGATGCATGTGTGAAGTACATTAGCTACTGTAAGTAAAATGGAAGTGATTATGTCATGTTAGCGTGATGGCGTCTTTTCACAGAAGCGGCTATAAATCTGATATAAATGCTCTAACGTCCCTGCCAGTTTCCTGTTTGGATAAAAAGTTGGTCACAGAGCTCTGACGTTTTAAAGTTGAAAGCACATGGCAGCATGATATGCGTCACACACAGTCGCGCGCACACACATGCAAATGCACACACAGGGCTTGCAGATGGTAGGGTCTGTCTATCCCAGCTCTTTGCAGCCCTTTCACAGTGTGAATAGAGGAAGAAAAGGCTTGTCTTTTATCAGGCGCTGAACGCAGCAGTGTTGACATTGGGATGGCACCTAATTAGGTTAGGCCCAGCACAGCATGCATGGTTAACTAGGCTGGCCTAGGCCTAAGGCTCCACAGATCCCAAGGTGAACACACTGCAGCTGAGGAATGATAGCTACAACTGCTAATGTACTTTTAACATTATCTATCTTTTTAAAATATGACCGCAACAAATACACACAGGCACCGTCATCTCTCCTTTCCCTCTGCAATTATCAGGTAAACCTCTCGGTGCTGGCCAAGTTTTGTCTTTCAGAGTTACGGTGCCCATTACTTTTTTTAGAACGGTCCATTCAACTAAGTAGTGTGCTCATATCGTGTTAAGATTTTGACATAGCTCCTGTAGACAAAGGTCGACGGTCACTAGAAAAGCAGTGTTGGGGAGTAGTGATTATAGTAGAGATGTAATTGAACTATAGTTTAACAAAATGTTTACTGTAGCTT